>NC_136071.1:38980605-39718730 GCF_964261635.1 Lissotriton helveticus | reverse complement strand
AACAACCTGAAGTCCTTCATGACTGCCTTGCCAATGTTCATCGTTGGATGTCCCACTCCGCCCTTAAGCTGAATGGGGAGAAAACTGAGCTGATGCTCCTGGGAAAGTCCAGTCCCTCTATTATTGCTAGCTGCTGGCCCCGGTCTCTGGGTGATCCTCCATCTCCCAAGAAGGAGATCAAGACCTTGGGAATATGGTTGGAGGAAGACTTGTTCCTGAGGACTCACGCCAGGAAGACCGCAGGGGTGTGCTTCGGCCTGCTTCGGTCAGCTCGCAAGGTTTTGCCACTGCTCCCTGATTTAGCGAGGAAGCTCCTGATTCGTGGCTTAATCTTGTTGAGGCTTGATTATGGGAACGTGGTGTTTCTTGGCGCCCCCGAAGCAACTCTGAAGACCCTCCAACAGGTACAAAATGCAGCTGCTAGAGTGTTGATGGATGTCCCCAGAAGACATTCAGCTGCCCCGGCCTTGAAAATGCTTCATTGGCTTCCCGTTAGGGAACGGGTGAAATTTAAGGCGCTGTGTACGGCCCATAAAATTCTGCATGGTAAGGGCCCTCCGCTCCTTGCCCCCATGGTTCGTCCCTATAAGCCCACACGTCTACTGCGGTCGGACCAAAGACATCTCTTGCAGTCAACCAGAGTAAAGAGAGCTCGCTCTGGGGGGAGGCGGTTCTCAGTGCAAGTGGCGGCACTGTGGAACTCCCTTCCTTTTAAGATCCGTTCAGAGCCTAAGATCCTACCTTTTAGGAAACTTCTGAAGACCTATCTGTTTCCAGTGTAGTGATAAAGTGCGCTTCTTCTTGTTCTGTTACTGCGCCGGGATGCCCCTGGGTAACTGAGCGCATTATAAATTTTATATAATAATAATCGTTCCTCATCAGTGCCAGGAAGAAGTCCTGCTGCGGTGTGTGCAGCACAACGTAACGTGTGGCCACAGACAACTCTGCAACTTGTGCAACTGCGGCCTGCTGTTCTGGCATCTGAAGAAGATGCCCCCAAAAAAAGTTGCCCGTAGCTCCTCTAGCAAGAAAGTGGCCAGTAAGGAGCAGAAGAAGCAAGTGGCGCCACTTACCAAGGAGACTGGTGTGACGACCACCACATTTTTTGGGGGAAAAAAAGTACGCCTGCAGCAGCAGCGGGCTCTGCTGGGGACCAAGCTGGGAGCAGCACCTCCGCTCCATTGGGCTCAGTGCCACCACCACCACGCCAACTTAGGTCCAAGCCCTTGAGTGCTGCAGAGGCAGCCAGTATAGTTGTTCAATCACCATCGACCAGTGATGTTGGCTCATCGCAAGAAAGTAGCAGCATCCCTCAATCAACACAGGTTGTTGTAACTCATCTGACGAGTGTTTAACAACCACAGCCGCAACAACAACCACATGTGCTGCAAGTACAACTCCAAGTACATGTGGAAGGAGAGGCGGGGCAAGGAGAGGCGCAAGCAGAGGTGCACGGAGCGGCACAAGTGCCCACAATATTTTTCCTCCGGAAGTAGGGGTACATCAGGAAATCGACATTCAAGCCGAGGTATCATATGAGGAAGCCCCTCCTCCTGATGAATCATGGTCTTCCAGATCCGCAGCAAGGAAAAGATCAAGGATGGTGTCTACATCTTCTTCAAGCCCCCTTCCTTCTGATGATATGGATGAAACTTGGGAACCACCACTGCCGTCTGAGAGTGAGGCACACCATGATCTGACAGAGGTAGCTAAGCGTAAAAGGAAGGTCCCCGAAAGTCTCAGAGTTATGGAGTGTGATGATGACGCTGAACAAGAAGTGGCGTATACTCCTGCTGATGAAGACTCTCACGACGACGACGCAGTCATCATAGACGTCACTCCAGCCTCAGCGGGCATGCAGCACACAGACATTTTAACTCTAGCCCGAAATGCTGCTGAGCGTGATGATGATGATGGCGACGTGGGAATGGGACCACCACGAATGCAGTTAACTAGTACACCACCACCTACAGCTCCATATTTTCTCGCCAGAAGGGACCTCCATCCACCTCGACCTCCATTTCCTCAATTAGTGGTGCTGTAAGTGCACAACGTACTAAATTTCGGCAACACACATCCTCCAGTTCATCTGGCATTAGCAGCATTCCCAGTATCGCCTCCTCCGCCCCCCCACAGACATTTGAAGTCCGCAGTTTGGGACTTCTTTAGTGTTAGCCCAACAAGGGAAAACATAGCCATTTGTACCATTTGTAAGGTTCGAGTTAGTCGTGGTAAGCTTGGTACCAACTATGGTACCGGAGGCCAGAGAGGTAATCTTGAGAGACAGCACACTGTCAAATGGCATGCGCACCTAAGGGAGATCAAAGATGCCCGAATTGCAAGTCAACAAATTGTATCCGTTGATGTTTCATCTGCTGATGACGAGGAGGAAGAAGCGTCAAACATTTCTTCAGTTACACCCAGTAACCCTGTCAGCAGCCCAGGTTGACAGTTCTGGGGCCATTGCTGGAAAGGTCTAATACCCGAAAGAAAGTGTTTTGGAGACAATCCCCGGGGAAAAAGTTTTTGCATTTTCTGAGATTTCGCTCACTCTACCGTTTTCGGGGGGCTGTTTGTGGGGGTTCCTGGTGTTTGTGGGGGGGGGGGGGTTTGCGAGTCTTGGAGCAATGCTGGATATGGATACTTTTGCTTGCTTGCAAGTGGTTTGAATATAATCCATGGTGGGTAAGGGGGGATTTGGGCCTACTTTACTTTCAAAGTACGTTTTGTCACCATTTTCTACTAGGCCTCGTTTTGGGAGATCTGATTGGGGGTCTTCTACATTTTTGCGACTGGGTTTAGTAAGGGTCTGGGAGCACTGCTGGGAAGGTCTAATTTTGTTCTAAAACACAGTTTACAGTACACCAGCTTGAGGGGAAAGATCCGCTAAATTAATTCGCCCATACATATTTATCCTTCAAAAGGAGACACGGACAGAGTAGGCACTTTCAAAAATATTGTACTGTCTATTAGGAAACTCAAGGTGTGACTTTTTGCACTACACAGCGTATATACCTTATATTTATTTGTCAGTGGTGTTCTAATATCACTTCCTGTTTTTCCATCAATAATTACAGGCCGGGTTTCAGCCTGTGCAATGGGAAAAAAAGGATGAAGTCAGGCTTCACATTAGCGAGCCGCAATTCAGCATCCGCCAGGCAGGCAGTGGACAGGGTGTCTTCTGGTCACCAACATTGATGGACGGAGCGTCAGATGGAATGGAGGAGTCCCGCTAATAAGAGGAATGGTTGGATGCATGCAACTTACCAAATTCAACAGGACAACTACAACAACATACAGATACAGTACCCGTTCTTTTCTAATTATCTTTTAAGTAATGTTATTGCTGTGAACTTCTATAAGTGTGACTCTGCATTTCTTTGATCTCTGCTTCTAAATTCATCCCTACAGCCATTCTATAGGTGTTACTTCTGCTATTTTTTAAACCTAATTTAATGTAAGAAGTGTTTCTCTGAGTGCAGAGATAGGCAAGTGAAAACGCATAATTATTACTGCAGCCTTGTACTGTCGCATTCTTTCATTCACGGTTGTCGAAAGTACTACTTACTTTTCAGTAACCATGCATGCAGTAGTGCATGCACTTCCTTTATGTCACTTAAAAGATTTATGGATAGCTTTGTACCCAAAGATTTGTTTATCTTCAATTATTTGTCCATGCTGTGCTTTTTTTTTCTTCTCTCAACAAAACTTTCCCAAAACCCCCCATTCCCATCCATTTTCCAAACCCTAACCTTCTTCCCCCGGGCTGTGTGGTTTTGATTGATGTGTGACTAAATGACAGCAATAATTCCACACACTTGCTGGGGAGGATAAGGTCATAGCAACAGGCTGGTGAAGGAATCCGAGGATATATTCTTACTCAGCTTGACACTGAGTCACTATTGGCAAATGAAAGCAGATTTTCATGTGCGCCATCAACTTGATTGGTCATCAAGAACATCCTCCTCCTAGACGTGGCAAATTATTACGCTGCTGTGTCCTTCACCTTCAGTACTATTTCTTGTAGTACTAGCCAATGTCAAAGAAATTCAACGCAAGTACATACTTTCAATACTTTACCATTTGTTAGGCTACATTGTGGCACTGTTCTAGTGTACTTACTGTCACCTGCTATATTCTCTATCGTACCGTTCTAATGCTACGGTAAGGACAAACAAGGTTTCATTTTCTTTTTTTTCAGATGCTGCAACTGCCACTGTGTAACACCACAAGTACCACCGCAATGATGACATTTCATCCACCCAGGATTGCCAACCTTAATCGCCATTTCCTGTGCAGCCAGCCCTGTGCATAGCCCTATTTCAAAACACAAATTACAGGTAAGATAAGCGTTTGGGGGGAGGTAGTATAATGGAGTATTAAGAGAGACGAGAGACTGACGGTCCTAGGACTACTGAATTCACTTACTCTGTGACAGGCACTTAGTTTTGAAAACATTTGGGCAATTACTAGTACTTACACAACTTGAATCAAGCTGCCACTTAAGTTTCAGGAAAACAAACTTACTGTTAAACCCCCACCCACCAGCCTCAAAAGCAGTAAAAAACACGTATGCTAAGATAAAGTTTAAAGTATATTTATATATCCCTAACATAAATAATCTCCCGCAAGACCCAACCCACCCCCCCTCCCGAACCCCAACGAATGTCCGTGAAAACGAAGTCCATAAAAGTAGAAAACCCAATTCCCACCCCCCAGAAGTCTTTAAAAAAGGGGCAAGGGACAGTCTCCTCCTACTTCTGGCTGCTGTTGACTTTTCGGGCCAGGTCGGCATGCTCCTTGCGGAGGGTCTCAAGCAGGGTTTTGGTGTTGAGGAGCTCCTGCTCGAGGTAGGACACCCTAAGTGAAAGGCGGTGCACGCGTGCCTTGCACCTGCTGTGGGGGGCAGCTGATTTCTTTGCTGCTCGGCGGTGGCGGGTGGCGGCGGTACCCCGGCTCCGTACCGCTGGAGACCTGCTGCACTGACTGGCTGACCCAGGGAGCGCGGAGGAGGATGCAGGAGTCGCTGTGGATGTTGTCGACGTACTCTGCGTGTCCTCCCCCTCCTGAGCCACCAGCCACCGATATTCGGCGATAGTAGCCTCCAGCCTCCGTTGCCGGGCCCTTTTAGCCAGCTCCTTCCGTGTTGGTTTGGAAGGAGCATCTATATGAAGAAAGAAAGACATAGTCTGTAACCAATGCTCTTTAAGATTAACACAAAATGATTCAGCAGAAAGTTGTGTCACAGTAGAACTAGCAACTTGCAAGCGCAGTACATAACTATTGTGGCCAGTATCTATCTAACCTCCCACTTCTTCATCCTTGCTCTAACATTAGTGGGAGTTTAAGGAATCAATTCTACGAGCACTATGGACTCACTCCATTAGAGTCGACTATGACAGTACACCAGTCTTATTCTTCTTCTTCTCTCTTGTTTAGCAAAATTGGTACGTTAACTTCTGCAAGGCGGAATAATGCCAGCGCAGTCAACTTGCACCCGAGAAAAACAGACGCCCGCCATGATGAGTGAGACAGACTTGCGTTACTGTACCAGTCCAGTACATGCAGGTGGTGATGCTCTTACTGATCTATTACGGGTGGCACTGAGAATACTCTGTTACAAGGGCTACTGCTTAATTAATTTAACTTTCACCCTACAGTGCCAATGAATACTAGAAAAGGAAAATGAAGAAGATAAATAATCTGATTATCTATCACTGCACATGGTATGTATTTGCTTACATATAGGATGACTTTAGGTGCTTTGCTTTTTATTGAGTGAACAGTGATACATTCACACATGAATGACCGAGTTCTACTAAACTTATCAACAGAGGTAGTGAGTGGCCATCGTAATAGCCGGATATATGCTGTGCTTGCAATACAAACTACTGCTACTATTCATGGTAGTATTCGGACAAAATTACAACTTCTTTTCCTTGCCTTTCCTACACTGGGACGGACGTGCGGGTGCGGTGTTACATGCTCTTCAAAGTAACACTTAGTTCATCCAGTGACCGTCTACTCTCTCTAGATACACATATGCTATCTAAGAGTCAGATAGTACCATGAGCCAGGCATCCATCCATTCAAACTATATGTCAATCATTCTTCTTCATGTCTCTCATCTGGACAAACCTTACGTTTTCTCACGGGAAAACAAACTTTTCATTTTATTTGGGAAACCGCAAGCCATACATCCGTGCTTGACTTGCATTTGAATTTCAACCAAAGCATATATTGTGCACACATACAGTTTCTGTTTCACCCACCCAGGCTGTTCTCCTTCCACCCATCCTTGCTTCATCCTTCACCCAGCCATGCATCATATTCCTTCCCAGCCACCTCGGGCACCAATCAAACATGTATCATTCTTCTTTGTCAGTCATCATTACTTTTAACTTGCTCGTCCTTCCACACTTACTTACACCCTTCTTTCACTTTTCGTTCATCCCATCCATCAAGATCATCTCAGATCTGATTTGGGTTCTCGAAAAAAAAATCACCGCTGAGTTGAAGTAAATTTAGAGGAGGCTACTACCTAGTTGATAAAAACTTTGTTCTAAATATAAAGTCTGCTTAACAGTATAGTAACTTAACTGTAGAACATATATACTAAACCAGTGCAGAGAGCACACTATGCAGTCTGCAATCTCAATAAGTAAGGAATATAAGAGCTTACCACTGCCCGCCACTACCGTGGCAACCCGCACAGCAGTTTCATCCGGCACTTGCACCGCCTCCTCCCCAGAAGTGTCCTCCTCCACCTCCGCGCTGGGCCCAGCACCAGATGTTCCACCTACAAAGTACATTTAAGAATGTTAGATGTCATAGACATACACCACTCACTAGTATTTTGTGTAAGAATGAAGAAATGTGAATACAGAAACCAATCTAATAATTTGTGACTGTCTACTCTAAAGTAAAAATGTCCCTTTTTCCAGGGAAGGGTGTTGTCTTGCTGCACTTTTTGGCACAACTGATGAATGCTTGCTTTTTAACACGCACCATTTTTCTCATAACAGACAGAAGCTTCACTTCTAAGAACAAATCATCATCACTAGGACGGAGTGACCAACGATTCAGCACAAAAAAGAAAAATTAAAGTTCAAACCAGGTGAGGGCTTGGCTCGCCCACAATAAATGTGTGAAATAAATCACTAAGCACTTTTCCATTTTTAATCAACCGTTTATGTTTTATGACAAGCTTGATTTTAATAAAAATGTTTACTTTTAATAAAGCTTTAAAACTTAAATAGACTCTGTGGTTTTTGGTCAAGAGTGAATGAGAAAAAGGTTTTGCAATTTCCAAGCATGAGTCCGTGCCTCTGACACTTCTGGACTCTGACTCCGTACTCTTGTCCTGCGTTGGATAATCATCATTGGGGATCAGTCATCGATGAATTCGGGAGCTAAATGACTCTGCCACACTATCTAGTCAGTAAGGAGATTGGGGGTTCTTCAAAGTCTGATATCACTGAGGTATGTGGAAAGTCTACCTGCGCCTATTATAATTGATAAACAATGCACTATTTAGTGTCCATAGTTCTGTTTGTGCAGATTTGTCCCTGCAACAGTAGTAGTATGGATTGTCCTCCTATCCAAACAAAAAGTAAAGTAGTATCTTATTCTTTCTTGGTAGTCATTCACCTTTTTGTTGTTGCTAATTGTCAAAGCATAAACATTTAGAAGACTTGAAAAGACATTATGGACAATCCCAGAGGACTGCACTCAGTGCATAGAGCTATTGCTGACTAGAATGGGAGTTTCGTTTAACACCTTTTGCCAAATGTGCAATCTTAGTTAGCTACACAGACAGACTAATAAGAATAATCTAGTAATACCACAGGGAGTCATAGTAGAGGCAGGATAAGAATTTAGATACAGTCTACAAGAAGATCAAAGAGGATTTAGAAAAAATCGAATGAGGAACGCTAGGAAAAAGTAGGTACTCTATATTAAAATTAAAACTTACCGGGGCCAGCAAAGGAGCCCTCGCCTGACCGATCCTGGCCTTGAACAGCAGCAGCAGCCGATAACCCCTCCTCCTCTGTCCTCTTGCCCCTGGGGGGAGCTGATGTACAACATGAAAGAAAGAAAGACCCGAAAACATGGATGATTGTTGTCAATCAAATCAAACATTTCAAAAGAACAATAACAAAATATTTTGGCGAAATAGAAAAATAGACAACTATTCCAAGGGATATATTGACCTATCTCATGTGGTCTACTACAATATTAGTATTGCTTGATTTGCGGACCGTCGACTTGGAAAGTTATACAACTCACTAAACAAACTACTAAAAAGGTTCGCCTAGGACTGGCAGGCAGCAGTCCGCAGCACGCGAAGTGACAGACAAACTCCATCGTGATTGCAGATCAGCGACAACACTAAAAAGTTTCCTACTACATTAACCAGTCATTAAAATACTCAAACTATCAATCCACCACCACTATTTCTTCTTATTGCCAGGTGTACAAAGGAAGGACTGGACTTGAGTCTGTAGGGGCAGATTTACAAGCCCCTTGTGGCTCTTTTGCTCCATTGTTGCGTGACTTTTGTGACGCAGCGGCATAAGAAAAGAGGCGCCATGGTGCGGCGTATATTAACAGCGTGACGCATATGGGAGATGCATCACGTTGTAAAGCCCTGCGCCATCAGGGGGCGTTCCGGCGCAAGGGGGGGCGTTCCTGCGCAGGAACGCATCCTAAAAGTGGCTGGGGGAAATCTACAAGATTTCAATCAGTCACTTTAGGACAATGATGCGTGACTCAAACCCTGCGCCTGCTTGAAGCAGACGTACGGCTTGACGCAGCATTGGGGAGATAGGGCACCCCAGAGCATTGCTGGAGCTGCACCATCGTTGCGACGCAACTCCAGCAATGCGCCACCTTTACGGCACAGATGCGTAACGCTTCGGTGACGTTTTGGGACCATGGTGCGCCGCATTGTAAATACGGCGCACCATGGGTGGTGGTGGCGTGGCGCACAATTACTGGCGCATCCCTGCTTTACAGGGATGCGCCGGTAATTGAAAATCTGACCCTTAGTGTCTAGCATTACGCAGTTCTTTAAACTACACTCATACATAATTTCTCAGGCCAATGAAATGAAAACAAATAAGCATAGTAGCAACGCTACTGAGAAGGAGAGCAGTGCACCTGAAATGCACAGAAGATTTTGAAATATAATTTACCTCAATGTAATCAGCAGCATTATTGCTCTTGGTAAAAAAACAAAAATTTGCAATATAATAACACACAGAGCAGGAGAAAACAGAGTAGTGAGGAAATAGCTACTACTATTCACCAAGCCCGGGGATCTCGATGCCGAGCAGGTCGAGCAAGTCGCGTTCCCGGTCCAGGAGATCCGTCCAACGGTGGGTGGCCTGGTTGTATGTGCGCCGGACCCGAGAGTGTTGCTACATGGCCTGGCACACCTCCTCCCACCGCTTCCGGCGCTCCCGGAGCCCGTAGCCGCCAGCGATCTTGCCGCCTGCCATGATGGTCCTGGGGAGGCGGCGCTGGACATAAAACACTAGTGCGGCCCCCTGCTCCGCGCTAAAGATCTCCCGGGCTTTGACTTGCTCCCCCCTCAAACGCCCGCACGGGAGCCGGGCACGGGGTGCAGGACCCTTCTCCTTCTCAGGCTGCTTCCCGGCTCCCTTTACCATGGTCTGGGCAGAAAGAAAGGTAAATAATAAATAAGAAATAGAATAGGGAAGAAGAAAAGAAAAGAGTTTAAAAAAGTAGTTTAAAATTAACCAAAAGTAGCAGAAAACACAAAAATATAGAGCTAGAAAAATAGAGGGATAGATAATAAGTAAAATAGATCAAAAAAAACTTCAAACAAGCAAAGGATGGCAGAGATTGACAGAGGATACAGAAAGCATGCCCAGAACCATAGCAATGAATGAAAAACAAGATGGCTGCGCCCGTTCACGACCGCGTGGGTAAGTTCGCGTGAGATTTCCCCCGCGATCACGCGCGAACTTGTACTAGCGAGCCGCACACTTTGCGAGATTAAACATAGCGCCTGGAAACAGAAATACGTCACGCAAACAAGATGGCCGCGCCCATGTACGACCGCTAGGGTAACTTCGCAACGTTGTGCTACAAGTGGCTTGCGAAAACGCAAAAAATCACGCGAACTAACACGCCGCAAAAAAAACAAATCGTATATTCGCACAAATTCGCGGCTTCCGAATTCGATCTCACGCGAATTTGCGCCCCGCGAATCGCGCGAAATTGCAGTAAGTTCGCGTTTGCGAACTGGTAAAAACACCCTTTAGAAATGGCAGAAACACTTGCGAACACAAAAAAAAAATCCACAAAATTCACGAGAGTTCGCAAATTTTGCGGATTGCGAATACGCAAATACGCAATTTCGCGAATTGCGAATTTGCAAAATTCGCCCATACTTAGTTAACTTGGAGATCCCCCAAAAGACCAGATGTCCTCAGCCAGGCGTGACGACCTATAGCCACCATCATGGAAATCGCCCTGCACAGCAAGGCTGTCGTGTCCAAGCCACACCAGAGGGAAAACTTTGCTACATCTCTCCCATCTGAAATGGCTTTGGAGAGTACAATGCGGTCCTTCTCCGAGACCCTGGGCAGCACCTGCACAACCGTGTCCCATAACAAATGGGAATAACGACCCAAAAACCATGCGGTGTTCACCGACCCCAATGCCAGACTGGCAGAAGAAAATGTTTCCTTTTCAAAGTTTTCCAGTCTCTTGAATTTCCTGTCAAGAGGTATGGAAGGGAATGCACCACAGGAAGTGGAACCTTAGGCCACCAAGCTTTTTGGGATGCAGTGGGTTGTGAGGAAAACTGGGACCTCCCATGCAGGGCAATAACGCCGCACAATCACCCTATTCACAGGAGCCCCTGTGCTGGGCTTGGACCTGGTGCTCAGAAGGACGTCTTTTAAGGCCTCATTGAAGGGCAGCAAGGGTTCCGTGCTGGCGATACCAGGCTGTAGGCCTCTGTCAAGATGTTAGACTCGACTGCCACTGGAGGGAGCTGTAGGTCCAAGACCTCTGCAGCCCTATGCACCACCATAGCAAATGATGGCCCCTCCTCCGTAGCCAGGTTTGGTGGAGACAGCATGCCAGAATCTTGGGAGGTGTTCAGGCCACTGGCATCACCCAGTTCCTCATACCAGTCCATGTCTTGTGGTTGTGGGATTTCTAAGGGTTCCTGCTCCCCCTCTTATTTCTCCTCATCCATTCATAACTTTAGGTGGCTGGCTTAGAATATGGTGCTCACTTATGTAAGTGTAGCACCCTGTACTAATCCAGGCAACCCGTATGGTGTTTTTAGTGGTCTTGGACAACCTTAGAATGCTATCTAAGTGGTAGCTGTGGAGAGCAGCCTTCAGGCTTAGTCCAGAAGGAGCCTAAAGCAGCTTGTTTTACCAGATCTTAATCTCATCAATATAGGTTAAGTGAAAAAGCACCACACAGTGTATTTATAAAAATGTGTATTTATTATAAGACACTTACTCACACACAACCATATCTCCTACCCAGAGATATGACACAATGCACAAGGGGGGAGACCAAACCATATACTAAAATAGAGGGATGCAAATCACAACTCAAGTTAAGACTGTACACAGAAGATGTAGAAGTGCTGGGGACCCAAGAACTACCTGAGGTAAGTACTCATGAACCCCGTGGAGACCATGTGCAGTGTGGGAACACAACTGCATGCTCAATTCAAGTGAAGGGGTCAGTCGTTGTTGCAATTTTAAAGAAGAAGGACCCCTCGCAGTGGATCCTCATGGCACCCCATGAAAGAAAGAAGGTTGGAGAGCCACCCCACCAGCGGATACCCTAGGAAGCAGGATACCTACACCAGGGAAGCCAGGTGCATATGTGAGAAGTGGCGTGGGAATGCACCGTCAAACTCAGTGGAGGACTTCAGGAAGATGCCGCTGCTGGAGAAGGTGAAAGTGGCCGGTGGAACCCAAAGGTGGATTCAAGTAGAAAAGTACCTGCAAGCTGTGGGTACAGAGTCTTTGCCACTCAGGAGTGACCAGAAGGCACAGGAGATGGATGCCCACCGATGTCCGGAGATGCAGGAGAGTTGGTGATAACCTTGGAGCTGCAGCTGCCTGGACCAGGCAGTGCTGTGAAAGACCAAAGCCATTCATGAGCTGTCCCACGCCAGAAGACGAGAGCTGAAGGGTGCTGTCCGTCGAGCAAGGTCCAAGTTACTCACCACAAGTAGGAGAGTTAGAGCAGGCCCGAGAAATCAGGAGAGCCCACTGGAGCCAAAGAAGTTCCTCAAGAGGACCCACAATCCAGAGGCACAGGGGTCGCAAGAGGACCTCGAGCAGCCCACCAAAGATGCAGGCCCACAGTGCAAGAGAGGTGGTTAGGATGAAGATCTTGCTCATAGGAGATGCTTAAGGATGGAGCTTTTTGGAGCCCAAAGATCTCTGAGGAAGACAACCAACAAACCTTGGCAACGGCAAGTTGACGTGGTGCACAGGGTAATGTTTACTGCGGTTCTGACGAGGGATACTGGCTTCAAACTCGGTGGGAAGACAGTGCATGCCTCAAGAGAGTTGTAGAACTACCACCTGTGTTGCTGAGCCTTTCGGAGTCTGTGGGAGCTCAGGAGCAGCAGACCGGTTAGCTTTGTTGCTGTGCCTGCAGATGCAGGGTAGTGACGCCTTCACTTTAAGGGAGATTCCTTCAGGTGTCTTGGATGTCCACAGGCCTTTTAAGGAACCTGTATGGAGCACAGGAACAGACATTGCAGCAGACGAGCAGAACGATGAGACCAGGAGCAGCAAGACTCTTCCCAAGTGCAGTCTCGGGCCCAGAGCAAATTCCAGCGAAGTCCAGAGCACCCAGATGGTTGAAGATCAAGTGGTGTCTTGATCTGAATCTTGTCCCACGGTGAATCTAGGGACCCACCCACAGGTAAGCCGTTAAGTACCCTAGGGAAAGGCTTGGGACTATTCAGGGTTCCCTCCCATAGATGGGGCCGGACAGTGAGGAAGATATTCCTATGTCCTTTGTCCAGTTTCGCACCAGAGTGGGAGCCAACAGCTCCCTGAACTGGTTTGAAGTGGAGTATGTAAGAAGGGCACCAACTGTACCATTCAAGCAGTCTCAGTGGCACTGGCAAGCCCCACCCAGCTCCTATACACTAAATCCTGTCTGGGAGGTGGCCACACCTCCCTGTGACAGGATATCTATTGTTCTGCCTTCCCCTGTTCAAGCTTGGTTCAGGAGCAGGAGGGCAGAAACATGTCTCTGGTCGGCAGCAGCCCTAGCTTGCTGTCCAGTTCTGGAAGACTCGTACCGGGAGCACTGAGGGCCTCCCAGAGGAGCTTACAGTGCATGGAATCATACCTCCCACACCGTTTACGGTGGGGGGTCTTGATACCAAGTTTAGAGATGGTTCTCGCCTAATGACGCATGGCGACTCTATATATCGTAATGGCTGATGCACTTACAACTCTGGAGTATAGTCTCTGAAGGTTGTAGAGTGTCCCGCTCATGCAGGGGCACCATCACATCTATAACCAGGCACCCTGCTCTCATGACTGAAGAGCCTGTCTTAGGGGTGACTAATAGGTTTTAAATCCAGTGACCTCAGATATAAGGAAACTTATATCTGTTGTGAGATTTCCAAGCACCAACTCACACAGGTTGCAATGGCAGGTGTGTAGTTGCAGTTTAAGTGGACTCCTATGGGTGGCACAATAAATGCTGCACCCCATGGGAGACCCCTGGTGTACCTATGCCCTAGGTCCCTTAGTTCCATAAACTAGGGACTTATAAAAGTAGAGCTACCAAAGTACTTACCATGTCAATTTAGGGGAGAAAGCGCAGTTGCTGGGGTCCTGATTATCAGGATCCTAGCAGACTAGGTCAAAAACATATTGACACCATGCAAAAAGTGGGGGAAACATGAAAGCAGATCCTACTTTCCTACACACTGCATCACAACCTTTCTTGACCACACCCAGATACTACCCAACTAATGATGTGACATTGTAAAAAGTCACTCAAGGACCACATGGGTCCCCTTGCACATGATCATATGTTGCTTCATCCCAACAACATATATACATTAGAGTTCCTCAATGAGTCATTAAATTTCTCCTACCCCTCGTCCAGATCAAGTCGCAGAGGGTGAGGGAGTCGTGCCATCATCTAGCATCACAGCTGTGGACTCTGATGCATGCACTCAGATGTACTTGACTCTTGAAATCTGGCCCGATGAACATCAAGGCAGATGCTTCAAGTGCGAGGAGTCTCTCGTAATTTTTACTTTAGGGGACGTTGGTTGATCACAGTATGTCCTTTACGTATCATGACTCCCAGTGGATCGGCATCAAGCTGAGCATTAGTCTGTTTGACTAGGTTCGGCCCCGTTCTCAAAAAACACGTCTCAAAGGCATCTGCACTTGTCTGCATAGGTTTTTATTTTGCATTTGTCAACTGTGTCAATGACATGAACTTCATCAGTATCTATCGATTTCGATTGTAGTCCAATGCAGTAACTTATTTCCAATGGCTCTCCCAAACAGCAAGGTGGCAGGACTTTCACCTGTTGTTGAATCGGTAGTTGACCTGTATGCATGAAGTTCTGGACACCACGCTGTTTTAAGATCTGTTACTTCCAGTGCAGTGCGCTAAACCACTTTCTTCAGGATGCCCATAAATCATTAATCTACACCACTTATCTGCGGCCAGAGAGGTGTGCTTTTCTAGTACTTGACGTTGAAGCGACTAAGAAAGTCCTTAAACTCTCATATGTTAAAGGGTGTACTGTTATCAGATTCATAGATGGAAGAAACATCCCAAACTTCGAAAAACATCATCCAGCCTCTCAATAACTTTGTGCATGGGTGATTGACGATAGATTTTCCACTAGGAAAAAATATGAGTACTCATCAATGACTGCTATGAGATGATGTCCATTGTTAAGGGGTCCAAAGAAATCGACTGCAACCCTCTCCCACACATGTTTAGGTAGCTCAGACATATTCAGCGGATTCTGTGTTTTCTTGGGAGATAAGCAACTACACAGGTGACATGCTTTCAGTTCTTTCTCAACCAGCTCATCTGGGAGCTGTCTTCGTGGCTAAAATGCCAAGATGTTCTTTGTGTGCCAGTTCAATAACTAGCTGGCACAAACTCTCGGGTATAACAATTCTTGAACCTCGTAGTGTAATACCTTCTTAAATCACAGAAAGCCCTTCCTGGACATTTTTGAACTTTTGATATTCAAAATCATCTCTGAGAAGTCGAGTATGAATTGCAATGATGTCCTTGAGTGTGAGCATGTCTCTGTCTGCATTAGTAGTAGAAATGATCTGCTCAAGGGAGAAAGTTGCAGGACTAATGTGCTTTACTATGAAGTTAATGTATTTATCAGTTGTTTTAGACGTTGCACTCTGTTGCTATAACAGCACTCGTGAAAAGTAATAGACAGGGTTTTGATCCTTCCCTGGTTTATGCACAATAGTGTAATCATACTCTTGCAATCGCAACCCCCATCTCTTGTTGTAAAAGGGCTTTCTGAAAATGGTGAGCAACGCCTGGTGGTGAGTGACAGGAGTGAAGATCTTTCCGTTCTGAAACACATGAAGATGTTCACACTACAGCCAAACTTTCTTTTTCAGGCTGAGAACAGGCATGTTCAGTCTGAGACAGACTTCTGCTGGCAAAGGACACAATGTTTCTCTGTGCACTTGGATGTCCATTTGGTTGAACAAGGATCGCACCCAAACTCACCAGGTTTGCATCAGCTATGATTTCAATATATGGCTTATGAACAAAATGAGCAATTTCAGTTGCATTTTCAATTGCAGGTTTGATTTTCTTGATACCTCAATCAAATTCAGAGGACCACTGTGTAGGAAAGTAGGCTATGCTTTCATGGTAACCCCCACTATTTGCCTGGTGTAAGTGTGTTTTGACTGTACTTTGCTGGGATTTTGTAAACCAGGACCCCACCATCAGCACTCTCTCTCCCAGAATGGCTTGGTAAGAATGTTGGTACCTCTACAATTGGCTACTGGTGTATACTTATAAGTTCCTAGTATATGGTAATAAGGTACCTAGGGCATAGGTACACCAGGAGTCTCCCATGGGTTGCAGAATGTACTGTGCCACCCCAGCCACTCCACTTAAACTCAGACTGCAGTCCTTCCAGCCTGTCTGAGGTGGTGCTTGCACCTCTCACAACAGATATACGTTTTCTTATATCTGTGGTCACTACACTTGAAACCTAGAAGTCCCCCCATGGTAGGCCATTCAGTCCTGAGGGCAGGGTGCTTCGTTATAAGTGTGAGGGTACCCTTGCATGAGCAGGGCACCCTTACAAACCCCAGAGTCGATTCTCCAGGCTTTGTAAGTATGGTCAGCCAATGAAAGTCATATTGTATTGTAATTGTATTGTATTTGCATTTGTATAGCGCTTACTACCCCTGACGAGGCATCATAGCACTTTTTTCGACAAGTAGCACGCTACTCCGAGACCCATAGAGGATGAGTGTTGAATTAGTATAGTGAAACATTCAAGTACATTTTAAGTGGTGGATAAGTTAGTCAGTTATTTGATTCGGAAAGAGAGCAGAAGGATAGAAGAGTAAAAAAGGTTTGTATTTATATAGCGCTTGTTACCCCTGATGGGGTGTTGAAGCACGCTACCCCGGAAACCCATAAAGGATTAGTGGTGAATTAGTATGGTGAAATATGAAAGTAATTTGAGTGGTGGATATTAGTCAGTTATTTGGAGTGAGAAGTATAGTGAAGGGATAGAAGTGGAAGAAAGGTTTGCATTCATATAGCACCTGTTACCCCTGATGGGTGTTGAATCTCTTTTCTGGCAAGCGGCATGCTACTCCGTAACCCTTAAAGGATTAGTGTTGAAAATTAGTATAGTGACATATGAAGTAATTAGAGTGATGGATATGTTATTCAGTTATTTGGATAGAGAAGGGTAGGTGGCGGGATTGAAGAGGAAAAGAGGTCTGTATTTATATAGCGCTTGCTACCCCTGATGGGCTTTTGAAGCGTTTTTTTGGTGCATTGCACGCTACTCTGGAACCATAAGGATTAATGTTGAATTAGTATGGTGAAACATGAAATTAATTTGAGTGGTGGTTATGTTAGTCAGTTATTTAGATTGAGAAGGGTTGGGGAGGGGTAGAAAAGGGAAACAAGCATTTACAATGCAATGGTTTCGCCTTTGGAAAAGTTAGAGCTATCGGCATTGTAAATGCCAAAATTTGTATTTATGTGTTGGTTTTGTCATTTACATTGCCATTAGCTTAATCTCTCGCAATGTGAGACCTATTGTACCCTACGGACGAGCTCAGCAGACAGCAATTACTACCACACACACACCCAGAGCCATACACACACACACACCCAGACCCACACACACACCCAGAGCCCCACACACATCCAGAGCCCCCCACACACCCAGAGCCCCCCACACACCCAGAGCCCCCCACACACCCAGAGCCCCCCACACACCCAGAGCCCCCCACACACACACCCACCCACCCAGAGCCCCACACACACACACCCACCCAGAGCCCCACAGACACACACACCCAGAGCCCCACGCACACACACACACCCAGAGCCACACCCACCCACCCAGAGCCACACACACACACCCAGAGCCACACACACACACCCAGAGCCACACACACACACCCAGAGCCCCCCACATCACAAGGATGACACCATACCAAGAGAAACCCTTATCTGTCCAGCCCATATCACCACCAAATCGAGATTGGCTAATAAAGGTCCAAGAGGGGTGCCAAGTGATTAGCTATCCCTGCTCTAACTGTCCCGCAAAGGAGGGGCATCCAACTAGACAAAGGTCTGAGAGCAATGGAACCTTAACTCAGGTGAGAGAAGACATGACTATCCCATCCAGCACATTAAAGGAAAAAAAAATTCTAATACAAATACATCTATAAAAAAAAAAAAACATAAGAGTGCCACCCTCCAAAGACTTTATAAATGGAACACAATGGCGAAACAAAACCATTTTAAACGACGTGAGGGGAAATGTCCCACCTAATGATTTGCAGAGACCAAAGTTATAGCATGTGTTTAGGAGACGGTGATACCCCAATACTTAAGCCAATAATGTTGTTAAACGCAATTGAAACGTGTTGAGGAGAACCAACAACTGATGCAAGCGAAACGGACTGACACTCCCTGTATAATCTACCAACGTTAGTGTGGGCAATACCCAATGTTCCTGATCTACGTAAGGGAAAAGAGGGCAATGACGCCACTGATCTACTGGGAGCAGAGACTCTACCATCTGGTAAGGTGAGGGAACAGTCCCAACGCTTCTCCAAGAAGTGGGACGAGCACAGCCAGAGGATCCATCCAGGAAAGCTAAGGCCAACCATATCACCTGCTTTAACGTCGCAAGAGGTTGGCGGGGTGTTTGCAACAATTAAAGGTAGAAGCAGTTAAGTTTAACCCTCGCCGAACACACGATTTACAGTCGAAATCATAGCTCCTGATATACTGACAAAGGGGCGGTTGGACGTAACATTCCAATATAACCACTAGACTTCAATGACCTGTCAATCACCTTATCTGTAGATTGCATGCAGTCTTATTATGGGTGAATGTAAATACAGACTTCCAAACCTATCTTTAGGTGGGTGGGGTAATCACTTCAGTTTTGCAGTTTTGCAGTTCCCATTTTATTGCAGTTGGCGATTTCAATGTTCACATTGACAGCCCAGACTGCCCCCTAGCCACCCAACTTATTTCTACTCTGGAAGCGGCGAACCTATTCCAAATTATCTCGGAACCAACGCATAAGGCAGGCCACACGTTGGACCTGATATTCTCCAATATCCCGGACTGTTCAGCCAAAACCGCACAACCACTGCTTTGGACGGATCACTTCTTAATCCCTTTTTCTTTCGCCTTCCCTTCCCACCACCAGACAAAAGGGAGACGATCCTATGTTCGCAGAAACTGGGCCAACATATCAGCAGAGACTCTCTGTCCTGCTCTCTCAGCCACTACTCCAACTCTGTCATCAGATGTGAACTTGGACGCCGTGGCTCTAAATTTCTGGATAGGTAATTCGCTGGATACTATCGCGCCTGCAAAAATTGCTACATCACGCAGAGAATCCCCCTCGGCCCCATGGTTCTCGACTGAGCTATTGGCTGAAAAAAGTCATTGCAAAAAACTAGAGCGTCTCTGGCGGATAAATTATTCCACATCAGCAAAAATTTGCTATAAAGAAGCCCTGCGTGTTTTCCACAAATCCATAAAAAAAGCAAAACAATTGTTCTTTGCGACCTCCATTCAGCAAGCTGAACAATCCAGCAAGGAAGTTTTTAAAATTGTTCAATCCTTTTTTAAACCTCGGGCAATTGAAACTGAAGTGACTCCGTCGGAGAAACTCTGCGAGGACATCTCGGTCTTTTTTGATAAAAAGATCGAGAAAGTCTACGACACCTTCACCAGTCCCGAGCCCACAATTATGTCCGACACAAATGATAATGTGGCTTCCCTCCCCGCCTTAGCTCAATTTCATCCTATTTCCCTCGCCGAGGCCAAAAGGGAACTACAAAAATGTAAATCAGGGGCTCCTGATGACCCATGCCCGCCCAAGCTATGGAAAATGATGTCGGACTCAATTGCCACTTCATTGCTACATATCTGGAATACATCTATCAAAACTGGTCTATTCCCTGATTGCTGGAAACATGCCACACTCCTGCCTTTAAAAAAGAAACCAAATGGTGCCCCGGATGATTTGAGCAATCTCCGGCCAATCTCCCTGTTAGCAGCCCCTGGCAAAATGTTTGAAAAACTGATACAGCGCCAACTGAACAGGTTCATAGAAGAAAGAGACACACTACATGAAACCCAGTCGGGTTTCAGGGCGGGTTTTAGCACTGAGACCGCTCTGATAGAAGTGGCTGAGTCGGTCAGGTGGTCTTTAGATTCAGGAGCATCGGCTATGTTGGTGCTCCTGGATCTATCTGCCGCTTTTGATACTGTGGACCATGTGAGGCTACTGTCAAGGCTAAAAAACACAGGCCTGGAAGATAAGGCTCTGGGCTGGCTACAGTCCTATCTCACGGATCGTACCCAGAAAGTAGCCTTGGGCCCCCTTTCCTCAAAACCTAAACCCCTCTGGCGTGGTGTCCCTCAGGGCTCGGCCCTCAGTCCACTACTTTTTAATATTTATCTGGCTCCTCTCTTCTCCCTTATTGCTAATTGGGGTGTCAAGGCGATTTCATACGCCGACGACACACAATTAATTTTCCCCTTCTCGGACGTCTCAGAGGCAGCCTTCAGCAATATGAAGGGATGCTTGCGAGATGTTGCCAAATGGATGAATGCAAACAAACTCAAATTGAATGCAAGCAAGACGGAAGTCATCTTCTTTGGCAAACATACTCGGCCCCCCCCAAGTCTGTGGTGGCCCTCCGAAATGGGTATCCCTCCTCTACCCAGCACCAATGCGAAAAATCTGGGAGTAAGATGGGATGAGAGTCTCTCCTTTTCTTCACATATACAGCAGGTCTCTGCGTGCTGTCTCCATAAACTAAGAAACCTTCGCAAATTTCTGTCCCTCCTGCCTGAAGACTGTCGCAAGTCGGTGGTCCATGCTACAGTCACTTCCAGACTGGACTACGCAAACGGCCTCTACCTCGGCCTACCCAAATATCTGGTGCAACGACTGCAGATCGTGCAGAACGCGGCTGCGAGACTGCTAAAAAACATCCCTTTTAAACAGCATGTCTCTCCGTACTTGCGCGATCTGCATTGGCTCCCTGTAGCCTGCAGAATCAAGTTTAAAGCTCTAACTCTGGCGTTTAGAGCCCAAAAGGGGACCTGCCCCTCCTATTTAAAGCTTAGACTCCCCAGATACTATCAGGAGAGATGCTTGCGCTCTAATTCACGAAACCTGCTCTCCATCCCCCGCGCCAAGAGAGCCAGACTCGGAGGCAGATCTTTCTCTGCCTGCACGGCGACACTCTGGAACGCCCTACCGGTCAACATCCAGCTGGCTCCAACGGAAGCCAGTTTTAAGAGGCAGCTAAAGACCTGGCTCTTTTCCCAGAATAACTAAACACTCTCTCCCCTTTCTCCGCCCATTCCTACCTGGAAAAACGATCACTCAGCGCCGGGACACCTCCTTGTGAGGTAGCTGTTCGCGCTTTATAAATGCCGGTATTATTATTATTATTATTTTGCGACACCACAAAACATCACATCTAAAGAAAGAGAACGATGGCACATTCCATTTAAGACTGAAGGGGTAACCCCCCCCACCCCCCCCCCACCCCTCGTACACCTGGTTTACTGGGGCTACGCCTTTATTTGCCCTTCAGTCTACCCTGCAACAGTTAAAAGGAACGCAAAGGAAAAGGGGTGTTAACTGGAACAGGGGCATTAGCAAGCAACTGTCTCTATACTGCTTTAGCTACAAAATCAAAGGTGCGCTAATAGCAACACCCCTGTTCTCCAGCTGAGCCAGCCCTGACTCACAGAGCACACAAAGGGAGGCGATACCATTCTAGAAACGGAGGGTATTCACAGCAGGTAACTAGTGTAATCCTCCCACCCGCCGACCTAAGTGGCGCACTCCTGGTCTGTGCCTGCCTGTGCACAGTCTTCGGTGCACCAAATCAGGTCCAGAAAAAGGTGGTTGCTGGTGGCAAAAACCGTTCAAGAGCGCGTCTCGGGTTCCGGCGAAAATTGGTTTGAGAAGTTTCGTTTATCTCGATGTATCCAGCGAGCGTAGTCCCCGCGCACAAAAGGAGACAGAGGGCGACAGGAACGGTCTCCATGATGCGCAGATCTTCCCTCTGCAGAGTCTAAGCCTTCACTGTGCTGAAGCCGCAGCGGCTAGCAAGGATTTGGGTAGACGGAAACGACGTCACAGAACACGCCCGTTCTAGCACTGTGACGGACAGGAGAGATGTGGTTCTGAAATTCTGGACCCTACCATTGTCCCGGTATCGAGGTCCAATACCCGTGTCCCGAAACATCAACGTACCATGACGAATTTGGTGTCGACGAACCGATAATGATTAGGACATCATTCCTATGCATTTGCGTCATGATCGAGGCATGCTAACACCCCTGAATCGTAGTTTCCGTCCCGACCCCCCAGACTCCATTTTGTAAACGGTGTCCATCTTGTGTCTTGCCCTCATGATAAGGCAATTAAAGGTCGAGCTTGATCTAAAAGGACACGTCCACCTTCCCTGACTTCCCCCTGACCTGTCCCAACTGACTCTCTTGCCTCCAGCCAAACCTGTTTAGGCAGCTCCTCGCCCAGTGGCCAAACACGATAGCATCAATGCACAACATACCACAAACCATTCACCACATACAGATCATGTTTTCTACACACATACACACCTGTCCACGCTCCCTGTTTATGGCCATTTTTATGACTAGGAGGTGCCTTCTTTTATTGGGGCTTCACCGATATCTGATGGGAATTCCGGGCCTAGCTAGGTAATCTATCACGAATTGGACATCTAAAATACGGGCTTGCCTACATGACTTCGCTCTTTTGTATTATTGTAGAAATATGTATATAGCCATATCATAAACTCAAGAATTCTTGCTTGCAGCTATTATTTTTGTATATAAGGAGAAGGCTGGTTCTGTAAAAACGAACAGTCTCCTGAGAACACATGACCCGTGCTTGTCGTGCTTCTAGGACACCTGTTACTTGGTAGCTATCAATAAAAGTTGATCTCTGACTGCGACTAGAAGACTCCGTGTTTCTGTGTTCCGAAACAAGGGGGAACTCAGAGGTCTTCGGGTGTTATCCCCTGACACCACCGGGTTCTTAAAAACCCGGCACCTCAGTTGGCGCCCAACTCGGGGCGGTATCAAGCGGCGACGGTCCAAGCCAGATGTTCGTGAGGAGCTTCGTGTGAAAATTCCGGAGGACGGCCAGCCACTTCAGCGACCCCTGTATGTCGACGTGGTTCCGAAGGTCTTTGCTGCGAGGTTCCCCGCGTCCCGACGGCTACGAAGGACTGCTGCCCTGACTATCGCCTTGTTTTGGACCCAGTGATCCTTGGTAGAGCGAAACGATAGACGAGTCTTCTAGCGACGTCACCGATCTTCAAATACTTCAGTTAAGTATAAGTGGAGCGTCTCCCAGTCCTTAGTTTGTCCTTAGTTTTTGGTATCCTTGAGATACGCTTTGATTTGGTACTTGCAAGCCCCAAAGCCGAAGGACTTGTGTATTCACGAGAAATATCGTAACAGATAATCCTTTGAAGTTTGAAGCTAGACTAGTGAGCAAAGATGCCTGGTTTTAGCAGACTTGGAAACTTGTTTTGTCTTGGTTATAGTAAGGACTCCCGATTAGAGGATTCCTGTCCGGTTCCTCCGATTGGAACTCCAACATATGAGCTCTATGTAAAGCACGGCGTAGGTCCTATCACATATAATGAAGTGTGGATAAAATACACCCGCAAGGATGGTGTTTTAAAATGGCCCCAATATGGTAGTTTCGACTCAGAAATATTAGATAACCTAGAGGTCAAATTATTCAAGAGAAAAGCCCGGCCGGCGATGTTTGACTCTTTCCGCTTATGGCGCAAAGAAGCCAAACAGAAAGAAATAAAATTAGCAAAAAAGAATAAAAGAGGTATGTCAATGGTGCAAGCTGCCGTTGCATACAGGGATAACGAGGAAGAGCAGGAAAACGAACAAATACTTCGGAGCAAGAAACTAGAAAACTAGAAAATGCTACCCGATGTTACCAAATAAGGGACAAGGTCAAGAGGAGAGATCCGAGAAAGATGCATTAATGTCCCACTTATTAAGCTCACCTCCACCGTATGCGTTAGACGCTACAACAACGCCAAAGCGTTTTTCTATACCGCGCCCCGGCGCACGAAACACAGCTCTTGCACACACGCCAGCTACTCTTCAGCTGGTTCCTACTTCTCCGGCGCAGCCTTCTCAAAGGCCGCCATCTTTGCTACATACTCCATCTACTTCTACGACTTTGCCTACAGCTCCAGCTATTGTCTATGATACTACGTCTGCGACTACTTCAACTTCCTCTACTATTGCCTCTACTTCTTCTTTGCCTCAGCCTGTTTTTTCTGATGCGTTTGCCCCTCCGCAAGCTTCTCCTTCTATTAGACAAAGAGTGACAGGTACCGTCACTGGTCTGCTTTCACCTTTCTTCGGGTCGCCTAAAACGACCCCTAAAACAGAACATAGACAGTTACGTAGTCAACTGCCTGATTACGAGGAAAGAAAAGTGCTGAATGAACTAGCCCGTAAATGGATTACGGATACTGTTAGATATGATGTTCAGTCTGTTATGGAAGTCTTCCGTCAATGGAATGCACCCACTCAGAGATACGTATTCGAAGAAATGTGTGTATATCTGGGCGAAGATGTGAAGACAAATGATCCCACATACACAATGAACGAACTATGGCGTACACGCTTTAAGTTCTATGAAGGTATGATTATAGGTGCAGATGTTGAGAAAGCGATAGAGTTATTGCTCTCTTATAGGAGTAAGGGAAACGTCTCTAGATCATGTCACGAAGACGATGCATCAGGCGGGAAAAGAGCGAGACAGTACCCCATGAGAGAGGTTCCTCCGGTTTGGAGGGAAGGTGATGCGAATGTGAATCCGCCAATTTTGCCTAATTTCCAGCGTGTATGGGTACATGTCCCCTGGAAAAGATCCGATGTCTTAGCACTCAAGCAGACATTGCCTGATCCTCGTAAAAACCCGACTGGGTATTATAAGGAGTTATCGCAAACTGCAAGCTCATGTATAATGAATTTAGCGGATATAGACATGCTGTTTGGGAACGTTGTTCCACATCCTTTATGGAGCAAAATACGTCATACGAACCATGACCAAGAACTAGGTGACTCATGGGCGAACGTTGCCGCTATAGATGCTAGACAAATTGGTGGTTCTAAACCTGAGCCGTTAATAGCTGAACTTCCCGGTAGAATTATCGCGTACATGAAAACGATAATGCCTGAAGTACGCGTATACTGGGACAAGCTATCTGCGTGCAAGCAGAAGAAAGATGAGAATGTGTCTGACTTTTTCACAAGATTTGAGGAGACTTTCACCGATCATAGTGGTCAGGATATGGCTACCGAGGGTGGTCAAAGATTGTTTGTAGACAAATTCGTACATAATTCAATACCTGAACTGTGTAATAAACTGAAAGATTCAGAGAGTGCTTGGGCTGTCTCTACGTCAGCTCAAATTTTAGCTACAGCCCAGTACTATGAAAATAGGCGCAAAGACGAGCTAGATAAAGTCGACAAAAAGACAAAAGATTTAAAAACTAAAGTTCTTCTCCAGCAAGCTTATCCGCCTCGTACGGTTAGTCAGCCCAATTATCAACCACAACAGCAGTATTCGAGAAACGCGCAAGGAAACGAGTTTTCCCATCAGCGTATTGCTTATGGCCCGAATCAATGTGCGTATTGCAAGGAAGAGGGTCACTTTAAAGGTAATTGTCCGGCTCTTGCGCGACGTCTGAGCGGTGCTTCAGGTGTAAGGGGAAGAGGTGTTCAACATGCCCCTAGAGGTAGGGGCCGTGGAAATTTCACCCAGAATACCACTTCTTTTCCGCCTCAGAATTCGATGAACAGCTTTGACCAACAGAATAATGCGTCGTCCAGGTCAGCTCAGTACTATGCTGACGACTATTACCCCGAACACGAAAATGAGGGTAACGATTGCTAGGACAGCCATGGACAAAGAGAGGGAGTTGTTTCAGTTCCAGTAGATCAGAATGGACCTTATGTCTAGGTAATTACGTCAGGAGTGTCAGAGCCATTTCTGCTGGATACTGGTGCTACAAAAAGTTCTATCATGCACTCGAAACTTCCTGGCGCACCTTTGTCTGGCGAAATGAATGTTTCAGTAGGTTTCTCTGGCGCCCCTGTTAGAAACCTGATCTCCAGTCCTGTATCTCTTTCTATTGGCCCATGCGAATTAGAAGCACCCCTCATTTTGACAACAGGTTGCGGTGAAAATTTGTTAGGCTTGGATTTGCTAAAAAGGTTATATGCGACTTTGTACTGTTCACCATTGGGAGTACAACTTACTTTAGGTAAGAAAGTCATTTCTCCAATGTATGTGTCAAAAGAAAATATTGCAACTGAATTGTCGTGTCTTCCTGATGTACTCTGGGCAAACGGTTCTAATGATGTAGGTCGTTTGGAGATAGCACCGTATGTCATAACATTGAAAGCCAGCGTTAGGTTGCCACGCATTCCCCAATACAAAATATCTAGCGAATGTGAAAAGGCGTTATTGACGATTGTTTATGACCTGATTGATAAGGACGTCATTGAAGAAACAACAGGAAATGTTTGTAACAGTCCAGTCTTACCGGTTTTAAAGCGTACGGATCCTTCACAGCCCCCTGTGTATAGGTTCGTGATCGACCTAAGAGAAGTAAACAAGATAGTTATCCCACAGTTTCCAGTTGTCCCAGACATTACTGCTTTATTGACGATGGTTCCAGCTTCAGCAAATTGGTTCTCGGTGATTGACCTGAAGAACGCTTTCTTCAGCATCCCGATTGCTGAGGAGAGTAGAGATATTTTCGGATTTAATTTAGGAGGACGAAGTTTCCGCTTCAAGTGCGCTCCTCAAGGCTACTGCGAAAGCCCATCAATATTCAGTCAGGCCCTGAAAACACAACTAGACACGATTGTTCTACCGAATGGTTCAACTCTGATTCAGTACGTAGACGATCTGCTGACCGCTGCAGACACTGAAGAGATTTGCAAGAAAGCTACGTTATCATTATTACGTAACTTATGTGACATGAAGCACAAAGTCTCTCTTTCCAAACTACAATTTTGCCGACAAGAAGTAACCTACCTAGGTCACATCTTGTCGAAGGAGGGAAGGAGACTGACACCAGAAAGAATACAGGCAATTGCAGAACTGAGTGCCCCAAGAACACAGAGAGAGGTTCGAGCTTTCTTGGGCATTACATCGTACTGTAGACAATGGATACCGAATTTCTCACTACTAGCTAAACCCTTGCTGGCACTACTCTGTAAAGACACGCCAAATCCTATGCCTTGGTCTGAAGATTGCCAGACGAGTTTCCACGAGTTGCGTGATGCATTGTGTTCGGCTCCTGTGTTGGGAAACCCCAACTACAGTAAGCCTTTTACATTATATGTCCATGAGAAGGAAGGTTGTGCCTTATCAGTTTTAACACAACATTTTGGGGACAGACAGCGCCCATGCGCGTATTTTTCGGCAACTCTAGACCCTGTGGCTAAAGCCCTACCAAGTTGTCTGAGGGCTACCGCCGCAGCAGCTGTCTGCATCCGACAATCCGCTGGATTAGTCATGAATAATACTCTGATCGTTATGGTTCCGCATGCAGTAGACATTTTACTAAACAGGATGAAGACACAACACCTTACAAGCGCTCGACTATCCAGTTACGAACTTACGCTGCTAGCAAGTCACATCCACATAAAGAGGTGCGATACACTGAATCCCGCAACGTTATTACCCATTCCGACAGAAACAGACAAGATTGATAACCATGACTGCTGGTTTAGGACAGAAGAAGAGACAAAAGGGAGAGTAGACTTACAGGACACTCCCCTTCCTGAATGCAACGATACTTTATGGGTTGATGGTTCATGTTTCAAGCTGCCGAATGGTGATACGACTGCAGCATATGCCGTAACGACATTACACACCATTATAGAGACCGCGCGCATTTCCCATAATTCTGCACAAGCTGCAGAGCTAATTGCGCTTACCAGAGCATGTGTGTTAGCGAAAGGAATGCGAGTGAATGTGTACACTGACAGCCAATACGCCTTTGGTGTGGCTCACAGTTTTGGGAGACTGTGGCGTGAACGTGGGTTTCTTACGTCACATGGTGCAAAGATACAACATGGTCAGCTAGTTAATGAGCTCCTCCAGTCACTGACCTTGCCACTACAAGTTGCCATTGTAAAATGCAGTGCACACAAAAAGATTCAGGATGATGTTGGCCGCGGGAATACATTTGCAGACGAGGTTGCAAAAGAGACTGCAAGGAACACAATGAGTCGAATGTATGTTGTAGGTCCCGCTAGATGGATTACTGATGTAGGAATGTGTGAGGACACCATCGAAAGCGTGAAATCTATACAAGCCGAGGCAACTGAGAAAGAGGTGAATGAATGGAGAGAAAGTAAGGGTAGGTTAGATGCGAATGGTTGTTGGGTCGAATTGTCAGAACACCAGCGATGGCTATTACCTAACGCATATGTACTTGCAGTAGTAACAATGGCTCATGGATTTGCGCACATCAGTTCGAAAGGAATCTGTAAAGTATTGGCCCCAGTATGGCAAAACAGCAATATCCCGAAATATGCAGAGAATGTGGTCAGAAACTGTATGGTGTGTTTGAAGTACAATCCCGGTAGGGGAACCCCAACTCCAGCTGGTCATTTTGCGCCTCCAACGTATCCGTTCGAGGTTCTGCAGCTCGATTTCATTCACATGGAGAGATGCAACAATCTGAAGTATGTGCTCGTTGTTGTTTGCGCTTTCTCCAGGTGGGTGGAAGCGTACCCCCTTAAAGACAATACTGCCTTGTCAACTGCCAAAGCCCTTGTCAAAGAGTTCTTCCCGAGATTTGGCATGCCTAGAATCGTCTGGAGTGATAATGGAAGTAAATTCGTAGGACGCGTGATGAAGAGAGTGTGTGAATGTTTAGGCATACAACAAAAATTCCACTCTGCGAATCACCCCCAATCAGCTGGATTGGTAGAGTGCTACAATGGCACTTTAAAGCTCAAACTAGCCAAGATCCAAGCCTGTACAGGTCTTAAATGGCCTGACGCCTTGCCCCTAGCACTCTTGTCAACCAGAATGACAGTCCATTCCAGATTAGGACTTAGCCCTCATGAGATAGTGTTTGGCCGCCCAGCCAACGTCTGGGGCGTGCCAAGGCCAAACAAACTCAGCGAAATAGAGCACCCCGTACTGCTTGACTATTTGTGCGAATTGACAACTAAATTGCGTGTTTTACACCAACAGGTTCACAGTTCCTCTCCACCAGCCTATGACGATCCAGGTCACTCCATCACACCCGGCACGTGGGTCTTGGTGCGGAATTTCCAGCGCACAAACAACGGACAGCCGAGGTGGACCGGACCTTACCTGGTACTTCTTTCCACGAGATCAGCGGTTCGGGTGGAAGGCAAAAAGAACTGGGTGCACGGGACCCATTGTAAACGGGTCCCTCTGCCCCTTCCATACGACCGGTGGGTCAACGAAGGAATTGCCGACTCCGAGACAGAATCCATACCTCGTTTCATCCCTTTCAGCGATGCACGTTTAAAAGAAACTGGTACCGAAAAGGAGAGTGATCATATTTTACAAGGATTTGTGCCACAGTCTATGCAGTTGGACACTACCGAACCTGAGACATTGTTCGAAGACCACACCGTACCTGGGAAACAACAATATAATCTAAGGTCAAGACAAAGAGACTAATAAAAGAAAAACAAACAAATGTGATTTTCCCTTCCCCCAAGAACTATTTTTGATTTTTCAGCTCTCTCACTCTCAGGAAACTTGCTCATTTTTGATTTTCGAACCGCCATCCGGTTCTGCTGCTAGGGTCGCGGTTGATGGCTGGGGAGTGCAACTGGGGACGTTTAGGTCAACGGTTCTGGTTGGTCCAAGGGAGTTACCCCGGACTGAACAGAGCACACTCCCTGGCAGAACCAACCTACCACCGCGGGCAGCAACTAGTGGATGGAGTTTCCTAGGGTAAAGAGACATGCCACACTCACAAACGTTGAAAGACAACTATGCGCTGTACTGGCCAAAAGAAAGTTTTTGATAACATGTATTTTAATGTTGTGTAGCATAACGATGTTTTTGACTGGTTATACTCTATTCGTATTCCAAGTTACCTTTTCAAATGACACCCGGCCACAGCCTCCTCCTACTATCTCCCCACACTACTTTCACCCTCTACCTGAACACGAATCTGCCAGAAGACTCGAATTTGTAAATAACTCATTCATTCAACTCCTACACCAACACCAGTCCATCATGAACACATCGAACTGTTGGATATGTGGACTCATGCCACACACAACGGGTAAGGGTATCCCATACTTCATCCTGCCTTTCAGTTATTATGGTTCTCTGTGGGCTTTCCAGACCATGTTCCTATTCGCCCTAGAACCATACCCGACACGTTCTACTGAAAGTGATTCCAGTAACAAGGCACTAATAGCAGGGATAAGAAATATGAGTAGAGAGTTCGACACCTATCTTACGATTCCCAAAGATGAACTCACTCCATACACTCGTTGGAACGTAACTAAATATGGGGTTTACCTGAGTAAGAGCCAGACAGCAAAGAAATCCCGCCCAGTTTGGATAGTACCCAACCGAGGTCACTTATGTTTACAAGGTATCGGCAGGGATCCCAAAGCACAATTAGGAAAGAGTATATGCACGGAAACGTATGTGTTCGCTTCCCGAACTTCCCCTATACTATTAGCAGCCAAAGGCACGTATTTCGTCTGCCATGACCAAGCTTACACCTGGTTGCCCCCTGACTTCTCAGGTACATGCTTTATCGCATTTCTGCTGCCTCCCACCTACACGGCCAGAGCAGATTACCATCGGACAAGGACAGCTAGAGGTGTCGTGAGTAAAGACGACACCCCGGGTCAGGAATTCGCTGACTTCGCAAAGGGTTTTCTGCCATTCTGGGGGCCTATGGTGAACAGCAGGAATATTCGCCAGTTATCGAGGATAGTTGAATCCGCCGTGATTACAACGGCCGGAGCTCTTGGCAATTTGACGACCGAACTTCAGTCGGATCGACTTATGACCCTTCAGAACCGAGTTGCCCTAGATATCATACTCGCCGATCGTGGTGGTGTGTGTAGAGTGATCCAATCCAGTTGTTGCATTTTCATCCCTGATAACGCACCGACGGTGTACCAGGCCATCTCTAAGTTACATGAGATATCTGGTTCCCTTCACGTAGAAAAAGGGGACTGGTCCTTGCTAGGGTGGTTCTTGGGACTGATCGCTACATGGGGATGGAAAACATTGATCTTCCTTGGGATGATCTTAGCACTTCTGTTTATGTTTTGCCTGTGTGTACAGTGCGCTCCTGCACTGTGTGGCCTCTGTGCTACGTCATGTGTACGGAAGCCTGTGTCAAGGGACGAACTGAGCAACAGAATGATGCTACAACAGCATCTCCATGAATTCCTTCATACAGATTTAGACTCTGATTAACATGAATTATTGCCTTATATGAGGGCAAAAGGAGGGTCTGTGGTTCTGAAATTCTGGACCCTACCATTGTCCCGGTATCGAGGTCCAATACCCGTGTCCCGAAACATCAACGTACCATGACGAATTTGGTGTCGACGAACCGATAATGATTAGGACATCATTCCTATGCATTTGCGTCATGATCGAGGCATGCTAACACCCCTGAATCGTAGTTTCCGTCCCAACCCCCCAGACTCCATTTTGTAAACGGTGTCCATCTTGTGTCTTGCCCTCATGATAAGGCAATTAAAGGTCGAGCTTGATCTAAAAGGACACGTCCACCTTCCCTGACTTCCCCCTGACCTGTCCCAACTGACTCTCTTGCCTCCAGCCAAACCTGTTTAGGCAGCTCCTCGCCCAGTGGCCAAACACGATAGCATCAATGCACAACATACCACAAACCATTCACCACATACAGATCATGTTTTCTACACACATACACACCTGTCCACGCTCCCTGTTTATGGCCAGTTTTATGACTAGGAGGTGCCTTCTTTTATTGGGGCTTCACCGATATCTGATGGGAATTCCGGGCCTGGCTAGGTAATCTATCACGAATTGGACATCTAAAATACGGGCTTGCCTACATGACTTCGCTCTTTTGTATTATTGTAGAAATATGTATATAGCCATATCATAAACTCAAGAATTCTTGCTTGCAGCTATTATTTTTGTATATAAGGAGAAGGCTGGTTCTGTAAAAACGAACAGTCTCCTGAGAACACATGACCCGTGCTTGTCGTGCTTCTAGGACACCTGTTACTTGGTAGCTATCAATAAAACTTGATCTCTGACTGCGACTAGAAGACTCCGTGTTTCTGTGGTCCGAAACAAGGGGGAACTCAGAGGTCTTCGGGTGTTATCCCCTGACACCACCGGGTTCTTAAAAACCCGGCACCTCAGAGATTCCAGGCTGGTGCAGCAGAGGGATGTGATAGGGGAGGGCACTACGATCCCGGCCCGGTAAACTGTGACGCTGTGCTTTCCAGTGTGGGGTGGACGGGGGTGTGTTGGGCTGGTGGGCAAGGGGATATGTTCAAGGGGGACAGAGGAAAACGACTGCTGAAAGGATCCGCGGCAACTTTGCATGGAATGTGGAAGCTTTTTGACGGATGAGGATTATTTAGGAGGGAAGTTTGCGCAGAAAACGACATTAACCACGTATTTAAAAGGAAATCCGTTGATACTGAGCGGAAAAGGGAGTGAGTAGGAAACGGGCAGAGGGATTTTGTGGAAACGTAAAAAAATGTGAGAAAACTGACAGTGTAACGCAGGAGGGCTATGTCGAGCGTAGCTGTCCGTACCGTACCTTAGTGGCAGTATAGCCTGGTGTAGCGGTTTTAATTAATGAATTAATTTATATAATGCATTCTTATAAAGCGCGGACTTTACCCGAAGGTGCCAGAGCACTGTACAATAGAGCCAGTTACGTTACATGAGAGAACTGTTACATGAATGGAACAAATAATAACAAGTCAGGTCCCGGGCCGGCCAGCCAATCACAGCGCGGCCCGGGGAATGACGTCACGGGGTGTCCCGGGCCGGCAGCCAATGACAGCGCGGCCCGGGACAAAGGGGCGGGGCTTAAAAAAAGCCCGAGAAACGCCCCCGAATCGCGTTTTCTCGAGAAAGCGTGATTGACAGCCTCTGTCTCCCAATGGCTAGCCTCCATTTATGGAGCTAGCCAATGAGAGACAGAGGCGGGTCATCGATCACATATACAACTCAATAGGTTTTTTAGCGCATGCGCACTACGTGCGCACTTGCAGGCAAAACCTAAAAAGTTTGCAATTATATAGTGCTTGTAACCCTGATGGGGTGTTGAAATGCTTTATTGGTGAGTAGCACGCTACTCTGGAACCCATAAAGGATTAGTGGTGGATAAGTATAGTGGAATATGGAATTTGAGAAGTGAACATGTTAGTCTGTTATTCTGATTGAAAAGGATAGTGGAGGGATAGAAGAGTGAAAGATTTTAGTTTTTTAGGTCATAGCAGTTTGAGGAGGCTTTTGGATGTGTAAACGGGGTTTTGGAGGGGAAGACTCAGAGGGAAGAGTTTAGAAAGGTTTGTGGGGGATCGGTTAGAGTAAAAGAGGTGTCAGATGATGCAAGGAGCGGTAGAGTAGGAGAGAGTCTAGAAAGGGTTATTTTGGGGATGATAGTAGTGGTATTGGGTTTGGGATAAATGAGATACAGGGTGTAGAGGATATGTATAGGGTGAGAAATAGTGTGGTGCATTGTAAAAGTAGTAGAAAGAAGTTTGGGATAAGTCAGAAAGTTGGGTTAGAAGATATATTAAGAGAAGTATAGGGTGACAAATAGGGTAGTGCATTGGATATGCTGAATTAGAAGAAAGCGATAAATATATAGATCCATAAGTACATTGAAAGTATATAGATGCTTTAAGGAGGAAGTATATGTAGTTTAAAGATATTGATCGAGGTACAGGATGAGAAATAGGGTAGTGCAATGGATAGTCTTTTTTAGGAGAAAAGTAACAGACACACAGATCGAAATACATGGAAGTTACAGAGATGCACAATGAAAGCAAGTACAAGTAGACCAAAGATGATTTCTAAATGTTTATGCAAAGCAATATACATAGATAGGTACATATCTATAGTGAAAATAAATATTATATACAGAGAGATATGTTGTAAATTTCTGTTTGCGTATGGTGCTTATGTGGGGAAGAGCCAATTCTTGAGTAGTTTTCTGAAGATAAGGTGGCTGTCCATGGATCTTATGTTGGGGTAAAGAGTTCCATAGTTTGGTTGCTTGAACAGAGAAGGATGTGCCACCCATGGTTTCTTTCTTGTATCTTGGGATTTTGAGGCGAGATGCAACTTTAGAGCGGAAGTTCCTTTGTTGAATATGTTTAGTGATTTTATTCCTGATGAAGGATGGTCCCATTTAATGTATTGCTTTGTGGGTAATACAAAGTAGCTTGAACGTGGATCTTCCGGCAACCGGTAACCAATGCAGGGCTTTCAAGGCAGGTGAGATGTGGTATTGCGGTTTGATATGCAAGAGTAGTCTGGCAGCTGAGTTCTGAACCCGTTGTAGTCTTTTCATGGTTGTTGAAAGTGATACGTGGTAGAGGCTATTGGCGTAATCGAGTTTGGACAGAACAAGGGAGGTGGTAGCTTGGACCTTGTGTGGAAATCCCAAATGAGGGGAAATTTGTTGCAGCGTTTTTATAATGACAAAGCTTGATCTTGCTAGTTTGTCCACCTGGGCATTTATCGATAGCTTGGAGTCCATGATCATTCTGAGGTTTCTTACTTCCTTTGATGCTTTAGGCGGTGACCCAAGTTCAGCAGGCCAGGCAGCATGCGGGTCATAATGTTTCCAATCGCCATACCTGAGTATTTCCATTTTGTAAAAATTCAATTTGTGATGGCTCCAAGTTATCCACTGATCACAGCTCTGAGACAACTGAAAATTGGGGATTTTCCAATGTCTTTGGGGCATTCCAGTTGAAGGAGTACTCGCATGGCATCTGCATAGTTATTGCATGTGAGGTGAAATTGATTGATCTGTACTGGTAATTACTTCATGTAGATGTTGAATATAGTGGACATCAGTCATTAAGAGAAGTCTAACTATATAATGGTTGTGCCAAACCAGCTCATGTCTGGTATCACAAATGTTGGAATCATACCCCAACACCAATTCTGGTGATGGAGTGTTGATCCCATGCACTTGGGGGCCCCTTAGGGGAGCCCTCGGTACTCCCAGTTACAGCCTTTCAGGGTCTGCCAGCAGGCTAGTGCTGCTGCTGACCATAGACACTGCCCTCCTGCTGCTGAACTGAGCTTGAGCAGGGGAAGGTATAGTAATAGGTTTCCTCATACAGGAAGGTGTGACCACCTCTCTTAGTGTATTGAGCTGGGGTGGGAGCACTTTTTTGCTACACCAGACAGCATTGAAAGGCATGTTGCAGGGATTATGTACATATACAGAACTATGCACAGGAAAACAGGACCTCAATCAATAGGGATGTACCAACCTACCACGTTTGTACCCAAAATCCCAAACCGACTAGCTATAGTGTCTCATTCGTTCTCCGTCTACAGCAAAGATACCAATGATTAGACAACCCAGAACACGTCACTCTATCTTGGGAATCGCGGGAGCCAGACACTCTTTCGCTCACTCAATCATACTTGGCCACAATGCGAGTAATCAGAGGCGCTGTATATTTCAACTAACGCGCTCTATGGTGCAGTACAAGTGACAGTACTAGCAGCAAAATGCATAAACACAATATAGTCAGCATTGTTACAATTCCCTAGAATACAAACTGGGATATAATTATATGAAAAACAGTGGAAAGTACCTAACAACCTAACCACCCTCCCGGTGGAGAGAGATAGTTCATTATAAAAATAAAGAAGACCTCTGGGCTTTGTCAGCTGACCACCATACCTCAAGGCCTAAATGCAATGTTACAATATTGCAAAAAATGTTTCCCTTGAAATCAACTACCATCCAATAAACCACATTCAACCATACGTAATATGAATCAGTCTCATCGGTGTATATTTTAGAGAACCCAGCATATAATTATAGACACAAATAAATGATCTAATATAAAAATCACAAAAATGTAGTCAATATATATGAACACTAATGACTGATAAAGTTCTTTAAAAAAACAAAAAAACACATAACATACAAATTTCATAAAAACAATTGATATAATAAATCAATCAACAAAAAGAGTCAGCAACGGGGGCGTGGCTAGCAGCCGAGAGGAATGGCCGCGTTCTGAACCGGCTCCTCGGCCCTCGCCCATAACGAAGACTTCCACTCTCAGCCAATGCCAGAGATACCCCATCCATAAAGGGGCATCTATCGCTGACCTTCCTGGGCGCTTCCTCCTGCCCCCTAGCCGCCTCCGGGCCACTGCGGACTTCCAAGGCTCGGCTGCCTCATCGGCCTAAAATGGCGGCCGGAGCTGCCGGCTGTCGATAGCCTCGACTCCAGCACGGACTCTGGGAGCGGGGAGCAACCGCAAGCGGAACACACCAGTGTCGGGACTGGCGGACCCGACTGCCTCCTGCTGAGCGGCGCCTCCGCCTTGCTGAGGCGATCGGAGCCGGAGTGCTGCTGTGGACGGCAGCCCCCCCCCAGAGCCCGTAATGATAACTACGCGAGTCCCCGGCTTTGGGCCTGCTGCCGGGGACCGCTCCACCTTGCCCACACCTCGGCCGGCCGCTCTCGCTGGCCATCGACTGCTGCCCTGATAGTCCGGGCCCACCATTAATTGCAGAGAGGGGAGAGGGGACCCCCACAAGGCAGTGTGCTACCCTGTCAGGCTGCTCAGCCTGCAACGAACCGGGGGGATCTGCGGCCTACCTCTGACTCGCCAGAGGGGGTTCCGGCAGCTAGGCTCTTTGGGGCCCACACGATCTACCCTTGAGCACCTGGCCTCTCGACAACACGGCGACTGGGACTTAACCCTCCGTGGAGGGCATCGCCTCAACTGCCCCGAGGAGACCGGCTACAGGAGAAAGGTTGGAACCGAACGGTTGCTGCCTCACACTTGGCCCTGTGTCGCGGGAACGGGCCACCTTTCCATTTCTTCAGAAGGCGCTATCGTGACTGTGGACTTACCTGGATAATATAGTCCCATAAAGTGGCCAGACGAGTGGCCTCGACTCGTATGAACTGCCTGCCTGTGCCCCTAAGTGAGTGGGGCGCTCTCCAATGAGATCTGGGATCTACTGCTGGATAAGCGACGCCTCTACACTCCCCGGTCTTCAGGTGACACCTTGCTACTTCTCCTCTGCCTCCACCTGGGCCATAACCACCCCGGTGCTCTTGGCCTATCGAGGGGGGTGACGGCCTGCCTGAATCGGGGGGGAGAGGGTCTGCTTCCACCGACTATTTCTAGACCCGAGTCACCGGACTGCGCAGGGTGTATCGACCCCCCAACATGGCCTCCAGTAAAGGCAACCGACCATCTAACTAGAGGCAAATCAACAAACTCTCGTGGGGCTCTAAAGGGGAGCCCAAGGAGGTGAACCCTGAGAATGCGCCTAAAACTGCGACCCCCCCGGCAGCACGTACCCCCACGCTGGAAGACGTGATGGAAGCAATAGCCGGGGTTCGTTCGTCACTGGAGACCCGAATAGACTCGGTTAACATAGAGGTTACCCTACTACGAGCGGACCTCCGTAAAATAGATTCCAAAGTGCGGGACATAGAGGTCAAAACCACGGCGCTCATAGATGACACCTCTACTCTCCAACAACAGGTGACCCAACTACAAAAACAACAAGCGCAAATGGGGGAGCTCATGGACGACTATGAAGGACGCGCTAGGCGCAACAACATCCGCATCTTAGGTGTTCCGGAACGAATGGAGGGGCCTGCAACTGGCCTCTTTGTGGAAAACCTAATCCAAAAACACCTTCAGCCAAAACAACTGTCCAACTACTTTTCTATCGAACGAGCACACAGAGTCCCTGGGGGTAGGCCAAAGGTGGGCGCTCCCCCCAGACCCATAATTGCCCGGGTGTTTAACTTCCGAGACCGGGATATCATCCTTCAAACGGCTCAAGCAGGTCCACCCTTACAATTGGAGAACACCCAGATCACCTTTTTTCCCGACTTCACGGTGAAGGTTCAGGCTCGTAGGTGCAGCTTCCTCGAAGTCAAAAAGGCACTCCGTGCCAAAGACATTAAGTACGCTATGCTGTTTTGCGCCAAACTACGAGTAGAGTCGGAAGGGAAAACTTGGTTCTTTTTGTCACCTGAAGAAACATGGTACTGGCTCGAGGGGTGGCGTCAATCGGGGGCCACTCAGCGTCATCGCCGCGGATCGACCGAGCATGCCGATCCTGGTTTGCCCCCGGAAAGTCAAGATCTGTTCTCTGAAGGCAATCGAGAAGACTTGTGAACTCACCGGCGACCCGCTCATTTCCGCCACCAATTGGAAGGCTGTCCTGGGACTCGAATTGTACATCTGGAGTCTTCCGACCCTGAGTGGCCGAGGACACTTTGACTTTCTTTTCACCCCTGCTGACATGATTACTACTGTCTGCGGTCCAGACGCCGGGGAGCGTCCAGGTTATGTCACTGCTTAATGTACTATGTGAATATTATTGATGATACATGTTTATTGAAGCTGCACTCGGCTCAACTATTTGACAATTTTGGGCGAGGGCAACCATGGCTCTCCACACACCCCGTACATGTTTGGGAGGGCGACAGGCACTCTGCCTAGTTGGGGAGTGGATAGTTTCAAGTCCGCGGGCAGGGGGGCTGGGTGGGAGGTTGGAATGGGGGGGGGGGGGTTTGAGCTGTTTTGTTCTGTATTTATTGGTTTTCTTTTATGTTTTCAGCAGAGTCTTTCCTTGTCACACTTCACTGCTCCTTCAGGGTCCTCATATGACGAGATGGCTACCAGGGATATCACCTTGTCCCCAAGAGGATCGGAGGCCTCCTGATCCTGTGTCCCGTCTTGCCTTTATGGACCGGTGGCCTAAGCGGCCCCTCTTACATCTCTCCTTCCACCGATCCCACAGTACCCATCACCATGTCGCATCCCACCTCGAGAACCCTCACGATAATGTCATGGAATGTTAATGGATTGGGGCACAAGATAAAAAGAGGCATAGTCCTTCAATACTTCAGGCGCAACTCCCCTGACATCGTCTTGCTGCAGGAGACACATCTGGTGGGCAACACTTGTCAGGCTCTCCAGAGGGGCGGCTACAAACTACTGGTACACGCGGGGTTCACCTCAGGATCCCGTGGCACGGGGATTCTTGTTTAAAAGACTCTCGCGCTCACCCACACGGAGCCGTGGGCTGACCCTCTGGGCCGCTTTGCCTTAGTTGAGGCCACCTGGAAGGGACGTCCCTTAAACATTGTCTCTGCCTACCTTCCACCGACCTTAGTTCGCGACTCCCTCAAGGAGCTGGGCGCCCGACTGCTAGGCCTCCCCACAGGTACACTCCTACTCGGGGGGGACTTCAACATGACAATGTGTGATGAACTGGACCGCTGACCTAAGCGCAGCTCTCATCGGCAGAGCTCAGTTCTGTCCGATTTCGTGCATGCTATGGGGCTTGAGGATATCTGGCGATATCACTCTCCGGACACACCCTATTTCACACACTACTCTAACGCGCACACCAGCATGTCCCGAATCGACTATTTGTTCTGTCCCACCACAGACATTGGCTGTTTCGTCCGTCCGAGGGGTCTTCCCCGCGGCATCTCTGACCACTCACCCCTTAGCGTAGACCTAACCTATCACTGCCAATTTAAGCGTGGCCCTATTATTATTAACCCCTGGCTCATGCAGATCCCTGACATCAAGGATAGCCTGATTGAACGAACTGAATTTTACTTCGCGGAAAGCGTCTGTTCTGTGAACTCGGCTGTCACGCTTTGGGAGGCATACCTAGCGGTGATAAAGGGCGAGGCACTGGCACTTAAGATGGGGTATTTACGTAAGCATAACGAACAGATTCTTCAGGCCGAATCGGATCTCACTAGCCTCGAAACGTCCCACAACGCGGCCCCCTCGGAAGACACGGCTCGCCGCCTCCGAGCACAGCAACTGGTCTACAAAGCACTGGCACTGGAAAAGGCGCAAGCTCGGTTACTCCACACGCGACACCGCGTGTATGAGTTCGGTGACAGCGCGGGTAAGATGCTCGCTTGGCTGGAACGGCGCGACCAGGGGTCTAGGTGGGTGTTGTCCATAAAAAGACCGGATGGACTCGAAGTCGTAGATCCGCAAGAAATAGCAGAGGCCTTTGCCGACCATCTGGAACTCATCTATACCGCCGGTGCATGTTACTCATCAGAGGAGTCCAGACAACTTCTGGATGAGATGCGCCTCCCACTATTTCAGACGCTGACAAAGAGACCTTAGACGCCGACATTACGGTGGAGGAGCTCACCACAGCGCTCTTTGCCGTTAACTCCGGCAAAGCAATGGGCCCCAACGGAGTTCCCATAGAATTCCTGAAGAGCATGGTCCCGGGAATCGTTCCCTATCTCAAAAACATGTTTGAGGAGAGCTGTGAAAGGGGTACCCTCCCGCTTGATCAATGTCTAGCCTCTATTGCGGTTATCCTCAAGCCGAATAAACCGCCCACTGACTGGAGCTCCTATCGGCCGATTTCCCTGATAAGCACGGAGGCAAAGGTCCTGGCTAAACTCCTGGCAAACCGCCTACTTCTCGTGCTCCCCTCCCTGATACACGACGACCAGTCCGGTTTTCTCCCGGGACGTAACACGGCATTGAATCTACAGAGAGTTAACAATGTCATGAGTCGGCAATCCATCATACAACAGGACACCGCCATTTTATCTCTTGATGCCACAATGGCATTCGACTCGATCGAATGGTCCTATCTCTTCGAGATCCTGCTTCGATTTGGCTTTGGACCCACTTTCATTAGCTGGGTGCGGCTTCTGTACACAGACCTACTGGGCCAAGTCCGAGTCAACAACCACACCTCTCGTCAGTTTCTCCTCCACAGGGGAACTCGACAGGGATGCCCCTTGTCTCCACTGTTGTTCGCCCTCACCCTTGAACCCCTAGCCCATTGGGTCTGCATGGACGTCTCCATCAGAGGCCTCCAATGGAATGACGAGATAACGGACAAAATCTCCCTCTATGCCGATGACATCCTGATATATGTAGCTTCCCCCCGGTCTTCTATCAACAGCCTGTTTCATGTCCTCACTAATTTTGGGAAGTACTCGGGCTACTCGATCAACTGGTCCAAATCTATATTGTACATGCTACACGGTCCACCGCCCCGTCTACCCCGGGGGTTTTCCATCACTATGGCCCCGGATGGATTTAAATACCTTGGTATCTATATCACGTCTGACCCCAAGGTGTTCCACGATCGTAACTTACTGGGTCCCCTGCGCAGACTACACAGTGACGTGGCCTACTGGCGATCCCTCCCACTCTCCCTTCCTGGCAGGGCAGCCCTGTTTAAAATGTTGCCGCTTCCGCGCTTCCTATATGCTCTGCAAAACTGTTCCTTCATGATCCCGGACTCCTATTTTAACTCGGTGGAAAGTGAAATCCGCCTTTTGTTGTGGGATGGCGGGGCAGCCCGTATCGCCCTTCATAAACACTTCCAGGGCTGGTATGACGGAGGCATTGCCTTACCCAATCTCCGCCTCTACTATAGGGCATCGGAATTGGTGGCTGTTAATCACTGGATCCATGGTTCACCCCTGGATCCGGCCTTCCTCCTTGACAGATGTCAGACTGGGCGAGAGGGCTACCTGGGGGCCCTCTACAGCACACCAGCCAGGAACAGATACCTTGGACCCATGGCACACACGGTCGCAATATGAGCTTGGGATGGTCAGGTAAACTCACTGCGGCAACACCCCTATGGTCGTCGCAACGTCTGGGCTCCCTCTGCTTCCTTCAGGGATTCGAAAAATGGGACACAATAGGGATCTCGACTGTGGGAGACCTTGTTCATGGGGGTAAGCTACTAACAGTTACAGATCTTCAGGCCAAATTATCCCTAGCATTAACTGAATCTTTCCGATATCTACAAATCAAACACGCAATCCTTGCCGCCATTCCAGACCTTACATCCATACCTGTGACATCCCCCTTGGAGGACAGACTACTATCAGAACCCCTTCCTGCGATAGCCATCTCCTACACTTACCGCAAGCTTTGTAACAATCTCCCCGACCCCTTCCAGTCCCTGCGGAACAAATGGGAGGGAGACTTGGGTCCCCTGGCTGAGGAGGACTGGCGGGCGGCACTAATGTCCCCTAGAGAATCGGCTATCTGCCATAGGTTCAGGTTAATCCAATTGAAGGTTTTACATAGGGCCTACATGTCCGCTCCTACACTGGCCAAAATTGGTAGACGCCCCGACCCACTGTGTCTGCGGGGCTGAGGCCTCCCTGGCACCTTCTATCACATCTTATGGGAGTGCACAGTGGTGCAAAACTTCTGGGAGGGAACGATCCGTAAAATGAGCAGCTCACTGGGTAAGCCACTTCTACCGGCGCCAAAACAATGTGTTCTCAATATACGGGGGGCACGGACTTGAATGAACTAGAACTGCAATGGGTGGCACTGGGTTTTCTACTAGCCAAACGCTCCATTGCGATGCACTTGGGTTCCCAAGTGGGACCGCTAGCGGTGGGCTGGATGGCTGAGATGGACCGCTGCATGATTGCCGAAAAGACAGTGTACAAAATAAGAGGCTGCCCCAAGAAAGGAGAAACGAAATGGGGACACTGGAACAAATACCCAGGTGAACTCTGCAACTCTCCAACAACTGAATTAGCCAATAAGATTTTTGCTTGCTTTGTACCTTGATTCAAATGTGCCGTCTTGATTGTGACTGATTTTCTGACTCTGTTTTTCTCAAATAAAATTTTATGTAAAAAAAAAAGAGTCAGCAACAAGTGACATTGAAAATCATCAACAATACATTAATTCGAGTGAATCTATACTCTAAAAGTTATAGCACTATAAAAGATTTCTGACTGAATAATTCCTCGAATTTAACACCACAGGAGCGTTGATGCGTTACGGTGTGCTAACAAATTTGCACCACCTTCATCAGGATCGTTCACTAAATGCAATGTTCACACCTCATGACAAGCAGAGCTCTTATCGGTGGAAAGGTGTCTCTCCAAGTGTCAAAAACATGTTGCGCTTGTAATATTAAAGCAAACGTTTTCCAGTAGTGCAGCTGTGTTGTAGCATGTTATGTCGAGGTGCGAGGGACTGGCCAGAACGGAATAACAAGGGGCACTGTTGTTCGACCTTGAACATCGTGTGCAGACTAAATCTCAGAGCACAGCAGAGAACATGCAAGGTACACAGTTCTCATGCGAAAGGGGCACCAACAGGGTTTTGCGAAATATATCCATGCAGTGTTGTGTGCAAAAGCAGCCTCATGGCAGCGAAGCTCGTGCTAACTTAGCAAAAGTCGACAATGGACCTATAAGCCATACTACACCTTCTGGAGGCCCCTACTTTGTCCCATGCTAATTGTTATCTGTGAAACATGGGAGACAGTCCCTCATCACATTTTGCAGGGGGGGGGCACTTTGTGTTACACTTCCAGAAAAAAGGATGAGCATATAAGCTGCAGTCACCCTCTATTAAAGGGAAGATGTTCATTGACTCAGATCTTGCCAGAAACTGGGTACAGAGTCCATAAATGATAGAGGGAACTAGAGTAATCAAGATCCAGCACACACACACCTAAACTATAATTATGATCAAACACAGTATGCTATTCCTAATCAAACCTAGAGTAAAATCATTTGCGTACCTTAGTGGTGGAGTGGTCAGAGAGAGTGTTTTACTTTTCGTAGCATTTTTTTTATTTTTTATTCTGTTTATTGACATTTTTGTAACAAATCCATACTAATATTATAAAGAAAGAGCCCCAATCTTTCAGACGGGTAATCTCAGTAACCACAGCACCAATCACAACACCCAATACAGCGTTGGAAAGGGCAGTTGCAGCAGAAGGACATAGGCTATGCAGACGACCACCATATACATTTAAAAGGTAAAAAAACTGTGCCAGCAAAGTAGTCCCTTGTGGGCGTGTCTCCGTTGTGCTGTGGGCGTGGGCTGGGGGGGCGTGACTAACGCTGGGGGCGTGTGGTACGGCCATCATATCGTGGGCTGTGGGCGTGTACTGGGGGCGTGACAAACGCTGGGGGCGTGTGTCCGCCCTTCGTGCCATATGAGTCGTACATACAAGCGGAAATTACGTTGCTGCGCAGCATCAAGTGGCACGCTGGGGGCGTGAGAAACGCTGGGGGCGTGTGTCCGGCCTTCATGCCATGTGAACGCAATTGCACCGCATTAATGGGCACGCTGGGGGCGTGTGCTACGTTCTGCCCTTCATGCCATGTGGGTCGTACATTAATCAGAAGATCGTCTGCTGTGGCCGTGTGCTGGGGGCGTGACAAACGCGTTCAGTTAGAGGCGTGGTAAGTAACGTTACTCAGCCTCTCCTGCGTGCTGTTACTGAACTCTCTCATTCAGCGAAATTACACGCGCCTGCTACCATCAACCAGGGCTCTAGCCGGGCTCAGGTGGCGGATCACTACACTAATTACACGCGCCTGATAACATCAACCAGGGCTGCATCTGGGCCTCAAGCGGGGGAACAAGCTAATGAGTGTGTCTGCGGGGACAATTACTGCAGCCTCTCCTACTCGCTGTCACTTAACTCTCTCATTAAACGGATTTACCCGCGGCTGATAACTCTCTCATTCAACGACATTACACGCGCCTGCTAACATCAACCAGGGCTGTAGCCGGGCTCAGGCGGCGGATCACTACACCAATTACACGCGCCTGCTAACATCAACCAGGGCTGCAGCTGGGCCTTCTCCATCCCGATTCTAATGAAACAAATAATGTTGTCTACCGCAAGATTTTAAGATAAATTACCCTTGCCAAATACACACATTACACACATTCTATTTCATACCTGGACAACGTCGGGCTGGGCTGCTAGTACACAATAAACGAAAAGCAATGCAGTACTCTTAAGTATATATTCTGTAGTAATCAGAATACCATTCTATGTTACCACAGTTCAGGAACATTAACACATGTCTAGGAACACAATCAGGTAATTCACAGTTACAGAGGGAGGTAGTAAAAAGTTATACATTTCAGAGACAGCCCTGTGCATTACAATTTTGTTGTCATGGCACTGGGCCACGTTTGGAACAACTATTGTGTTACCTATTCTTCTACCATGGTAGAGTTAAGCCACTGTACATAGGGTTCCCATATATCTGTCGGGCATGATCTGGCCGGCATAAGCTCCCAATAGTTAGTCAACTGCGCCCTACAGTACGTTACACTCCTTGTCCAGTCCTTCACCGTTGGGAGGTCTAGCCGCCCCCCATTGTATCGCTACCTGTCTTTTTGCCAATAAAAGTAATATTTCCGTCAGCTTACGTGATTTCGGTGGAATAGTCTCGAGAATCCCCAGCAGAGTCGTCATTGGTGTACAAGGGAGAACTAGCCCACGGATATCTTTTATGTGGCGCAGTATATTCAAGTTGCTTTGGGTCTGCATTGCCATTTCAGGGCAAAATTTGATAGAATTAAGGAGCTGTTCACCAGCTGAATCTTAAGACTGGTGGGACTGAAGTTAATCAACTAACATAGCCCTCTGTGAATACTTTATTCCTGGGGTCCCCGTTACAGGTCAAAAACAAACCGGAATAATGTTCCTTAATATTCTCCTAATTGGTCAACAGGTTTCCTGCTCTGCTTAGTACTTACAGATCTAGGGCAATTAATCAGGACCCACTGAACCTAATCCACATATTATCATATTTGTAAAATGCACTCAGACAAATGATGACCCACATGTTACAGATGGGGGCTGTCTGTTGCAGGGTAGAGCAATTGGCAATCCTGAGCGAGACCAGAGTAATCGAGAGAACAGCCTGACAGCCACAGCACGCACGGCAAACATGCTAAACATTGCAGCACAGTACCGCACAGCTGCTAGGTCAGACTTCTGGGCACAGGAGTCAGGGATGACAGTCAAATAGGGCCCCACGGGAGCCTAGAGGCATAAAAGCCCTGACTGCCTCAACCTCCTTCAGGGAGTGGAGCATGTGGTACACCATATCGGAGAAGCCCAGCAATCAGAAGAGGTGACAAGAGGTCAGACCACAGAAGTGGCTGGTCATGCTCATGCCCTCTTGGCAAGCAAGCCCGCAGCCTGGTGTCAGGTGTGTCTCCGTTGATCCACCGGAGGGCAGCCTCAGAGTTATCCCTCGGGATGGGGTTAAGGAGGATTGCGAACAGAAGGTGGCATCGATTGGGCTTGGAGCCTGCTGCTCTCTAATGGGGGTGAGCGCAAGTACTGCGGAGGTGGCACAGCCAGGACTCGGTGTGGTTTTGGCAACTGCGCCTCCCCTTGACCCATTCCACTTTCTCTTTCTCTTCCTTGATTTCACCACAGCAGAGGAACAAGATACCAGGGGAGACCAAGGGGAGACTGTTGAAGCATATCTAATACGGCTGTTCCCTGGTTTAAAACATTTTTGAAGCATTGTGTTATATCCTTCCATTCCATCCTTCGAGCTTCGACTGTAGTCACAGTCTTAGCCACAGTCACAGCCACAATTCAAAGATGCCTGGTTGGATGTTTTGCTCTTGACGGCTGGGGAAACCTTTGTTATACCTTAGCCACTGCCATTACAATTGTCACCTCCTCTCTAATTGGAAAGAACTTTGGCAAAACCTTTTGTCGCTTTGCATTAGGAGCAGGAAGGCGGGGGACTCCCTGTAGAGGTGGTCAGCCTGGGTGCTGGTGTGGCTTTTAGGACGCCAGCCCTTTCTTTTGAGGTTCTAGTTCTCTAATACTCTTTTGCAGTGAGTTGGATTCTTGGCAATTCTCTCACCAGTACCGATGTAGTGTAGTGGAGTATTGTGCATTCGGGGCCTGTAACCAGTGGAAAAGGAGTCTGTGCACAGTGCAAACTTGTATTGGTCAGAAATCTAGCTCTGCATTCATCTCCCGGAAAAGTCCTAGGGAAGCCCAGGAAAAAATTGACTTAATCTAGATATTTTCCTCCTATACATTCTTCCATATTATTGTGAAGATAGTTGTGCTTCTGCCTGCACTCATCATAACAGCATAAAGGTTATGATTGCGGAGATTAATCTCCTCAATGTGTTGTCACAAGACCAAATCAAATCCATTAAGGAATAGTGCCCCACATTTTTTTTTTTTTATAAATCTTTTTATTGTTATAAAAAACGAAAAACAGTAAGAGCGTATCAAGTGCAATGCAGTCCAACACATACAAAGGAATCGAATAGTCGAAAGGCCGCAATATCGGCAGTCGTTGAAGCAGGACACTGAGATTCTAACACACGTTTGACGAATCAGGATTATAAAACTAGCGGAGTTAGCCTATATCAATGGATGCGCCCACAGGCCCCTCCACCCACAAAATCAGGATATCAAAGATCATTGCGCCCCTCGATCCTAAGATCGTAAACAGGATAAAGTACGGACATTTGTATGCAAAAACGGACAAATCAAAATAATAGAGCCCGCATCGGCACCTTAATACTAAGAACAGAGTCAGGATATCTAATAAGTAAAGAAAGAAAATAAAATTTAAAAAATACGCAACGTGCGCAACACCCCACCCTGCACCCCTGCATGTAGCTTACACCAATCCCCAACTAACTGTCGCCCCATCTAATCTACAAATACTAAAAGGAGTATGTGGAGGAGGGCCTTCGTACAGGCTCCCGGCCTCTCCCCCCACCCCGCCAGTTCTAAGCCTCCCACTATTACGGATATATTATCATTTCACTATCAAGCGAAAATCGGGGGATACATTACTCGCCTACACTGCCTCCCGGTTCCAACATTAGAAAGTGAATCCCGTACTGCCACCATTTAAATAAAAGTCTTGAAACGATAGGCCGTTCTGAGCCCTGACCCATTTGATTAGTTACACGAATGTTCTTAAACTGGACAGCCGCCATCTTGAAAAATTTGAAAGAACAGTAGCGAGCCGGAAACAGCTGGGCTTTCTCAGTCTCATTGCCACTGGGTCCCATCAGTGTCGATAAGAACCACGGATGTTGTTTAAAGTCCAGGTGCACTGAGTTCAGAAAGGGAGAAGGGCCACCCTGTCGAGCCACTCCTGAGTCGTCACATGAGTCATCCGATACATTGCCTGGTGCGATTTGCCCTTAGTCGATAACAATATTGTGAGCACTGACATAACCAGGACCTCCAATACACGGGCCGTAGCTAATTTGCAATCCAGGGTCTCCCGCATCGCTCGTTTTATGGGATTATTGGCCGCCATTAGTCTGGGTAGTGTGGATGTCGTTGTTTCACTTTGATTATTTTGAATTTTTTCCACTTTGACCTTTGGTGCCCCTAGGGACAATTGTGTAGTATGTGTGTGAAGTTTGAAAGAAGTTTGGATGTGGTGTAAGTGCAATTGGTCTAAATTGTAAATGTTTTGTATATATTTTGTATATATTTGTATATAGAAATTATTGTATATGGTGTTGTCTCACACAGCAAGTATTTTTCTTCTAAAAATTGAAATAAGAAAAAACTGAGTTGTATCATTAAATGTTGCAAATGTTCAAGCAGATGTTTATGTTTTATTCGTTTTGCTCAAAAAACTATCAGTCCTGGCACACATATTGTTATTTCGAGTTACTTCCGCAGTGGCATTGAATTGAACAAAAGCTATGTCACTATGTCCCAGTCCAAAAGCCATGGCATCCAATTTGTGCTCCAAGGCTTGGGCTTTCCAGTTCAGAGAGAGATGAAGACCCTCAATCGCCGCCATTATTGCCCGAAGCGTAGGTTCAACCCTGGTCAGCACTAGTTGGTCCACCTCGATAGGGGAATTCTGGTCCGGTCTCGGAGATCCCTTAGATAGGATATGTCGTCCCAGGTCATCCGTTCGAATTTTCCCAGACCTCTCAGAGGATCGGGTCCGGTTCGCACGAAGATCGATATTGAGCGACACTTCGCGCGTTTTGTTCACAGTCCACCCCTGGGCCCTCAGGATAGACCAGTAGATTTAGAAGCAAAGACACACGTTCCAACCCCTCTGCATGCAAGGATATTGCGGAGCTGTCTTCAGGATATGCCCGGAACCATCGGGTCGCAGTTTAGACGGCACCAAGCTGTTTATATTCCGGGCTTCGACAACCAATTATTCAGCTCGCATCCGCAGTGTCATTGAGTTGCCCCATTTCGGCGCTAATCCATACGGGTCTTTGATGTTAAGATCGGACAAAATATGCTTCCATTCCGGTGGACCGGCTCCTCACGAACTCTTATGGCCGATGTTGTTCAACTAGAAGCCGGCTGCACTCCTACTCGAGGCCCCAGCTTCAATGCTGATGTAGGCCGCAAACTTCAAGGTGACGTTTCTCCGTTCTCGAAGCAGGTGGAACGTTCGGGGTCACTCGGTGTAGCGTTATTTTGTTTCATCTACCCGGGAGAGTTGCATAGGCACAGGATAACTGGCAGGATCTTGTAGCAAGATGAGGAGGTCTGCAGAGTCGGGAGCCTAAGCGGCCATCTTGGGCGCCAGCTTGGCTCCTCACTCACATTTGGGTATTTTAAAGGAAAAATCAATTCATCATTAATGGGATACCAGAGGATATTGTTCCATGGCAGATCACTGAGAGTGATGATGTGGTAGTTAGTGTAGCAATTGGGAAAGTTTTATGAACCAAGAAAGATAAACAGTCGCTATCAGTATAATTAAAGAAAATGATTGTAAATCTTCCCCCATCAGGATTGTTACATGTATAAACGTATTTGAGGAAGACATAGGAAAATTAGTGAGGATAACTCTGAATTCGAAGGGTAGCCCTTCCAAGAAACCCCTAAGCCAATCCAATAATTTAAATAAACTGTTTTTAATAAGCTCATTAATCATCTGCGAAAAAGGCAATACAACTTTTATTCTAAGGAATGAAAGAAGTGGGGTTCTCCCTTTAAAAGACGAAGAACTTGATGGGTAAGAATCCAAAAAAGCTGTAGCTCCAATAAAGTCTGGGTAAATTTACAGAAGCAGTAAAATGTAAAAATCAAAAGCATTTTGAAAATTCATAGGGAAAATTCTCTAAACCTAACATAAATAATATTTCTAGCTTGGATTTTTTTTTTTAAAACATGTTTAATGTCCCGATTCTGCCATATTCGATTGCTGGTGATACTCTATTCCCGTTTGCCAGGTACCATAGCCAGGGATAGGGTCATTCCATCCAAGAAAAAGCTGATTCTACTTCCAACTCTTCACTGCAATGCCTGTAGCAAAGAAGGGGCCGGGAACGACAGCGATTCTTTAGCTTAATCATTGGACACCTTAGGTCTTTGACTCCAATCAACCAGCATTGCCCATACTTTCTCCTGACTGCTTGGATCACAAGCTATATAAAACTGACTTATAGATATGATATTTTTCATACAGTCCGATGAAAGAGGGGGACTCCTGATTTCCAAGACCTGCAAATCTCCCGTCTCCCCAATGAAATCGCACAGAAAATAAATCTTAAAATAACTGTATTGAGTCGAGTAAATCAGTCCTGGCGTAGTGATCTTGTCCGTCCCTCAATCCGCTCAGCATTGCCCCAAAGAGTATTCCTAGAGGTGCCCCATTCACTTTATTTAACAACATGCGAAAGTTCTTCAAATGAAATGCATACCTATATATCATCAGATCAGGAAGAGCCAGCCCCCCCCCCTTCTCCAACCTCCTTCATAGCTTTTCCCAGGACATCCGTGAACCCTTTGAAGACCAAATAAAACTGTCTATCTTCCCCTGCAATTTGGCAATCTCTCCTTTATCAAAAGGTAAGGGTATAGAATTAAAAAGAAAAGTAATCTTAGGGAGGACAATCATTTTAATGAGGTTTACCCTGCCATATAAGTTTAGGGGTAAATTCGCCCACCTAACCAACAATCGCTCAACCTCCTGACTTATCTTCCTCCAGTTGACATTAGGCACTTCCACTAGTTTCTGTGTGATTATAATGCCCAAATAGCGCATTTGTGACTTTACCCCCGGGGTTTGCCTAGGCGGATTCCATTCCATAACTTCCATCTTTCCTCTATTAACCTTGTACCCAGATATCTTCCCAATGGCTTCCGCCTTAGCCATTAAGTTAGGGATAGCCACCTAAGGGTTGACCGTATAAAGTATAAGATCGTCCGCATATAAGGCTAGTTTTGCCACTAAACCTGAGAACCTAAGCGGAGCAATGGAATCATCCATTTTAATCCAGGACGCTAACGGTTCATTATAAGATTGAATAAAAGCGGGGACAGGGGGCACCCCTGCCTAGTTCTGTGCGTTATATTGAACCAGTCTGATAGCTCCCCTTTGAACAAAACCCTGGCTCTAGGCAAACAGTATAAATGTTGCACTGCCCTTATTATGTTCTCAGGAAACCCAAAGAGCTTTAAAACCTCCCAGAGATAGGGCCAGTAGACTTGATCAAACGCCTTAGCAGCGTCAACCGCTACAACCGTTACGGGCATATTATTGGCTTCTGCCAAGTCAATGACCCCAAGCATCCCGAAAGTACGTTCATTGAGCTGCCTCCCGAGAACAAATCCTCTCTGATCTTGATGTATAACCATTTTAACCTCTACCGCGCTAGCGGGTTTTCCCGCTGTGCGCTGAAATGTAAAAATCGCACGTTTCGTGACAAAGCCAGCTCGTCATGCGCGTAGCGCAGGTAACGCCCATGACAAGCTGGCTTTGTCATCAGCGCAGAAGGGGTTAATAATCCTAGCAACCATAGTGGCCAAAATCCCTGAAAAAACCTTAGAATCGGTGTTCAACAGCGATATTGGCCTATAGGAATCTATAGCCAGGGGATCCTTGTTAGATCCAAAACAATAGAGGAAGTATAGAGGTGTTGACAGAATCACCCTCCAATTCGATATGTATTAACAATGAGATTCTATCAATGTGTGGTGGTTTTAATTTTTAATTTTTATTTTTACATGTGGGTGGTGAGAATAATAAACTCTCTCTTAGGATGGTAAAGATGAGAGCACAATGTGCTTGTTAAAATACCCCTCACACACTAAAAAAATCCTTTAGTGTCATGCTTCATCATGGGGGTCTTCCCGTCCCTCTACGGGGCGGGGCGTGCTACGACCTGACGAACTACGCGGGAGCACTTTGAATGTGACAGAGGCTATGTGACAGTGCAAGGTGAGTGATGTCAGTGAAGTGTAGGGACCTATTTATGTGTGGGTGTTAAAAAGACTAAAAATTCCCTGGCTGGTGGAAAAAAACGATTTATTCACTTCCCTAGCTGGGAACGTTAAGAAGGGGGTTTTGAGGTAGAGCGATTAGCTAGCTACCTGGTCTACATGTTTCGTAAGCAGTCCCCTACTGCTTACTCATCAGGACCTTCTAATGGCCCCTACTAGAAAATGCTCGGTTTCTAAATGTAATATGCCTACAGTCCTAAAAACTAGCAGCAAAAATCAGCTGGTAGTTTTAGCTTCCAGGCATGAGCTGGCCCAAGGGAAGCGAGATAAAATTTATCAAAAAAGTGGACCTTATTGCGGTCTCTGTAAAGGAAATGGGAAAAAGGAGAGAGAAAAACACCAGATTTATACAATTGTATATATAATCTGTCATTCAGCACAAATTATTGACAGTGCCACTGGTCTCACTATACGTCCATATTAGCCCGTCTGATAAAGAATATACTTAAAACTTTATGAACAGAGAAAAGGTACATTCTACCATCCCCTGGTTGTTCGTTTGCACTTGCTGACCGAACATCGTGTAGCCCCATACAATTAGGGCTGGCTTGTGTCAACACACACACAATCATAACTCAATGCACACATCAGCATCACACAGGGTTAATATACGAGGGACCCGATTCCTTCGAGAGGAATGTTCAATTCGAAAGGTGTTATTCAGAACAGTCATTTAAAATCACCATAGGACACACAAAAGTTTTTGATACATACTACTTTGGCACACGTTATATGCCCCATGAGCTGACAGACGGTAGGTGTTCCCCACGGTAATCTGCAAGAGAAAGCCGCGCCCTTAGCGTAAAATACACAAACCGAAATAGTTTGTTTTTAATCATTAGATTTTGTCTCGTGGACCAAGTGTTTAAAGACTCATGGTCAAAGTCTATTACTCACAATTTCCGCATAAGTTCAATGCCTTACTCCTACCCGTTCTGCCGCTCTGAAGAATAATAGGGTCTTGTGTTCGGCAATCATATAAACTCTGCGTTGCGCTGTCATCACGTTTGGTGTGTGATGACAAACCTAGCACGCTGACTTAAGATGGCAGCCGTTAACGGAACGACGGATAGTGCATTAACGGAAGTCTTTCTTCCGTGTTTACTCTTTGAAATAGATCATATACCTCAAAATATTTATTTTTATTTGCTATCACTCCGTGATTATTATTACAATTTCTAAATATTCGATTATGTCTGGTTATGGAATTAGTTTGGGTAATGATTCTGACGGTGTCTGAGGTTGCTGACACTAGTGTGAAGTCAATACACACAGCGGACTATTTCAGGGGCTGAGTAACAATGTAGAAAAATAAAGAGGCTTATACCCAAGTGCTCCGAACTTATATATTGTGACCAGTGACTATTTATACCTGCAACAATACTGTCACGAGAAATGTTTCGTTATTGCATGGTATTCATAGACATGATGATGTCGCTCAAGGAGAGGTGACATTTCCCATGCTGCATGAGGAGCTGTGCTCCCTAAACGAGACAGAAGAACTATCTTTGATATTTATCTGCAATCTGTACGTTTAATCAAAAGCAGGTGTCGCCCCTATTGGGGCTCTCATGAAGTGGCCAAAGTTAGTAGTAAAAAAGGGGGGGGTGCCTGTCAGTGGGGGATAGGTATGCATGATCTACAGCTGGCCCCAAGGTATTTCATCGTTCAGCCCATGCTTATTAGATTGGACACGAAAAACCCACCTTTGTTCTTTTTCCAGTAGGTGTTTCTCATTGTCAATCTGCTCTATCACAGTCCAGGTAATGTCCTCAGGTTTATGCCCACTTTCAAGGAAGTGGTTGGTTAATTTTGTACTTGACTTCCTGCATTTAATTGTGCTCTTATGCTCACCTAATCTTGTCTTTACGGCCCTGCTCGTCATGCCGACGTATTCAAGGTTGCAGGGGCAGGTGATTAGGTATACAACATTGGAGCTGTTGCAGTTACTGAAGCTTCTCTGCTCCCATTTTGTCCCATTGTTAAAAGTTAGTGTCTTACTCTTTTTGGTAAGGCAACACACCTTGCATCCACCACATGGGTAGTGTCCTTGTACAAAACTGGAGTTACCTTGGGCATTAACCTTATTTTCCTTAGGTCTAGTGTGTACCAGTATATCTCTCACACTCTGTGCTCTTTTGTGCGAAAACATGGGTTTCGGAATCTGAAGACCTCCGCTGTTAAGAATCTTCCAATTCTTGTTGATGATCTTGGTTACTTGATCAGAACTTGTGTTATACGTGGTAACACATATGGGTCTCTGCTTTTCCACTTTTTTTGCTTTATCTTCGAGGAGACTCTCTCTGCAGTTGTTCCTGGCTCTTTTGTATGCTTTATCAATGATCCTCTGAGGGTAGTTTCTAGTTTGTAGTTTCTTCCGTAAATCGTTGGACTGTGATTTAAAATTGGCAATTTCGGTGCAATTCCTGCGGAGGCGCAGGAACTGTCCGTAGGGTAGATTGTCCCTCAGATGTCTAGGATGAAAGCTTTGGTACATCAATAGACAGTTCTTGGAAGTGCTCTTAAAGTGTGTTGTTGTCATCAATCTGCCATTTTTCGGGAAAATGTTTAGATCAAGAAATACCAGATTGTTATTGGTGGTGACACTGGTGAATTTCAGGAACTCGTCTTGGAAGTTGAGCCACGTAAGGAACTGTTGAGCGGTCTTTTCATCTCCATCCCAGATGATAAGGATATCATCGATGTACCTTTTCCAGGTCATGATGTTATTTCTGAATGGGTTGCTGGAGTTCAATATCCTAGTTTCCTCAAGATGGTGCACATAGAGACCAGCTATGCTTGGAGCAAATGTGCTCCCCATGCTGGTCCCATGTTTTTGGAGGTATAGGGTGCCGTTATGTTCAAAAAAGTTCTCCTTTAGTGCCAAAGAGCAACATTCCATAACCACATTTCGTGGGGTTTGATACTCCCAGTCGTCTTCGAAGAGAACATCTTCGATTATTGCCAGGGTTTCATTGTGTGGCAGGCTGGTGTAAAGACTCTCTACGTCACAGCTAATTAACAACTGTGTATTCGGATCAAATGGCACTTCCTCGAGTAAATTTAGCACATCTTTGGTGTCTCTAAGGTAGGTAGATGTCCTCTGTATCATAGGTTTTAGAAATGCATCTGCAAATCTAGAAACTGGTTCAAGAACCGACCCGATCCCCGATACGATTGGTCTTCCCGGGGGGTTCTCCAGGTTCTTGTGGATCTTCGGTAGGATGTACAGGTAAGGAGTTCTCGGGTTCTTTTGACATAGAAACTCCCCTTCTTTTCTGGTGATCCAATTATGAGACAGTGCCTCCTCTACCATCGTTTTGATTTTGATTATTATTCTCTCGGTAGGGTCGGTCCGTAGGACCTCATAGTTTCTTTCATCTTGTAGTAATCTTGTGCACTCCTTGTCGTATTGTTCTTTGTTTAGTAACACAGTTGCACCCCCCTTGTGCGCTGGTTTTATTACCACTTCTTTTTTGTTGCTCAATTCTCGAAGTGCTTGTCGCTCTTCATTGGAGATGTTTTGGAAGACTCGTTTCTGCATTGGGTTGAGTTCTTCAAGATCCTTCATAACCGCTTTTTCGAAGGTCAGGAGTTCAATAGGGAGTGTGTTGTTCATAGGGGTGAAGGTAGATTTTGGCTTAAGTCCCGTATCTCCTTGTTCGGTATTATCCTTCTTATCTTTAAAGAAGATCTGGAGTTTCAGCCTTCTTATAAATTCCTGAATTTCTTTGCAGAGGTGGAATTTATCCATGTTGGCAGTGGGGACATATCCTAAGCCTTTCTCTAGTACTCTTTTCTGCGATTCAGATAGCTCCGTGCCGGTAAGATTTACCACTAGGCTCATTTCTGATTCTTGGACGCACCTGTCATACTCCTGGTTGACACTCTCGGGGTTCCTTCCTCCTCGATGTTCCAATGTACGGAGGTGCCTCTCCGGTTCCTCCCCTTGTTTTGTCCTTGGCGTGCGCCTAAAAAAGAAGCCGATTGGTCAAAATAGCCATAATCTTGTTGGTATCCCCATTGTGGGAAAGGGCCATTTGGATGTTGAAAGGGCGGTGGGCCATACTGTTGTTGGGGGTACATCATAGGCTGCGGGTAGCTGTTCCATCCCCGCATGCCACGGTGGTTGGGTCGTCGGAAATTTCTTCGTGTGCCCTGGTATCTAGGGCTTTTGTTGCCACTAGAATTTGAGCTGTTAGATCCAGCATCTGATGAATCATCATTAGAAATATTATCCCTCGATGGTTTATAATTGTCTTTTATATAAGGGTAGATCTTCTCTTTTGTCCACCTGCTGGTGTCTTTTTTTCTTTGAGAGTTATTTCAAAGTCATTTAATGTCTTGTTTAGTTCGTCAAGTATCTTGACGAACTAAACAAGACATTAAATGACTTTGAAATAACTCTCAAAGAAAGTAAATATGAGAAACTAAAAAAAGACACCAGCAGGTGGACAAGAGAAGATCTACCCTTATATAAAAGACAATTATAAACCATCGAGTGATAATATTTCTAATGATGATTCATCAGATGCTGGATCTAACAGCTCGAATTCTAGTGGCAACAAAAGCCCTAGATAGCAGGGCACACGAAGAAATTTCCGACGACCCAACCACCGTGGCATGCGGGGATGGAACAGCTACCCGCAACCTATGATGTACCCCCAACAACAGTATGGCCCACCGCCCTTTCAACATCCAAATGGCCCTTTCCCACAATGGGGATACCAACAAGATTATGGCTATTTTGACCAATCGGCTTCTTTTTTAGGCGCACGCCAAGGACAAAACAAGGGGAGGAACCGGAGAGGCACCTCCGTACATTGGAACATCGAGGAGGAAGGAACCCCGAGAGTGTCAACCAGGAGTATGACAGGTGCGTCCAAGAATCAGAAATGAGCCTAGTGGTAAATCTTACCGGCACGGAGCTATCTGAATCGCAGAAAAGAGTACTAGAGAAAGGCTTAGGATATGTCCCCACTGCCAACATGGATAAATTCCACCTCTGCAAAGAAATTCAGGAATTTATAAGAAGGCTGAAACTCCAGATCTTCTTTAAAGATAAGAAGGATAATACCGAACAAGGAGATACGGGACTTAAGCCAAAATCTACCTTCACCCCTATGAACAACACACTCCCTATTGAACTCCTGACCTTCGAAAAAGCGGTTATGAAGGATCTTGAAGAACTCAACCCAATGCAGAAACGAGTCTTCCAAAACATCTCCAATGAAGAGCGACAAGCACTTCGAGAATTGAGCAACAACAAAGAAGTGGTAATAAAACCAGCGGACAAGGGGGGTGCAACTGTGTTACTAAACAAAGAACAATACGACAAGGAGTGCACAAGATTACTACAAGATGAAAGAAACTATGAGGTCCTACGGACCGACCCTACCGAGAGAATAATAATCAAAATCAAAACGATGGTAGAGGAGGCACTGTCTCATAATTGGATCACCAGAAAAGAAGGGGAGTTTCTATGTCAAAAGAACCCGAGAACTCCTTACCTGTACATCCTACCGAAGATCCACAAGAACCTGGAGAACCCCCCGGGAAGACCAATCGTATCGGGGATCGGGTCGGTTCTTGAACCAGTTTCTAGATTTGCAGATGCATTTCTAAGACCTATGATACAGAGGACATCTACCTACCTTAGAGACACCAAAGATGTGCTGAATTTACTCGAGGAAGTGCCATTTGATCCGAATACACAGTTGTTAATTAGCTGTGACGTAGAGAGTCTTTACACCAGCCTGCCACACAATGAAACCCTGGCAATAATCGAAGATGTTCTCTTCGAAGACGACTGGGAGTATCAAACCCCACGAAATGTGGTTATGGAATGTTGCTCTTTGGCACTAAAGGAGAACTTTTTTGAACATAACGGCACCCTATACCTCCAAAAACATGGGACCAGCATGGGGAGCACATTTGCTCCAAGCATAGCTGGTCTCTATGTGCACCATCTTGAGGATACTAGGATATTGAACTCCAGCAACCCATTCAGAAATAACATCATGACCTGGAAAAGGTACATCGATGATATCCTTATCATCTGGGATGGAGATTAAAAGACCACTCAACAGTTCCTTACGTGACTCAACTTCCAAGACGAGTTCCTGAAATTCACCAGTGTCACCACCAATAACAATCTGGTATTTCTTGATCTAAACATTTTCCCGAAAAATGGCAGATTGATGACAACAACACACTTTAAGAGCACTTCCAAGAACTGTCTATTGATGTACCAAAGCTTTCATCCTAGACATCTGAGGGACAATCTACCCTACGGACAGTTCCTGCGCCTCCGCAGGAATTGCACCGAAATTGCCAATTTTAAATCACAGTCCAACGATTTACGGAAGAAACTACAAACTAGAAACTACCCTCAGAGGATCATTGATAAAGCATACAAAAGAGCCAGGAACAACTGCAGAGAGAGTCTCCTCGAAGATAAAGCAAAAAAAGTGGAAAAGCAGAGACCCATATGTGTTACCACGTATAACACAAGTTCTGATCAAGTAACCAAGATCATCAACAAGAATTGGAAGATTCTTAACAGCGGAGGTCTTCAGATTCCGAAACCCATGTTTTCGCACAAAAGAGCACAGAGTGTGAGAGATATACTGGTACACACTAGACCTAAGGAAAATAAGGTTAATGCCCAAGGTAACTCCAGTTTTGTACAAGGACACTACCCATGTGGTGGATGCAAGGTGTGTTGCCTTACCAAAAAGAGTAAGACACTAACTTTTAACAATGGGACAAAATGGGAGCAGAGAAGCTTCAGTAACTGCAACAGCTCCAATGTTGTATACCTAATCACCTGCCCCTGCAACCTTGAATACGTCGGCATGACGAGCAGGGCCGTAAAGACAAGAATAGGTGAGCATAAGAGCACAATTAAATGCAGGAAGTCAAGTACAAAATTAACCAACCACTTCCTTGAAAGTGGGCATAAACCTGAGGACATTACCTGAACTGTGATAGAGCAGATTGACAATGAGAAACACCTACTGGAAAAAGAACAAAGGTGGGTTTTTCGTGTCCAATCTAATAAGCATGGGCTGAACGATGAAATACCTTGGGGCCAGCTGTAGATCATGCATACCTATCCCCCACTGACAGGTACCCCCCCTTTTTTACTACTAACTTTGGCCACTTCATGAGAGCCCCAATAGGGGCGACACCTGCTTTTGATTAAACGTACAGATTGCAGATAAATATCAAAGATAGTTCTTCTGTCTCGTTTAGGGAGCACAGCTCCTCATGCAGCATGGGAAATGTCACCTCTCCTTGAGCGACATCATCATGTCTATGAATACCATGCAATAACGAAACATTTCTCGTGACAGTATTGTTGCAGGTATAAATAGTCACTGGTCACAATATATAAGTTCGGAGCACTTGGGTATAAGCCTCTTTATTTTTCTACATTGTTACTCAGCCCCTGAAATAGTCCGCTGTGTGTATTGACTTCACACTAGTGTCAGCAACCTCAGACACCGTCAGAATCATTACCCAAACTAATTCCATAACCAGACATAATCGAATATTTAGAAATTGTAATAATAATCACGGAGTGATAGCAAATAAAAATAAATATTTTGAGGTATATGATCTATTTCAAAGAGTAAACACGGAAGAAAGACTTCCGTTAATGCACCATCCGTCGTTCCGTTAACGGCGGCCATCTTAGGTCAGCGTGCTAGTCTTGTCATCACACACCAAACGTGATGACAGCGCAACGCAGAGTTTATATGATTGCCGAACACAAGACCCTATTATTCTTCAGAGCGGCAGAACGGGTAGGAGTAAGGCATTGAACTTATGCGGAAATTGTGAGTAATAGACTTTGACCATGAGTCTTTAAACACTTGGTCCACGAGACAAAAGCTAATGATTAAAAACGAACTATTTCGGTTTGTGTATTTTACGCTAAGGGCGCGGCTTTCTCTTGCAGATTACCGTGGGGAACACCTACCGTCTGTCAGCTCATGGGGCATATAACGTGTGCCAAAGTAGTATGTATCAAAAACTTTTGTGTGTCCTATGGTGATTTTAAATGACTGTTCTGAATAACACCTTTCGAATTGAACATTCCTCTCGAAGGAATCGGGTCCCTCGTATTTTAACCCTGTGTGATGCTGATGTGTGCATTGAGTTATGATTGTGTGTGTGTTGACACAAGCCAGCCCTAATTGTATGGGGCTACACGATGTTCGGTCAGCAAGTGCAAACGAACAACCAGGGGATGGTAGAATGTACCTTTTCTCTTTTCATAAAGTTTTAAGTATATTCTTTATCAGACGGGCTAATATGGACGTATAGTGAGACCAGTGGCACTGTCAATAATTTGTGCTGAATGACAGATTATATATACAATTGTATAAATCTGGTGTTTTTCTCTCTCCTTTTTCCCATTTCCTTTACAGAGACCGCAATAAGGTCCACTTTTTTGATAAATTTTATCTCGCTTCCCTTGGGCCAGCTCATGCCTGGAAGCTAAAACTACCAGCTGATTTTTGCTGCTAGTTTTTAGGACTGTAGGCATATTACATTTAGAAACCGAGCATTTTCTAGTAGGGGCCATTAGAAGGTCCTGATGAGTAAGCAGTAGGGGACTGCTTACGAAACATGTAGACCAGGTAGCTAGCTAATCGCTCTACCTCAAAACCCCCTTCTTAACGTTCCCAGCTAGGGAAGTGAATAAATCGTTTTTTTCCACCAGCCAGGGAATTTTTAGTCTTTTTAACACCCACACATAAATAGGTCCCTACACTTCACTGACATCACTCACCTTGCACTGTCACATAGCCTCTGTCACATTCAAAGTGCTCCCGCGTAGTTCGTCAGGTCGTAGCACGCCCCACCCCGTAGAGGGACGGGAAGACCCCCATGATGAAGCATGACACTAAAGGATTTTTTTAGTGTGTGAGGGGTATTTTAACAAGCACATTGTGCTCTCATCTTTACCATCCTAAGAGAGAGTTTATTATTCTCACCACCCACATGTAAAAATAAAAATTAAAAATTAAAACCACCACACATTGATAGGATCCTTGTTAGATATCAGAATCAATGTTACTGTGGCTTCCGCCCAAGACAACGGAGCATTTTCCCCTTCCAGCAATATAGTGTTGAATAGGCCTTTCAGCACTGATACAATACTGTCAAGAAGGCTAGAATATATCTCAACCGAAAGACCATCTGGGCCAGCCGACTTCCCACTAGCCATCTTTCTCAGCTGTACCCAGACTTCATCCTCTGTTATCTCAGCCATTGAGGCCCTCTTTTAGGCCTCATTTAAATTAGGGCGTTCAGTTTTCTCCAGTCAAGCCTCTATGTTCGCCTTCCCTGGCGAGATGTCATCTTTATATAGCTGACTCATGTACCTGCTGGCTTCCATGCCTATTTTTAAGTTGGTATCTAATATGGCACCCGTTTCGTCATCTCTTAAGCTGCCTATTAAGTTTCGATGATTTATCTACTTTAGCTTTCCAGGCTAGAAGAGAGCCGCTCTTCTCCCCATATGCAAAATGTTGTCATTTACTAACCCTCCATCTATCCAGTAACATCTTATCCAGAGCTCCTTCATTTTATGCTTGAAGCTGTTTTAATTCTTTGCCCAACAAAGATACTCTACTAGAGCCCTCCAATTATGCCTTTTGGAGCTCCTTTTCCTTACATTTAATTTTTGGGGAGAGTTCTTCCTCTTGTTGCATCATACTTCGCCTCCTACCCAGTATTATAGAAGTGGCAATAGCTCTTAGAGTCCCAAATGATTTGGATTTTTGCTGATTCCGATATTGGCTTGAAAGAAAGCCGAGACCTCATCCCTCATGTTTGATATCACTCCCTCATTTAACAGGATAGTCCTATATAAAGTCTACCTTATTCTACCCTCTTATTATAATGCCTCAAGGAAAAATACACAGCCGAGTGATCTGAGAGGATAGCAGGCAGATGTTTAATCTCTTCGTCCGCTGTCAACACCTCCCGGTCTATTAAAAAAAAATCAATGCGGGAATGGTGGCCATACTTTTTACTGTGAAAGGTGACATCTTTTTTATCCCCCATCTTGATTCTCCAAATGTCTACCAAATTTAGCTCTTGAGTACTGCGGTTGTTTTAGGGGGGCTAGCATATTTAGCTTTGGAAGTTCTGTCTAAATCCTTATTTTGCACTATATTAAAATCGCCTCCAACAATCAACGGGGCATTAGCTAATATTAGACATGTTTCAAGCTTAATTAAGGCATCTGGATTATCCTTGTTCGGTCCATAGTAGTTGGTGCAGGCTTGTGGCAGTCCTTGTATCCTCAGTTTGGCTACCACCCATCTCCCAGAGGAATCTGTCTGATTCTAATTTGATGCCAAAATTACATCTTATGATGACTGCCACCCCTCTCGTGTTACCTCTTTGGTACGTACACACTACTTCCTGGACCCAAGCCAATTTATTAAATTAGGCACCAAACTCGCCCTTTTCTAAATGGGTTTCCTGGAGCAGAATGACACTAGCCTCACATTTCTTAAGAGATTCCACAACCCGAGCTAAATTTTTACTCATTTTTATAAGTTAATACCCTCTTCCGAACAGGCCTCCTTGATTTAGATCTATTCTCATAGCCCGCTACTACGCTTAGTAAAACCAAAAGACCACTACTTTTTATTAGAGTCAGACTACTTTATGACAGATTAAGGACATTTTTTTCCCCTCATGCTCCCACCACCCAGTGCACCCCCCCACCCACCCACCTTGGTGAACCCTCCTTCCTATCCTAAGGTGACAAAATCATCTTTCGAGAAACCCCCAAGCTAGAGAGGGGAGAATCCAAGTCAAAGACAAAATACTAAGTGTAAGGGTAACTGAAACTTACACATACATGCAATTGATCCTCTATCTCCCTGTATACACCTCTATTCTGAGCCTTCCATCTGCGTCAACAAGGAGTCTACCTCTTCCGGATCTCTAATAGTGTACATTTTGTTCCGCCACATTATCTTCAGCATAGCAGGGAACTTCATCTGTACCTGGGCACCCTTAGAACGCAGATCATCATTTTTTTTTGCGCCTAATTCCCACTGCCTCTGCGCTGTTCTCTTGCCCATACCAGATCGAATTTGGTAACTGAGGTCTGCAAACTTTAAAAAACGCTCCTTCAGAGCTCGCCTCAGCACTAAGTCCTTGACTGAGAAGGTGAGGTAGTTTTTTAGTATCTTCCTTGGGGTTTTTCTCACAGGATGTAACCTAAATGGGTCTCTATGCACCCTTTGTATCTCTCTGTCCCAGTCAATATTTGTCTTATCCTGGAATAGCCCTCCCAACAACTTACACACAAAACCTTTAATGTCAGAATTTTCAGAGTTTTCAGAGATATTCAGGAGACAGACATTATTACACCTGGCTTGCAATTTAAGTCTCTCCAAGTCTTCTTGTAACGTCTTATTTTGCCTTTTGAGCCCCACTATTTCACTAGTCTTTGCAGCAGTCGCTGCTGCCAATGACTTCACCTCACCTTCCAATACTGCAGTCTGTAGGGCTATTCCATCTATTTCTTGCTCAAGGATCCCACATTGTTCTTGGATATCCTTCTGATTATACTCAGAAGTCTCAAATTTAACCAAGATGTCTTGTCTCTGACTGTAGAGCAGATCTGCCAGTTGATTTTCTGTGGAAGACTTTCGCTGCGGGCTATGATCTGATCCTGAGCTCTCGCCATTACTCGGGCTGAGACTGTTACCTTCTTTACTACTATCCGCTGTGCCATTCTGAGTTACTTGTGTACAGGATATACTTTCTTCTTGGTTCTCAGCCAAAGTGGAGAAAGGGTTTTCCAGTCTCAATGGCTCAGCCTGGTGTGATTGTTCCACAACTGTATTCCCAGCCCCCCCAAAGAACATGCAACCTGCTCCATGATTTTAAAGTAAGACCTAAGGGAGGGGGAGGCTTAGAGAGAGAAAGCGTCTCCCTTGACCCACATGTTTTGGTTTTTTCAGAGCCTGTAGTTGCTTTTTTCGCAGGAGTTACGGCTTGAAGCTCTTTAACTGCAGGAGCTTTTGCTCTTCCGACATCGCTTTCTTCTCAGGCACAGAGCGAAAAGATACCAGCTCCTTGACGGCGGAAGTTGCACCTCCCTGAGTCCTGGGAGGGGAGGTCGCTTAGCTTGGAATGGCAAAAGTACAATATCTCCCTCTCTGCTTTGAACTCATAGACACCCAGTAATAGTGTTATTAGACGCAAAGATAAGGGGTCAGCTGGGAGGTGTGCTCGCCATCTTCCCCCTACGAGACAGGAAGTGTTGGATTATCTTAAAGCAGCGAAGAATACAGGGGCAAGCGATACAGACCAGCCACCTATTTTGATCATAAACCTAGACCTGGATGTATGGACCACTTAATTAGGGGCACTTTTACGCTATTGCTAATTGAATGGGTGGCTCTTGGAGGGGCACTATTATTATGCTATTACATAAAAAAGGCCCCTCCAACCTTCCTGGTAATTATAGACAGATCACCCTGTTGGACTCCACAGGAAAGATTTTTTCTAAATGCGTTTTAAATAATCTACTTGAATGGGTGGAGGAAAATAATATTATTCCTTGGAAGCAAGCAGGGTTTTTAGAGCTGGTCACTCGACCTTGGACAATATAGCAGCCATTCATCCCGTACTGGAGATATTTGTGAAACAAAGAGGAATGCCTGTCTACGTGGCTTGCATAGAATTATCAACTGCTTTTGACAGCGTACACAGGCCGACCCTTTAGAAACAAATTGCTCGTGCCATGGTATGTTAGGAGGTAGGCATGGTATGATGCTGAAAATTCCGACCTGTACTAATGGGTTTAAGCAGGGATGCCTGTGGCCTCGCTGCTTTTTTCCTTATATATGGTGGACCTGCCCAATGTGCTGAGCAATGCTGCTCGCGATGCCCCAAAATTAGGCTCTTATCCTTTTTGTTTATGTGGATGATATTGTTCTGCTAGATTTGACATAAAAAGGTCTCCAGATACAACTTGATATTTTGTCATCTTATTCAAAGTTCCTGAAGGTTAATATACATTAAACCAAGATTATGAGGTTCGGTACGAAAGAGTGCCGGACCAATGCCAAATATAAGTGGTACTATAAAAATGCTGGCCTACGAGTTGTAAAATGTAATGTTATCATTACTTCAGAAGACTTATGACTGCAAATTTCACAGATACTGAACATATATAATAAGGCATATGCCTACGGGAATGCACTACAGTCACTTTATGGAGCAGCAGGTAACAGGCACTTTAATCATATCCTAACAGTATATAAAATGAGGATTCCACTGGCTCTTCTTTATGTTAGAGAGACAATAACTATTAAGCAATGACACTTCATATATAAGGTTCCCGTCGTCGAAGTGGGAGTCCCACGGTACATACCATAGCAATGTAGCCATAACACAAGCATATATACATAGAAAAAGCAAAACAATAGAGTTTTCCATAGATAGACAACATATCACTTCTGTGATATATCATAGTCATCATGTTTTGGTCCAAATTCCGGCCAATCAGGCGCCAGCACCCTCCTTAAAGGCTCAGGCCCTCAGATGTTCGTAGCACAAGAGTAATATAGAGCCAAGAGATAAAGAGAGAGCCTCTGAGGGGAGGAGGGTGGGTCACATGTGAATATATGAAATACACCAATGCTGGAGAACCACAGTTTACAGGTAATAACTTTTGTTCTTTTCCAGTATTGGGGTGTCTTGCATAGATTCACATGCTTGAATAAGAATAGTGAGCAGTAGAGTTAGAATAATACAAGGTGCTTATCATTTAACAAAATAATAATAATAATAATAATAATTTTAATACAACACAGTACAAAAAGACTGAAGTATATATCCAAGAAAACAAATACCTTGTATACAGGAGGAGGGAAGCAACAGAGGCTAACCTTATTTAAAAAAACATTTCGTAGGACTGCCTGTCCCACGGCTGAGTCAGCGTTGTCCGCAGCATCCAGACAGAAATGTCTTCTGAAGGTATGCCCAATGGACCATGTTGCTGCTCTGCAGATGTGATGAAGAGGCACACCAGCAAACAGTGCTGTAGAAAAGGAAACCTTTCTAGTAGAATGCACTTGAACAGTTGCCGTGAGTGGCTTTCCTGCATGCTGATGGCAAAAAATAATCGCAGTCGATATCCAGCGTGCAATTGTTTGTTTGGTGACTGGATGCCCTTTTCCCATCCGCCCGTAAGCCACAAACAGCTGGTCAGACTTACGGATAGTAGCCGTCCTTTGAAGGTAGAATTTTAGACACCTTTTAATATCCAAAGAATGAAGTGCTCTTTCTGCTGGAGTTTGAGGATTAGGAAAAAATTACCTCAACACAACTAGTTAATTGAGGTAGACGTCCGATGGCACTTTAGGGATAAAGGCTGGATTGGTGCGGAGTAAGACTGAGTCTTTGGTAAACTGAAGAAAAGGCGGTTTAATAGTAAACGCCTGTATGTCACTGACTCGATGAGAGGAAGTGAGAGCCAGAAGTAGAGAAGTCTTCCAAGTAATGTATTTGAGATCAACCTTATGAATTGGCTCAAACGGGTGTTTCATTTGTTGTGCCAATACAATGTTCAAATGCCAAGGAGGAGGTGGTCGACGAATTGGTGGAAACATCCGAAAAAGACCTTTAAAAAATTGTTGAATGACTGGAAGAGTAAAGAGAGCTAGAGCCATCTTGACGGAACCGTGAAATTGCTGCTAGAAATACCTTTAATGTAGCAAACGAGAGGCCCAACTTTGCCAAGTGTAAAAGAAAGGCAAATGTTGCTCCGCCGTGGAATGTATAAGATGTACCTAGGCGTCATTGCACCATAGACAGAATCTTTTCCATTTGAGTTTGTATGTCTTCACTGTTGAAGCTGCTCTCGCATTTGCCGGGACCTCTCTACAATCTGAAGGAATGTCCAAATTCAGAAATTCATAGTGCTCAGGTTCCAAGCCGCTAAGCGTAGAGATGCTCGTCGGGGTGGCAAACTTGGCCCTGATCCATGGTTAGAAGATTCGGAAGAGGGCGAAGAATGATCGGGTCGCATTGTGACAGAAGCAGGAGTTCCGTGAACCAGACTTGTCGAGGCCATCTGGGAGCTATTAGAATAATGTGACAGGGTTCCTTCCTCATTTTTCGAAAAACTCTGTGAACTAGAGGTATTGGTGGAAAAGCATAGGCATATATTTTTGACCAATTCATCAAAAAGGCATTTCTGCATGACTCTGGTTGGGGAAGCCAACTTGCATAGAACAGGCATTTGCGGTTCAGATGTGTTGCAACCAGATCGAGATTCGGACGACCCCATACTTGAAAAATGTGATCCAGTGTGGGTTGATGTAATTCTCACTCGTGGATGGCTGTGGAAGATCTGCTTAATGAATCCGCAAGATTGTTTGACGATCCGGGAACGTGCACTGCTGAAACGACAACCTGATGCTAAATCGCCCAATCCCAAATCTGCTGAGCCTGATGGGTGGATCTTGTGCCTCCTTGTTTGTTTATGTAGTGCATGCACGTTGCACGTTGTGTTGTTCGTTCGAACCAACACTGATGCTCCCTGTATGATGGAACGGAAAAGCGTTTAGTGCAAGAAAAATGGACAGCAACTCTAGTAGATTGCTGTGCCAGGTCTTTTGCTGAATGTTCCACTTTCCGTTTACTGTTAGTCCCTGAAGATGTGCACCCCAGCCTTCTAGGGATGCAACCGTTGTGAGAGTGAAACTTGGAGCGTCCATTAGGAATGGACGACCTGAAGAGACGTTCTCTTCAAGAGTCCACCACAAGAGACCTTTTTTCATTCGAGATGTGACTCTGACTATATCATTGAAGGTTCCAGAAACTTGAGCCCATTGTATGAATAGGTCTCATTTTTAGCGGCAAGTGAGGGACAAGAGGGATACAAGAGGACAACATCCCTAGGAAAGATTTCAACTGTCGGACAGAAGTGGACTCTTTTAATAGGAGGGAGGCTGCTAAGTTGGAAGACGCAGACGTCTTTCGTGGAACACAAAAGCTTTTGCTAGCTTGGTGTCTAGAATGGCTCCCAAGAACAGTCATCTTTGAGCAGGGAGAAAATGAGATTTTTCCATGTTGAATGTAAGGCGCAGGGACTGAAAGAGGGACCTTCAGATTTTAGTGTGTTTGGAAGCCTGTTCAAATGACCGTGCCTTCAGCAGGCAGTCGTCCAGGTATGGGAAGATTTGCACTCCTTGTAGGCAGAGGCAAGCTGCCTTTGGTGCGAGGACTTTGGTGAACATACAGGGTGGAACGAAGGCTGAATGGAAGAACCTTGAATTGGAAGTCCTATCTGGCTTCTCTGAATCTGAGAAATCTTCTGTGTCTCCGCAGAATTGGAAGATGAAATAAGCATCTTGAAAATCCAAAGTTGTCATATACTCTCCTTGAGATAGCAAAGGAAGTACCTCCTCATGGGACAACATGCAAAACGTTTGCTTTTTGATATATTTGTTTAGGGCACGTAGGTCCGGGATAGGGCGGAATTCTCCTGACTTTTTCTGTATGAGGAAGAACCTCGAATAAAAACCTCTGCCCCTTTGTAGTTTTGGTACCACTTCGATTGCACCCTTTTTTAGTTGAATTGTGAGTTGGTTTAATAGTTTTTTCAGGTGGGCAGGACGTGGATCTTTTGGTGGAGAATTGGGAGGAATCTTTAGAAACTCCAATGCATGTCCCCTGCGTACAATATCCAGAACCCATTGATCTGTAGTAATCAGTGACCATTTTGATTAAAAGTGGGAGATTCGACCTCAATACCTTGAACAATCGACCTCAAAACCTTGAACAATCGGGCGGAGTTAGAGATGGTGAGTGATGAAAGTCATTGTTTTTTGGAAGAGTCTTTCCCTCTGTAAGAGGATTTACCTCTGTATTGTCTATAGGATGAAGAGTGATGTTGCCTGTACGATTGCTAACCCTGGGAGGAGTAACGTTGTTGCCCTTGTTTATATTGACTGGAATTACCTCGAAAGGAGGATGAGGATCCAAGACCTCTTGCGCCTGTAAAAGTTTGTCTTTTAAATTGGGAGAGTTCCGAGAGCACGGGCCCTGTCTGTGTCTTTCTTTATTGTTTGAAGGGCATCATCTATATGTTGGCCAAACAAAGGTTCACCATCGTAAGGCATGTCTAATATTTTCGTCTGTACCTCTTGACAGCCCTGTCTCCTGAGAAATGCAGCACCAGCCATAAGGCGGAAACCAGTGGAAGACACGTCTATAGAACAATCAATCCTTTCAGAAGAAATCCTCTCTCCTTCATGAAGAATTTTCAATGCCTCTGCTTTAGAATATTCTGGTATCAATTGTACTAGAGAGGAAATGTCCGACCACATTTGCTGGTCATAACGAGCAAGAATAGCCATTGAATTGGCCGCACGAACTGTGGTTGCTGCCACTGTATATTTTTTTTTGCCTGTAGCATCAAGGCGTCTACCTTCTCGGTCAGGTGGTGAAGATATCGGAGATGAAGGATTTCTAGACCGACGCTGTGCTGCTTGAGTAATAATGGAATCAGGCTTTGTTTGAGAAATTAAACAAGCTGGTGTATATGTAGGTGCCTTGTATTTTTTATCCAGCCTCGGCAGAATAGCTGGGATTGAATTGGGGTTTTGCATGATTTTAAGCCCTTCTTGTCAAATGAAATCGATGATGGGAATAGAATGCACTTGTTTTTGAGGTTGTTCTTTAAAATCATATAAGAAACAATCTTCTTCTGTTGTCATCATAGGAAGTTGGAATCTTTTTGCTGCTCTTTCCATGAGTAAATGAAAACTACCTAGGTCTACGGGTGGAGAATCCAGAAGAGCTGGAGTAGGAGATGGCGTTTGAATTTGGTAGGAGTCCCATTCAGAAAGAATGGATCTGTCGTCCAGCTCACCCTCCTCTCTTTCATCATCATGATTGTCCTCTTCTATGACCTGAGGAATATCTTGATGTTGAGTCTTGGCCGTCGACGCGGAAGGTGTGACTAATGGGTCTTTAGAAGGAAGAGGCTGAATAGGTGTTTGAGGTGCTGGAGAGGCCTGCAATGAACTCGGAAAACGGCAGTAGTAATCATCCAACATGAATTGTAGGTTTGAAATGAGTGTTAAAGGCATCTGTGCCATGAGAGGTTCTGGCTCAGGTTGCGTGCCACAAGTTGAATAATCTTCTTCTTCTTCTAGGTCTTCATCCTCATCCGAGTCCTGACATTTTATAAGCAGTTCAGAGGGACTGCGAGCAGCCCGGAATCTATTATCATCTTCCGAATCTTCATCATCTGAAGAAAATACCTCAGATGGAGGTTGAGAAGGAGTTTGAATCGGCATTAGTGTATCCAAAGAAGAGTGCCATCAGTGAAGTAAAAAACTTGAAGATTTCAATGGTACTAAATCCTTTGAAGCAGTTGTTAAAATCGTAGTCGAAACCACCGCCGACGAGGCCACCGCCGCCGAAGCTACCGTCGCCGAAGCCACCACCGACGAAGTCACCACCGCCGAAGCTACCATCAACGAAGCCACCGCCGACGAAGCCACCGCCGACGAAACCACTGCCAACTAAGCCATCGCCTACAAAGCCACCACAGATAAAGCCACTGTCGACGAAGCCATCGTCGACTAAGCCACCGCCGATGGCGAAGAAAGCATCAACTAAATCTTCTTCTTCTTCTTCTGCTTGCTTGACACCGTCGACGAGGTCAAAGGCGCCGTAGATGAAATAGGCCGCACCTTAACAGATACTAACATCGACGGTGAAGATGCTGACGACAGGATCATAGATAAAGATGTTGAAGTCGTCGACGTAGACGCGACGACGGCAGCTCTCGTCGACGGGGGAAGCGAAAATGAGCTCGTCGACGAGCTGAGCAGTTTCTGAGGTAAAAATGCATAGATGGAGTCTTTGACGCCTGAGAGTCAGATCTTGAGGGCGTAACAGTTGCAGCAAGACTCTGAGGGGGAGAACTCACCCCTCTTGAAGTTGAAGGTTGAACCATGTGATGTTTCTTCACCACTTTAGGTTTTGGAGAAGCCTTTTGATGTTCACTGGTTCTCTTCAAAGATGAAGAAGTCTTGACGGGAGACACACTCTCCACATCTGAGAGAGGGTTCTCTGAAGTCTTCAACTTCTGAAGCCACAGAAGGAGACGTCCTTCTCTGTCTTTCAGGGTCTTCTGAGAGAAGGTTCTACATATCTTACAATTCTTAACTTGGTGTTCAAGATATAGGCAATATATGCACTTTTTATGAGGATCTTCAGAATGAAGTCTCTGTTTTCCAGAGGCCCCACAAGGTCTGAAGAGGGACTTTTTGGTGGTAGACATCCTAAAATTGGAATTCTGAGAAGAAATGAGAAGAAAACTGAGCAGAGATCAAGGAGGCTCCCTTCACACGACGTGCGATAGAAAATCTGAGGGCCTGAGCCTATGAGGAGAACATTCTAAGAGGGTGCTGATGACTGATTGGTTGGAATTTGGACCAAAACATAATGACTATGATATATCATAGAAGTGATATGTTGTCTATCTATGGAAAACTCTATGGTTTTGCTTTCTCTATGTATATATGCTTGTGTTATGGCTACATTGCTATGTTATGTACTGTGGGACTCCCACTTCAACGACAGGGAATATTCAAGCATGTGAATCTATGAAAGACACCCTAATACTGGAGAAGATTCTCTACACTATTTGCATTTAAATTCCATGGCCTCAATAGAAGCGATTAGGCTAGAATTTGGATTGGTGAGCACTTATATAAAAGGACGAGCTGCCAATCTAAGATGGTATCATTGTATCCTTCTTGCCAAGGAAAAGTCTTTAAGGAGAATTTTGGCCATGGCATGTCTTCCACAACTAAGACCAGTCTGTTTAGAACTAAAATGTTAGCTGCACTTTAGCACCTTCTCCTGGCTAGATCAGAAATTGAGAATATGAACCTTGAAAGATTTTTTAAAACTTGCTATGGCAACCTCTTCGATGGAGAATGATATAGTTATATACAGCACGAAACCTCGGTTCCAGTGTGTCACTCAATCATGTCAGGCAGCAGTACCCTAAGCGTATCTGAACTGGAACCTGGATCAGAGGGTGCAAAGATGTATAATGCTTTGTAGGTTGACTTGTTTATTGTTAAAAACTGTGACGGATGGGGGGGCGTGGCTTGCCGGGCGAAGATGGCGGTCGCAGCGTTGTAGAGCTCCCGCCTGCCCTGACATAATCCTTTCATTTATCCTGACCCCCGAGCCCGCTAACTGCCCTACCTGAGCGGCGATTGTTCCTGGCAGCATCTCGATCTGTCCGCTCTGGTGAGCTGACATCATCTGTGGCGAGGTGCGGCCTGGGGCCGGCAGACGGAGCCGGGACCTCAATTTTCGAGGCATCGGCCGGCGGCCGCTGGTTGGACTGGTCGGACGCCTCCCAGATCGGAGCCTGCGGCGCCGGAGGTGGAAGGGGCTACTGCAGTGTCCGGTGGAGCGGACTCCCACGCCGGGGTGGCCCCTGGATGTTCCGGAACCGCTGCGGCCTGTGCAGACCCCGAGCAGCCGGGGCCTCGAGTTTCGTGACACTGAGCTGGCCCGCGTCTGGAAGGTGTTGAGTCGGCGCTGGGTGTCCCTGGTGTTGGTGGGACCGTGGTCTTGCCAAGAGACATCATCCGTCGTGAGGAGGGGGTGCCACGGGAGACACCGCGTGACTACGGCCCGTCTACATTGTGGGTTGGACCCCTCTGGTGGCGTGGGGTCCGGCGGTGCAATTCCCTTGCCAGGGTCTGGGGCTGCCTGTTCCCGGGGACGAGACGGAGGAGTCCCCGGACTGACTTTGCTGTGGCGGCGGAGGGACCTGGCGCCCCGGGGACACCGGAGTGGTGCTGTGACCTGCTGGGCCTCTGAGAAGCCGGGACCTTGAGTTTGGCGGTCCCCGCCTGGCACAATCATCTTTGGCTCTCTGTCGGGGGAGCAGACGCTGTGTGGTCGGAGGCCCGTGGGGTCGAGGGCCCCTTTGTGATTGGACCGCTACGAATCCTGCGGCTGTGCTGGCTGGGCAGTGGATCGGTGGCAGATAGAGTCCAGTGAGACCTATCCCCGAAACTCTGGGGATTGCGCCTGCTGCCCTGGAGTGGACCGAGGCCTGATCCAACTGCGGCACACGGAGAACTGTGAGTACCCCCCGCTTTGGTGTGTCCACCTGCAGTGTGAAGCTCGGCCCCCGAGTGAATTCTACGTCTGTATTACTGAGGGTGCGGAGTGGTTCGCCCGACTTCCCCTAATCATGACAAGAGGTGGGGGCGGCGCTGGACCCAACAAGCAAGGTCCGATCGACAAGTTTACCGGACCCAGCGGGGGGTCGGGGGCCTCAGGAGGCAGTCAGAACACGGGACCTGACAACGCGGCCCTGATGGCTGCCATCACGCAATCCAGAGACTCACTGGACGCCAAGATCGGGGCAGTGGGGGCCGATGTCATGCTCCTGCGCCAGGACCTTCGCAACGCGGTTGCTCGCATCACAGAGGCCGAAACCAGGATCACGGGAGTAGAGGATGATGTGCGTGCCCTGAAAAAGAAAGTGGCAGAGATGGACAAGATTCAAAAGGGACTGGCACTCCGCGTTGAGGACGCAGAAGGGCGAGCGCGCAGGAATAATCTACGCTTCATTGGTTTTCCGGAGGATTGCGAGAATGGGCCCATGGATGCGTTCTTGACGCGTTGGCTAGAAGGTTGGCTCCCTCCAGATGTCCTTTCGCGCTGTTTTGTAGTAGAACGTGCCCATAGAGCTCTGATGCAGAAGCCGCCAGTGGGAGAGCGACCGCGCCCTATCATCGCAAAAATCCTCAACTTCCACGATAGGGATACTATACTTCGAGAAGCACGGGCCAAAGACGCGTTGCTGTTCGATAATCATAAGATTATGATTTTCCCAGACTATACCAGACAGGTGCAGCAGCAGCGTCGCTCCTTCCAAGATGCGAAAGCCAAGCTCCGAGGTTTGAAGATTCCGTATTCGCTGCTCTACCCGGCTCGTCTTCGAGTCGTCTTCCAGTCCAAGACTCATTTTTTTGATACTCCGGAGGCAGTGTATGGTTGGACCGATGAGACTATCCGGCTCCGGCCGAACGCCCAGCCGGGCCTGAACCCCGGACCATCGCGTGGATCGTCGCAGGAAAGGAGTGACTCCTCCGCCAGGGGTAAAAGACACAGGAAATCTCGGTCGCGGAGACGCTCCCGATCCGGGGGCGCCCCGCGGGATGGTGTGCAGTCCGACACTGATCAGTCCGGGAAAGGGCTTTAAAGACCATGAGACCTCCATCTCCTATGTCTGATCTCTCTTCATCATTGGACTATCCGAGAGGTCCGGTGCTGCTGCCGCGATGGCCGAGAGACTGACGCCAGGGGTGGTGAGACGCGGACATTGGTTTGTCTCAGGAGGGGCGCTGTTGGTGAGGCCTGATTGCCTCGCCCTGACCATGTTACAGGTCACTTGTGGTTCATTGGGGCTCGGGGTGTTGACGTATGGGCGGCCTTGTCCTCTCACGTTGGGAGGCGGCCGCGAAGGGTAGATCCCGTTAGTTGGGGGGTGTAGTGGGATCCATTGGTATGGGTGGTTTTGGGCACTATGTTTTGGGCCCAAAGCTCCCCATGCCGCGACAGATACTTCAGGGTTTAATGAGGTATAGGGGTGGGGGGAGGAGGGGTGTTGGGAGTTGGGCAGTTTTTGGGGTAGTGTTAGTGGGGAGAGCTGGGGGGGCTGGGGGGGTATTGGACGGGACGCACGTGATTTTGGCTACAGTGATATGCATGCTGCAGGGTGCCTGGGCTGGGTCCTGGGGCTTTCTGAGACTTTCCCATCGAGACTATGGCTGATCCCACACAAATGACACCTGCTAGTGGATCTATGAGAATTTTAAGTTGGAATGTGAGGGGGATGTTGGACAAAATTAAGCGAGGGGCAGTGTTGCGCTGGGGCAAGAGAGACTCAGCTGATGTCATGCTATTGCAGGAGACGCATATGTTGGGAACAAAGGTGCTAAGCTTACAGCGCTTTGGCTGTACTCAAGTGTTTCATGCAGGATTTTCTAGAGGTTCGAGGGGGGTGGCCATCCTTATACACAGGAGACTGTCATATACCCACGAGCGTCATTGGCTGGATCCCCAAGGACGGTATGTCTTTGTCAAAGGTGTGATAGGTACGGAGCCAGTGGTGTTTGGCTGTGTGTATGCCCCTCCTCCTTTACAATGGTCCCTGGCTGAGCGCCTCTTTACATTGTGGGCTGAGATCCCGGACTCTTTGGCCGTGATAGGTGGTGACTGGAACGATGTGGTGGATGTGTGCCTGGATCGGCAGAGGCAGCAGGAGACTGCGGTGGCGACCTCCCCTACACGCTTGAAGGCGATGGTTGATGGGCTGGGCTGGGTGGATGTCTGGAGGCATTTGCATGCCAGGTCGCGCGAGTACACGTATGTATCTGCTGTGCCTGGCTCCTTCTCCCGACTGGACTGTGTGTTTGTGCCGGGGGCCTTTCTTGACAGAGTGAAGCAGGCCGTGATTCAGCCTCGCGGGCTGTCCGACCACTCCCCAGTCGTAGTACGGATTGCACTGCGCAGGTCGCACCAGCCATTTCGGTGGCGGATGTCCTCGTGGCATCTCCAGCAAACAGACTATACAAATCACATGCGCGGAGCGATTGCCCACTACTGGCACGAGAACCTGACTGAGGAGATTGATGGGGTGACGGTCTGGGAGGCCATGAAGCCCACGTTGCGAGGTGTCGACATAGCTTGGTGCGCTGCCGCCCGTCGACGTCATCAGGAGGCTATAGTAGCGGCGTCAGATAGAGTAGGGGTATTGGAAGCTCGGTGTCGGAACGACGGTAATGGTGTAGCTCTCAGACTGCTCCTGCAGGCGCAGCAATCTTACGCCTCAGTCTTGCTTGACGAGGCGCGACAGGCCTGGCTGGCTACGAGGAGCAGGGTCTACTAGTGGGGTGACAAATCTTGCACCATGCTCCATAGACTGTGTCAACAAACACTGCAACCGGTTACTATACCGGGCCTCGTGGACGAAGAAGGGATTGCCATGACGGATCCGGCTACCATTGCGGCGAGCTTCGCTCGCTATTATGCGATACAATACGCCCCTCGGGACAGTCTCCCGCCGGAGGCTATTGACAAGGTCATCGCTGACCTTCCCCCTCGTGCGATAACAGACGAAGCCAGGACTGCCCTTGATCTCCCCTTGACGGCGGAGGAACTAGGCGATGCATTGGGACAACTCAACACTGGTAAGGCGCCCGGACCGAGCGGATTTCCCAGCGAATTTTATAAGAAATTCCACTTGCAGCTGGGGCCGCATTATAGGCGGGCACTGGAGGCGGCGCGGGAATGTGGTAGCTTACCAGTGGACTGGCGTCAGGCCGAAATCGTAGTTTTTCAGAAGCCAGGCAGGCCACCCGACAGACACGAGTCATATCGCCCCATATCCTTGATCAACTTTGAAGCCAAATTGTTGGCCAAGGCATTGGCGAACCGCCTCCTCCCGTATATAGCAGACCTAGTCCACCCGGATCAAGCGGGCTTTATGACGCGCAGGTGGCATTGGATGCGATGGGAGCGACGGGAGAACAGGAGGCGCTTCTACTAGCGGACATCGATAGGGCGTTCGATTCAGTCAGTTGGACTTACCTCTTCGCTCTTTTGCCGCGGCTCAACCTAGGTCCAGTTTTTGTCTCGTATGTCCGGCTTCTATACACGGACATCACCGCCTCGGTGCGTGTTTCGGGGGCTGTATCGGAGAAGTTCCCAGTCGCCAGGGGGACCCGCCAGGGGTGCCCCCTCTCCACGTACCTTTTCGCATTGGTTATGGAACCGCTGGCCGCGTGGGTGCGCATTGATGCGCAGCTTCGGGGCTTTGTGTGGGGAGCAGGACTCTCGGACAGGATTGCGTTATACGCAGACGTTGTCCTCTTCTTTCTGACCGACCTTCATCGTTCTGGCCCGCGGATCCTGGACATAATGCGTATTTTTGGAGAGGTGTCGGGACTCTTCCTCAACCCGCGTAAATCGACTTTATGGGTACTAGGTGGGAGGTCGGAGGTGTTCCCTTGGGCCTCGGCCTTACAAGTCGCGGTTGGTGGTCTAAAATACCTGGGAGTCTTCCTGTCTGAATCTGCCGCAATTGCATGGGAGCGCAACGTGCAGCCGGTGTGGGACAGAGTTCAATCGGACGTCAAGACCTGGTCTCGCATGCCCCTTAACATCTATGGCAGATCGGCAATCTTTAAGATGGTCGCCCTCCCTAGACTCCTATACCAGCTGCAGAACTACCCATATAAGGTTGACCCGCAATGGTTCCGTCGCGTGAATTCTGTACTGGGACGTTTCCTGTGGGCAGGGGGTGCCTCCAGAGTGGCACTACGGACTTGTTTCCTATCCACGTACTGTGGTGGTCTCGCTACATCGGACATTCTATCCTACTACCAGGCCTCTCATTTGTTGGTTCTGAATGAGTGGTGGTACGGTGGGCGCGATGACCCGGCATACGCCCTGGAACGCTTTCTGATGGGTGATGCCACGCTTCACACGCTGCTATACTCGGCCAGCCGGCGGAAGAAGCTGCCGCAGGCTACTCAGGTGGTTTTCATGCTTTGGAGACAGGTGCTGCGTCGTATGGGCTGGTGGGGTCGCCTAACAGCGGAAACGCCACTTTGGAACAATGGCCGGCTCCCTGCGCTCGCCTCACTGCCGGGGTTTAGTGGCTGGGACTCCATTGGGATCTCGACACTTGGCCATGTTCTTACTGGGACTACTCTTAAAACCTTTCAAGCCCTTAGCGCCGAATTCGACATGCCCAAGACCCTTTTTTTAAATACTTACAACTTCGTCACGCTCTTGCGCCGAGTCTAGTGGGGTTGGACCAACTTCCTGAGTTTAGCCCCGTTGAAGCCAAACTCTTCATGGGGGATCTGGGGGATAAAAAAGTCTCCAAAATGTATCAAACCTTAATTACTCACTGCTCCTCTTCCCTTCTGTCGTTGAAGGCCTCCTGGGAGGTGGATGTTGGCCCCTTGGATGAGGATGACTGGAGGGAGGCACTGGAGTCCCCCCGTGGGGCGGCAATTGCTGTGAGACTCCGGTTTATACAGTTCAAGTACCTACATCGGGCCTATTACACCAGGGAGAGACTGTGGAAGGCTGGCCTCATTGCTACCCCTGTATGCCTGCGTTGTGGGACGGTGAGCGGTACGCTGTTACATACTGTGTGGTCGTGTGTGGGTCTGACCCGGTTCTGGAATGGGGTTTGGACTAGCTTGTCAGAAGTGCTGCAATGGGACCTTCCTCGCACGCCCAGACTAGGTCTTTTGCATATCCTAGATCAAGTGGGGGGTAACATTTATAAGCGTCACCTCCTTCTGTTGGGCCTGACTGTTGCCAAACGGGATTTGGCAAGGGCGTGGAAGAGCGACCGCGCCCCCCCACTCAGCGCATGGAGGGCGGGACTAGATTTTCCTATGGGATTGGAATTGCCAGTGTTTGAGGCCAGGGGCTGCCCCCGCAAACATTACAAGATCTGGAAGCGGTGGGCGGAATACAGAGACTTGCCATTGGAGCCTCCCGTCGACCTGGAAGATGGACTGCCTACCAGCAGTGACCTCAGGGCCTAGGTGGCTCCAGGACGCCTATTGTGCTTTACACTGTATACTGCAGCTGATAGTAATCACGTGCACCGGGTTAGGGTGGGATAAGGGGTGGGTAGTTGGGGGTTTTGGGGTTGTTGGTGGGGGGCAGGAGCGTGGGTGGGGGGATAGTTGAACGTCTAGGCTGTTCATGCATTCTATTATGTGTTTTCCACTGACAGTGTCCTCCTGGCTATGGAGTACTGTGCGTATGATTTGCCTAAAACCCTTAATAAACGCGGTTGTGAAAAAAAAAACTGTGACGGATACATTGCAGAAGGTAGTCTGGGAGGAAAGAATTTGCACTTTATGTCATAATGGTATACAGACTAAAGAACGTGTTATATGTGTCTGTCCTGTTTTAAGGGTTTACCAACCAAGATTTTTAAAACCCCTTTTTAAAAAAAACATGGAATTGCAACCGCTAAAGCTGCTATGGAGGTGATAAACTGTCCTTTGACTAAAACTGAACCAATCCATACTGGAATCAAGCCCCTTGGAATAGATAGGATCTTCGGCCAATTGTTGGTATTCTATATACCACTCGTGGACACATCCATTGCACCACCCCATCTCTATGGTCCAGTTGCATTGCAGCACCAGACCAGCAAGGAGCTAGCCGATTGATGAAGCATGCCACCCCTTTGGGTGGGTAAGGGCTTTTGCTCCAACAAGTTAAACACTTTCTCTGACCTCTCAACCACTAAGGCACACAAATGTTTTACCCTAGGTTTGGTTAGGAACAGCATACTGTTTTTGATCATAGGCTTGGTACAGACTGGCAAGAACTGTCTCTACTCCTCATCAGAGAAGAGAGGGTGGCAGTCTAAGAACTATCTACCTTCAAGTGCAAGTGATCTGAGTGTGATGCCTCCAACAGTATTATATTTGTTTTTTTTTGTTCTTTAAAACACCCTCCCTCATCCCCTTTTTCCCAGGTCCAAATAACATGATTAATGGAGGGAAGTCAGTTTCATCAAACCTCAGTGGCCTGGTTAATGGAAGCATTCCTAAGTCATACTTGAGGGTCCCCTAGCCCTGCCTTGCAGACCATATATCCAACCCCTCCTCCTCCCTCCACAATGGGCCTGCATGCTAGCCAGATCCAGAAGCTTGTAGCGGTCGGTGTGGTCTTGAGTGTACGGTTTTTGATTGTGAGTCCAATAACCTCTGTGTTCAGACACCCCAAGAGCTTCTTTCAGTAATGTAATCTTCCTCCCCAAACATCAAGTTTCTGAACCAGTGTCAGTACCACAGCTGGCTTGAAAGATATTAAAGATTCCAGTTAGCAGCAAATGTGAAGCCTACCCAAGGAGACAAGCAGGTTTCCAAAGAACACACAAACGCTGTATTATACCTTGCTAGGATTTGATTTTCTTTCTCTCCCAACAGGTTGAAATGTATACGGTGTAGTTTTCCTTGTGATTGTTATCAACTATTAATGTATTAGCAGTTATAGCTTTGGTGAGAGATGAGTCACCATTAGTATTTTCAAAAGCACAGCATTCACTATCAGTTAGATCTCCAAAAAATGTATTTTGGAAAATAGTGTGCAAAGTGTAAGATCTTCCATCATATTGTGTTGCTTTCTTAAACTGTGTCACTTACATCAATTTGCCTATAAATGTGGGCTGTTAATAAAGGGTTATGTATGTAGGCTGTTATTAAATGGTTTATTAAAGGCTGGTATTAAAGGGTTTTTGCAACTAGGAATGCTGGCTGAACAGTACTTGAGTGTTGCTATGATAACTGAGTTATAGTACATGAGTTCCCAGTGTCACACCTCCTCCTTGGAGCTCGCTCTTGACTGCTTGAACACGCCACCTCGGAACATCAGAGAGGGTTTGGGACCAAGTTTTCTTTGCTGGCAGAGTGCCCAATGTTTTGTCATGCAGAAGACACCTGCAATATTTGATATTGTAAGGATGATAGGGAAAGAAGTCTGACACCCAGAGTGGAAATGCCTGGCACTACAGAGCCCGAAGCCCATTCAGAGCGTCCAATAGAATGGAGGTACTTAAGTCTAATTGGGACTCGTCATCTTTGGATGCTAGTGAATAGTGTCAGTTGTAGAGGGTCGCCAGCCATGTGACAAGAAGATGCAAAGAATGGAACCTCTGCACCTCATGTTGTTATTAGAGCTGAGGTGCATTCAAAGAAGCCAGAAACATCACAAACATGGTAACCTTTTTAATGAGACACATTAATATTGTGCTCACATTTTAGCATATGGTCAAATATAAATATAAATAAACAGTACCAAACTCTGTTGAGCCTTCTCTAAAAGAAATTTAGAGCATTCTACGTTCATAATCAGAGCCTTCCTGCACTGCATGCTCTGTCATTTCTAAATCATAAATCTCCTTCCCATATTGAAGCTCGGAGCTTCTTGGCACCAATAGGCAGGTTTAATTATACCAGGTATTTTTAGTATCTATGGTACACGGTGGCTTGGATTTCAGCAGAACATTGGCTGTGCCTTATTCCCAAGAGAGGGAGGGCACAGGTGCTGAATCAGCCGGCGAATTTCCTATATAAGAAGAGATGAAGTCCCAGTGCTGAAGCTTCAGACTTTTCAGGTAAGTGCAGAAACGTTGTCTGTGACTTCGGTCATTTTGCATGCAGTAAGACGTGCAGGAGCTGATTGTCTCAAGTTCGGCCCCAGGACTTTAGCTTGATTTCTCTTTCCCATCATCACTCACTCACCCTTCACTCACCTGCCCACTTGATAATTCATTTGTCTTCCCCCTTACTATCATATTTTGTACCGTGTTCAGTCTCTACCTAAATTAGTCCCTTAGTAACTCACTCACTAATCTGCTGCTGCTTTCACTCCTTTATAGTCACCCACTCATTAGCTTCCATTCAATGTATGAACCAGTCCCTCAGGAACTCACTCACTCGTCATTTATTCATGTGAGGCACCAACTATAACTAGAAGATTCGTTTTCTAATTGTAATTGTGAATAATCTTAATAACACAGGTATTCTGCTTTTCCTTCCAGGGACCCTGGTGAAGGTTTCTTTTTCCTAACACAGCAACACTGTCAGGTAAGGCTTTTGTTCCATTGAGGGGTAAGTCATGAAGTCACAGGATGTCAGACATTATTTGCTTTAGGTGTTCATGGTTAAATACTAAAGCTTTATGCATTGTTACACAACAGCAATCTTCAAGCATTGAAGGGTCCACACCCAGCCCTCAGCAGAGGCAGCTCAGTGGGGCTAGGATCCTGTAACACTCAGAACATCACTTGCTACATATGGTCAGAGTACTCCAATCATAATATCCTGGAAGAGCTTCTTGTCCACGCTTCACCCAGCACAGGTACAAGGCTCCCTGTGCTCTTGTGGAAGGAGCCGTCCCATGAGTCTGGGAACGACGATCATCTCCAAAGATCTCGGACGCTAGAGCGGCAGGTCAGCCCTACATACATGCATATCAAGCATACATGATGGTCCAACAGTGGCACAGACTCTCCTCTGTCGTGTGGGGGGGGGGAGAAACCAAGCATGTGAGTGATGCTAGTGATCAACAGACATGTCCAGTAGTCAGCAGCGACTCTGCAAATGTGGTAGACCCCCCCCTTTATAGGCTGCTTGAGACATGTACTGTGTCACCCCTCAACGGTACTGGAAACATTGAACTCAATAACTGAGCGGACCCTCAGTATTGCGGATAATTCTTGATAAACATGCTTTTCTTAGTGGCTGGTATACATATCCATTCAGCTTTCAGGGGTACATTTAATTATTTGGGTGTATTCTATCTCTTGTTGTTTTATACTTCGTTTCCTACCCCCCATTATAGATGTGACAATAGCTCTTAGAAATGCTTTAAAAGAGTCCCAAATGATTTGGATTTTTGCTGATTCCCATATTGGCTTGAAAGAAAGCTGAGACCTCATCCCTCATATTTGATATCACTCCCTCATTTAACAGGATAGTCCTATATAAAGTCTACTTTATTGTACCCCTCTTATTATAATGCCTCAAGGAAAAATACACAGCCGAGTGATCTGAGAGGATAGCAGGCAGATATGTAATCTCTTCGACCGCTGTCAACACCTCCCGGTTTATTAAAAAATAATCAATGCGGGAATGGTGGCCATACTTTTTACTGTAAAAGCTGAAGTATTTTTTATCCCTCATCTTGCTTCTCCAAATGTCTACCAAATTTAGCTCTTGAATCATGTTCTTAAGTACCGCAGTTGTTTTATGGGGGCTAGCATATTTGGCTTTGAAGGTTCGGTCTAAATCCTTATTTTGCACTACATTAAAATCGACCTCCAACTATCACCAGGGCATTAGCTAATATTAGACATGTTTCAAGTTTAATGAAGGCATTTGGATTATCCTCGTTCGGATCATAGTAGTTGGCGCAGACTTTTGGCATTCCTTGTATCCTCAGTTTGGCTTCCACCCATCTCCCAGAGGAATCTGTCTGATAGCTTTCTAATTTGATGCCAAATTTACATCTTATGATGACTGCCACCCCTCTCGTGTTACCTCTTTGGTACGAACACACTTCTTCTTGGACCCAAGTCAATTTATTAAATGCAGCACTACACCCGCCCTTTTCTAAGTGGGTTTACTGGAGCAGAATGACACTAGCCTCACATTTTTTAAGAGATTCCACAACCCGAGCCAACTTCCTCCTGGATCTCAAACCGTTTACATTCCAAGATAAGAAATGAACCAAATTTTTACTCATTTTAATAAGTTAATGCCCACTTCCGAACGGGCCTCCTTGATTTAGACCTACGCTTAGTAAAACCAAAAGACCACTACTTTTTATTAGAGTCAGAATACTTAATGACAGAGTAAGGACAATTTTTTTCCCTCATGCTCCCACCATCCAGTGCACCCATGGGGAACCCTCCTTCCTATCCCTACGTGACAAAATCACCTTTTGAGAAACCCCCGAGCTAGGGAGGGGAGAATCCAAATAAAAGACAAAATACTAAGTGTAAGGGTAACTGAAACTTATATATACATGCAATTGATCCTCTATCTCCCTGTATACACCTCTATTCTGAGCCTTCCATCTGCATCAACAAGGAGTCTACCTCTTCCGGATCTCTAATAGTGTACATTTTGTTCCGCCACATTATCTTCAGCATAGCAGGGAACTTCATCTGTTTCTGGGCACCCACTGCCTCTGCGCTGTTCTCTTGCCCATATCAGTTCGAATTTGGTAACTGAGATCTCCAAACTTCAAAAAACGCTCCTTCAGAGCTCACCCCAGTACTAAGTCCTTGACTGAGAAGGTGAGGAAGTTTATTAGTATCTTCCTTGGGGCTTTTCTCCCAGGATGTAACCTAAATGGGTCTCTATGCACCCTTTGTATCTCTCTGTCCCAGTCAATATCTGTCTTATCCTGGAATAGCCCTCCCAACAACTTACACACAAAACCTTTAATGTCACAATATTCAGAGTTTTCAGGGATATTCAGGATACGGACATTATTACACCTGATTTGCAATTTAAGTCTCTCCAAGTCTTCTTGTAACGTTTTATTTTGCTTTTTGAGCCCCACTATTTCACTAGTGTTTGCAGCAGTCGCTGCTGCCAATGACTTCACCTCACCTCACCTTCCAATACTGCAATCTGTAGGGCTATTCCATCTATTTCTTGCTCAAGGATCCCACATTGTTCTTGGATATCCTTCTGATTATACTCAGAAGTCTCAAATTTAACCAAGATATCTTGTCTCGGACTATAGAGTAGATATGCCAGCTGATTTTCTGAGGAAGACTTTCGGTGCGAGCTATGATCTGATCCTGAGCTCTCGCCATTACTCGGGCTCAGACTGTTACCTTCTTTACTCTTATCTGCTGCGCCATTCTAGGTTACTTGTGTAGGGGATATACTTCCTTCTTGGTTTTCCGCCAAAGCGGAGAAAGCGTTTTCCAGACTCAATGGCTCTGCCTGGTGTGATTGTTCCACAACTGTGTTCCCAGTCACCCCAGAGAACATGCAACCTGCTCCATGATTTTAAAGTAAGACCTAAGGGTTTGGGGAGGCTTAGAGAGAGAACGCGTCTACCTTGACCCACACCTTTTGGTTTTTCCAGAGCCTCTAGTTGCTTTTTGTGCGGGAGTTACGGCTTGAAGCTCTTCAACGGCAGGAGATTTTGCTCTTCCGAAAACGCTTTCTTCTCAGGCACAAAGCGTAAAAGATACCGGCTCCTTGCCGGCGGAAGTTGCACCTCCCTGAACGGAGCCACAGCAAACCCTGTCGCCTTTTTCTCCCCTGTGAACGCTTGATTTATGGACCCCCTACGACCACCACTTTCCAAATCCTCATTCCTCAAGTTCACACAGGAAGGTGAGTCCTGGGAGGGGAGGTCGCTTAGCTGGGAATGGCAAAAGTACAATATCTCCCTCTATGCTTTGAACTCATAGACACCCAGTAATAGTGTTATTGGACTCATAGATAAGGGGTCAGCTGGGAGGTGTCACCCCTCACAGTACTGGACACATTGAACTCAATAACTGAGTGGACACTCATTACTGAGGATAATTATTGATAAACATGTTTCTATCAGAGGCTAGTACATATATCCACATGGTATTCAGGGCTTTCAACCCCACTGTACTGGAAACATTAAACTCAATAACTGAGTGGACCCTCTTTACTGAGGATAATTCTTGACAAACACGCTTCTAGTAGTGGCTAGTACACATACCCACACAGCTTTCAGGGGTGTCACCCCTCTACAGTACTGGAAACATTGAACTCAATAACTAAGCGGCCCCTCATTATTGAGGATAATTCTTGATAAACATGCTTCTATTAGGGGCTAGTACACATATCCACACAACTTTTGAAACCGCCTTCTACATTGTTGGACACACAGATCCTTAATACTGAAGGACACCCGACACCTGTAGACGCCCCTACAGACTGTTCCAAACCTACTGGCGAGGGGGGATATCAGTATACTAACAAAAAGTATTCTGAAAACTGGAAAAGTCTTAAAAAAATACAAATGGAGCCATAACATTGTGATTTTAGCAAACTGAAACCTGGCCATACTCAATAATTCATTGTAGGGCTCCTATTTGCCACTATGAGGAAGGAGACAGCCAGAACAAACACGTACCAAATCACACGCAGGTATGGATTGGGTAGCAGGAGGAATGGTAACATTATCAGATGGCTCAAATTGTGGCAACTGGCAGAGACGGACAGGCCATTCCTCCACTCAGACATTTCCCCGTAAGCCGGCCAACTCGGTGCTGCTTTAAAATCAGTGTGAGCTGCCATGACCCCACTATGCATCTAGGGCATCAGTAAAGCACTATGTTTACCAACAGGATGGGCACTTTGTATATTGATTAATATATGAGTCTCTGTAGAGGACAAGCATTGACAGCAGCTTTTAAATAGTGAAAAGATGTTTACTTTACTTCACTAACACACTACAGTGAGCTATGCTGCAGAAGCAGCAGAAGCCACAATGCAAAGGAACAGTAGAGCAAGTTTCCTTCATATACTCAACAGTTACCACACAAGTATCAGCGGGACACACTTACACACACAAACGCATATACACCCTAAAAAAAACACACACACACACATACCCACACGAAAAACATGTGGAACAGCAAGTGGAAAACCTGTAAAAGCTTCATTTGTGTTCACATAAAAGTAGCAACATCAATGCACCTACTTAAAACGGGAAACAGCCATTACAACGCAACTAAAACAACGCACTACCATTGCAACGAAACTTTTACAAAGCAGGATCCATTACAACGCATGCCATTACAACACATGCCATTACAATGCAGCTGCTATTACAACGCATGCCATTACAACGTAAGTATGGGTAAGTATTTAATTAAATTTTAACCCCTACACCATCCAACACTTACCCTACTATTACACCCCCCTGGAATTAGAATAGTAATTTTAACCCCTACACCATCCAACACTTACCCTACTATTACACCCCCCTGGAGTTAGAATAGTAATTTTGACCCCTACACTATCCAACACTTACACTACTATTACATTCCCATTAATTAACAAAAAAAATACTTACCCATACTTACGTTGTAACGGCATGCATTGTAATAGCAGCTGCGTTGTAATGGCATGCCTTGCAATGGATCCTGCGTTGTAAAAGTTTTGTTGTAATGGTATGCGTTGTGAATGTATGCGTTGTAACGTCATACATCCACTTAAAACACACAGAACAGGTACACCATCTGACAAGACTGTAAGCTTCCCCTATTTCTCGTGTGTATTTATATAATGGTTTTGTGTGTTGCTGTAAGTATATAGATTGGAGAAAGGTGCTCTGGTTAGGGTTAGAAAATGTACTTGCAGGTAGATTGATCAAACGTAGATGGTAAAGACTCTGATTCGATGCCATACACATTTATTTATTAACCCCTTGTGTGCTGATGACGGCCCCGTCCGTCATGCATCACAGTGCTCGTGTGCTGATGACGGCTGGGGGCCGTCATGAACCCGCCCACTCTTCAAAACAGCCGCACAGGCGCAGAATCGCGGCCGCGCCCAAGGGGTTAAGGAGATCTGTGAAAAGCTGGTTGTCATTTTGCCTTAAATACATAGCACTGAGTTGCACCAAAGGAAAGCAGGGCAAACAATCACTGTAAGTACCATGTGGTTAGAATCCAGTAGAATGGTACGAAATCCACAAAGCTGCACTCCATGATCAGGGTACCTAGAAACGTGCTTGTGTTTTAGTGAAGTCGACACATTACAAATATGTCACTTGTGAACAACAGGTTCAAAAGCTTCACTGCCTTGAACCGGAGCAGGTAAACTGCAGGCTCAGAGAGTGTCGTCATTCGAGATCTACTGTCTTTATGGTCAAAGTGCAATATGTGGAGGTGCTAAATTGATAAACTGCATTCACCTGTTTCAGGGATGTTTGTGACAATAAAACATCCTTTATCTTTGTATGACAGAAATCTTGTTTCTAACCACTTTAGTAATTGCCAGCAGCCATGGCTTCGGATGCAGAAATGGCCGTGTTTGGGCCAGCCGCACAATACCTGCGCAAGTCTGACAAAGAACGCTTGGAGGCTCAGAATAGGCCCTTTGATGCCAAGAACTCCTGCTTCGTAGACGATGAAAAAGCACTTTTCGTAAAGGGAATGATCACGTCCCGAGAAGGTGGCAAAGTCACTGTGAAGACCGATGATGGAAGGGTAAAATGAGTCTTGAACCAACAATGACTAAACAAGCCTAGCACCATAATGCAGCCAGACAGCTCTGCTCAACTCCAACTTTATCTTTGTCTGTCTTTCTTTCTTCCTAGTCTGTAACAGTCAAAGACACCCAAGTCTACCCTCAGAATCCTCCCAAGTACGACAAGATTGAAGACATGGTCATAATGACCCATCTGAATGAAGCCTCCGTGCTGTTTAACCTCGCTGACCGATATGCAGCCTGGATGATCTACGTAAGTACAAATCAGTGACGCTTTAGCACTGCTTGCTCTTTAGCACTAAGATTCTTCTGTCAGTAGGTTTGACATACTCATGACGTAGATGTAACTTCTGAATTTTATGAACAAATCACACTTACGGAAAAAGCTTTGTGATTTGGGCCATGTACGTTCAATGACCAGTGTAAGACATTTATCACCTCTTAAGGAGTGAAACAACTCAGTGCATGTCCAGAAACTGACACAATTGATCTGTGTGCAAAGTTTGCACATGCCATTCTTTATAAATGTTGTTTTGTCTTACGGCAAGGACCCAAGTGCACTTTTATAATACTAGCTTCTCCACTGGTCTCACTCTCTCACCTTCTGGGTTTCATTATCATTAAACACATATATAATCTTCTGATTTTGCCCTACTGACTTCCTTTTGAACCTCGTTAAGGAGTCATGTTGTTCACCTATACTAAATCGGCAACATAAACACTAGTGTTTCCTCAGCTAGGTCAAAGGTGCCAGAGAGATATTATAGTCTTGGTTACTAAAATTCTAAGAAACTCCACCTGCATAGATTACTATTGTGAAGCGCAAGTTTAATCATGCATACCAAAGGTGGAGAAGGAGAAGGGAGCTGTCTAAAAGTGGTGTGGGGAAGAACTTTCATATCACAGTGGGCATGGAAGAGATCCAGGCATCACTGAAATGCCAAGACACAGTGGCAGATTCTATAATGCACCTGATTGCTATCAGGTCACAATGCAGGAGTAATCACATACTCTTCAGGGTAATAGTGATAGTAAACAAAGGAACATAAATGAAAGGTAACCAATAAAGATAATTGTGAATGCTTAAAACATGTCAAAGTAGAAACTCTCTTCTCGTTACTACAAACATATGGTTCCTTCCTGACACTTAAATAAGTTGTTTCCCTTTACAGACCTACTCTGGCCTTTTCTGTGCCACTGTGAACCCCTACAAGTGGCTGCCGGTGTACAACCCTGAGGTTGTAGATGCCTACAGAGGCAAGAAGCGCCAGGAAGCCCCACCTCACATCTTCTCTATCTCTGATAATGCCTATCAGTTCATGTTGACAGGTAAGGTTTTGATTTAAATTCTGTGCACTGTTTCAAATTCATCCTGGCCTACCCAAAAATGACATGCATTTTTTTTCTTTTAAAAAAGATCGTGAAAACCAGTCCGTCTTGATCACGTGAGTAAATCACAAATAGTCCTTAGCAAGAAGCACATGTTTTATGGTGTAACACGACAATGTACTTTACCAATTAATTGTTCTGATTTTATTTACAGTGGAGAATCTGGTGCAGGGAAGACTGTGAACACCAAGCGTGTCATCCAGTACTTTGCAACAATTGCAGTAGCTACTGATAAGAAAAAGGAGGCCCCTGCCATGGCCAATAAGATGCAGGTTCGTAAATTATGTTTAATTCATTTTTACACAGGCTGCTCATGATTCACAATATGCCAGACAATTTCATACATGGTGAAACTTTACCTCTAATAGGGAACTCTGGAAGATCAAATCATCCAGGCTAACCCGCTGCTGGAAGCCTTTGGTAATGCCAAGACCGTGAGGAATGACAACTCATCTCGTTTCGTAAGACTTCCAACTTCATTTACTTCCTTCCTAATTCTCACTTTAAAAGAGTCATTTGCTGTCTCGCAATAAAAACTTGAATTTATTTTAGCCTCTATTTACCCTTTAGGGTAAATTTATCAGAATCCATTTTGGAACTACAGGAAAACTCGCTTCTGCAGATATAGAAACGTGTAAGTGTTGACTCTAAAATCTATATATATATATCAAACATGACCCAAAATAAGTCGTACTCTTTATTATCGATGCTTTATTTTACAGATCTGCTAGAAAAGTCTAGAGTAACATTTCAGCTCTCAGCCGAGAGGAGTTACCATATCTTCTACCAGATCATGACCAATAAGAAGCCAGAGCTTGTCGGTAAGTTTTAGAAATGGGTCATAGCTCCAGTTTTCAGAATTCAATTACATTACTGTGTTAAAGAAGGCCAAGACAGCATTTTAGACATAACAGAGATAAACATCACTTGAAGTCTGATTTGACTTTAAAAAAAGAAAATCATCTCTATTTGACTAACATGCAATAGTTGGGGAACATGCAGGTTTCCTTAGCAGTGAATCGCATTAAATAAAAAAATTCAGAAAATAGCTTTATCTGGCAATCATTCTAACCAACATCGTTTCCAAACTGAATATGAACAATTTTTCACAGATGATATTAATTACGGAACGTTTTACACTTGAAACGGAGTGTTAAATCTCAGGTAATTACAGTTGATGGCTATGTAAAGAAATGTTGAGGGACATTTAGTGCATACTTCCAAAAGTTGAAAACCCCCAGGTAACATAACACATAACATCACATCCATATCTGAATAGAGAGGATATTCTTTCTTCCAAAAACACAAGCACAAAACTAAGGGGCTAAATTAGTAGCTACTTCAAGAACAGCAGTGATGGAGCAACTCTACCTCAGTTATTATTCCCTAATGCTTCTGTTTTATTAGTTCAATGTCCCTTAGAAGTAGATATTCAATTGCTGCAGCCGGGACAGTAAAATAATACTATTACTAAACTATTACAAAATAAGACAAAGAGACACCACTGAGACCAAAGTGCAGCCTGATGACATAGAGATAAAGAAGCATGGTGAGGCCCAGTACTTGAAGTTGAAGGAAAACCTTATGACTGAAATTTGCAAATTGCAAGCATAATTGGAAATTGATAAGTAAAAGAATGCGCTTGAAATATATATATTTGTACATATATATATATATATATACACACACACACTCACATAAAACAGCATCCCAGATGTGCATCTGTCCCCAATGATTGTGGCGTGTGCTCAGAGGTGGGGGAACCTGTAATATTCTAATCCAAAACTTAGTGAGTCACGAAGAAACACACACTCTCCAGATGTCACAATTTCCAAGTGCCTATTGCAATGGCAGTGACACACTCACGCATTGCGAGAACCCAAGTACTCTTGATTACCAGTGATCTTCATCAGTCAAATTTACATACATTTACTTTCACTGGTGCCATATAAACAAATGAGGGACTGCACGTACTGCAAGGGTTCTAAATAAATCAGTGCCATCTTAGAAAGTATTTTTACATACATGAGAGTATTGTAGAAAGAATACGATTTAAGTCACAGGCAGCTCATATTGAAAATGCCCAATATTATTACAATTATTCTCATTGCATCTTAGGAATAAAAATCAAAGTATAGGGAAACGTGATGTTTGACAAAACATTACCTTCATGATTAAATAAACATGTCACGAATTCATCCAAATACAAGAAACAATGCAGCCAAGTATTGTCATGTTGGTGTTCCCAATGCATACATAAATCATCAATCATGCCCAAGTGGGCATTCGATCACCAGTGACAAGGTACAAGGATAGACCCTCAGGTAAGGCATTAGGTCCAAAATAAATAAATAGGTACCTGCTTAGAACGGCTAATTTCATCCATAGAGAGTATAAAAACATTAGTAATTGAGTCAAAAGCTAGAACAGCTTATATTGAGAGGGTGAATACATACTGTAGCATGATTTTATCCAGAAATACGACAACGTATAAGGGCACAAAAGGATGCATTCAAAATTGAGCAAGCCTGTTGTGAATTCGTCCAAAACTGAAAAGGACATGATGCAGACAACTATAGCATATTGGCGTTCCAGGTGTACACTTTAACAGTCATGCCCAAGTGAGTAGGCGCATACTTTCCCTGCAAAACCAGTAGGCAAACAACTCGCACTGTATAATCTTAATGTTTGAAGCACATAAAGTAAATGTTTTGTGCTGTATTAACCAATTTCCAAAATTTGCAACATTTGGCCCAAGCGGGCATGCACAATAGTTGATTACTAATATAACAACCAAATGGCAGTAATATACATCTTAAATGAGGTAATCCACATATGAATAACATTAAAAAATGGAAATAAGTCATAAAAGCACTCAATATATATACTCAAATTTGTGCCAGAAAAAACCTTATCATAGAATTAAAAAACTATCAAAATGCCAACGAAAGAAAAATAATAGCTACAGTCACAATGTACCCATACAGGGCCCTAAATCATCATGCACATCAATACACCAATGTTAACAGATAGCAATAAAAAATAGAAGAATTTAACCAAGATAGTTCTTGTTTAACTTAATCAGATGCCTATTTAAATTTGTGGTCTCCCATACCAAAACAGTGCACCTGTAAACAAATGTGACAAAACCTTATAATTGGAGGATAGAAACATGAAGTGTAAAGTTTTCATAGAAAGAGGGATTATTTGCGAAATATGAATGAGCAGAAACAATGAACAGTTACTCCAGTCTACACATCCTCATAGTAACAACTTAATCCAAAATGTGCAGCTAGCTCCTCATCCGTATTCAATACCTGTGGATATTGAATGTTGAACCATAGAAACCTTTCGCCCAGGACCCCCCCCCCCACCCTGATGTGGGTCACGACCTGCTCAAATGCAAAAAAAATAACATGTCTGCCATGCCCATATGCAATTTCTTAAATTGCCTTGCCACAGGATAATGTATGTTTGTCATTGTGCACAATGACCTTCATGTGCTCCAAAATGTGTTTTCTGACTCTATGTATCATGCTCCCAATATAGTAAAGATTGCACAAGCATAGACACAGAATTCAGAGTTACATGACAGGCCTTGGGAGATCGTGAACTTCTGGGAGGGTTCACAAATGAGCATATATCAGCGCTGGACTTGCACGCTTTGCAATTCCTGATCTCACAAATCCTGCAGTGCTAATGGTACCATTATCACATTGATTGGTAATCATATTATTGCAGAGTATGTCTTTCAGGGACTTACTTCTTGCGTATGAGGATGAGTGGTCACAGGTTTGGAGATAATGTCATCAGTGTGAAGCACATGCCAATGTTTGTGTGGCACTCTCCTTAATTCATTGGCTTGTTTAGTAAATTATTTCTTACTTTGAGACAAGGAGAGCTTCCCTCTTGAGTTTGTTCACTTTGATATCAGTAGCTTTAATATGTCAGTGCTATAGCCCCTAGAACAGAACCTGCCCAACATAATTATTTTCTCACATTCTCACAAGAATTTCTTCATTACTACAATTACGCCTTGTGCGTATTAGCTCAACATAGCGCATTCTACTGATTAAATTCTTAGGATGGCAACTAGTTACGGGTAAAATGCTGTTTGCAGTGGGTTTTTTCCTAAAAAGAACATTGTCAACCTGAGAATTCATTATGGTGAGCCTTAAATCTAAAAATTCATAGCTGTTTTTGTTGATGTTACTCGTGAATTTCAGGTTAAGAATATTGGAGTTGAGTTTTTCCACAAACTGTAAAGCAAGTTTATTGGACCCTTTCCAGATGGCAAAAATATCAATGTAGCAAGCCCAGAGCTCTACATGTTCATCATAGAGACGGATATCACTCATGGTTTGCTCCTCCTCCTAGTCCATGTGAAGACAAGCCTAGCTGGGGGCGAAACAACTCCCCATCAGAGTGCCCATGGTTTGCTGATAGTGTTTGTTGTCAAAAATTGAGTCATTATTGTCAAGACAGAACATGATCATGTCCAGGATGGCTTCAGTGTGGCATAATTGGAACAGGGAACTTGCTTGCAGGAAGTGACGACATGCCTCTATCTCTAAATCATGAGGGATAGATGTGTAGAGGCTGCAGACATCTAACACCATGAGTAGAAAATCTTCCTCCCATCTTATGCCATTAATTATCCTGAAGAAATACCCATGCCAACTATTTAGTATTGAAATCATAAAGCTGTTTAGATTGCAAGGATGCTTGAAACTTAATGACTGACTTAGATTATTTCAAAATATAGCATCCTCAAAATTGTTTTGAAATGAAAACACTTGATGGTGTCGCTAAATGAAGGTGTTAAAATATCTATAAATTAAACTGTAAAATGTTAGAATTTTAGATACTCATAACATTTATCAAGCACTTCGCACCTAGATAGCCATTGGTGTTTCATGAACTGGGGCCTACTGTAACATTTGACTCCTCATATTCTTTCTCCTAAACAGAAATGCTCCTAATTACCACTAACCCATATGACTTCCCAACCATCAGCCAGGGCGAAATTACGGTGAAGAGCATTGATGACGAAGAGGAGCTGCTGGCTACCGATGTGAGTTACAATAACCGCAGCTCACCTTGCGTTGTTAATTAAAATGACTATAAACAAGGACTGCAAACCAATACATGGTTATTCCCCTAACTAAATAGTATAATTCATAAAAAATCTTCATCTTGTTTCCTCACAGAGTGCCATTGATATCCTGGGGTTCAACCAAGATGAGAAGCTCGCCATCTACAAGCTGACTGGAGCAGTCATTCACCACGGAAACATGAAGTTCAAGCAGAAACAGCGTGAGGAACAGGCCGAGCCCGATGGCACTGAAGGTAGGGCATGCAGTGCACTTCATCATAGAGAAAATCATCAGATATTAAAGTGCAACGTTATCGTCCAGTGATTAAAACTAGAGCCTGCCTATAGAATAGATGAAAAAACAGCAAGGTGAGATGGGTTTGAAGATGGAACGCTACAGAGAGGCAGACAGCAGTGTCATTTACAATGTAGGAGAAAAAAGTTATTTAAGAAGAGACAGGCTATAAAGACAGTTTGACGAACAGGCACAATAAAACCCCATATAATATATTCCCTTAACTTTAAAACTAAGAGAGCACTGTATTTAATTTAGTGTAAAGATGATTTAGTATTTATACTACTTCTTAATTGCAACACTTTCATGTCTGTGGAGACATTAGAGAAGAACACCTAACAAGACTAATCAGTCACTCGCTTGACTTTTACAAGGTAATGATTACTGACAAATTCATATTACAGAAACCTGTTAACTGTAAATGGGCATAGGCAAGTAATGAGATTGTAAGACCCCTAGAATGAGAGGCAATGTGTGGCTGAAATTCAGTTACACTGTAATAGAGAACATGTTGCATTGTGATGGACAACATGTTAATGTTTACAAGGTAAAGTGTTTACGCGGATTGTAAAATTAGATGATGAAGCAAATAAACCGGTACGTGAATTGTAAAATTAGATGATGAAGCAAAAGATCGTAACACACTGCCGCCTCTCATTTCTACCTGCAGTTGCTGACAAGATTTCTTATTTGATGGGTCTGAACTCAGCTGACTTACTGAAATCACTGTGCTACCCAAGAGTGAAGGTTGGCAATGAATATGTCACTAAGGGGCAGACTGTTAATCAGGTACTTTTTCAACATTTATTTTGAATTTTCAACATACCCTTGACATATTGGAATCAATAAAACGCACTTCTTTCTGAACAACAGTTGCACTGTGGCGAACTTACAAAAAATTTAAGTGAAGGCAACTCAGAACCACTTTTATCAATTATCAATTCTTTCACTGAAGTGTGATAAAATAGTTTACAAATGCACTTCAAAACAGAAAAAGTATATTTAACCACATAGAGTACCATGTGCAGAACAGTTGTCTCAGTGATCCTTAAAAATGGTTATGTGGGAACTTTATCTAAAAATAGCAATTGTTCCAATCTTTCTGAACTGTATATGAAACATTTTAGTCAAAATCTATTCACCAAAGACACACCAGTAACTTATGAGCAAGGTTTATTTTCTGCTGGAATCTTACGATGACACTTGATTTATTTGTAAGAAATGTGGAGAAGTGTGGCTCAGGGGTTAGAGGCAGCAGACCCGGAAGCTGAGATCGGTCCTGGACCAGGGTTCAATTCCCCGCCTCGGCGGGTCTTGGGCTAAAAATTCCACGGACTCGATAATTCTCGCCCCGGTGCCTCCTCGACTCACGGGTTCACACTCTGCGACTCTGGGCAATAGCTTGCTTAATCTCCACAACTGCCCCTCGCGGCGGGATGCCTGACTTTCACCTTGTGGATACCCTGCTATCTCACAGGGGAATACCAGGAATGGTTCCCTAAGCAAGCGCCGGGACACCCACTGCGGGTAGCTGTGCGCTATATAAGCTCAACTACATTTACATTTACAATGTGGATATCATCACTGTCCTCGGTTTGGGAGATACCCAACCAAAGATGGAATCCCAAATGGGGAAAAAATTGGCCCTCTAATGTCTGTAGATTATGTGGTAAAAACGAAGAAACTCTACAGCATATTGTAACTTTGTGCCCAAGATAGCTTGTTGAACGTAAGATGTTTTTAAAACCACTTTTTAAGGAAATGGGAGTAACAACGTGCAGAACTGCAATCATTGTATGTCTAAGGGGTATTACACCTAGATTAGTTCATCAGTTTCTTCACCTACCCCAAAACCCCCTCATTTACTGAATGCTTAGTCTATGACCCCAGTTATGCCCTGTTCCTTAAATGTTGCAAGGAAATCTGTAATTTTCCTTGTAAAGGGCATAATGCGTTTAGCATTAAATAAATAAAACAACTACAGGAAGCTGATATGTCATACTTAAGGTCAAATTCACCACAAATGCAAATTTGCAAGTACCAGCATGATCCTCACCACAGTGTCAGAAGCTGCAGGCCCCTGATTCACGGATGCGAATTGTGGGCAAAGAGGAAGGTTGGGGGGAAAGTGCAGGGGCTGCATCCCAGAGGTCGAAGTCGGCATGGAGTGGGAGAAAGATATTCCCAAGATTTAACAATTTGATCAAAACAGTTCCCATACTTTTTATTTAAAAAAACAAGTATTCCTGAACAGCTGAGTTGCTTCAGGTTGAAATGGGAGAAGAAGGGACTTCTTTAGCGTGAAGTAGGAGAAGGGAAAGGTAGAAGGAACAAGCATTCTCTCTAGGGTGTCTGCTACCCGAAAGAAATATAAATATAGAATGTGCCCTTTAAAACGAACCTTAAATTTTTTTTTACACGAGTTACAATCAGCACATTACTAAAAATTTAACTTTTGAAAGCACTAAAACATATAAACTAAATCTTTTTGCAAGATTTGTGACTGTATGTGTGCAATTTATCTTATACTGTGTGTAATGCATATTTTAAATTAATGACTTAGTCACTGTGCTTTCTGTCACAAGTGAAGACAGCAAACACAACGTATTTTCGAAAATATCAAAATGTCCCACCTTCCCATGTGTATGCTGGCGCTACAAAAACTTCACCCACTTCTAAAATATGCCTGCTTAAGGGCTGGTGTAAATTAAGCTTTCATTTATTACTTAACTAAAATGTAATGTGACGAAAAGCAGGATGTGCTATTGTCATGTAAAAAATAAGGGTCATTGGTCCGCCTCAAAGATTCAATTTACATAGAAAGTTTTACCACTGCTACTTTTCCTAATGTTGGACAATTCAGTGATTTGAAAGAAAAGAATCTGAGTTGACCCATGGATACAATGTACCTATTAATATCTCTACTTGGAGCTCTCAACCGAACGTAGTCAAAAATCCTCAACTCACCATTCTGGTCTGTATTCTGTTGTGAAACTACAAGACTTCTCCGTTACCCTCACTACTAGGTCTCCTCAATTAATGTATTAATACCAGAAGTCCTGGTAACTCTTGGGGGAAGGCAGACATACCGCGAATGTCTAGCGGCACTTTGAGGGTTCCCATAGACAGAACTGTTGTTTTTGGAGAGAAAGGGCAATATTTTCATGAGAACCTTCAGAAGGAAGAAGCAAGTAGAGGCAACATGTTTGAACTGCCCTTCTTACGAGAATTCCAACTCGAGGTATGCCCCCCCCTCTGTGGCCTGGATCAATGTTTTGGCCTCCTGGTGGCCTAACGCCTGATATTCCATGTGGATTATCGCAATGATGCGCAACAATGAGGGGTCTGTGGGTGCCCTAGGTTGTCCCTCTCACTCCACCAGTTTCTTCTCCAGCACTTCTGTTTCGTGTACCTCTTTTTTCTTTTTGTATGCTATGATGTTTTGCGCCCTATGCCTCAGTACCGTTTTGTAGGCCTCCCAAAGTGTGATGGCCAATGACACTGAGTCTTTGTTTTTGTCAAAATATACTTCTATGTCTGCTCTAAATTCTTGGGCGACAATCTTGTCCCTTAACCCCCAAGCGTTGAGCCTTCACCCTGTTCTCGATCTATGAGATCATGCCCCAATTGTAAGCCACAGCGGCGAGTGGTCTGACAGACCCCAGGCTAAGTATTCTGCCTTCTCTGCCTTCTCTACCTCCCCGCCGGGGCAAAAATTTAGTTTAGTCTGGAGAATACCTTGTGGATACTTGAGAAGCAGGAGTATGTATGGTCGTCAGGATAGCAGCAGCCTCACAGGTCCAACAGCCCCAGGGTTGTCGCCAACCCTGCCAGTGCAGTCTCCCTCCATGACCCTGGAGTCGAGCTAGTACAGTTTAGGTGTGGGCTTATAACATCATTGAAGTCGCACCCAATTATTTGTCTGAGGGAGCCCGCCATCAGTAGTGTTTCTGTGACTTTGTCCAGTGTCTGTCTTTGTAACCATGGAGGGGCGTACATGCTGACCAGGGTTGTGTCCCTCTGTCCCTCTGTCCCCCATTCCCTTGACTGCCACATATGTCCTTTAAGGTCAACCCACTTTTTTCCATCCTGAAGGGAGGGGGTGTTCCTAATCAATATGGCAACCCCTTGGGAGCCCGTTGTGAATCCAGCATGGGCCAGTGTCTTGTAGGCCTCTCTACCTAGGAACCCTCACTGTGAGCCCTGTAAGTGTCTCTTGTTGCAGGACCACTTTAGGTGTTAATCTCTTGATGTATGCGGCCACCAGCCCACCTTTAATCTGATTCCCTAGCCTGTTTGCATTCCACAACAGTATGGAGCTTCTCCCATCATCTTGAGTGTCAGCCTCGCTCATCTGGGGTGTGCGATGGTGTCCCACCATTCTGCATGGTGGCCCCTACAGCTGCACCTATTTGCATTCTTACTCCACTCCAAATGTATGAACAACTTCCAACAGCTTAACCCAACCATTCCTACCCTCCCTCCCCAATATCCCCCGCACACCTACCCCTTCTGTCAAACCTGACAACTGTGCCGCACGTAGGTCAGAGAGGCCTGTCGCCCCCTCCTTCCTCGATTCAAATTCCCACCCTGTAACCCTAGAAACTCTGCAATTTAATTACAGACTAGTCAGTTTTAAACTTGTAGGGTACCAAAAAAAGAGTTAGGTTGAAGTGTTAGCTAGAGAGCACTCTTTCAAGTGCAGCCAAAGGCTCTTTGTATTTTGCCGACCCTTCATCCTCCACGGCTCCGTCTGGCTTGTTCAGTCATTTCTCTTGTCTCATGTTGTGTTTATGACAGAGTGGGGACATCTGGACCAACGATTCCGATTCCAGATTGGCTCTTGTTATTTTCAGAGTCTGTGGAGTGTTGGTGATCGGATAAGTCAGTTGTGGTGTCCCTCCATTGCTTGTCTTGTGTTTTCTTTTTTACCCGCCAGGTTGTTCCTCCTTGTGTGTCTGATGAGGGACTAGACCCCGGGATCTGTTGTTTTATGGGACGGGGGTCCCCACAGCTGTTTATTCGCAATGCCACTACGATGTCCCCTGCTTGTTCTCCGACTTTTGGGTCTGGCCCCTCCCAAGTGACTCTATGCTGCCGTTCCTGTTCTGCTCTCTTCAGACTCATAACATAACATTTGTATGTGTAAAGTGCACGTTCACTCAGAAGGGTATCTTGGCGCTGAATAATTGTTAATTATTACCCAACTCAATGGTACTCATTTTATCAACCACAGAAGGATGAAAGGCTGAGTGGACCCACAGGGATTTGAACCTGTGACCTGGAAACATCAGTTACAATGCACGCGTTACAACGTGTGCCATTATTAACGCAAATTTACAACGCAAAATCCATTAGAATGCATGTCATTACAACACGTGCCATTACAACGCATTCCCCAAAGTAACGGCCCGGTGGAGTTAGAATAGAAATCAGCACTCTAATGGAATATGCGTTGTAATGACTTGCGTTGTAATAACATTCGCTATAATAGATTTTGCGTTGTAAAAAATGTGTTGTAAAGGCAAATGGTGGAAACATGTGCATTGTAACGTGTCCTATTTCTTGTGACCATGAAGTTGAACACAGGCGCCCTACAGTGGATGCATTAGTCTACAAAGCCACCACACCCATCTCAGGGGTAGTCGTTCCTCTACCCAGGTCCAAGCCTTCTCTGGCACTTGGAAAAAGATGGCCTTACCCCCAATTATGACTTCAAGCTTTACTGGGAACAGCAACGTGCATTGCACATTCATTGCCCGCAGTTTCACTTTGACTGAATCAAAGGTCCACCTTTGTTTTTGTATTTCTCTGGAGTAGTCGGGAAACACCATGATTTTAAATTGTGCATGCCTGATCTTTCCCATGTGCCTCACCTCTCGTAGTATCAAGTCCCATCTTGGTAATTTAGGAAACGGGCAATGACTGTGCTTGGGGGTGCTCCCACCGGTGGTTTGGCAGTCAGAGCCCTGTGGGCCCGCTCTATTTCAAAGCATGAGGAGAACTGTGCTGTAGGAAGAGAATCTCACAAATATTTTTTCAGGAATGTCCCCATGTTGGAGCCTTCAAACCCTCCGGCAAACCAATCGAACGCAGGCTGTTTGTCCGTGCATGGTTTTCAGCATTGTCGACCCTCCGGGCCAAATCTTTCAGGGTAGTTGGAACGTCTGTGACTTCATTTCGGGGGGTATGCGTCATGTCTTTTACTTCTGATATTTTGCTTTCTGCCTGGGTTACTATTTCAGAGACATTACGAAGATCGAGGCGGGGAGAGTAACTTTAGAGCGGTCCTCCCCTATTCTCCCTTCCAGGATTTTCCTTTAAGCATGTATGGCCTGCAGGAGCACAGATTTGTCTGGCATAGTAGCTGTCTCCTCTTCCGACCACCATTTTGCCCTGTTTCGGTTGCTTGGATTCTTAGTCTTTGGCCATGTTGGCCTGGTTTTGTGGCAGTGTCTGGGAGCTGGAGCCCGGAGGGACCCCAGGAAGAGGACGTTATACCAGTTCAGGACTCTCAAAGGGATGTCGGGGGTGTTAACATCACCTTTGCTGAAGTTCTCGTGGTGCAGTATTTTCTCCGCCACAATTCAGGTGTCCATTCCCCCCTTTTGAAAATTGATCATGAAGATCTGACTCCTGCATGCTGCTGGAGGAAGATGTAGCTTGTGGCTCCCATGTTTCGGTACGTCTAGGCTGAATCGTTACCTCCACTGCCTCTTGTTGTGAGGTCTAGCAGGCTCTCAGTCTTATGTTGGTCTCCAGGGTCATTGATGTCCCAGTCTCATTCATTGCTGGAAGTGGGACAGGGGTGTCGCCTTTATTTATTGCCAGGTCTCGACCTGGTTTGCAGTGTCTCCCTCCTGTATTCGCCCCCAACTTCTCTTACCTTGTGGGGATAATAACAATGTCACAGCAATTTGTTCACCAGGAGCTTCCACAGGGCAAAATCTCTTAAGTGGCATGAGCTGAGCGTTCTCCGCCCTGTCATCTTTTCTCACAAATGGAGGGATAAGGACCACCGAATATCAGCGTAGTGGGGCCAACAGCCATCCACCTTCTCCTCCTAGTCTGCAAGTCTGCCCTCCGGAAGCTTCAGTGTCCGCGGAGAGGGAGTTTTCCTCACCCACACCTTCGTGACAGGCCTCCATACTACCCCTTCTGCCTCACAGGCCACTCAGCGCCTTTTTCCATCGCCTCTGTCCGCACTGTTCTAGTATGGTAATTCTCTCCTTCTGTGCCTCTTCCCATCCGCGAGCCACAGGGCATCAAGCATTAGCGCGATGTCATCCCCACCAGCCTTAATGTCCAACCGTGCACTTTCTTAAGGGCCCTTGCAGACTCTACTGGTGTCCACAGGGCAAGCGGAGCCTCACACGACCCCTCCTGTCCACGTCCTCACGTGGCCCCAGTGCCACACCTGTCCTCACCGGTCCAGTCTGCATCAATGCCCCGGTGATCGGATAAGTCATTTGTGTTGTCCCTCCATTGCATCGTAACTTCAGAGTGTTTTTCGTCTCTTCCACTCCACCTCCCCCATGCCACGGACTCTGCTCAGGGTCCAGTGCTCAGCGCCACACGTTCTGGTGGGGAGAGGGATGCAGGCCATCTGCACCTTATTCTATTGCGGGAAAGGGGCTTCTCTGGCTCCACTCACTGCGAGTATCATTGTCTGGTGTCCCGATCTCACCACTCTCCATCCTCGCCACCATGTTGAAGGTGCCTATCAGGCCTCTAGTTTGGTGGGTCATTATGGGCTTTTCTTTCAGCCTGCTCTGTTGTGGACCTTGGCAATCTGATCATGTTTTCTGAATTTGGACAGTATGAAGATCACAGGTTTATAGTAGGATTATGAAACGGGCCGGGAGAGCTGGTGAGAATAGCTGCTGATTGGCCATTTTGCTGATCAATCCACCACTTCTATACATTTTCTAATCTACACACTGACAGGAATAAAGTCAAATACAAAGTACCTGAATAGATAGGATATTTCAACTATTTACTTCACATTAAGAGTACTTGTTGTATAGTTATTGTCTTGGGAAGGTGTATAGTGACTTTGTTTTGGAAGACATCCTGTCTTTTTTCTTGCCTTACTGATTTTGAAACTAGAATTAGGACCATACAATTCATGATGTTTAAATACTCCAGCCTGAGAATGAAGATGAAAAGCATTCATTCCTAAAACCACCCTCTACATGCAGATCTCCTTGCATAGATTGCAGCTGAACTCCCAGAGAGAAAAAGAGCCTTATTTATGTATAAACCTGAAAGGTATTATCTTACAATGTGCCATATAATAAAACAAAAAGCTAAAACTGAAACTACTTAGCCCATTCTGCACCTGGTATTTTCTAGCAATAGGTGTGGAGGACTTTCTCAAGAAAACAGCGGTATAGCTTTAGGATCTCACACCACAGCCTCTCCCTCTCCGCAAGCAATCTCCTTAACCTTTCCTTCTTTGTGTATGACTACCAAAAATATCTGGATATTTTAAACATGCAGAAAATAAACAATGTACGGCTAACTACACTGCTTTAAGCTGACCAATGTAATCTTTTCCCCCAATAGGTCTATAATTCCATTGGTGCGCTCTCCAAGTCTATTTATGAAAAGCTCTTCTTATGGATGGTGATACGCATCAACCAACAGCTGGACACCAAGCAAGCCAGGCAATACTACATTGGTGTCTTGGATATTGCAGGCTTTGAGATTTTTGATGTAAGTTTCAGATCTTTTGGTGGGTAATGTTTTAAACCATGCTGACACTCTGATCACAATAAATATCTAATCACAGAACATCTGTGTTATGTTTTAGTTCAACACCTTAGAACAGCTGTGTATCAACTTCACCAATGAAAAACTGCAACAGTTCTTCAACCACCACATGTTTGTCTTGGAACAAGAGGAATACAAGAAGGAAGGTATTGACTGGGAATTCATTGACTTCGGCATGGATCTGGCTGCCTGTATTGAGCTTATTGAAAAGGTGGGTGTCTATGTGAACAACTTGTGGATTTCTATATATAATGAACAAATACACTGAAGACTCATAGAAATCTTTATACTTCTTAGCCCATGGGTATTTTCTCCATCCTTGAAGAGGAGTGCATGTTCCCCAAGTCTACAGACACGTCCTTCAAGAACAAGCTCTATGACCAGCATATGGGCAAGTGCAAGAACTTTGAGAAACCCAAGCCAGGAAAAGGAAAGGCTGAAGCTCACTTCTCTCTTGTGCATTATGCTGGTACTGTGGATTACAACATCACTGGCTGGCTGGAGAAAAACAAGGATCCATTGAATGACTCAGTCATCCAACTGTATCAGAAGTCCTCCCTTAAAGTATTGTCCATGCTTTACACAGCAACTGCTGCAGAGGCTGGTAAATATTTTGTAGTAACACATGTAAAAAGACATAAAGAAAAAAATGCAAAGTGTGCACTCTTGAGCAAGTGCCTGATGAATGGATATTTTTTTGCTATGTTCAAATTATAGAAGCAGCTGCTGCTGGTGGAAAGAGTGGAAAGAAGAAGAAGGGTGGGTCTTTCCAGACGGTGTCCGCTTTGTTCAGAGTGAGTAGTATACATAAACTTATATTTCTGCTGTACAAATAGCCTTTTGGTACACAATATAGGACAATACGTCTTCAGAGTTAATTGTTGCGTCCAATTTGTGAGGCATTGACAAAAATATATGCAATATTTTAAATACACGTATATCACAACTACTACAGGAAAATCTGGGCAAGCTGATGACTAACCTGAGGAGCACTCATCCCCACTTTGTACGTTGCCTGATTCCTAATGAGACAAAGACTCCAGGTAGAGTGTCTCTTTATTGACTACCCATTCATACAGTATTTGAGTATCACTGTGTTGCCTGTGAGCATTAAGTGAACTGATATGAGCTCTATTCTCTGCCTTTAGGTGTAATGGACAATCATCTGCTGATCCATCAGTTGAGATGTAATGGTGTCTTAGAAGGCATCAGAATTTGCAGAAAGGGATTCCCAAGCAGGATCCTCTATGGTGATTTTAAGCAAAGGTAAAGAGACTGCACAAAACAGTTGAATACATCTTAAACCATAACTAAACAATTGCACAGTGCATAGTTACATTACAAGAACAGAAAGAAAACAAGTTACTTACCTGTAACTGTAGTTCTCCAGTATTGGAAGCTTTCATAGATACACATGCCTGAATTATTCCCCGTCGTCGAGACGGGAGTCTCCGGCATATAAAAAAGCAATATATAGCAGTATAGCAAACTGAAAAAAGGCCTAGGCCTATTTTCCTTTTGCAACCCATAGCCTTTGTTAAGTAAAAAGGCCCAAACTTTTCCCTAAACCAATCAGCTATCCTCACCCTCTAGAACACTCCTGAGAGAACCTCTTGCCCCTCAGATTTTCGCGCACTTGTGCATACCAACACTTGTCATGCCAAATCCGAGGTGAGCCTCTAAAGGGGAGGAGGGTGGGTGCATGTGAATCTATGAAAGCTTCCAATACTGGAGAACTACAGTTACAGGTAAGTAACTTGTTTTCTTACTCCAGTATTGGAACCTTCATAGATTCACATGCCTGAATTAGAATAGTGAGCAGTAACATTACAAAGCACATTTGGTACTTACATTTCAACCTTGTGCAACACAACCTGTGCATTATAAAGCTTAGTACAGTATCATAAATGTGACTTTGTAAACAAGACAATAGGATGGAGGGATGCAAAAAAGGCTCACCGTTATTGGATGATCTGTCTCAGCACCTCCTCTCCCACTGCCGCCACCGTCTCTGCGGCTGTTTCCAAGCAGTAGTGCTTGATAAATGAGTGCGTAGATGCCCAGGTCACTGCTCTGCAGATATCCTGTATAGGCACTCCTACAAATAACGCCGTGGACGTGGACACTGCTCTTGTCGAATGGGCACGAACTCCTGAGTTCAGAGGCTACCCAACAGCTTGATGACAGTAAACAATTGCACTTGAAATCCATCTGGCAATTCCCCGTTTTGATAAAGGAAAACCCTTTCTAGGCGCACTGAAGGCGACAAAGAGCTGTGAAGATTTTCGAAAACCTTTGGTTTCCTTAAGATAGAACTTAAGACATCTCTGAACGTCCAATGAATGTAAGGCTCTTTCTGCCGCCGTTGTTGGTTGAGGAAAGAAACGTTTCAATAACAAAGGTTAATTCAAATGGAAATCAGTAGGCACTTTAGGAATAAATCTTGGATTAGTCCTCAGAATCAGTCTTTTCTCTTTGAACTGCAAAAAAGGATCTCAAACTGTGAGAGCTTGTAGTTCTCCTACCCTCCGAGGAGAAGAGCCACTTTCCAAGATAAAATGTTTATGTCCGCTCTGTGTATGGGCTCGAAAGGTTGTTTCATCAACTGAGACAATACTATGTTGAGATTCCAGAGCGATGGCGGAGGTTTTATTGGAGGAAAAATTCTGAATAATCCCTTCATAAACTGCTTGCTGTAACGACTTGCGTTGTAAAACTTGCGTCATACAGGCATGCGTTGTAAAAGCATGCGTTGTAACGACGTACATCCTATCGGGATATGGCAGCTAGATGCACTTTTAAAGAAGTGTGAGCTAAGCCAGACTTTGCTAATAGCAAGATGTATGGAATGATATCATGAGGTGCCGCCGTCAACGGATGGGTACCATTCTGCAGACACCAGAGACAAAACCTCTTCCACTTCATCCGGTAGGTTTTGTTTGTGCTCTCTGCCCTAGCTTTGGATTGGATGTCTCTACATTCCTGGGAAATATTTAGATGTTGGAACTCACAGTGTTTAGGAGAAAGGCGGCTAAGTGCAAGGATTTCAGGTCCGGATGGAGCACTTGTCCCTGGGACATTGACAGGAGTGACGGTATCGGCTGGAGGCGAATTGGTTGCTCTTCTGACAGCAGCAGAAGCTCCGCGAACCAGTGCTGTCTGGGCCACCAAGGGGCCATCAGGATCAGCCTGCACGGTTCTTTCTTCATTTTCCTGAGGACCCTTGGCAGGAGGAGAATCGGGGGAAAAGCGTAGGCAAAGACGTCGAACCATGCCATCGAAAACGAATTGCCCCCAGGATCCCCCCTGGGGAAGCCAGCTTGCAAAGAACCGGCATTTCTTGTTCTCCCTTGTGGCAAAGAGGTCCACCGTTGGTGGACCCATGTCCGAAAAATGCTGTCCAGGACTTCCTGGTCCAACTCCCACTCGTGGCAGGAAGTTTTGAGACTGCTGAGAGTATCTGCTTTGGTGTTCTGATCCCCTGGTAGGTGTTCTGCAGCCATGGATATTCCTTGTTGTAAAGCCCATTTCCATATTTTCTGCACCTTTTGAGATAGGGAGAGAGATCTTGTGCCTCCTTGCTTGTTTAAGTAGTGCATCACAGTCGTGTTGTCTGTTCTTATCAACACGGACGAACCTCTGATTCGTGGCAGGAAACCCAGCAACGCAAGGCGCACTGCCCTTAGTTCCAGCAAATTTATGTGTAGTTGTTGTTCTTTTAACTTCCATCGACCTCTGACCTGAAGGCCCTGCAGAAATGCCCCCCATCCTTCCAGGGATGCATCCGTAGTTACTACCAATGGGGCTGGAGCCGTGAGAAATGAGAGTCCTTCAGAGACATTTTGTTGTCGTGTCCACCACGCAGCTGCCTGCAGCATGACTGGTGTCACTCGCACCACATCCTCGAAGGACCCCTGTGCTTGACGCCATTGGAGGTCGAGCTGTTCTTGTAACGGCCGCATGCGTAATCTGCAGTGAGGCACAAGGGGAATGCAAGATTACATTATCCCCAGGAATGATTTGTACCTGCGTACTGAAAGATACTTTCTTTTTAGAAATCTTTGGAAGTGTAACACTATTTTTTGTTGTCTCTCTGCGGAGGGGAACGCTTTGTTTTTCTCCGTGTCTAAGATTTCTCCCAGAAAAGTAATTTGCTTCTTTGGTTGAAGGGATGATTTCTTCTCGTGCAGAGTCAATCCCACCTGCTGAACAAGTCTATGCACGCCTCCGTTGACGCCCTGGTTAGTGCTTCTGTTGGTGCCTTGACCAGCCAGTCGTCCAGGTAAGGGAAAACTTGATGTTTTTGTTTCCTTAAAACAGCTGCCACTGGAGCCAGGCATTTTGTGAACACTCTTGGGGCTGACTTGAGGCCAAACGGCAGTACCTTGAATTGGTAATGTTGTCGAAACGAAGATATTGTCTGTGTGCAGGATGGATTGTGACATGAAAATACGCATCTTGTAAGTCCAAGGTGGTCATATGATCCCCCGGGTTTAAAAGCAGAAGGATGTCTTGCAGAGAAATCATCCAGAATAATTGTTTTTTGACATAGGTATTTAGGGATCTGAGATCCAGAATAGGACGGTGAGCAGCCATGACAACGCAGGCTTTACCCCGCGCTGCCATTACGACGCTGCTATTACAACGCAAGTCGTTAGAATGACTTGTGCTGGAGGGCGCTGTTGCTAAAGGAATAGTTTAATTTTCTATTCCAACACCTTCCCTACTGTAACGTGGGCTGGAGTTGGAATAGAAAATTAAACTATTCCACTATCCAGCACCTACAGCGCAAGTCGTTGTAACGACTTGCGTTGTAAAGGATGCGTCGTAATGGCAGCGCGGGGTAATCCCCGCGTTGTCATGACATACATTTGAAAAGGACGCCATTGTAGGATGTTTTTCCTGACTCGAAAAAATCTGGAGTAAAATCCTTCTCCTTTCTGAGAATTCGGTACCGGTTCTATTGCTCCCTTTTGGAACATTGTCCGAATCTCCTTTCGGATTTGATGCAAATGATTGATTTTGTGATGCATTGGTGGCGTGTGAGGGGGTGTCTGAAGAAATTCTAGAGTGCGGCCGAATTGAATAATGTTGAGGACCCAACGGTCCGTGGTTATTAGTTGCCAATTTTGAAGAAAACAGGAAATCTTTCCACCCAGGGGAGCATACGATCTTAGTTTATCCGGTGCGATCAGCATGCGTAGGCCGTCATTGTCGTCGGGCGTTGTCCTTACCCTGACGACCTCCTCTACCTCTTGGAGCAGATTTGGAATAACCTCCTGATTGTCGCTGTGTGTACTGCTGACGGTAGGGCTGAGAAGTGGGGGTATACGAAGAATATCTCCCCTGCTGATTTCCTCCTAAATATGATGTTTGACTTCTTCTCTTAAAGCCACGAAAAGGAACCTTTCTGTATTGCAGAGTTCCCAAAGCTTTGGCAGTATCAGTGTCTTTCTTGATACTCTGCAGCGTGTCATCCACATGCTTGCCGAATAAGTCTTCGCCGTTGAATGGAAGATCCAAGATTTTATTCTGGACCTCCGGTCTGAATGCCGTAGCCCTTAACCACCCTTGCCTGCCATCACCGCCGCTCCTCCTAGAGACCTGAAAGCTGTAGTCGCTATATCCATAGCGCAGTCTATGATTTCCGCCGAAGTTCTTTCACCCTCCAGAAGAATCTTTCTGGCTTCTAGCTTCTCTGCATCCGGCACGTGGTTAATATATGGTGACAGGTCGCACCACATTTGCCTGTCGTACCTTCCCAGGATGGCTAGAGCATTTGCAGCCTTTACTAATAGAGCTGACATAGAGGAAAATCTCTTCCCTACGCTGTCCAGCCTCCTTCCTTCTCTATCCGGGGGTGCCGTAATCGGAGCTGACGGATTTCTTGATTTCTGCTGCGCCGCTTGTGTAATTACCGAATCCGGTTTGGGGTGACCCAAAAGGCAGGCTGGGGCATCTGCCGGCGCCTTGTACGTCTTGTCTAATCTCGTGAGTACTGGGGTCACTGTAGCTGGTGATTCCATCACTTTTAGGCCTTCCTCCCAAATATGACTCACAATCGGCAAAGATCGAACCGATTTGCGATAGGGTTCTTTAAAGTCATATAAGAAGCATTCAGCTTTATCCTCCGACATGGAAAGCGAGAATCTTTTAGTGGCCTTTTCCATCAGGTTATGAAACCCCCCAATGTCTTCTGGTGGGGAATCCACGGGTTTCGGTGAAAGGGACGAAGGTGAAGGAATGAGGTAATCGTCCCACTCCTTGCTAGGATCATAATTTCCCCATCCAAATGTTCCTCATCCGTAGTGTCGGGATCCCGCTGAGGTCTCGATGGCGGAGACTTAGGTAAAGGCTCTGACAAGATCTCTCTTCTGCGTACCGGTGTACCGGGCACAGATCGTGGTCGAGGCGTAACGTCAGAGATGTCCTTACCCGTCTGAGGCGTAGGATATCTTCTTCTATAATCTTCCAGCATGGATTGAAGGTCTCTCAATAAAGAAGAGGGTACACTTGTCATCTCTTCTCGCTGTTCCTGGTGGTGATGATGTTGGGGATGAGTCTGACACTCCTCATACTCATCTTGCGAGTCATCCTCCTGGTACTTAACCTTTAGTTGAGATGGACTGCTAGCAAATCCGAAAGGTCTACCATCATCCTCTTCCTCCGAATCTTCCTCCTCCAGAAGGTGAGAAGGAACCAAAGGTGACACCTTACTAGGCGACGTAATTTCTGGCGTTATTGTTCTCTTCCAGGCCAAAAAGCGTTTTACCGCAGTTTTTTCTCTCGTCGACCAGCCCGTCAACGAAATCGTTGTTGCCGCCGTCAACGAAATCATAACCATTGATGCTACTGTCGACGTCGTTGTCACTGTTGTCGTCGTTGACGGCCCCATGGTCGATGTCGTCGTAGACGATCTGTCGACGACATGGTCATCACTGCCTTCGTCGACGAAGGACTCGTCGTCGATGTCGTCGTTGATGTCGTCGACTCCGTCGTCGATGGTGGAAACGTCGACGGCGATACAGCCTTTACCTCAGTTTTCGGCAACGACAATGGTGTTTTTGGCGAAGATGATGTTCTTCTCGTCGACGATGCAGATTTTTTCACCTCAGAAGGTGCAGAAAAAGATTTTTTTATGGTAATTTTTACCTTTGGAGGAGATTTCGATGGCTCTGATGAAGTCTTTTTAGACTGTTTCTCCTCAGAAGCATGACCCTTCTTCTCCTTAGACTTTCCTGAAGGCGATTTTGAGGGACTGCGACCCGAAGACCCTGGTGTGGTCTTTTTAGGGGTGTTTTCAGGCCTCTCACCTGAGGTATGAGCCTGTGGAGATCTGCTCCTCTTTTGAGATCTCCTGGATGACGTTGACTCCTCCTCACTGTCACTTCCTGGCCTTCACCTTCTGGAGCCAGAGTATGATCTCTCAAGGTCTTATTGGAGAAAGTGCGACAAATCTTACACTCCTTCGCCTGATGATCTGGGTAAAGGCAATATAAACAGTCTTCATGAGGATCATCTGTATAAAGCCTTTTCTTAGAGCAGGCGGCACAAGCTCCAAATAAGCTTTTCTTCTCCTTGTCATCCATGGAAAAGGAAATAGAGTGGTTTTCCGAAAACTCAATCTAGAAAAAGGGAAAAACTCCCAAAATCCAGTCAAAAAGTTATCAAATGAAGATCTTGAGCAGAGCTCAAAGGAGACTCCCTAGCACAACGTGCGGTAGAAAATCTGAGGGGCAAGAGGTTCTCTCAGGAGTGTTCTGGAGTGTGTGGACATCTGATTGTCAAAGGCTATGGGTTGCAAAAGGAAAATGGGCCTAGGCCTTTTTTCAGTTTGCTATACTGCTATACATTGCTTTTTTATATACCGGAGACTCCCGTCTCGACGACGGGGAATAATTCAGGCATGTGAATCTATTAAAGTTCCATTACTGGAGTATTGTATATGATACCTGTTTAGTTAAGAGTTAGCATAATTGTTTTTATGACTCATGGAAAAACTATGATTGCACTAACGAAGTGAGAGAAAGCAAACTCATACACAGGACTTCTTTCTCATAAATATGTAAGATAATATTTGTATGCGCTTTCCATTTATCAAAAATTATATTAAAAATAAACCTAGTGTTATTACCACAAAACTAAGTTTGTATATCATTTATTTAAGGTACAAAGTGCTCAATGCAAGTGCGATTCCAGAGGGCGCATTTATTGACAGCAAGAAGGCTTGTGAAAAACTGTTGGGTTCCATAGATATTGACCACACTCAGTACAAACTTGGACACACAAAGGTAGGGAATTATGTAATCATTTCATAAAATGGCAGCTGATCATATTGCAAGAAGTACTTTTCTCATTCACATCATTCATTAAAGGTGTTCTTCAAAGCTGGTCTCCTGGGTGGTCTAGAAGAAATGAGAGATGAAAAGCTGGCAGAGCTCATCACACGCACACAGGCGGCTTGCAGAGGGTTCCTCATGAGAGTAGAATTCAAGAAGATGATGGAAAGAAGGTTTTTATCAGAACTGATTCATCAGTGAAACTTATATTAATAATCTATATGGGTCCTTTTTTAACTTCTTCTTTATTTCAACCCCGAACAGGGAAGCCATAATAACCATCCAGTACAATATAAGGTCATTCATGAATGTCAAAACCTGGCCATGGATGAAGCTTTACTTTAAGATAAAACCACTTCTGCAGAGTGCGGAAACAGAAAAGGAGATGGCAAACATGAAAGAAGAGTTTGAAAAGACAAAGGAAGCTCTGGTAAAATCTGAAGCAAGGAAGAAGGAACTGGAGGAGAAAATGGTTTCCCTTATGCAGGAGAAAAATGATCTTGCATTACAGGTTCAGTCGGTAGGTGAAATTTCATAAACTTCAAGGACGACTAGGTACATTTTTATTATAAAAATTTATTAAACATACTTTATTGTAATATTCAATTAGGAAAGTGACAACATGGCGGATGCAGAAGAAAGATGTGAAGGTCTCATTAAAAATAAAATCCAACTGGAAGGTAAAGTGAAAGAGCTGACAGAAAGACTTGAAGATGAAGAGGAAAGTAATGCTGAGCTGACAGCCAAGAAGAGGAAACTGGAAGACGAATGCTCTGAGCTGAAGAAAGACATCGATGACCTTGAGCTGACTCTCGCCAAAGTAGAGAAGGAAAAGCATGCCACGGAGAATAAGGTAATGTGAGAAAGTTCGATTTAAATCTAAACATCAACATAGTAAATTGAAGAATAATTAAAATGACAGCGACTTATTTGTGTGATTTAGGTGAAAAACCTCACAGAGGAAATGGCAGCACTTGATGAAAACATTGCAAAGGTTTCCAAGGAAAAGAAAGCTCTCCAGGAGGCCCATCAGCAGACCCTGGATGACCTACAGGCAGAAGAAGACAAAGTCAGCACTCTGACCAAAGCCAAAACCAAGCTGGAACAGCAAGTAGATGATGTAAGTGTCCATGAAAAGAGAAATAATAGAGAAAACCTCCACACATTTCTTGTTATAATGCTGGACCAGTACATGGAATTTACCAATAATAGGTGTAGCTCTTTCATAACTCTCCAGTTAAGTGGCCATTTTCATCAGTAATTAGTATTAAAGATAAGAAATCTTTTTGAACAGCATCAATTAACCGATATGTTTAACATTAACAGCTTGAAGGCTCCTTGGAACAAGAGAAGAAACTTCGTATGGATCTAGAGAGGGCCAAGAGGAAGCTTGAGGGTGACCTAAAGCTGTCCCAGGAAACAACGATGGATCTTGAGAATGATAAGCAGCAAAGCGATGAAAAACTGAAGAAGTTAGTGTCAATAGAGAAATCCTAATTCCTAAAAACATGTTTTTGTTTCAGTTTCAATGATGAATATTTTGAACTTTTTTATAAATTGTTTTATTAAAAAACTATTTGTTATTACTGGTAACTTTCTAACCAAATGTATACATATTTAGAAGACATCAATTTCGAGAGTACCTCATTAATGAAAAGTATACATAATTATTACATTACATTTCTTGTGTGTCTTTGAATGTGTCTGTTTCCAACACAACAAAGTCCGGATTCGGGAGGCAGAGGTCTGCCACGGACAAAAAGAGGGCACTTACTGAGATGGATGACAGGTTACACAGGGCAGAGAAAACAGGGCAAAACAACAAACACCAGAAGGGGAAGCACACTCCAGGGAAGAGAGAGGAAGGTACAAGAGAAAGAAAGGAACCAGAAGAGGAATCCATGGAGCTCAGCTGGCTGATAAATAATCATAGTCAAAAACAGCTTGCTCCATGCACAAAGAAGGGTAGAATTAGGGCCTAAAGATGCGACAGAATCCTGCTAACCTTCTATGTCTCACACCTTGAAGAACAGTCTAAATGATCAGTTTGTGATTATCACAATGCGGAGATGAAGAACATTTCATTTGGTGGTGTGTGAGTCCCACCCTTTTGAGAACAGTCTCAATTAATTCAATAGTCCTGTGTGGCTAAGAACGTGGTTTAAATTCATGTTTTATAAACATATATATATATATTTGTTTTGGAAATTTTCAAGATGCCAGAAGAACAGATAGTGACCATTGGAAATTTACAAGGGATTACACTCCAAGAAATGAGTTTCACTGTAGTGAAGTAGATTGCAATCCAATACATGTACCTTGGAATGCAATCTAATTCATTGGGTATGATTTAAATATCTTCAACACATTATGGCTGCATTTAGAATGTAAAAAAAAGCAAAGGACAATCTATGTGGAGGCTGCAGAAAAAAAGACGACAGCAGGCGAGGGGTAGGGGGAACACCATAAAATCAATCTGTGGCCACCGAAACATCATGCAGGCCATAGTATGCAGGAAGGTTCAGGGATAGTTTAAGAAGAGGATTTTGGGTGGGGGAAAAAAGATGAGGATAGGCAGATAAGCAGAGGTGCTGGGACACATACAACATGCTACCTCTGACACTGACACAATGGCACTTATTCATATTGTTCGTAAGCTCTGATGGGCCCGGGAACATGAGTTACCAGGACCATTGGGATTACGAGTAACATGATAATCCTAAGGGCACTGATATCTCCCCCTAAGGACTTCAGCTGGTCAAAGAAGCTGGAATTCCTTGGCAAAAATGCGGTAAGGAGTGAAGAATAAACAGGGGACTAGGTGTGTTAAATCAAATTCACCTGGTTTTACCCATTTCTACGTGGATAATCAGGGTCCAGCTTGAAATGGGGTAATATTAAGGTTTGTAACTGTAGCGACTGGACATGGAATTTCCAGCGTCATTACCAGTCAGTATGTAATGTGGGCTAACCTGGCACGCATGGCATAAAGAAAGAAAAGGGAGTGACAGATCAGAAGGCGGAGAGAGCTATAGACTACACAGGGTGAAAGGATGGGGCCCGAAGACTGCATGGGGAGAAAGAATTCAGTGAAGGCACCAAACAAGTAAAGGAGGCAAGACAATAGCTGCCAGGCTGCCACAGACCACAGGAAGTGGGGGCAAAGCAGAAGCAGGGTTAGTGGGTGATTGTTGAAGTAATCATCAATTTGATTTATAGGCACTGAAGTTATATAGTGTTTTATTTTGTGTTAACAAAGTAAATTTTATGTTTAAACCAATAGACCTAAAGCGCATACTGTGAAATTCCTACAGTTTTATAAATTACATGAAAATAACACCACATTTTCCACAAAAACAGGAAAGACTTTGAAATAAATCAATTTCAGAGCAAGATTGAAGATGAACAATCTCTTGGAGCCCAGCTGCAGAAAAAAATCAAAGAGCTTCAGGTACTTACATTTAATAGATTTACTTCATTAAGTTAACTAGCATGACAGAAATGCATATTGTTATCAATAAAATGCCATTAATAGGATTTCATATTTTAATATTTTAGGCTCGTATTGAAGAACTAGAGGAGGAAATTGAAGCTGAGCGAGCAGCTCGGGCAAAGGTTGAGAAACAGAGGTCTGATCTCTCCAGGGAACTTGAAGAAATCAGTGAAAGACTGGAAGAAGCTGGTGGAGCCACTTCAGCCCAGATTGAAATGAACAAGAAACGTGAAGCAGAGTTCCAGAAAATGAGGCGAGATCTAGAAGAGTCCACTCTACAGCATGAAGCAACTGCTGCTGCCTTTCGTAAGAAGCATGCAGACAGTGTTGCAGAACTTGGGGAACAGATCGACAATCTGCAGCGGGTCAAACAAAAGCTGGAGAAAGAAAAGAGTGAATACAAAATGGAAATCGATGACCTTGCCAGCAACATGGAGAATGTTTCCAAGTCTAAGGTGAGACATTAGAATTCAGTCTTCTGATAATGAAGGTTCATTCAGTTATGGATTATAATGCCAATACAATCTTTTTTTAAAGGCCAACCTTGAGAAGGTTAGTCGCCTGTTGGAAGACCAACTCAGTGAGGTTAAAGCTAAAGACGACGAGCATCAGCGTCTTATTAATGACCTCACCACTCAGAAGGCACGCTTCCAGACGGAAAATGGTACGAATTTTAACACAAATGTTTGTTGATCTGTAGCACATATCCTTAAAGTTATAGAGTAATCCTTAGAAGATTAGTAAAGGAGTATTTAGCAATATGGATACCCTGTTTCACTATGCATGACTGATTGCATTCTTCTCAAAGCACCTCACAATTTTCTTCAATGTAATGCATTCCTTATGGCTGTGGATTATGCAAACAAAGTTTCACACTCTTGGTGTGAGGTGATAATCACTGCATATGCACAACCTCGGGAACGGATTCCCAAGAAGAAACAAAAATATGTCAGGAAAGCATTAAAAAATGACACGAAAGGTACTTACATGACTTGCTTGTTTGTTAAAGGTGAACTCTCTCGCCAGCTGGAAGAAAAGGAATCGTTGATCTCCCAACTCTCTAGAGGCAAACAAGCCTTCACTCAGCAGACAGAAGAGCTGAAGAGACAGCTGGAAGAGGAAACAAAGGTACCTTATTTTCGACTTTTAAAACTCTGCCCCAAGCAAATGTCTTCACAGAATATTAAAGACCGCATTTTGCTGACAGAAACAGCATTTGAAATGAATGAGATGCATTTTATGAGGATAGTAGCATAAGGGGAACTTAGACAGAATATTTGTTAGAGCTCCGGATCATGCATACGTCCCTTTCAAAGCACCACTGCCTTTTCATCTGCGTCAGGTCAGGTAATGGAATGAAAACTACGTTTTCGCACAGTTACGGAAGTCAACCCAAATAGAGTGGATGAGTGTGTGAGATTCTTGTATGAGAGTGAAGTGAAGTGGGTTCACAGGGCTCTCAGTTCAGATAGAAAATATACAAAATTAGTCAACAGCTGAGGTACCCTGAGAGAAAGATCTCTGACACAACTAGCCGAAATTTTTCAAACGTTCTACCTTAAAACACAAGCTGGCTAGTGCTTGATGACAGATCATTTCCAGAGAGGTGGTGACAGGAGAACCTGTTAGGGATAAAAACTGGTGCCAGGACAAGAACCCATAGGTTATTGACATTGTTAGAAAATTATACTGTTCTGTAACAGGGTATACCGAAAAGCATTAAGGCAGAAGCAGCTGGGCCGCTCTCAAACTAACACAGCTGAGGATATTCAAACAGTATGATCTCCTGAAGCTAATGGAGGCATGATAGTAATCTGTACACCCAGGATCAGCAGAAGCTCACAATTACAGTTAAGGCACATTAGCAAATCAATATAGGCATAGTCACTGCTGTCTGAGTCCAAATTTCGTTATAACCTCTCTTAAGCCTGAGCCCAACATGAAGACTTGTTTTAAAAACAGATAGTGGCCCATGAAAAAAATCATATCAAGTCACTGAAATTTGAAGTATTTAAGTTTGTTTACATATACTTCTATCACACCAGATCATCACATACAGAAATACATTGCTCTATATGACTGCTCCTTGATACATGATCCACATTAGTCTGGACCGCATGAGTCTGGACCTCTCTGCAGCATTTGACACAGTCTCCCACACCATTTTTATCCAACGCCCATATGAAATCAGGATCCAAGGACACACACTCCGATGGTTTTGCTCTTTCCTCACTAGAAGGGCCCAGCGAGTCTGCCTGCAATCATATCACCTCAAATGCATGCAACCTCATCTGCGAAGTTGTGCAAGGATCCTGCCTGAGCCCGACCCTCTTCAATGCATACACAAACCCTCTAGCCAGCAACATCTACTCTCACAACATCAACGTCCTCCCTACACCAATGACACAATCGCATTTGTTGTCACAAACCTGCCAAACACATCTGCTCATCCGGTCCCCTACTTGCATATATCCCACTCATAGGGAAAGCAGACCTGGCAGTCAAGCCCTCTCTTACATTCATCCTAAAGCGTGGGAAAACACACTACCACACTTAAGAGCCTCCCCCCCACTTTTTGAACTCTGCAGGAAGCTGGAGACCTGGCTTTTCGAAAAGTCCCCTTTAGGCCTTAGGTTTGGCTAGGCTCACACCTGCTTAGCGCTAGGATACCCTCCCAGGTGATAGTGCGCTCTTCAATTCTACATAATCTAACAACATAATGCAAACTTATTGTTAAACCAATGTCATTCAAAAACAACACCACACTTCTACTCTTTCAGACTGAAATGCTGTGTCATATAATATTAATACTGTGAAGGTGCATTTACATTTTGGTCTACTTATAGGCAAAGAATGCCTTGGCACACGCGTTGCAATCTGCTCGGCATGATTGTGATTTGCTCCGTGAGCAATATGAAGAAGAACAAGAAGCTAAGGCAGAGCTCCAGCGTGCTCTGTCCAAAGCCAATGGGGAAGTTGCCCAGTGGAGGACCAAGTATGAAACTGATGCCATTCAGCGGACAGAGGAACTGGAAGAGGCCAAGTATGCTGAGTTCAATAAGCCAATATATGTTGATGTGAAATAGCTGAGTTATTTCCACTGTATAATAATCTGGTTCTTGCAAATATCTAGGAAAAAGCTGGCTCAGAGACTTCAGGAAGCTGAGGAACAGGTTGAAGCTGTGAACTCCAAGTGTGCATCGCTGGAAAAGACCAAGCAGAGACTACAGTCTGAAGTAGAGGACTTCATGGTCGATGTTGAGAGAGCTAACAGTGCTGCCGCAGCTCTTGACAAGAAACAGAGGAACTTCGATAAGGTAACAGTTGACACAAAGATTCATAGAAAGCATTTGATGTACGTTGTGCAATTTTACTAAGTGTACTGCATAATTTTTTACCAGGTCCTTGCAGACTGGAAGCAAAAGTATGAGGAAGGCCAGGCTGAATTAGAAGCCACGCTGAAGGATACCCGCTCCTTGAGTACTGAACTGTTCAAGATGAAGAATGCTTATGAGGAGTCTCTGGATCACCTTGAAACCTTGAAACGTGAAAACAAGAACCTGCAACGTAAGTTTCTCAGTATATGCTAATGAAGCTCAGGTTACTCAAGATACATGATAGCTGTTAAGAATTTCGCCAATCTTAATCTCTCACTAAAATTTAGTTAACATAATAGCCAAAAATATTAGTGATTTATAAGGGATTAAGATGCCTGTTTTAAAATACAAAATCTTTTTTCGATTTTAACATTATTGTTCATTTGAGAAATAGCAACACCTGAACTATAGATGTATCGCACATAAGTTTCTTTTAATCATCAATGATGCTATCTTTGGATTGACTCTTGTAGGAGAGTAGGGTCTGCTATCCTATGGTCACCCCAAATTTCTGCTTTTTGCTTCACTGGTTTTCGACTACTGAGGCTGTGGGCCTGCTGATCAGACCCCCAGCCTGCTGTTCTCTCACTAAATTAATAATACATGTGCTATAGGCACATACCACAATTGGAAATGGACTCCTTGTCAGCCCCTGTATAATGCACTATAGGTGCCCAGGGCATAGGGGCCACCAAGGCCTACCAGGGGCTGCAGCATATCTTTTGCCACCCCTGACTGGTTCTTAAATTGACAGAACTGGCTGACCACTCAGCTGGGGTAAGGTGGTGTAATCACCCCTTGCTTAGATATAGTATACCTATATCTAAACCTATATCTGGACACATATTAACCTGTGAGCCACTCCTATGGAAGGCCTCATCAATCCTGGAGGCAGAGTGCGTGGTTTCATGTGAGATGGAGCTCTAGCATGAGCTGAGCCTGTCTGCAGCTGTCGGGAACAACTCCCTAAGCTGTTTCAGGATAATGCCATACCATATACTCTTAAGTGCCTTATAATCCTCGCGGTTATATAGCAACTTTGGTTTGGCTTTATCAAAACATGTCGTGTAAGGTGTCATACGATTTGGAATACTATCCCCTCGCCAGTTCTGGCGACGGGGATAGCATTCCACCCCTCTAGAGGGGTAAGACATGTTACTTTACTTAAATGCGGTTAATTTCTAAAAGGGCCTTAGATCCACAAAATGGATGCCTCTGCCACAGACAAGAGTCTGACCCCCTGAAGCTGACCGAAACTCAGCCAAATGGGGCCTGGACAAAGGGTTTCCTGTCGCAGGAGGGTGTTACCACCCTCCAGACAGGAGATAGTGGATTGTAGCAGGGAGGTCTGAAAGAAACCAGACACTGCCTGGGGCGCACAAGGCTGCCCCTTGCATAATCTGGCCAAACCGGTTCTGGGGCACTCCAGCCCTCGTGCCAGGGCGGCCTGGATCAAAGGAAGGGGGTGTATCCACCCACTTCCTGGGTCCCACCCATAGGAGGGGACCTAGCAGGTAATCCAGCCCCCAAAATTAGTATAAGACTGGGAGCAGTGCCAATGCACTTCAGATTATCCTGAAGAAACATAAGAAACGAATTCTGGACCCTTCGACATCCTACTCGACGTAGAAGCCCGAAGAATCTCCCTTGTGGTCAAGGAGTGACCACCCTGTGCAAACAGGCACCATCCAGCTATCGACGTCTACTTTGTTGCAGTTCCCGCCGGAACTCGAGCGACAGAGATCAACGAGATCAAGCCTGCCTGCTTTCCAACAGCCCGATCCACAGTCCCTGCAGAGCTGAGACCCGTGGAGGCGACCGGAAGCGTGGGGCACGCCATCTTGAATTGACCACGAGACGCTGACCGTGCAGCCCACGAGTGACCCTTGAAGCTGTACACCAGGGTTTGAGAAGCCCCAACCCTGAGCCACTCTTGCACCGAAGCTCACCCCTCTACACTCATCGAGTGCTGCGTGGGGCCCTTCTGCTACTTTTGGCTCAACGCGTTTGCCCGGTCACTTGCCAGCCGGCTAGTGGCCCCTGTGCCGACGAAAACTTGAAATCGACCTGCGAATCTGGTTGCTCCAGATCTGCACCAGCTCCCCTGAAAAGGAGCCCCCACTCTGACCCTCCTGGTTTGAGTGAGAAGCAATCTCCCGGTTCCGCGTGGATTGCTTTTGCCAAGTGTTGTTTGCTCCAATCTTGAAGCCGACAGCGCCGACGGCGAGAGCCTGCGTGGGACAGATCGTGACCTGCTCCTGGACGTCGTAGATGCCCCAGAGCCCACGTGACAGCGGAGAGAAGCTCCTCGACAGCGACCTGATTGCGCCCGACATTGCCTGGTTCCATCCTGGTTCCACCCTGGTCACTGCTGAGTGACCCAGACTCTGTCCCCTCTGCTTTCAGGTACTTTTCGACTGGAGTCCACCCTTGGACTCCACCGGACACTGCTCTTTCACCCCGCCTGCAGCCCTTTCAGCTTCAAGCACCAAGAGCCTGCGTGACGAAACCCGACTCAACTTCGACCCTGTGCACCCACTTCCTGTGGGTGAGGTAACTTTGCTCCGCCGGAGTTCCCACACTGGTACACATCTCTAGGGTCTGTGTCTTAAGTCTTGTTCCTCTAGGTTCAGCGGAAGTGTCCTTAAACTTTAACTTTACAACTTTTACGCACCATTGGTTAACATTGGTGCATGCGTGCGCTTTCCGCACTGCTCCCGAATCCCATGGGCCTCTCCCGACTTCAGCACTGCTTGTCCTGACTGCTCCCAGCGATTCCCTAGGCCTTAGGCCTAACCACTGTTCGATTGGTATCTCTTATACCACTTGTTTAGTATATGGTTTGAGTGGCCCCCCGCCCTCATCCATAATTGTGCAACTTTGTATGTTTAAACTGTGCTTTTGATTTAACGCTTGTGCCCCTTTATTCATAAAGAATACTGGGGATTGTTTTTAGTAATAAACACATATATTTTTATAATATATACTTGTGTGGTGTCCTTTCATTTGATATTACAGGATTGTATGTGGTAAAACAGCTCGCTTAACACGACCTCTTAAGTTAAGCCTTTAGGCTGCTTAGTCCATGCTACCCCTAGGATAGCTTGTCTAACAAGGTTGACTTACAACCTGACACCATAAGGGATTGTTTGGTCTGATAATAGGTGGTTCCAGAATTAGAAACATCACCTATCAGGCCAACTTCTCACATTGGTGGCAGCGGTGGGATTTGAGCTTGCTGTTGTTTTACCATTGCAATCTTTTATCAAATTGAAAGATCACATCAAGTACCTCTAGGTACATATAAAATCAAAAGCTTAGCATATTAAGTTCTACTGAACTTAGTAGTTGTAGATTAAAGGGATTAGCACACCCTGACTACAACTCACTAGCAAGGTACAGTAGGAAAACACTTAGTGTAGGTATGTGCACCACTTACACCTCACTAGCAGTCATGTCTGACACAGGAAAAGCCTCAGGGTCTGCTCCTGTGACAGTTGACCTTACCAAGGCAACTTCCAGCTATGACAAGTTAACCCGAAAGGACTTGATTGCCTTGTGCATATCAAGAGGGTTAAAAAGGGGCAGAAGTCCCACCTGTCCTATCCTGATAGCCATTCTAGAGCAGGATGACTTAGAGAAGGTGAATGAAGTTACCTTAGAGTCAGGAGATGGAGTGAACCCCCCTGTAACTGATACCCCTCAGGAGGAAGAAGGAGAAGAAGGAGAGGAGGGGGAAGAGGACTCAGATGTAGAGGACCCAGAAGATCAGGATCAGAGGGGTAGCCAGGTTGTAGTTGCCAGGCTTAGCCAGGCCAACTTAAACCTACTTGGGAATGGAGAGGGCCAGCACCTCCCCAGACCCTATAACATTCTCCCAGGCAACAGAAGAGTGAGATCTCCCTCAGGGGACTCTCATATTTCTAGTGCCTCAAGGGAATCTCAGAGAGGCATGACTGCTTCTCAAAAGCTAGAGCATAGGGCCAGAATGAGGGCTGTCAAACTCCAAATAGAGAGGGAGGAGGTAGCCTTGGCTCAAGCTAGACTTGCCTTGGCAAGAGAGCAGAAATTGAGTGGCTTAGATGCCACTGGTGGCAGCAATATTCCTAGAGAAAAAGACAGGAGCTATGACAATAGAAACCTGACAAAAATTGTGGCCCCCTACAAGGAAGGGGATGACATCCACAAATGGATGACTGCTCTTGAGAGAGCCTGCATGGTACAGCAGGTTCCTCAGGATCAGTGGGCTGCAATTTTATGGTACTCCTTTTCTGAGAAAGGGAGGGACAGGCTCCTCACAGTTAGACCTGAGGATGCCAAAAACTACACTGTCTTGAAGAGTGCTCTTATTGAAGGGTTTGGCCTAACCACTGAGCAATACAGGTTGTTGTTCAGAGACACCCAAAAAGCACAGACTCAAGACTGGACTGATTTCGTAGATTGTGCCACTAAGGCTCTGGAGGGTTGGTTGCAGGGAAGTAAAGTTTCAGACTATACAGGATTGTACAATCTTATCATGAGAGAACAGATCCTTAATAACTGTACAAACCAGCTGTTGCATCAATACCTTATTGACTCTGATCTGACCTCTCCCCAAGAATTGGGAAAGAAGGCAGACAAATGGGTCAGAACAAGGATTAAGCAGAAACCCCAGAACCAAGGTGGTGACCAGAAGAAAACAGACCAGAAGGGTGGAAATCAGAAAGATAAAGAAAAAGACCAGAAGTCTTCAGGCCCCCAAACTAATAGTAAGGAGGGTGGTTCCCAAAATGGAAACAAAAAGAAGAAGAACAATGGCCCAAAGAAGCCTTGGTGTAGTAACTGCAAATCAGTTTCCCACTGGGGCAGTGAATGCACCAAGACAAATCCAGTCCCCACCACTCCAGCTCCTAAAGCAACTGCAACCCCTAGTCCAGTAAGCAGTGGTGGAACACAGTCCAAGGGTGTAGCAGGATTGACCCTGGGTATTGAAGTAGGATCTGGCCTAGTCAGAACCCCTACTCAGGCAGTTCTCCTATATGATGTGGACCTAGCTTTGTCCACTACAGTGAGTCCCAGTAACCTGGGCAAATATAGGCAGACGCCTTTAATCAATGAGAAACTGGCTCAGGCCTACAGGGACACATGTGCCAGTGTCACAATGGTGACACCTGACTTTGTGGACCCTGGACAGATTGTACTAGGTGAAAGTTACCTAGTGACCAACGCCAGCAACTCCACTACTTCCCATAGTGTGGCAGTTGTGAACTTCTCCTGGGGAGGGGTAGATGGCTTAAAGAAAGTTGTTGTGAGTGCAGACCTTCCAGTAGACTGTCTGTTAGGCAATGATCTTGAAAGCTCAGTTTGGTCAGAAGTGGAGTACAGGACTCATGCAGAAATGCTAGGGATTTCAGCTCATGTCCTTGCAGTGACAAGGTCTCAGGCTAAGAAGTGCCTTCCTGAACCAGTGGTGGATCTTGGAACAATAGACCAACCACAACCCAAGAGAAGGAGCAAGAGAGGAAAGGCTGAGCCTTCCACCTTGCCCCAGGTTGAGGATCAAGTTTCAGAGGAAACTGATTCTGCAGTCCAAGAGGAGACTGTCTCTGAGGAACTTGAACCTGACCAGGTTGAGTTTCTGGGGACAGGGGGACCCTCAAGGGCAGACCTGAGGCAGGCTCAATTAGATTGCCCTTCCCTTGAACCCCTCAGACAGCAGGCTGCTGCTGAGGCTGCTGGGGATGCCCAAGGTACCCATACGGTGTATTGGGATGATGGACTCCTTTACTCAGAGGCTAGAGACCCCAAGCCTGGCATGACCAGGAGGTTGGTTATACCTCTGAAGTTTAGGGGGTTCCTCCTTACCTTGGCCCATGATATTCCCCTTGCAGGACACTTAGGCCAGAACAAGACGTGGGACAGGCTTGTTTCACACTTTCACTGGCCTCATATGTCAGAAAATGTCAAGGAGTTTTGTCGCTCCTGTGTCACTTGCCAAGCCAGTGGTAAGTCAGGTGGCACAACAAAGGCCCCCCTAATACCACTACCTGTGGTGGGGGTACCCTTTGAAAGAGTTTGAATTGATATTGTGGGTCCCATGGACCCCCAAACAGCATCTGGGAACAGATTTATACTGGTGGTAGTGGATCATGCCACCAGGTATCCAGAGGCTATTCCCCTGAGGACCACCACAGCACCTGTGGTGGCAAAAGCCCTCATTGCAGTTTTCTCAAGAGTGGGCTTTCCAAAGGAGGTATTATCAGATAGAGGCACACATTTTATGTCTAGCTATCTGAAGGCAATGTGGAAGGAGTGTGGAGTAAACTACAAGTTTACCACCCCCTATCATCCACAGTGCAATGGTCTTGTGGAGAGATTCAACAAGACCCTGAAAGGCATGATAAAGGGATTACCAGAGAAGCTCAGGCGGAAATGGGACATTCTTTTACCTTGCCTGCTCTTTGCTTACAGAGAGGTCCCACAGAAGGGGGTTGGCTACAGCCCTTTTGAACTTTTGTTTGGCCACCCTGTGAGGGGTCCATTGTGTTTGGTGAAGGAAGGATGGGAGTTACCTCTCAAAAAGCCTAAGCTAGACATAGTGGACTATGTACTTGGTCTCCGCTCCAGGATGGCTGAATACATGGAGAGAGCATCCAAAAACCTGGAGGCCAGCCAAGAATTACAAAAAGCTTGGCATGACCAAAAGGCTGTACTGGTAGAGTTCCAACCAGGACAGAAGGTGTGGGTACTGGAGCCAGTGGCCCCAGCAGCACTCCAGGACAAATGGAGTGGACCCTATCCTATCATTGAGAAAAAGGGAGAAGTCACCTACTTGGTTGACTTTGGAACCCCTAGGAGCCCTCACAGGGTAATCCATGTGAATCGTTTGAAAGCATTTGTGGACAGGGAGGACATGAGCTTGCTCATGGCCACAGATGGGGATCAGGAGGAAGAGAGTGACCCTCTCCCAGACCTGCTTTCTCAGAACCCTGATGATGGTTCAGTTGATGGAGTAGCCTTGGCAGGCAGCCTCACTGACCAGCAACAGATGGACTGCAGACAAGTTTTGCAGGCCCACAGGCATTTGTTTTCACTCACACCCAGCCAGACTGACTGGTGTACCCATGTGGTGGACACTGGTGACAGTCTGCCTGTGAAGAATAAGATCTACAGGCAAACTGACCATGTCAGGGATTGCATCAAGGCTGAGGTGCAAAAGATGTTAGAGCTTGGAGTGATTGAGCCATCAGAGAGCCCATGGGCCAGCCCAGTAGTCCTTGTGCCAAAACCTCATACCCAAGATGGAAAGAGAGAAATGAGATTTTGCGTGGACTACAGGGGTCTCAATGCTGTCACTAGGACAGATGCTCACCCCATTCCAAGAGCAGATGAGCTCATTGACAGATTGGCTTCTGCCAAGTTTCTGAGCACATTTGATCTGACAGCTGGCTACTGGCAAATCAGACTAGCTGAGGAGTCAAAAGCCAAAACAGCATTCTCTACCCCTAGTGGACATTATCAGTTTGTGGTAATGCCCTTTGGTCTGAAGAATGCACCTGCCACTTTCCAAAGGTTGGTGAACCAAGTCCTTACTGGGTTGGATGACTTTTGCGCAGCATATCTAGATGATATTGCTGTCTTTAGCTCCACCTGGGAGGATCACCTGATCCACCTGAAGAGAGTTTTGGAGGCCCTGCAAAAGGCAGGCCTGACTATCAAGGCCACCAAGTGCCAGATAGGGCAGAGTAAGGTTGTATACCTGGGTCACCTAGTAGGTGGAGGTCAGGTTCAGCCACTGGAGAGCAAAATCCAGGCCATACAGGACTGGGCTCCTCCAGTTACCCAGACACAAGTCAGAGCCTTCTTGGGCCTGACTGGGTATTACAGAAAGTTTGTGAAAAACTATGGGTCTATAGTGACACCATTAAATGACTTGACATCCAAGAAGATGCCAAAAAAGGTTCAGTGGACAGTTAGCTGTCAAAAGGCATTTGATGACCTGAAGAAGGCCATGTGCTCTGCACCTATCCTGAAGAGTCCTGACTACTCCAAACAGTTCATTGTACAGACAGATGCTTCTGAGTTGGGGGTGGGAGCTGTGCTCTCACAACTTAATCAAGATGGTCAAGACCAGCCCATTGCTTTTATTAGCAGAAGGCTGACCCCCAGAGAGAAACGTTGGTCAGCCATTGAGAGGGAGGCCTTTGCTGTGGTTTGGGCCCTGAAGAAGTTGAGGTCCTACTTGTTTGGAACTCACTTCCTAGTTCAGACAGACCATAAGCCCCTCTTGTGGCTCAATCAGATGAAGGGTGAAAATCCCAAACTGCTCAGGTGGTCCATTTCCCTACAGGGGATGGACTTTACAGTGGAGCACCGCCCAGGGACTGACCATGGTAATGCAAATGGTCTCTCCAGGTACTTCCACTTAGAACATGAAGACTTATCTGGTCAAGGTTAGTTTAATGTCCCTGCGTTTAGGGGGGGTTGTGTAGGAGAGTAGGGTCTGCTATCCTATGGTCACCCCAAATTTTTGCTTTTTGCTTCACTGGTTTTCGACTACTGAGGCTGTGGGCCTGCTGATCAGACCCCCAGCCTGATGTTCTCTCACTAAATTAATAATACATGTGCTATAGGCACATACCACAATTGGAAATGGACTCCTTGTCAGCCCCTGTATAATGCTCTATAGGTGCCCAGGGCATAGGGGCCACCAAGGCCTACCAGGGGCTGCAGCATATCTTTTGCCACCCCTGACTGGTTCTTAAATTGACACAACTGGCTGATCACTCAGCTGCGGTAAGGTGGTGTAATCACCCCTTGCTTAGATATAGTATACCTATATCTAAACCTATATCTGGACACATATTAACCTGTGAGCCACTCCTATGGAAGGCCTCATCAATCCTGGAGGCAGAGTGCGTGGTTTCATGTGAGATGGAGCTCTAGCATGAGCTGAGCCTGTCTGCAGCTGTCGGGAACAACTCCCTAAGCTGTTTCAGGATAATGCCATACCATATACTCTTAAGTGCCTTATAATCCTCGCGGTTATATAGCAACTTTGGTTTGGCTTTATCGAAACATGTCGTGTAAGGTGTCATACGATTTGGAATACTATCCCCTCACCAGTTCTGGCGACGGGGATAGCATTCCACCCCTCTAGAGGGGTAAGACATGTTACTTTACTTAAATGCGGTTAATTTCTAAAAGGGCCTTAGATCCACAAAATGGATGCCTCTGCCACAGACAAGAGTCTGACCCCCTGAAGCTGACCGAAACTCAGCCAAATGGGGCCTGGACAAAGGGTTTCCTGTCGCAGGAGCGTGTTACCACCCTCCAGACAGGAGATAGTGGATTGTAGCAGGGAGGTCTGAAAGAAACCAGACACTGCCTGGGGCGCACAAGGCTGCCCCTTGCATAATCCGGCCAAACCAGTTCTGGGGCACTCCAGCCCTCGTGCCAGGGCGGCCTGGATCAAAGGAAGGGGGTGTATCCACCCACTTCCTGGGTCCCACCCATAGGAGGGGACCTAGCAGGTAATCCAGCCCCCAAAATTAGTATAAGACTGGGAGCAGTGCCAATGCACTTCAGATTATCCTGAAGAAACATAAGAAACGAATTCTGGACCCTTCGACATCCTACTCGACGTAGAAGCCCGAAGAATCTCCCTTGTGGTCAAGGAGTGACCACCCTGTGCAAACAGGCACCATCCAGCTATCGACGTCTACTTTGTTGCAGTTCCCGCCGGAACTCGAGCAACAGAGATCGACGAGATCAAGCCTGCCTGCTTTCCAACAGCCCGATCCACAGTCCCTGCAGAGCTGAGACCCGTGGAGGCGACCGGAAGCGTGGGGCACGCCATCTTGAATTGACCACGAGACGCTGACCGTGCAGCCCACGAGTGACCCTCGAAGCTGTACACCGGGGTTTGAGACGCCCCAACCCTGAGCCACTCTTGCACCGAAGCTCACCCCTCTACACTCATCGAGTGCTGCGTGGGGCCCTTCTGCTACTTTTGGCTCAACACGTTGGCCCGGTCACTTGCCAGCCGGCTAGTGGCCCCTGTGCCGACGAAAACTTGAAATCGACCTGCGAATCTGGTTGCTCCAGATCTGCACCAGCTCCCCTGAAAAGGAGCCCCCACTCTGACCCTCCTGGTTCGAGTGAGAAGCAATCTCCCGGTTCCGCATGGATTGCTTTTGCCAAGTGTTGTTTGCTCCAATCTTGAAGCCGACAGCGCCGACGGCGAGAGCCTGCGTGGGACAGATCGTGACCTGCTCCTGGACGTCGTAGATGCCCCAGAGCCCACGTGACAGCGGAGAGAAGCTCCTCGACAGCGACCTGATTGCGCCCGACATTGCCTGGTTCCACCCTGGTCACTGCTGAGTGACCCAGACTCTGTCCCCTCTGCTTTCAGGTACTTTTCGACTCGAGTCCACCCTTGGACTCCACCGGACACTTCTCTTTCACCCCGCCTGCAGCCCTTTCAGCTTCAAGCACCAAGAGCCTGCGTGACGAAACCCGACTCAACTTCGACCCTGTGCACCCACTTCCTGTGGGTGAGGTAACTTTGCTCCGCCGGTGTTCCCACACTGGTACACATCTCTAGGGTCTGTGTCTTAAGTCTTGTTCCTCTAGGTTCAGCGGAAGTGTCCTTAAACTTTAACTTTACAACTTTTACGCACCATTGGTTAACATTGGTGCATGCGTGCGCTTTCCGCACTGCTCCCGAATCCCGCGGGCCTCTCCCGACTTCAGCACTGCTTGTCCTGACTGCTCCCAGCGATTCCCTAGGCCTTAGGCCTAACCACTGTTCGATTGGTATCTCTTATACCACTTGTTTAGTATATGGTTTGAGTGGCCCCCCGCCCTCATCCATAATTGTGCAACTTTGTATGTTTAAACTGTGCTTTTGATTTAACGCTTGTGCCCCTTTATTCATAAAGAATACTGGGGATTGTTTTTAGTAATAAACACATATATTTTTATAATATATACTTGTGTGGTGTCCTTTCATTTGATATTACAGGATTGTATGTGGTAAAACAGCTCGCTTAACACGACCTCTTAAGTTAAGCCTTTAGGCTGCTTAGTCCATGCTACCCCTAGGATAGCTTGTCTAACAAGGTTGACTTACAACCTGACACCATAAGGGATTGTTTGGTCTGATAATAGGTGGTTCCAGAATTGGAAACATCACCTATCAGGCCAACTTCTCACAACTCTGTTCTCAAATTGGGATAGAAAACTGTCCAACATTTTTTATTCATCTAAGTCAGCAATGAAAGATGCTTCTAAGTCAGACTGGCTGCTATTGCAACAAACTCTCTCTATGAAATTTCAGAGTCTTTTCTGAAAATTGTTGTGGCCCATTTAAATGATAACTCCATGGTTGAATGAAGTACATTCAATAGGGCAGTGATTGGAACAAAGAGTTAATATTTAAGACAGAATAAGAGGCTAGTGACTCTGAGGCTTGTGCACAGTTTACTGTATTTTTGGAAGCAGGAATGAATCAAAAGAATATGTTTGTGATCAGCTAAATAATGGAAGGTTAACTAGAGAGATTGTAAAATAAGCCTGGAAAAAGACACTGGATTGAAAGTTAACTAGAGACAGTATAAAATAAGCATGGAAAAGGCCACTAGTTTGCTGGAGACCACTTGACAAGACTTAAAGGTCAAACCCAAAATATTTACAGAAGGCTACTTATCAAAACTACAGATGAGAAATGTCAAACTATTTATAATGATGAATGTGGCGGTGTGCACACCGTATGTACCAAATTATTCCAATCGCAATTTCTTTAACATATTTGACCTTTTGTGTGCAACCTGGGTTTCGCCTTGCCATCGCGCAATTTGAAAAAATCCTAAAGTGGGGAGAGCAACATTCACACTCCGCACCCTGGTGCACTGCATTTATTTCGGATGCTAGATCCATCATATATTTGTCCGTTTGTCTCATTAATATTTATCCATATTTTATCCTTTACTTTGTCATATTATCTTCTATGATTCCGTCTGTTCCACATTGTTTCCAAATTGCTTTTGAAACTTTACGTATCAACATGTGCCCATCCAGTCCTCCTTGTAAATACGATCCATACACAAATAGTAGTTGTCAGCAGCATTCTTTTATTTGTGACCCAATGAATTTCGAGCAATTTATTTTCTTCAGGGGTATCTGAAATTTCACACAACATTTTTTACATTAAATTTAGTCTGAACGAACCCACATTCAAATCTAAAATCTATCTCGTGCATGTGTACTATTCATAACGATGTTATGGCATTATAAAATTAAGCAGTCATTCTCATAAAATCACCTCTGATACTTAAACCAGAAACGATCAAAACTTACAGTTTTCGAGGTCAAAAGGCTCGAAAAGTAGGCTTTCTAGCTATTTGTTCATGCATATTTTTGTGAACACCCGGTCTCTTATCTCAAACTCTTAGAGCAATGAGGAGTTCATGACGAACCGGGACTTGTGATTAGGAGAATGTAAAAGCAGGTACGCATTGCGCGCGATTGATATTAGTGAGGTTCAGTAGTAAATCGTGTTATCTGAACTTAAGCATTTAAACTGATAAAGCCACAGGCATGCGTCAATGAAAAATATAGCAATTGGGTCAATGTTATTAATAAATAGCGCAAGAACCATGTGAGATAAGAGACCAGGTGTTCACAAAAATATGCATGAACAAATAGCTAGAAAGCCTAATTTTCAAGCCTTTTGACCTCAAAAACTGTAAGTTTTGATCGTTTCTGGTTTAAGTATCAGGGGTGAATTTATGAGAATGACTGCTTAATTTTATAATGCCATAACATCGTTTTGAATAGTACACATGCACGAGATAGATTCTAGATTTGAATGTGGGTTCGTTCAGACTAAATTTAATGTAAAACTTGTTGTGTGAAATTTCAGATACCCCTGACTAAGAGCAAGCAATTGCTCGAAATGCATTGGGTCACGAATAAAAGAATGCTGCTGACAACTACTATTTGTGTATGGATCGTATTTACAAGGAGGCCTGGATGGGCACATGTTGATACGTAAAGTTTCAAAAGCAATTTGGAGACGATGTGGAACAGACTGAATCATAGAAGATTATATGACAAAGTAAAGGATAAAATATGGATAAATATTAATGAGACAAACGGACAAATATATGATGGATCTAGCATCCGAAATAAATGCAGTGCACCAGGGTGCGGAGTGTGAATGTTGCTCTCCCCACTTTAGAAACTATTTATAATGGCCTAGAAATCAGTTGAATATCTCACAGCACAAACAATTTCTTTTCGGGTATACGAAGAGAAATGATTAATTAACAAATTGTTTGTAAGGGAAAGTAAGCACAGCAATCTCTCATACAAATTAATCTCATTAAAGACCTCTTTTATATTGCTTATTCAAAGGTTAATACATATTTCTTTAGAAATTATGCTACATTCATTGTATATCTATATCCTTTCCAGAGGAGATCTCAGATCTTACTGAACAGATTGGAGAAACTGGAAAGTCTATTCATGAACTGGAAAAAGCAAAAAAACAGGCTGAGCAAGAAAAGAGTGACTTCCAAACAGCCCTGGAAGAAGCAGAAGTATGTACAAGAGACATGTTAATAACAATAAAACAATTCAATTAAATTGGTGAGTCTGAGCAATGGTCTTCAAACTGTATTTTTATGTTATAAAAGGGATCATTGGAACATGAAGAAGCTAAGATCCTGCGAATCCAACTTGAGCTCAACCAAGTGAAATCCGAGGTTGACAGGAAGATTGCAGAAAAAGATGAGGAGATTGAACAGTTGAAGAGGAACAACCAGAGAGCTGTAGATTCTCTGCAGAGCACACTGGATTCTGAGATCAGAAGCAGGAATGATGCCCTGAGGGTAAAGAAGAAAATGGAAGGAGATCTTAATGAAATAGAGATTCAGCTCAGCCATGCCAACCGCCAGGCTGCAGAAGCACAGAAGCAGCTCAGAAACATACAAGGTCAACTCAAGGTACTTTGATAATAACAGGAGACCAGCGGTGTTCTAACTTTCCTTTTGGGTAAAGATAGCTCTGTCATAACAAGGTTATTTTTTATAGGATGCCCAATTACATCTTGATGATGCTACTAGGGGACAAGAAGACCTGAAGGAGCAGGTGGCTGTCATTGAACGTAGAAACAATCTGCAGCAGGCGGAAATTGAAGAGCTAAGAGCTGCTCTTGAACAGACCGAACGATCTCGTAAATCTGCTGAACAAGAACTTCTTGATGCCAGTGAACGTTTGCAGCTCCTCCATTCTCAGGTAGAACCTTTTTTTCTGGCATGCATTTCATGATCTATATAAATATCTTATCACGAAAAATAGTGTGGTTTGAAACCAATCATGAACTTGGTGGTTTTCCACTTACTCACAGGTTAATGTTGAATGTATGTTTCTTTCTCTTTAAGAATACAAGTTTGATCAACACCAAAAAGAAGCTTGAGAGTGACAGCAGCCAGCTCCAGAGCGAAGTAGAGGAAGCCATCCAGGAAGCCAGGAATGCTGAAGAAAAAGCCAAGAAGGCCATTACCGATGTAGGTTCCTTATTGAAAATTGTAATTTTAAAAGCTCAGTCAAATAAAACATTTGCTTACTCTCACAGTACCTAAATGGATTGTATGACTATTTGTGGTTAATGTGATTCATTAGAAGAATGTGATTCAAAAGAATCTGTTTTGTTCTATAGTAAGTCACATTTATATGCTTTCATGAAGGCTGCTTTGATGGCTGAAGAGCTGAAGAAGGAGCAAGACACAAGCGCCCATCTTGAGAGGATGAAGAAGAACCTGGAGCAGACCGTGAAGGACCTGCAGCATCGTCTGGATGAGGCCGAGCAGCTCGCGATGAAGGGAGGGAAGAAGCAGCTCCAAAAACTGGAGAGCAGAGTGAGTTACACGGCAGAGTGCAAATTGTTAGGGTCTGGAGGTATGGGTCAGTGAGGGAATAGTATAACCATATCAATTCCACTCCAGGTCCATGAACTGGAGAACGAGCTGGAAGCTGAACAGAAACGTGGAGTGGAAGCCATTAAGGGTGTTCGCAAATATGAGAGAAGAGTTAAGGAACTGACATATCAGGTATTTGTGCATTTACTGTTCGAATTTTGTTATATTCATACATAATTGGCTATTCTCCATGAAGTTTAACTTGACTGTACCTCTAGTTCCCTTTGTTTACAGATGAGCTTTTCTTTTAGCTCCTCTGAGAGTAATGCTTTTAATAATGTAAACAGTACTGCCTTTTAAGTACAGCCTCTCTAAGTCCTTGATTCACTTATGGCGCCTTGGACAACTACATCTCCTCACACCAGAAGACATGTCCAGTGTGTCTCAGAAGCTATTATAGTCTACCATCTTTATGTGTCTTTGATAACCTAACTGAACGTTCTGCAACACCCAAGAACATCAAGAACATGCATATCAGCATAATACTAACAGAAATCTAAGCACTACAATTTCTCTAGATTTCTTTGCACCTCATTACTGTACATCCTCACCCATATTGATGTTCTCATCAAAGTAAACGTCTTCTACATCGTAGTCTACATTTGTTTCTAAGTTTACCAGACTGTGGTCATTTAAAGAACAACCAAAGACTGCACTGATGATGTGTATTTTCTTTTCGCTTAAAGTCTGAAGAAGATAAGAAAAATGTCCTAAGACTCCAGGACCTAGCAGACAAATTGCAATTAAAGGTCAAAGCCTACAAGAGACAAGTTGAGGAATCAGTAAGTTAAAAAATATATTTAAACATACTATTTATGCGAAACAGGCACCTATGCACACATCAAAATAGAGCTACTGGTTCACAAAATAACTTTCTTTCCATAACACTGAGACACTGAGATTATACTAACAATATGTGATAAACATCTAAATGCCATACTATGCAATAGCAATGTTGAAAAGCACAGCTGAGATTTTTTTTATATATATATATATATATATATATACATATATATATATATATATATATATATATATATATATATATATATATATTAAAAAGAAATTCTCCTCTAGGAGAACAAACTATCATAACAGTCATGATTAAAGCAATGCGCCGTCACTTACTTTTATAAATTCTCAAGCAGATTCTGATAATAGGAAGGGCACTCTAGTTTGTACCGTTAGTCGGACAGCTGGGCATGTAAGTACTTCGTATTAGAGGAGCCTCGTAGGGGTGTGTGACCAAGCGTCAATGGAGTCTGACACATAGCCCGATGTTTCGACCACACTGGCCTGCTGATGTGAGTATCCTGAACCATTTATCCCAGCCCCATGCCCCTGTGTAACTAATTGGGGATCTGGATGTGTTGGGGATGACACTGAGGAGCTGTGGAGTCCAAGACGGTCTTAGAGGCCGAATTCCAGGAGCCACCTGTGGCAGGCTGCTAGTGTGGTGTGCTTGGCAGTGGTGGAGCTCTCTCCTCAGCTGCTGATGGCTGACAGCCAGGAGAAGTGCCAGATGATGCAGAGGAGCCAGCGGGTGCTGGAGGGACCCGATATGGAGCACAGTGGGGGCCTCGTCAAGCTAGGTGTGCCAGGCCGGCAGTGCAGCGATCAGTGGTATCAGAGGCTGCGCTGGGTCGGCACAATAAAGAGGCACAGGAAGGCACAGAGAAGTGCGTGGAATCTGGCAAGGGTGCTGTGGACCTGGCAGATGGGCCTGTATGGCTCGGCCTTCTTGGGGGTTCCAGGGATCTCGGAGTGAGCCAAGATACAACAAGAATAGTCCTTGGGAGCGGAGTTAGCCTAGGGGGTGGGCAGAACTACAAGACGCAATGTCTCTGTCGAAGGCTGGAGCCCATGCCATTGGAATCCACCACACCTCTTCTGGTGCAGCAAGGCCAAGGAGTGGGCCATGCAGAGACATCAGCAGCTCAGATCCCAGTTAGAGCTGTTGGTGTGCCAGGTGGAGAAGCAGGCCCTCAGTGGTGCTAGAAGTGACTTGGCAATGAATCCCTCCCCCGTATGGCCCGGGTTGCATAATGGACTTGAAGCCCACACAGCCATGATCCTGGCTACCATCCTAGATACAAAGGAGGAACTGGAGCATAAAATAGAGGCAGTGGTGATTGATGTGGATCTATTGACCCTGGCCGATAGGGTCACTGATGCAGAGTCGACTATGGCCCAGCTCCAACCAGCTGTGATGGACCATGAGAACAGGTTGACCAGGCTGCAGAGGGAGATAAAAGTCCTATCAGCCAAGGTGGAAGATGCTGAGGGGCGCACTAGCCGTAACAATATGCATTTGGTGGGGGTCACGGATTAGGCTGAGGGGCCCTTGAGGTAACTCTTTGTGGAGCAATGGCTGTCTTCTGAGGTCCTGGGGGGGAAGGGTGACAACATTGTTCTCTGTGGAGAGGGTGCATAGGGTGTTGGGTTGGTCCCCGGCACCTGGAGTGATAACCAGACTAATAGTGGCTGGCTTGCTAAATTTTAGGGACAACATCCTAGACTTGGCACCAGTTCATGTGACCTGGCTGGTTGAGGACAGCTCGATGAGTTTCTACTCGGACTATACGACTTCAGTCCAACATAAATGTGAGTCCTTTTTGTTTGTCAAGAAACATCTGTGGCATCCCAACTTCAAATATGCCTTTCTGTTTCTGACCATGTCTGGGTGGTGGTGGGCAAATCAGTTAATTTCTTCAGGGAGGCAAAGGAGGTGTGGGACTGTCTGGCGAGGCAGGGCCACCTAATGCCGCGGGCCATGCTGAAGAGCGCTCCCCTGGCGGCAGACTCAATAGCTGTGACAGCGTCCATGTCGGGGCTCAAAGGTGACCCCACCAAGGCTGAGGCACGAAAGGAGAGAGATAAGGACAAGATGGTCATGGAGCTACAACGTGGCCTCCTGCAGCCCTCAGTGGCCTGGGGCTGTTGGAAGATGGATCGACTAGCTCCAGCGCAGACATTGAGAAAGTGTACCTCCCGAGGGTCACACAATGACAACAGATAAGATCGCCTGATGGCCACCTGATGGGGGATGCCTATGGGACCCCTCTGGGGTTTGGTGCTGTGGGGTTGTGATATGAGCAGGGTGGCTGTGCTCAGGATGGAGTCTGAACCTTCAGGGCCGGCCACGCAATACTCCTATTGGACTGGTTGTGGTGCTACAACAGCCCCCAAAGTTGGGGGGGCGATAGGTGCCTTGAGCATTGAGGGATGGCTCATTTAATACTTGCAGCACAAGGTGGCAGGGAGAGGGGTTGGAAGGGGACAGTTGAAGGGAAGTGCAACTGCTCTAGAGGGAGTCGGAGTAAAGTGGCAAATGGGGGCATTTGGAACACTCGGATTACTCACAGACAATGGTACAGATGGGTTCTCAACATCTAGCCGGGGGCACCTATCTTAGAATCCTCTCCTGGAATGCGATCAGCTGGTCGATTGGCACTAGAGACATCACAGTCAGACTTATGTGCGTTGGCCCATTGGAGTATTGCTCACTGGTCGCCCAACTTTTTGTAGACATGCTATTTCACAACTGTATTACACACTCCTCATGAATGGCCATGCCCCGTTACAGAAGCTGTAAGAAAGAAGAGAGGAAGACCTGGGTATAAAGGAGGACATTGAGTGGGAGGAGGCTTGTAAATAACCCAGGGAAGTTGCCATCCAGGTGGGGTTCCGGCTCATTTAGTCAAAGCTGTTGCACTGGGCATAATTTACGCGCACAAGGCTCTGTGTTATGGGAGATATGAATGGCACGCTGCCAGAGGGGCTTTGGACAGTGGGAAATGCGTCTCCGTACACTTTGGGGGTGCACAAGAGTAAGGGCCTTCTAGGAGAGGTTCAACTTAGGCACCCTGGGGTGATGGGGTAATTGCTGGAGCTCACTCCTCGTTGGTCTACCTGGGCATCTGGGGAGAGGTCACCCAAGTTAGGTACACTCATTGCAAGGAGGGATGTGATAAGTTGTTTGGATAATGCACACATTCTGACATTGAGAGACTGGGAATCCAATATGGAGTGGTGTAGGCAGGAAGAGTGGCTGATCTACTGCCCTCAGGGTTGACTCCGGAAGTTCGTAAAGCTATGGGATCGTTGGTCTGAGGAAGATGGGGAGTGATGGAGGGGAGCCATAGGGTAGGAGAGTGCATGGAATGGCTGTGATCTGTGTGGGTCTAGGGATCGAATTGTGCCATTTTCCGATCTGAGTATTTAGCAACTCTATTCTGATTTAAGGCGGACACTGGCACTTGATGTTTCCTATGCATCTGTGTGCCACAGAAACCTGGGGGTTTCGCTTAACCTATGCAGCGTTTTACAAATTATTTGTTGTAAAAAAATATAATAAAAAGATTTAAAATAAAAGAGGAGCCTCTGAGTGGTGCAGACGAGAGTCTGGATTTCCACTAGCCCAGATGGGAACTGCAAGTATTGATCTAATCAATTGAAAACGTTTCAATTGGATTGCCATGCAAAGGCACACGTGTCAAGGAACAGGCTCAGTGCAGTTACACATAATGTAATGGCAGATAAGGAACACAACAGTAGTCTTGGCTGACACAACATGCGCGGAACAAATGTGGATCATTTACTTCTGGTTTAGAATAGTTCATTCAGATATGCGCTGAAGAATGACGAGGTACTGCAGTTTCAAGTTCAGATTAGGTGAATGATTTTCTATTGACTTAAATTCGTAAAACAGCTTCCATCAGGGGCAAATCTTGGTACTTGACGCTGTTTGCCTTCCTATCACATGTGTTGTCAAAGAAAAGCGTTCTGGTGTTATACCATTTAGATGGGTGGACCAGAATTCCCACCACCTATACATATGATATGAAGTATGTTAGGATGCGCTTTTACAACAGTAATAGAAAACGATCCGGTTTACAATTGGCATTGAGCACCTAGGGTAGGTCTGCAAATTCATTACATGCAGGTGACTTTTATTTTGTTGCTTTCGTCCCATTAGGAGGAACAAGCCAATACACATCTGACTCGATTCAGGAAAGTGCAACATGAGCTTGAAGAAGCAGGGGAGAGGGCCGACATTGCTGAATCCCAAGTGAATAAACTCAGGACCAAGAGTCGTGACGTTGGGAGCAAGGTAAGCTACTTCAAACAGACGTCATAATCACGATTTTGTGTTTAGTTTTTAACTTTGCCAACATCATACTCTGCACCAGCTTTGGAGCACTTTAATGAATTTGAAGTTGCAGTGGACGGATTAAAAAGAGTGAGGTAGACTTACAGAAGGATGGGAACCAGCGAAGCCAGTGCAGACTGGGAGCACAAGGAAGAGTTTAATTGTATTTAGCTTTTGCAAATCGGGTATCAGGCAAAGCCATGGAGAGGGTGGAATTTCGACAGATTGTAGCACTACTGGAGATTGTTAGCTCTGTGCCTTTTTAAGCTTGCAGCAAGAGACTACGTAGAAAAACAGTTTTGGATCTAGCTGTCAGCTTTTAGGACCTTGAGAAGAGTTTGTCTCCTGAGTTGAAAATTTGTGTATGGCGGAAATACTTGGAAATAATTCAAAGCAATTGTTATGTACAAAGTCAATGTAAGATGGAGTTCAGTAGAGGTTCAAAGTTTGAATACATTGATCTGGACTTCGAGAGGCGCGAAGGAATGGCCATCTAGATGGCACTCCAGTAATCCAGGCAGGAAGGATCAGAGAATTGCAGCTCTACTTGGACTTCACAATTAAGGTGGTTTCAAAATGACTTTTTTAGATGCTATATCTCTCTTAGGAGTTCTTCTGTTGCTCCTTCACTTTCGCAGTGAATGGAATTCATATTTATGTGCAAATCATAACACAAAATGTTCTACTGATATAAAATAAGAAAATTCATTAGTGGCAGGTGAGGTAAAGAAAATCACCTCGTTGCTACAAAACAATACTTTTGAACGATAAGACCTACGTTCTTAATCCCCATAAACACAAAAACTGCTTCTTTATGAAAAATATAAACTTGTTCTTGACAGTGAGTGCCTTTAGCGATACTCATCGATTGATATTGCCGTCATAAAGACTAGATATACAAGGCTGCCAATTCTAAAATGTTCTGACTATAAGTCTGGTAAAATTAATTGGTCGCGTTTGACCAGTGTTCATTTTAAAAAAATACAATGTTGTTTGTGGGTTAATAGTTTCTTTCCATAGATGTTTTGCTCCCTTGAAAGATTCAACTTATTTTTAGTTAAATGCTTGCTTGATGCAGTCATTAATAACTCACATTGTGTCATTATGGAAATACATATTCAAATGTATGCTTTAATAAATGTGTCTTTCTCCTAGAAAACCGAAGGTGAATAGTTTCTATACTTCTATCAACAAGAGAAGAATTATAAATTTGCAAAATGTGAATTTTTTACTTCTTTGAACCTTTTTATGTATTTCATTCTGCGCAACAATAAAAGTGTTACTTTATTACCAGTTTGTCTCATCTCTGTATTAAATATGGACTTTGATATTCATGCTGGAGTGTCTTCAGTAGGTGTTTGTGAACATTTTATAGTTTTTAAATGATCCTTTCATTATCTTCTCCTTCATTGGGTGCTAGGATGTGTCAGCTTCAGACCGAAAGTAACATCCTATAAACAAGTAAATAAAAAGGAAAATGAAAAGGAACACAGAAACAAGTTGCAGGGTGCCCATACATGGCATACAACACAAATCTAAAGTGGAAGCCTATGTGGACATCAACTGATGAGGGACACAACAGTCAATGCCATCAAGGCTGAGATAATGAGTAAGTTCCCATTCCAAAGCAGGTTTACTCTCAGTCTCCCTGAGATCTGGTGTCAAAGATATGTGATCATGGAGCTACCAACACAAGCGCTTAGAAACCTGGAGAATAAGTGTGAACAGATTTAAAAAGACACTGAAAGAAATTCCCCTGTGTGAGAAGTTGGCCTGATATGCAGTGCTCACTATTCTAGTGATCACTATGTATCAGTCCAAACAACCCTTATTGATGATTGGTTGTAAGTCAACCTTATAGACCAGCTATCCTAGTAGCATGGATACGAGCAGTCTAAGGCTAAGACTCTAGAGGGCATGTTAAGCCAGCTGTTTTACCATCACATTACCCCTTGAACACCCAGTGAAAGGACACCACACAAGTTGTTATGAAAATAAAGTGTATTTATTTATAACAAGTCTACCCTGAACTCTTTATGAGTCAGGGAGCTAAGCACACAACAAAACTCTTACGAAAATACTTTAAGTCGCACAATTTACACAAATGCCCTAGGGGCACGAAAAACCATATACTACAAAAGTGGAATGCGAATTACTAGCAGGTAAGTAACGATTCTCAGAGGCTTTAGAAACGCTAGGCCTACAATACTGAACACTCAGGTTAGGAGCAGGAGGCCTAGGGACGCCACGTGCAGAGTGGGAACTCTCACGCGTAAGGCGGGAAAAAGTCTATGGAAGCTAGAATTCACAAAGTTACTGTTCTCGGGCGAACCCGACTAGCTGGGACGAAAACAAGAGTGGATCCGAACACTTGGAGTGTTGGACTATGCTGGGGCACCGGAGTGCTGGATTTACCTAGCCCAGGGGCTGCGGCTGCATAGGGTTCAAGTTGCGTCGGAAACCCACGTTGACGGACCAGGAGCCTGAAGAAGAAGTTGCTGGCAGGCGGCCAGTGAAGAAAAGTTCGAACAGATCCAAGCCTGGATCAGGGAAGAAGAAAACCTGAAAGCAGAGGGGACCAAGTTCTGAATCACTAGCCAGTGATTAAGTGGGCACCAGGATGGCACTGGGCGAAGTCACCGCAGTCAGGTGAGTGGGCGCTGCTGGGCTCTGCAGTCTCTCGGACCAGGAGGCGTTGTCGGCGACCAGGATGGAGGTGCGAGCTGTCCCACGAAGGTTCTTGCTGTCGACGTCGCTGGACCCAGGATTAGGCAACAAGTCTTGGCAAATGCAAGGCCCACGCGGTGGACCTAAAATGGCGTCTTGAGTGGACCAGGAGGGTCCAGGGTGCTCCTCTTTTGGAGGGGAGCACGGGCTAGTCTGGAGCAACCAGACCAGCAGTGTTAGTTGTCGTGGAGCATCGTGAGGGGGCCACTAGCCAACGGGCAAGCGCCCTGGACAACGCGGTGAGCAGCAAAACGCAGAAGGGCCCCACGCCGATCTCGTGGATGCAGGGGGGCTGGACTTCGGTGCTGGAGCTGCTCAGGGTCGGGGCTTCTCTTACCCCAAGGCACTCAGTCGAGGGTCACTCAGGCGTCGTGCTGGACAAGCGTCGTGCAGTTCTGAAGATGGCCGGTCCCTCGAGGTCTCGTCACACCCACGGATCACAGCTGGGCTGATGATGTAGGTTGAGGTCAGAGGTGCCAGGGAAGCCGGTTCTCGTCGTGCTGGAGCAGTCTTGATCCGAAGGAGAGACTGGCAACAAACCGCGATGCTTGGTTGGTGCCTGCTGCTGCAGGGTGACTACTCCTTAGTCACAAGGGAGAATCTTAGGAAGAAGTCTTGAGTTCCTTTCGTGGAAAGTAGTTTCAGGATTCAAAGATGATCTGATTTGGAAGGGGGCCAGGTCCTACCTTTATCCTGCAAAAAGGGGCTGGCACGCGACTAAGTCCTGCCCTATGGGTGGGACTAGGAGGGGGTGGTTACACCCCTTTCCTTTGGCGGGCTTTCCCCAGGCCAGGGGCTGGAGTGCCCCTGGAACTGGTTTCAGCCGGCCTATGCACAGTGAGCACCGGGGTGCCACTTGCAGTCACTTTCCTCTGAAGCCCTGCCTACCTAGGATACACAAAATCCTGTCTGGGACGGTGCTGGCACCGCCCCTGGCAGGAAACCCTTTGTCCTTGCCTCCTGCTCTGGGAGGAATCCCAGCAGCAGGAGGGCAGACTTGTGTCTCGGTGGCAGCATCCATTTTGTGAAGCTAAGGCTCTGTTTGACTTTAACCGGGGTTACAGGTTACATCCATGTCGTGTCCCTCTAGAAGGGTGGAATGCTAACCCCGTCGCCAGAATTGGCGAGGGGTTAGTATTCCAATTCGTATGACACCTTACTCGACATGTTTTGATAAAGCGATACCAGAGTTGGCATATAACCGCGAGGATTATAATGCACTTAAGAGTATATGGTATGCGATATCATGGAAACGGCTAAGGGATGGATCCCGAAAGCCGCAGACAGGCTCAGCTCATGCCAGAGCACCATCTCACACGATTCCAAGCACTCTGCCTTCAGGATTGTTAAGGCCTGCCATAGGAGTGACTGATAGGAGATCTGTGTGTCCATTTAGGTTTAGATATAGGACTACTATATCTAAAGCAAAGGGTGATTACACCACCTTGCCCCAGCTGTCGTGCAGCCAGTTGTGTCAGATTTAGTTAGTCAGTCCAGGGGTGGCATAGTACATGCTGCAGCCCCTGGGAGACTTCTGGGTGCACCTCAGCCCTGGGTACAGGGACTTGAGAGGGCCCAGTGCCAATTCAGTACCTGGGTACAATTTGGATTAGAGAGAACAGCTAGGCTGTGGGTCTGATTAGCAGGCCCACAGCCAGGGAAAGTCGTAAACCAGTGAAGCAAAAAGCAAAAATCTGGGTGATCATAGGATTGCAGACCCTACTCTCCTACATGACCCCCCCCAAACTTTGGGACAATAAACTAACCTTGACCAGGTGAGTCTTCTTGCTCTAAGTGGAAATACCTGGAGAGCCCATCAGCATTGCTGTGATCAGTACCAGGTCTATGCTCCACTGTAAAATCCATCCCCTGTAGGGAAATGGACCACCTAAGCAGTGTGGGGTTTTCACCCTTCATCTGATTTAGCCACAAGAGGGGCTTATGGTCGGTCTGAATGGTGAAGTGAGTACCAAACAAGTAGGCCCTCAGCTTCTTCAGGGCCCAAACCACAGCAAAGGCCTCCCTCTCAATAGCTGACCAATTTTTCTCTCTGGGGGTCAGCCTCCTGCTAATGAAAGCAATAGGCTGGTCATTACCATCAAAATTCAGCTGAGACAGAACAGCTCCCACACCCAACTCAGAAGCATCTGTTTGGACAATGAATGGCTTGGAGTAATCTGGACTCTTAAGGATAGGTGCTGTGCACATGGCCTGTTTTAGGTCATTGAATGCTTTCTGACAGCTTGCTGTCCACTGAACTTTCTTTGGCATCTTCTTGCTTGTCAGGTCATTAAGAGGGGTCACTATGGACCCATAATTTCTGACAAACTTTCTGTAATAACCAGTCAGGCCCAAGAAAGCTCGTACCTGAGTCTGGGTGATTGGAGGAGCCCAGTCCTGGATGGCCTGTATTTTGCTCTCCAATGGCTGAACCTGGCCTCCACCTACAAGGTGGCCCAGGTATACAACCTGTGTCTGCCCTATCTGGCACTTAGTGGCCTTGATAGTGAGGCCTGCCTTTTGCAGGGCCTCTAACACTTTCCTCAGGTGGACCAGGTGATCCTCCCAGGTGGAGCTAAAGACAGCAATATCGTCAAGATATGCTGCACAGAAGTCATCCAGCCCAGTGAGGACTTGATTCATCAACCTTTGGAAGGTGGCAGGTGCATTTTTCAAACCAAAGGGCATTACCACAAATTGATAATGCCCACCAGGGGTAGAAAATGCTGTCTTGGGTTTGGCCTCCTCAGCTAACCTGATTTGCCAATACCCAGCTGTCAAATCAAATGTACTTAAGTATTTGGCAGAAACCAATCTATCTATAAGTTCATCTGCTCTTGGTATTGGGTGGGCATCAGTCTTAGTGACTGCATTGAGGCCTCTGTAGTCTACGCAAAACCTCATCTCTTTCTTACCACCCTGGGTGTGAGGCTTTGGCACTAGAACTACTGGGCTAGCCCAAGGGCTATCTGAGGGCTCAATGACTCCCAGCTGCAACATTTTCTGCACTTCTGTTTTGATGCAGTCTCTAACGTGATCAGGCTGTCTGTAGATTTTACTCTTGACAGGCAGACTGTCTCCAGTGTCAACATCATGGGTACACCAATCAGTTTGGCTGGGTGTCAGAGAGAACATATGTCTGAAGGATTTCAGAACTTGCCTGCAATCCTGTTGCTGATGCTCAGTGAGGCTGCCACAAAAGACAACAACATCTACTGATCCATCATCAGGATTCTGAGTGAGCAGGTCTGGGAGAGGGTCACTCTCTTCCTCCTGTCCCTCATCTGTGGCCATGAGCAAGCTCATGTCCTTCCTGTCAACATATGCCTTGCGCCTGTTTACATGGAGCACTCTGAGAGGGCTCCTGGGAGTTCCAAGGTCCACCAAGTAGGTAACCTCTCCCTTTTGCTCAATGATGGTGTGGGGCCCAGACCATTTGTCTTTGAGAGCTGCTCGGGCCACTGGCTCCAGCACCCACACCTTCTGTCCAGGCTTGTACACAGTCAGGACAGCCTTTTGGTCATGCCAAGCTTTTTGGAGTTCTTGGCTGGCCTCCAGGTTTTAGATGCCTTTTCCATATACTCAGCCATCCTGGAGCGGAGACCAAGTACATAGTCCACTATGTTGGTTGCAGGCTTTTTGAGAGGTCTCTCCCATCCTTCCTTCACCAAACACAGGGGTCCTCTTACAGGATGCCCATACAGAAGCTCAAAGGGGCTGTAGCCAACCCCCTTCTGTGGGACCTCTCTGTAAGCAAACAAGAGGCAGGGGATCAGGACATCTCATTTTCTCCTAAGAGTTTCAGGTAGTCCATGAATCATCCCTTTGAGGGTCCTGTTGAATCTCTCAAAAAGCCCATTGCATTGTGGGTGGTAGGGTGTGGTGAACTTGTAGTTCACACCACACTCCTTCCACATTGCAGTCAGATATCCTGACATGAAGTTTGTACCTCTGTCAGAAACGACCTCCTTAGGGAAGCCCACTCTGGAGAACACTCCAACTAGGGCCCTTGTCACTACAGGTGCTGTAGTGGTCCTAAGGGGAATAGCTTCAGGATACCTGGTGGCATGATGAACCACCACCAGTATAAACTTGTGCCCTGATGCTGTCTGGGGTTCCATTGGACCAACAATGTCAATCCCCACTCTTTCAAAGGGAACCCCCACCACAGGTAGTGGTATGAGAGGGGCCTTTGTTGTGCCACCTGACTTACCACTGGCTTGGCAAGTGACACAGGAGCGACAAAACTCCTTGGTATTCTCATTCATATGGGGCCAGTGAAAGTGTGAGACAAGCCTGTCCCAAGTCTTTGTCTGACCTAAGTGACCTGCAAGGGGAATCTCATGGGCCAAGGTGAGAAGGAAACCTCTCAGAGACAAGGGGATGACCAGCCTCCTGGTTGCACCAGGCTTGGGGTCTCTTGACTCAGAGTACAGGAGTCCATCTTCCCAGTATACCCTGTGGGCACCTGTGGCATTCCCTGCAGCCTCAGCAGCAGCCTGCTGTCTGAGGGGTTCAAGGGAAGGGCAGTCTAACTGTGCCTTCCCCAGGTCTTCTCTGGAGGGTCCCCCTGAGCCCAGAAACTCAACTTGATCAAGTTCAAGCTCTTTAGGCTCAGTTTCCCTCAGCTCTCTCAGATCAGCCTCCTCAGAGACTTGGTCCTCAACCTGGGGCAAGGGGGAAGGCAAAGCCTTAACCCTACTGCTCTTCTTCTTGGAAGGTGTCTGGTCCATTCTTTCAGGATCCAGCACCTGTTCAGTGGGGCATCTTCTGGCCTGTGACCTAGTCACAGCAAGCACATGTGCTGGCAAGCCTAACATTTCCATGTGAGTCCTCTGCTCCACTTCTGACCATAGTGATGACTCCAAATCATTGCCCAACAAACAATCAACTGGGAGGTCTGAACTGACTACAACTTTCTTTTGACCCTTCACTCCACCCCAGGAGAAAGCCACAATCGCCATACTATGACTGGTAGTGACGTTGCTGGCATTGGTCACCAGGAAATCTGTACCTGGTATGATCTGTCCAGGGTCCACAAAGTTAGGTGTCACCATGGTGACACTGGCACAAGTGTCCCTATAGGCCTGAGCCATTTTGCCAATAATCAAAGGTGCCTGCCTGTATTTTCCCAAAGTATTGGGACTTATATCAGGGGATATATCCATATCCCCTGTACAGACAAGGACAGCCTGAGTGAGTGTGCCAACTAAGTTGTCAGACCCCTCAGTTCCCAAGGTTAACCCAACTATTGCCTTGGGAGGTACACTACCACTACTGACTGTACTAGGGGGTGCAGTTGCCTTAGGGGCTGTAGTGGTAAGAGTTTGTCCTCCTCTTTTGGTGCACTCACTAAACCAGTGAGACTTACTTTTACAGTACTGGCACCACCTTTTTGACTGGCCTTCTTGAGTCTTCTTCTTCTGGGAAGCCTGACCCCCACCCTCTTTGCTTTGTTGGGGACCTGGTGAAGACTTCTGGTCATTTTGTTCACTCTTAGCATTACCCTTCTGGTCTGCTTTCTTCTGACCACCCTGGTTCTGGTTCTGGTTCTGCTTGATCCTTGTTCTGACCCATTTGTCTGCCTTCTTTCCCAATTCTTGGGGAGAGGTCAGATCTGAATCAACAAGATGCTGGTGCAACAACTGGTTCTGACAATTATTTAAAATGTGTTCTCTCATCATGAGATTGTACAACCCTGTGTAATCAGTAACCTTGCTACCCAGTAACCAACCCTCCAAAGCCTTTGTGGCACAATCCACAAAGTCAGACCAGTCCTGAGACTGAGTTTTCTGGGTGTCTCTGAACAGCAACCTGTACTGCTCAGTGGTTAAACCAAACCCATCAACCAGTGTATTTTTCAGGACCTGGTAATTGTTAGCATCCTCTACTCTTGTAGTGAGGAGCTTATCTCTACCTTTACCATCAAAGGAGAGCCACAGTATAGCTGCCCACTGACTCTGGGGAATGCACTGCACAGTGCAGGCCCTCTCCAAAGCAGCCATCCATTTCTGGATGTCATCCCCTTGTTTAAAGGGGGGCACTATCTTAGTCAGGTGTTTAGTATCTAAACCCTTCTCTCTATCTCTTGGGAGATTGCTGCCACCAGTGGGAGCTAACCCACTCATCTGCTGCTCTCTAGCAAAGGCAAGCTTTTCTTTGGCCAGGGCAAGTTCTTCCCTTTCAATCCTCAGAGCAGCCTGTCTCATTCTAGCTTCATGCTCTATTCTCTGAGGGGAAGTCAATCTCCTCTGTGGAGAGTTCCTTCTCCTCTGGGAAGAGGCATTAGAGTGCAGAGATCTATTGGACTCCCTAGAAAGAGATCTATCTCTCCTAACTCCAAGGTTAGGCCTACTTAGGGTCAGTACTGGGGGTCCCCCAGATCCTAGCCCAAGCAAGTCTAAGTTGGCCCTAGTTAGCCTTCTGACTACCTCAAGACCTTTGTCTACCTCGTCCCCAGAGAGTTCCTCTTGATCCTCCTCCTCAACTGCATTGGCAGTGTTGGGGAGGTCTGGATCCCCAGAGGTACCCTCTAAGGCTGGCATATTCCCATCTAGCTGAGAAATCTTTCTCGCATCATAAGTCTCTAAGAGACCTATTAAAAAGGGAATGGTGGGGTTAGACCCCTGTTTCAGTTTCCTGGAGGTACACACTTGTCTCATCTCCTGGAAACTGAGAGCTGCATATCTTGATTTGACCTGTGGAGGGTCAATATCCACAAGGGGAGTCTCAGTAGATTCTCCTTGGGTAGACATGCTTTTCTAGTGAGGTGTAAGTGGTGCACTTACCTACACTATATGTTTGCCTACTGATCCCTTGCTAGAGTTGTAGTTTAGGGTGTGCTAGGCCCTAGGAGCTACAACAGCTGGTTCAGTAGAACTCAGAGTATTCTAAGCTAAGTTATATGTACCTTAGTACTTATGTGATCTTTCACAAGATATTCTTAGGATATGTGTGGTAAAACAACAGCAAGCTCAAATCCCAACCGCTGCTCACCAATGTGAGAAGTTGGCCTGATATGCAGTGCTCACTATTCTAGTGATCACTATGTATCAGTCCAAACAACCCTTATTGATGATTGGTTGTAAGTCAACCTTATAGACCAGCTATCCTAGTAGCATGGATACGAGCAGTCTAAGGCTAAGACTCTAGAGGGCGTGTTAAGCCAGCTGTTTTACCATCACATTACCCCTTGAACACCCAGTGAAAGGACACCACACAAGTTGTTATGAAAATAAAGTGTATTTATTGATAACAAGTCTACCCTGAACTCTTTATGAGTCAGGGAGCTAAGCACACAACAAAACTCTTACGAAAATACTTTAAGTCGCACAATTTACACAAATGCCCTAGGGGCACGAAAAACCATATACTACAAAAGTGGAATGCGAATTACTAGCCGGTAAGTAACGATTCTCAGAGGCTTTAGAAACGCTAGGCCTACAATACTGAACACTCAGGTTAGGAGCAGGAGGCCTAGGGACGCCACGTGCAGAGTGGGAACTCTCACGCGTAAGGCGGGAAAAAGTCTATGGAAGCTAGAATTCACAAAGTTACTGTTCTTGGGCGAACCCGACTAGCTGGGACGAAAACAGGAGTGGATCCGAACACTTGGAGTGTTGGACTATGCTGGGGCACCGGAGTGCTGGATTTACCTAGCCCAGGGGCTGCGGCTGCATAGGGTTCAAGTTGCGTCAGAAACCCATGTTGACGGACCAGGAGCCTGAAGAAGAAGTTGCTGGCAGGCGGCCAGTGAAGAAAAGTTCGAAGAGATCCAAGCCTGGATCAGGGAAGAAGAAAACCTGAAAGCAGAGGGGACCAAGTTCTGAATCACTAGCCAGTGATTAAGTGGGCACCAGGATGGCACCGGGCGAAGTCACCGCAGTCAGGTGAGTGGGCGCTGCTGGGCTCTGCAGTCTCTCGGACCAGGAGGCGTTGTCGGCGACCAGGATGGAGGTGCGAGCTGTCCCACGAAGGTTCTTGCTGTCGACGTCGCTGGACCCAGGATTGGGCAACAAGTCTTGGCAAATGCAAGGCCCACGCGGTGGACCTAAAATGGCGTCTTGAGTGGACCAGGAGGGTCCAGGGTGCTCCTCTTTTGGAGGGGAGCACGGGCTAGTCTGGAGCAACCAGACCAGCAGTGTTAGTTGTCGTGGAGCGTCGTGAGGGGGCCACTAGCCAACGGGCAAGCGACCTGGACAACGCGGTGAGCAGCAAAACGCAGAAGGGCCCCACGCCGATCTCGTGGATGCAGGGGGGCTGGACTTCGGTGCTGGAGCTGCTCAGGGTCGGGGCTTCTCTTACCCCAAGGCACTCAGTCGAGGGTAACTCAGGCGTCGTGCTGGACAAGCGTCGTGCAGTTCTGAAGATGGCCGGTCCCTCGAGGTCTCGTCACACCCACGGATCACAGCTGGGCTGATGATGTAGGTTGAGGTCAGAGGTGCCAGGGAAGCCGGTTCTCGTCGTGCTGGAGCAGTCTTGATCCGAAGGAGAGACTGGCAACAAACCGGGATGCTTGGTTGGTGCCTGCTGCTGCAGGGTGACTACTCCTTAGTCACAAGGGAGAATCTTAGGAAGAAGTCTTGAGTTCCTTTCGTGGAAAGTAGTTTCAGGATTCAAAGATGATCTGATTTGGAAGGGGGCCAGGTCCTACCGTTATCCTGCAAAAAGGGGCTGGCACGCGACTAAGTCCTGCCCTATGGGTGGGACTAGGAGGGGGGTGGTTACACCCCTCTCCTTTGGCGGGCTTTCCCCAGGTCAGGGGCTGGAGTGCCCCTGGAACTGGTTTCAGCCGGCCTATGCACAGTGAGCACCGGGGTGCCACTTGCAGTCACCTTCCTCTGAAGCCCTGCCTACCTAGGATACACAAAATCCTGTCTGGGACGGTGCTGGCACCGCCCCTGGCAGGAAACCCTTTGTCCTTGCCTCCTGCTCTGGGAGGACTCCCAGCAGCAGGAGGGCAGACTTGTGTCTCGGTGGCAGCATCCATTTTGTGGAGCTAAGGCTCTGTTTGACTTTAACCGGGGTTACAGGTTACATCCATGTCGTGTCCCTCTAGAAGGGTGGAATGCTAACCCCGTCGCCAGAATTGGCGAGGGGTTAGTATTCCAATTCGTATGACACCTTACTCGACATGTTTTGATAAAGCGATACCAGAGTTGGCATATAACCGCGAGGATTATAATGCACTTAAGAGTATATGGTATGCGATATCATGGAAACGGCTAAGGGATGGATCCCGAAAGCCGCAGACAGGCTCAGCTCATGCCAGAGCACCATCTCACACGATTCCAAGCACTCTGCCTTCAGGATTGTTAAGGCCTGCCATAGGAGTGACTGATAGGAGATCTGTGTGTCCATTTAGGTTTAGATATAGGAATACTATATCTAAAGCAAAGGGTGATTACACCACCTTGCCCCAGCTGTCGTGCAGCCAGTTGTGTCAGATTTAGTTCGTCAGTCCAGGGGTGGCATAGTACATGCTGCAGCCCCTGGGAGACTTCTGGGTGCACCTCAGCCCTGGGTACAGGGACTTGAGAGGGCCCAGTGCCAATTCAGTACCTGGGTACAATTTGGATTAGAGAGAACAGCTAGGCTGTGGGTCTGATTAGCAGGCCCACAGCCAGGGAAAGTCGTAAACCAGTGAAGCAAAAAGCAAAAATCTGGGTGATCATAGGATTGCAGACCCTACTCTCCTACACCCTGCCATTACTACCAGATGAGGCTGAGTGACAGATACATATGTTATTCATCTGTAGTGGGCGAGGGTGTCCTTGGTCTCTCTTGATTTGCACCACATCAATTCACATGAATTAATTTCAGAACTGAGCTCATGTAACTGGTCTTATGTTCAGTCCACCCCGCACCCCTTTCCACAGCACTCTTGTGCCTACCAATTGTGTCTGGCCCAGTATAAAACAGCGTGGATATGTTGGAAATGCTCACGGTCTTATTGCTTGATATCTAATAAGCTCTACGTAGCCGATTTTGCTGAAGGTCTCCCACACCATATCCACTCACACTACCTGCTTTGGTCAGCATTAAACTTAAATAAAACGTTTAGCACTTTTTAGTCATTTATGTTTATGATAAAGGGGCCAGTGCTTAATTTGTAAAATAGTAAATGCCGCGGGCCCAATGTTTTGCTCAGAAGCTCATGGCCAGCGGGACTGATATTGGAGTTGCCAAATGCTAAGGCTGTTTAGTCTTGATTCCTCCTCATGCCGCTTTCGTCCATCCCTTGATATCACTCGTGCAAGTTCTTTTTCACCCCTGCTTTCTCTCTATGTCACATTTACATCGTTTTATTCCTCTTTCTTTCCCCGTTTTGTGAAATTCCATCTCTTGCTCTGGATTAAAGTCCAATGAGGAAAAATAAGTGCCGGCCCCCAAAAAATGAGTGCTGGTGGGCCCCACCTGCAACCACTAGCTCAAATTAAACACTGGATAACCCCATTCTTTAGACAAACTTCATAAGATCTAGGAAAACATTTTACTACAATACATAGAAATTAAGGTTATAACTCATCCACTAGTTATGGCTGCCTCACCTAATCTTAGCAGTCAGATCAAATGAGATGCGTCTCTAAAAACCCAAAGATCGACCATTAGTGGATTAATTTCATGTCTGGGCACCAAAAAATAGTTCTACGTATATTTATCCCTCATGCTAAAATGTGGAATTTCATGCTATCAAGTCCACTCGCTCTTTCCCAAGTACGGAAAATCCTGTATCATTTTAAGATCTTCTTCACTGAATCCATTGTCCCAACGTTATCAATTACTATTAGAACAACATTGTGAGAGCCATGACACAGGTAGTTTAGGCAAATTTATCTAAATGTATCTCCCACTTTCCCTTCCTTAAAGCAGTCAAAGAGGACCTAATGGAAAAGCCTATTTTCATTAAATACTTTCCCATAAAAACACAAGCCAACAGAATTGTTCTTTTTTGGCAAACCAATGCTAGAGCAAGTGTGCCACCACCCCCTGCACTTCGCACACCTAAAATGAACAGTAAGCTCAGACCCCCATGTAGTTGCCCTGCTGGTTACAAAAATGGATGTCATCATATTTGGCAATAACCATAACCTCTGGACACCGGACTGGTGGCCTGAAGAAATGGGAATGCCCCCAGCCCCTACTATGAAAGCCGAGAACCTCGGGGTGATTATGGATAACAGACTTACCTTTGGCGATCAGGTCAGTGGGGTTGTTTTGACGAGCATCTTCCTCCTCAGAATTTTGAGGAAAATAACATTCTTTTTACCAGAGGATAGCTTTAGGACAGCAGTGACACCGCTCATTTTATCACGGCTGCATTATTGTAATAGTCTGTACTTGAATATACAAAAGAAACATCTGAACAGACTCCAGCTGGTGCAAAATGCGGCAGTCAGGCTGCTAACGGGCACAGCAAGGTTCGTCTCAGTTAGAAAGGGACTTCGACACCTTCACTGGTTCCCAGTAAAAAAAATTGCACAATTCAAAGCGCTTTGCACGGTCTTTAAGTCCTTGATGGGCAGTGGCGCTGATTATCTGAGAAAACGCCTTCAATGGTATGTCCCCGGAAGAACGTTGCGTTCCTCGGAAGCAAAGCAAGTGACCGTTCCCCGTGTAAAAAAAGCTAACTGGGGCGGCAGTAGTTTCATCGTCTGTGCTGCAAAAGCTTGGAACAACCTACCATGTTTTCAGTCCCTTCCTGAATGGAGGGGATGAAAACATGGTTGTTTTCCGAATAGCAATCTTCTCTTCTGGAAACCAGCTAGGCAGTGCTCAGCGCCAGGCACCCTTGGATAAAAGTGCGCTTTAATAGCTTTATTAACATACCATTACATAAAATAAAAACATGTTTTCTATGAAACAGATACTTATCTCAATTAACTAGTTAACTAACTTTGTATACCATACCAGCTCCCAGCAAAGATCTAATGCTGCCCAAATCTCACAGTCATATCTGACCTTAATTACCCCTCAACCAGTCCAGTCTATAATACTTTCTAATAACAATTCTCCACATGTGACTGAAAACCATACCCAAAAGTACTGGACTACTCCCACTTAATCAGCCTCATCAAAACTAACAAACAAAACATTTTATCAAGCCAGTTTAGCCTTCAATCCCTCAATGTCTTTTAATAGTCTCAGTAAAATGATGCTTGAAACTACTCATCAATTCACTATCACCAATAAAATATATATACAAAGAGTACAAATCCCCGTGGGGAAGAAAGAACTCGGCAAACCAGCTAACGTACACAAGTTTATTTATCACACAGAACGGCATGTTTCAGCTATCCCATAGCCTTTTTAAATTTAGCAAAGGCTAAGGGAAAGCCAAAACGCGTGATTCCTATGTAAATGAGTATACTGGTGAGCATTAGCTGATCTGCCACATTTCTTCTGGACTCTTTGTGATACATGACCGTTGCAGTCACTGACACCAGCCCCGGTGGAGATAGCGGTGCATTTTTGATCACGCACTCACACACACACACCCACATTCACGCACACACACACACACACGCACACAGAAACATATATATATACATCTCAATGGGGAACCCGCCGGCTGCACGCGAATCGACGGGATGCACAGAGCCAGGCGGCTCGACTGAGGAATGCGGGAGGCACCGCCACCGGTCCTTAGGAGATCCGCGGGCCAGCGATATCCCGCTGCACTTTGTGACCAGCTAAGGTTTGGGGGAGTGCGCACTCCCACACGGCCGCACACCGAGGACAAAATTCAGCAGGCGCCACACTGTTTAGATGGACAGTGAGGACTTGGGAGAACAGCGCGCCGAAGGTTTTGCTAATAAATGAAAGCCGACACAAATACAGCTAAAGTTGTGACTCGTGGAGCAATTGATGTTTAAACGCGATGAATGATGGACCCTGTAGTCCAACAATACAAGTGACTAAAACCCTTGATGAGACCTTCGAACACAACTTGGAGAGACACTGGAACTTTTTCCAAAAATAATCAAGAAAGGTCGTGACAAACAAAACAAGCATTAGAAATGCAATCGGGCTCGGATTTATTTGAGTTTGAGCTAATGGCATTGTAAATGCCAATGTATTGTTGCTATGTGTTATGGAGTGTGTTCATGTGGTGTGTACTGCCAGTGATCTCCTTGTGAGTGTGAGAATATTGCACCGTTACTGCCTGTGATGTCCTTCTTGTGAGTGTGAGGAGCTTGCACCTCTGCTGCCTGTGGTCTCCTTGTGAGTGTAAGAAGCTTGCACAGCTGCTGCCTGTGATGTCGTTCTTGTGAGTGGGAGAAGATTGCACCTCAGCTGCCTGTGGTCTCCTTGTGAGTGCAAGAAGATTGCACTGCTGCTGCCTGTGATGTCGTTCTTGTGAGTGTGAGGAGCTTGCACCACTGCTGCTTGTGATGTCCTTGTGAGTGGGAGAAGCTTGCACCTCAGCTGCCTGTGGTCTCCTTGTGAGTGTAAGAAGCTTGCACAGCTGCTGCCTGTGATGTCCTTCGTGCGAGTGTGAGAAGCTTGCACCGCTGCTGCCTGTGAGTATGAGAAAGATTGCATTGAGCATCTCTGTGCTGTGCCTGTTCTTTGTAAGGGACTCTTGCTCTGTTGCTGCTGCTGCCTTGGCACAGTACCTGCTGTGAGTGTGTAAGGGAAGCTTGCACCACTGCTGCTTGTGATGTCGTTCTTGCGAGTGTGAGAAGCTTGCACCTCTGCTGCCTGTGGCCTCCTTGTGAGTGTAAGAAGCTTGCACTGCTGCTGCCTGTGATGTCGTTCTTGTGAGTATGAGAAGCTTGCACCGCTGCTGCTTGTGATGTCCTTCTTGTGAGTGGGAGAAGCTTGCACCTCAGCTGCCTGTGGTCTCCTTGTGAGTGTAAGAAGCTTGCACAGCTGCTGCCTGTGATGTCCTTCTTGTGAGTGTGAGAAACTTGCACCGCTGCTGCCTGTGAGTATGAGAAGATTGCATTGTGCATCTCTGTGCTGTTCCTGTTCTTTGTAAGGGACTCTTGCTCTGTTGCTGCTGCTGCCTTGGCACAGTACCTGCTGTCAGTGTGTAAGGGAAGCTTGCACCACTGCTGCTTGTGATGTATTTCTTGCGAGTGTGAGAAGCTTGTACCTCTGCTGCTTGTGGTCTCCTCGTGAGTGTAAGAAGCTTGCACTGCTGCTGCCTGTGATGTCGTTCTTGTGAGTGTGAGAAGCTTGCACCGCTGCTGCTTGTGATGTCCTTCTTGTGAGTGGGAGAAGCTTGCACCTCAGCTGCCTGTGGTCTCCTTGTGAGTGTAATTTGCTTGCACAGCTGCTGCCTGTGATGTACTACTCACTACTCTACTCTACTCACTACTCTGCACTCACTACTCACTACTCTGCACTCACTACTCACTACTCTACTCACTACTCTAGTCACTACTCTGCACTCACTACTCTACTCACTACTCTACTCACTACTCACTACTCTACTCACTACTCTACTGACTACTCTACTCACTAGTCTACTCACTACTCACTACTCTGCACTCACTACTCACTACTCACTACTCTCCACTCACTACTCTACTCACTACTCACTACTCTACTCACTACTCATTACTCTGCACTCACTACTTTACTCACTACTCTACTCTACTCACCTCACTACTCTACTCACTACTCTACTCACTACTAACTACTCAACTCACTACTCTACTCACTACTCGGCACTCACTACTCACTACTCACCTCACTACACTACTCACTACTCTCTTCTCACTACTCACTACTCTGCACTCACTACTTTACTCACTACTCTACTCTACTCACCTCACTACTCTACTCACTACTCACTACTCTGCACTCACTACTCACTACTCACCTCACTACTCTATTCACTACTCACTACTCTACTCACTACTCACTACTCTACTCACTACTCTACTCACTACTCTACTCACTACTCACTACTCTACTCACTACTCTGCACTCACAACTCACTACTCTAGTCACTACTCTGCACTCACTACTCACTACTCTACTCACTTCTCACTACCCTACTCACTACTCTGCACTCACTACTCACTACTCTACTCACTACTCACTACTCTACTCTCTACTCACTACTCTACTACTCTACTCACTACTCTACTCTCTACTCTACTCACTACTCTACTCCCTACTCTACTCACTACTCTACTCACTACTCTACTCACTACTCACTACTCTACACACTACTCTGCACTCACATCTCACATCTCACAACACTTACGACTTGAAAGCGCTGCAACAAAAGATGTTACAGTTAACCAATGAATTGGTACGCAGTTTACATACATAGGAAGGATGGACATTTACGTTGGCTTTGCTTGTTCTTCCTATCAAAACCGATGTTCGCAGCAAGAGTTTAACTCAGTGAGACATCTTGCTGTACATTATGCATGTTAGTGCTTACAAACTACTGTATTCAAACTACGTTTTGAAGTGTTCTGCTCTGCAGTGCCCTGTATGACCTCTGAGCCCTCCATTGCCATTTGACCCGCACTAAAGTGCACAGGTGCACATCCCCTCCCTGGCCCAGGGCCTGGGTTATTGCCCTGTGTCCTTTATGTGCTGCGTACAAGTGCCTAGATCTGCTTGCGTCCGTTCTGCCGTGCCATGAATAGGCGCTGGAAGGAAGCGTGTCACCTCTACATTCATTGTGTAACAGTTTGTTCTAGCCTAGGCAGCAGTGTAGCTCACTGTATGTCTTGTGCTGTGTCATGCTGCACTGCATTCTGCAGCATTGTCTCCCATCTCATTGTCTCGCCTAGCCGGCTTTTCAAATTTTGGTTATCCATTTGTTGTTGAAAGTGATTCTCCCCGCCAAACCTCACAGGTTATTTGTTCGTCGCTGCATATTTGTTCTAGTGCGGAGAAGGGATGTTCTTGTGCAAGATCCTTGTCGATAACACCTACATCCGGTCTTCGTCCGGCTTTCCAGTTCTGCATCTGCAGTCAATGCTATTGGTCTTTGTCTGTCTTTTAGTTTTCCCAACTCTACTTTAATGATAATCAGCATTTCATCTCGCCACCGTTAGAAACATAGTTGGTCTCGTTCATTATGCAAATATCCAGTTTTCTGTGTTTCATGCAGCCGCAGCCCGGTCAGCTTGGCCTACCCCAGGTGACAGGAGAGGGGGGGAGGGGGAGGGGGAGGATGGAGGGGGGTTGAGGGGGGAGGAGGGGGGGGGGGAACTGGAGCACTCTCAACCCAATGGGCTTTGCATTATTTCTTTGGTGTTTTTTTAGCTGATCTGAGCCATAGTTTTCATCCGTTTATAGTGCCTGGTGCGTTTCTCAGTGAAAAGATTTGTTGTAGTTATTAGTTTTCACAGGTGCTCGGTGTGAGCTGCTATAACGCATATTTAAGTGCTCCGACTTAAAGCATTTTTTCCTTGTAATCCCATCTAGAAATGTCCTGGCCTTTTTGACATAATCCGCGAACTCCTTTTGGCCCGTGTTTTGGCAAGATAAGAGTGTTCCTGCTCGAAATAGTGTGTTATAAGAATACATAATCCTTGTATCCCACCTTCTTAAAGATTGATGGAGTTTTGGCAGCGCAAATCACGAACAGCTTGGATCCGTGTGCTGTTTTGTGTTTACACAGGCGCTCCTCGCATTGTGATGCTTTACAATTTCAGCTTGGCAAACCGGTGCAGACTAGAGCGCCTCGCAGTTCGGTGCTTCTGCTGCCGCTGCCCTGCGCGTGCCCATTACCCAGTGCGGATGGGCTCGGGGGCCATACGGGAGCACAGCGGCGCTGCTGCTGCCACTTGCACGTCCCCATAAACTGCAGAGAGCACCGCAGCACATCTACTGCTCCTGGCACGTGCCCATAAACTACAGACTAAATCAGGCGGGGAGACGGGGGGGTGAGCCAGAGAGCGGCAGAGCAGCTCCCCGGGCCGGCAGGAAGGAGCCGCACACGGCGTCTATGACTGTGTGCACGTGAGGAGGACGCGCGCCAGACAAACACACTGCTAGATGGTGAACGCGCGCACACCATCTGGAATGCATTACACGGCCACCCTGACAGCTCCTAATTATAATTAATGTACTTCTTTGCGCGAGCACGAACGAAATATGCCCAAGATGGCGGAACAAAACTACATTTACCCTATCACTTCAAGCCTATTAAAACGACAACACAACGAAGACGAATCACTGGCCAGATGACAGAACACGCAAAGGAATGTGTGGAATTTTTCTCGGCCAAAGCCCTAGGAGATACTTCTTTTTTTTCTTCTTTAACATTAGTTCTCGAAGCTCCTCCCACTTTCAGTGGGGAGGAGTCCGAGCCCTAAAAAAGGGCGAAACCACACTACAAAAAGAACAAAGACTTAAGAAATAATAGAAAACAACCAGTATGTGCAACCACGCTAGAGTCCTTCTTCACTGTCAGTCCAAAACGAAAAGCACTTAAACCTGACGTGTCTGAAACCCCCATGTTGCATATGATTAAGACCCGCTGGGGTCGAAACCGGTCATGCATTTACCTGCTGAAATAAATTGGTTCCTTGTAACGTGCGGCTGGAGGGCTTGATTTCTGCGCCGAAAGAGGTGAGGAAGAGTCGGATATATATATATATATATATATATATATATATATATATATATATATATATATATATATATATATATATATATATATATATATATATATATATATATATACATATATTTAATGGATTTTTAAGTTTTATGTGTTGCTAATAACTTTGGTGATGTTTGACGTATTGCAACTAAACTATCCAGAATTGTGCTCTTTTTTGCCTAGTTTGCACCTGGATAGATTCAGGGTGATCCGTCAGGCAGGAGCACAGGAAAAAAGGGGGTTCCAAAACGCATTTCTCCTTTTCAATTTTCTTATAGGAACTTTAGACACACCTACAACCTAAACTGTAGAAAGGATTTACACCAGATTTGGCAAAAAGCTAGAACAAGGTCCTTAAAGAGTGCTTTGGATTCAGTAGTTTTAAGCAGTTAATGCTCAAAGACTGTGATATGAAGGGGAGGCTCTGCAGATCTTGACAGATCTCAAACTGAGATCTGATTCACTGCCACCACCTAAACCAGGAAGTTGTGGCAGAAAATGAAAAAAGATACAAGGAAGCCTGGTCCCAAAAACGTTTATTAATATTCTTGCAACAAACTTGCAGAGGATCTGTGAATCCGCAGAAAAATTAGCAAACAAAACAAACAGAGTCTCAAGTGCCTGCTTTATTTAAGCCCCATGGGTGGGCCAGGTTCCTGGCTTTTGGGAAAGGAGGGTGCAAGTGGCCTCGTTCTCCAAACTTATTTCGCCAGCAGAGACCTACCCTTGGGGTCACATGCAATCCTTCTGGGGAGCGGGCCACTCAATCCCACTCGCTGGGCCTTTTTTGGCCCGGGACCCATCCCCTGGGGGCTGGCTGCATTTGTAAAGTGAGAGGGGGTGAACAGCCCCACTCTCCAAGCTGATTTCTGCCCCGGCGACCCCATCTTCCGGAGCTCACCATGGTTAAAGGGGGAGAGAGCACACACTCCCTCACAGGGCTGCATTTGGCCCTGGGGACCCAATCCCTCGGGACCGTGAACTTTAGTAAAAAGGAGGGGGCCAAGCGGGCCCTCTCCCTGAGCAATTAAAGGCCCAGGGTGGGGGAGGTGTGCCCCTTCCCCCTAAATATCACACCGGGCGCCAGGAATAGGGTCCCCAGGGCCAGGCCCTGTGGCCAACCACCCACAGCTCACAGTCAAAGGCAGTGTGAGGTTGAGGGCCTTTGAGAGGTTTGGCCACAGGGCTTGGTCGCAGGCCAGGCCTTGTGGCCAACCCCATACTTTTCACGGCTAAAGGCCATGCACATCGTGGGTTTAGTTGCATGCATGTGGTGCCGCAGGATCTGGCTACAGCAAGGCCCTGAGGCCTACCCACAACATGCATGAAAGAATGCCCAACGCAGTGTGTGGTTAGCTGCCTTTATAGGGATTGGCCACAGCCAGTTGGCTGCATGCAGGTGGTTGGTCAAAAGTCAATCCTCAGGCCATGCCCGGTAGGCAATCCCTCACCATGCACGACCGAAGGCTCTGAGCAGAGTGGGATTGGCTCCCTTTCTGGGGGTTAGCCACAGTCAGACCTTGTGGGCAACACCCCACTGCGCACGACCAAAGGCCGGGCACATCATAGGGCTGGCTGCATGCAGGGTGCTGGCCGCAAGGCCTGACCAAAGGCCAGGCCCTGCAGCTAACTCTCTGCCCGACCACATGGACGGCGGGGGTTGGATTCACGTATTGTAATTAAATATTGATTTTCATTTTTCTTTTAAACTAGAAATTCACTGAAAAAACAAAAGGTTAAAGTAATATAACAGTTAGGTGAAATGTGCAATACCAAGGTCAAGTTTTAAACTCTAATAACCAAAGAAATTCACCAATTTTCTCAAGTAACTATAACTCGGTCCCTAAGGTAACTAAAACTAAGACAAAATATCACCACACACATGTATGCCAGCAATATTGTTGCAGTGACAGTTAGTCCCTTGCAAACACTAGAAGTTTTACTCCCTGAGGATATATATATATATATATATATATTCACTGAAAAAAACATAGGTTATAGACCATATATAGTTAGGAATTAGCATTTAAAAAACCTTTTTTTACTCACACAAAACCATTGAAATTCCATATATAGTTAGTTGCACTAACTATATATCGCGCACCCGCAATCCACTGCTGATCATGTCACATATTACATCATTCATGACATGGTCAGTGACATCACTGATGACATCACTGATGACATCTCAAATGACATCACTGATGACATCACTGATGAAATCTCAAATGACATCACTGATGACATCACTGATGACATCTCATTTGACATTACTGATCACATCACTGATGACATCATTCATGTGATAATACAATGAACTTCTTTAGACTCTAATATAACCTTAGATACACTCAGTGTAAACAGACACTCACAGACTGTCACTCATCCATGAAGTTACACACACACCTAGTCAGTCATGCAAAGAATCAATCACACCTCCATTTTCTCAACTATACAGTTATACACACCTTACTTATTCAAACACATACTAACACATATTTACTCTCTTATACAATCCCGGATACAAGTTCACAATGATCCATACAGCCACTCACACATTCACTGGCTCTTATGCACAGTTATTTATATATGTCAACTCTCACATGTACTGTGTTTTACATATGTACTTACTTTGACATGTAGCACTGAGATATCCATTCACTCACTAATACACTCATGCACACAGTCAACCGCCCATACAGCTGTTTCCACATGCACTTTTGAACCCATACATCTAGTGAATCAACTGCTCACACATCTATGCACAGAGTCATACACCTCCCAGACACCCACACATACACACTCAGTCTCCCATACAAATACATGGGCAACCAATCAATAACCCATATAGTTACTCATATAGCTACTGATCAACACATGCAGCAGTTTACAGAACAAAAGATATAATGATGCAGAAATTAAGACAGTTTAGTCACTAAATGTAAATGTAAATGTAGTTGAGCTTATATAGCGCACAGCTACCCGCAGTGGGTGTCCCGGCGCTTGCTTAGGGAACCCTTCCTGGTATTCCCCTGTGAGATAGCAGGGTATCCACAAGGTGAAAGTCAGGCATCCCGCCGCGAGGGGCCGTTGTGGAGATTAAGCAAGCTATTGCCCAGAGTCGCAGAGTGTGAACCCGTGAGTCGAGGAGGCACCGGGGCGAGAATTATCGAGTCCGTGGAATTTTTAGCCCAAGACCCGCCAAGGCGGGGAATTGAACCCTGGTCCAGGACCGATCTCAGCTTCCGGGTCTGCTGGCTCTAACCCCTGAGCCACACTTCTCCACTTCATACTAACCCATGCACTCAGTGAGACACATTTAATCACTCACTCATACAGTCAGTCATGCACCTACTAAATCCTTCATCCAGACACTTATAAATCCACTCATTCTTCAATATGTAAGACATATTTTAACTTTACAGAAACATACAGTCACTGGATGTTGTCATCAGTGATGTCATTTGAGATGTCATCAGTGATGTCATCAGTGATGTCATTTGAGATGTCATCAGTGATGTCATCAGTGATGTCACTGACCATGTCATGAATGATGTAATATGTGACATGATCAGCAGTGGATTGCGGGTGCGTGATATATAGTTAGTGCAACTAACTATATATGGAATTTCAATGGTTTTGTGTGAGTAAAAAAAGGTTTTTTAAATGCTAATTCCTAACTATATATGGTCTATAACCTATGGTTTTTTCAGTGAATTTTCAAGGTTTTGTAAATGCTAATTCCTAACAATATATGGTCTATAACCTATGGTTTTTTCAGTGAATTTCATTGGTTTTTTAAAAGCTAATATCTATAGCTGTAAAATGTATTTTTCTTTAAATCAAAAAATGTATTTTATATGTTTATTAATATTTTTTTTTATTATTATGTTTTGGTTCGCTCCCGGTTCGCGAACCGGGAAGCTTCCCGTTAGCTTAATTTGGTGCCGCGACCCGGTCCGCGAACCAGTAAACGTTCCGTTTGCGCAACTGCCGCGTTAGAAATCAACATCGTGACGCGTCGCGGAAGCGCGACGTATCACGTTGTCGCGTAATGCGTGTTATGACGCGCCGCGTTAGCGCACCCGGAAGTGCTCCGGAGCGCGAACCGAGGCGCGAAGCGCAGCTCCCCGCAAGCGATCCGGGGCGTGTCGCGAAAGCGCGACGTATCGCGTTGCCGCGTAATGCGTCTTATGACGCGCCGCATTAGCGCACCCGGAAGTGCTCCGGAGCGCGAACCGAGGCGCGAAGCGCAGCTCCCCGGAAGCGATCCGGGGCGCGTTCCGCAGCGCGTAACATAAGCGTAACAGGTCATGTGACTTGTTAATAAAACTTTTCATTGGTTCATCTCACTTTTGGTTTCCTAATGATGTAAGGCTAGGTCATGTGATCTAAAAATAACACTTTTCATTGGTTTAGACCTATTTTTTTTCCAAAATGATGAAAACCCCCTCCTTCTTTCCTCACTCTGACTTTCATCTTTGTGAGAGGAAGACCCTTTGTGATCACTGAGCAATGGCTTCATTAGTAGCTTCAGCTGGTGCACCCCCACCACCACCACCACCTCCTCATGGGAAGAGAGGACCACCTCCACAGTTCATTAGCAACACAGAGGAGGAAGAGGATGAACAAGAGGAAGAGGAGACACAGGGACCACAGTTTTTAGAAGAGCAGCCCCGGGTTTCTCCTCGGAAAACTAGTTTCATTTGGCAGTTTTTTTCAATCCCTGAAGGGCAGAAAAAAGTTAATGCTCGATATGTGACGTGCCTGATATGTAAAGAGGACTTATCTAGAGGCACCTTAAAGAAGTATAGCTTCGGCAACTATACCATGCACCGTCACATGCTGAGGTGGCATCCACTAAACTACAGCCGGGCAGAGATGCGTGACCTTCAGGACAATCCTCCAACTCCTGTGGCCAGGACATCAACACAGGTATCTTTGTCAGGGCCAGAGGCACGGGAAACCGTGCCAAACATTCAGGACAACTTTGTCCATATGAAGATTACCTGTTTATATTGCGGTACATTACTGTCATGTGCCAATATGAGCATTAACTTAATCAACAGAGCATTTGAAAACCACAAGTGCTCTAAACGCCCCAGAAAGTAAATTTTTTTTTTGCTCCTGTTGAGCCCTTTCCAATGCCTGTTTTTTGTTGTTTCCCCTCCAAAAAAAACCAAAAAAACATAAAACTGTTCAAAAAATACAAAAAAACAACAAATGTTCAGAAAAATAAAAAAATATATAAAACAACAAAAACATTAAAAAAAAAGTTATTTTCAGAACTACCTCCCCTTTAAAAAAAAATTGCTAGAATGTTTAGCACTCTGGCAAGCTGTATTTCTTTTGGTTCGCTTCCTGGTTCGCTCGCCGGTACGCGAACCGGGAGCGAACCCAAAAAAAAAAAAAAAAAAAAAAGAAAAGTAAGTATAAGGGAAGTAAACAGAGAGTAATGTTAAAACAAAGACAGCTATAGGGTCTAAACCAGAGATACTGTTTAATAGATTTATTTACCGAAGAAAAGAGGGAAGAGGATATAATTGTGAAAAACAAAATAGATAAGGAAGTGAAAGAAAAAAAGGAGAGTAGAATAACAAAGAAGAGTTTCTTAGAGAATATGAGTGAATGTTCAAAATAAGATTAAAACATGTGGAATAACAGAGAGAAAAAACAGAAAGCAGAAAAGAAGAAGTAACGGAAAAAGAATAATTGAAACAGCAAAGAAATGTAAATAACATAGGGCCATATTATCAACATAGGCAATAAAAGTTTTGCAGCTTTTATCGGCAGAAATGTGTCGCTAAAGCCGCTTTTGCGGCAGAAAACTGCCGCTAAAACCACTTTTGCAGCAGTTTTCTGCCGATAAAAACAGCAATAATTTTATTGGCTGTGTTCATAATATGCCCCTTAGTGTGCTTCAACTACACAGAAAAAGCATAATGAACAACTAGTGAAAGAGTGATCAGTCAAAGACACTAAGAGTAATAGAGATGGAGTGAGTGAACAAGAGTGAGGAACTATGAGAAGAGAGGGACTGAGAAAAGGAGTGGAAGGAGTAGAGTAAGTAGGTAATAGAGAAAGGAATGAAGGAAGTAGCAAAGGCAGGAAACTGAGGGTTAAAGAAATGAAGCTGTGGAACTAATAGTAGGTGAATGTGATAGAAATGTAACGAAAAGAGTACAAAACATTTACCTTATAATTGTCGTTAAGTTAGTCACTTGTTATTTTTATACTTTCAATCTGTGAAAGAGAGAACAAACGTTTGAAAAATATTGAAACATGTTTTTAAAAATTAGAAAAGACAAGGGAAAAGATTGAAGGACAAACAGTTTTTCAACAACTTTGACACTTACAGAAGCCTCTGATTCTCCATGCCCCTACACAGTCCTAAAAATATACATTTTAAACTAACAGTATCTTGATGCAGATGACGTGAGGCCTACCTTGCAACATGGTGCATCTTTTGCATCACTGCTGCATCGGTTTCATGTGGCACGGGTTTTTTACAGCTTGATATATCTGCCTAGATGCATCAATTTGTAATTTTGTCGCCTCATAGCAAATCTTTTCCACCGCCACTGTGACGCACAGTGGCGCAAAAGAGGCATACACCTATCATAAATCTGTCCCTAACATTTAAAATGATTAATTCAGGATGACGATAAGGTGTGGCCTATCCAGAGGTTTGTTTGAGGTGAGGCCTACTCAGGGTTGCAGATCAAATTTACGCTTGTTGAAGAATACACAGGAGATAATACATGTGAAGGCCTACCAATGAAGTAAATCATGTCCACTTCACTCTTGAACAAAGGCCAGACCTCTTCTGTGTCCGTGGACAGACCTAAACTTCATCTGCACAATGTCATTCGTAAACTTAGGAAACACAGGTGATGTAATTGAAAAATGTGGAGTTTCTTTTCCTCATTTCACAATCACATCACCTGTGTTGCCTTTGCTTAGGTATCTCATAGTGCAGATGGAGTCTAGCATATCAAAGAGTACACAGAAGTTGAGCAGTGTATACAACAATTTTGACATTTACAGAAGACTCAGCTTCTTATCTTGTTGGAGATGAAATGAGGCCTGTCTTGCAACATGGTGCATCTTTTGCATCACTGCTGCATCGGTTTCATGTGGCACGGGTTTTTTACAGCATGACACATCTGCCTAGATGCATCAATTTGTAATTTTGTCGCCTCATAGCAAATCTTTTCCACCGCCAATGCGTCACAAAAGTGACGCACAGTGGCGCAAAAGAGGCATACACCTATCATAAATCTGTCCCTAACATTTTAAATGATTAATTCAGGATGACGATAAGGTGTGGCCTCTCCAGAGGTTTGTTTAAGGTGAGGCCTACTCAGGGTTGCAGATCAAATTTACGCTTGTTGAAGAATACAAAGGAGATAATACATGTGAAAGCCTACCAATGAAGTAAGTCATGTCCACTTCACTCTTGAACAAAGGCCAGACCTCTTCTGTGTCCGTGGACAGACCTAAACTTCATCTGCACAATGTCATTCGTAAACTTAGGAAACACAGGTGATGTAATTGAAAAACGTGCAATTTCTTTTGCTCATTTCACAATCACATCACTTGTGTTTCCTTTGCTTAGGTATCTCATTGTGCAGATGTAGTCCAGCATATGAAACAGTACCCAGAAGTGCAGCACTGCATGCAACAACTTTGACACTTACAAAAGCTTCAGCTTCTGCATGCCCCCTACACAGTGCTAATTATATACATTTTAAACTGATGGTATCTTGCTGGAGATGAACTGAAACCTATCTTGCAACATGGTGCATCTTTTACACAAAAGTGACCCACAGCGGCGCAAAAGAGGCGCACGGCCATCATAAATCTGACCCTAACATTTTAAATGATTGTTTCAAGATGCCGATAAGGTGTAACCTATCCACAGATTTGTTTCAGGTAAGTCCTACTCAGGGTTGCAGATGAAATTTAGGTTTGTTGAAGAATACAGAGGAGATAATACATGTGCAGGCCTACCAACGAAGTGAGTCATGCCCACTGCACTCTTTAACAAATGTCAGACCTCCTCTGTCTCCTGGAACAGGCCTAAACCTCATCTACACAATGTGATGTGTAATGTTAGGAAACACAGGTAATATAATAGAAAAACGTGCAATTTTTTTTGCTCATTCTACAATCATATCACCTGTGTTTCCTTTGCTTAGGTATCTCATTGTGGAAATGTAGTCTATTATATGAAAGACTACGTAGAATGTGAGCACTGTATGCAACAACTTTGACACTTACAGAAGCCTCTCCTTCTCCATGCCTCCTACACAGTTCTAAATGTACATCATAAATACAAACAGTACAGAATTAATTATACATGTTAAATGGTTTATTTTTGCTGTTCTCAGAATGTATCAAATTTCACTAAAAACAGTGACTTGAAGGTATTCATCATATAACAGCGGGGAAAAAAAAACACAATCAAAATGATTGTGTTTAAAAAACCCATACAACATAACAAATCAGAATTCAGAACTCCTTAAAATTAACTTACTTTCCATGACGTCGAAGGATGTCCTATGAACAGCTTACACTCTGTTGTGCTGTTATTACTTTCAGCCCGCCACTTTCTGAAAGAAAACCTCCATCGTTTTGAAAAATATGTTACATACAATAAATGACTTCTCGCTCTCTACCACACGTTTCCACAAGGCCAAATCATGTAAGAGCCATTTATAACTCTTGGAATTCTTGTAAGCCAATCCCGTCATTTTGTATTTCCGCAACTTTCAAAATTAAAATGTTGAAGATCATTTTCACAATCCTGGACTAGTAATATCTTACCCTTCTTGCTCACTCATGTTCTACATTTCCTATGACACTGATACTGCTTACTATGAAGCAGACTTACACTACCTCTATGACTACTACAATTATTTAATTCTCTACATCACTTTTAATCACAAAGCAATATAAAACAGTAGACAGCATTGCAGACTTACATTCCCTCTACTCCATGTTTTGATTGGCTGCTTCAATTAGCTTATAAAAAGAAACAGTTTTTCTGAACTCATTCAAAGTGCAGTTATTTTTCCATGACGTCAAGTGTTATGGTAAGAAGTTATGTCTCTGTACTACACTTATCCTCAAGGCCAAATCGTGTAGGAGCCATTAGAACCTCTTGAAATTCCTCAGAGCACATCCCGAGATTCTTTCCCTAAAATGTTGGTTTTAAAAACACCAGGTAAGAATTTTTAAGGTCATACGGCAATTTTTTTTTGAAAATTAAAACAGAATCGTTGCAGAATGACCAGCCATTTCTAGACTTTAAATAAGCTGTGTAAAGTCCTGATGTTATTGAAGGACCGTCATGATATATAATTGCTGCAGTTACAAAAGTCCTTCCTGATATTGACAACTGTGAAGCCACAAAATTTTTAATTAAAGTTGTCAATTTTGTTCCATCAGGCCTACATCGTTGGAACATTAATATGACATACTGGCCATATGTTCGTATAAATAATGATGACATCATTTCAGATTTACATTGGCTACATTCCATGTTGTGATCAGCTGCTTTTACTAGCTTATTAAAGGAGACTGATTTACTGTCTGGCAAAGTTAAATATATAAATCTTTCTGAGTCTACACTAGTAGTACTTGATACCCTACAGTTCTCGCAGTCATGCTGCCATTGATAAGAAAGCCCAAACAGGTGATCTACATCTACACCTTCAGCATGCAATACATCAAGCATATACATTAAAAACTCCTGACAATCTTGCTGAATATTTTGAGAGAATTGTGTTTGACCTGAACATCTGTCTAACAGATTTCGAATTTCAGACACACTTTCTATTTTTGTTCTATCAGTGCTACATTTCTCTAACACAGAATTTAACAAACTGCAAAATCTTTGATCAGAATTGACCACAATCTCTTCTTTTACATTTTCTAGAGAAAACAAAACATTAACCACTACATTAGCATAGCAGTTGACACCAGAACTGTTTTCAAATTGAAAACCAACAACATCTTCAACAGAATCCTTTTTGTTTCTGCTTATAATTTCAGGTTCATCGACTTTTCGTCTTTTTGCTACAACCTCCCTAGTATTGGTCACATTTCTTCGTTTCCGGCCTACCACACGTTTCTCAAACAAAGGATATTGAGGCAAATGTGGCGCATACTCTCTTCTTAACCTATTGTATTCCTTAACACAATCTAGATCTGCACAAATGTTTGTGACATCACTCTCAATCAAGTAAATCCCGATAAAGTTCTAACTCGTGACAATGCCACATATGCCATACCCTCCTTGAACACAGAACTGCCAATATTCACCAATGCACTGTCTACACTTAAACCTTGCGATTTATGTATTGTCACCGCATATGCCAAGCAAACAGGAAACTGCTTACGGCGAACATATAAGTCTTTTACAAGCAAAAATCTAGCAGAACAACGACCAATTAGCTGTACTTCCTCAATGCCATCAAATTAAATTTTTTAAAATTCAATTCCATCTCTATTTCTGTATTTCACAAAATCAACAACATTACCCATTGATCCATTTACCAGACCTCTTTCAACATGTAAATTCCTTCTTAAAATTATACGGCAGTTTAAGCACACATTCAGAGTCTTTTCAAAACCTGCAGTTTTAGATATAGTCTTCTCTAATGAATCCAATTTTGATTTCAAATTCTCAGACAAAATAATTGTTGATCCCATATGCTCTACTCTGTCAATAGCTTCCAGTTTCACAATCTCTTGGTTTTCTAAATGCAACATTTTGTTGTTGAAGATGGCACATTCTGCAAGAGTTGGCATCAAACATATTCCAGATTTCTTCTCAGTAATTTTCTGAAAAATATTCTCAGGCACAACATCTTGTTCTGGATATAAATTTGACAGTAATCGTGCATGTAAAGCTTCTTTCCCATGCTCGGTCACTTTTCCAATTCTAACATCTTGTAGAATATTCTTGTAAACTTCATCCTTCGCCTGACGCATATTTTCATGCAGTTCAGCATAATTGAAGTTTAACCATATATTGACGTTGCCAATGCTCCCTAGGCACTTCCTGGTATCTTCATGCGTGAGCATTTTGAACACAGGTTGTCCTTTCACTGGTGTCAGCTGCAGAAGATCTCCGAAAACAATGATGTGTTTGCCACCAAATAACACATCATACTCTGTTTTGAGAACTTCTTGCATTCTCAAATGCACAAAGGCAAGCATGACATTGGAAACCATGCTTACTTCGTCAATGATAAGAAGTTTCATTTTCCTCAAGACTCTTGAAACTTCACAACAAGCATCTCCAGATAGCTTGTGATATTGTAATTTGTTGTCATGCTCCACTGGCAGCATCAGTAAACGATGTAAAGTAATCCCTTTAATGTTATGTGCTGCCAGCCCAGTTGGAGCAGTAACAACACAAGACAGCGGTGATTCAGTCCTTTTCTGCAGATAAGATGCAATTGCTTTAATCAGAAAACTTTTTCCAGTTCCCGCTTCTCCACTCACGTACAGTCGGACAGGCTTCAACGACGTACATGAGCACTCTTTCTTCTCATGACTTAATCCATGATCAATTTGCTTGGTAACTTCGTCATATATTTTCCTCTGCTCAACGTTGAGTTGTCTTTCCAAGTCTTCTAAGTTAACCGCATCCTCCTGAGCATGTGCCATGGCTCTTTCCACTTCATTCATGGCAGTGGCAGCTTCATTTTCGATAACAGGTCCTCCTAGTGGATCCTGACTCAATGAAACAGAACTCTGACTGTCCTGAGAACTGTCTCTGGCAATCTCGGCTGCAATCGTTGCTTCCTGCTCGATTTCCGCATTCAACATTTCTAGATATTTGGGAAAAGCAGGACATTCTATGGTCTCCTTGGCGGCAGTGAAAGACTCTTCGTAACAGAGGAAATCTCCAAGCAGTTCCTCTTCTGCACGCCAAGGCTTGAAAAGTTGCAAAAGTGCTAAATAGAAAAACTCCTTTTTTTCAGGAGATTCGCCACTCAATTTTCGATGGTTTACCAAGTGGCATTTTCTTTGCTTGACCAGACATCCCTCACTTCCAATTACAGCATACACTCCTTTCTCAGTATCTTCTTTGATGTTCCTCTTGAATATGTAATTTTGTAGAACCTCATACAGACAAACATTCTTGAGGTGACTGCTTCGATTTGGATAATATGTATCCAACATGTTGGTCTTCAAAATGTCGGTACTGTTTGGCTCCTTTTCCGCCAAATACTCAATTTCCCGCACAGGTTTCAGAACTCGATTACGCGTTGCAGCAAGACCAAGACTCGCCCAAACGATACTCCTAGATTTGGCATAGAGACGTGCTGAAGACAACCGGTCAGAACATTCATAAGCTCCGATTTCTCGATGCGACAACATCTTCAGACTGAAACTGTACAACTTCTTACTGAGGCTCTTTTCATGGGAAATGTCCTCCCACATATCCTTCAATTCTGTCTTTTCTTTTTTGGTGATGTAAGATGTCACATACCGAGCCACAGCCATACAGTTATCAGCCACAAACTGTATATCCATGTTAGCATTCCACATGGACAAAATCACTGGGTTGTAGTCGTTGATGTACTTGGACTCTTCGTTCCTCTTCAAATTGTATGTGTTTTTAGGTGATTTCTTCATCACATTATGTCGCAGCGAAGACATCAAACTGTTTACTCTTCCTTTAGAAATCACCGGTCGTGGAAAGCCGAAACGACATTGGTGTAGAACTTGTCCTTGTTTCGGAATTTACGACGACAGTACTTTCCACAACGATGGCTTTGGAAACGTAGAACTTTTTCTCTTAGGCTTTTCTTCTCCTTTGCGTTTGGAACAGCACATGTAGAATACTGTTGTATGAAACTCATCACTGAGTCTTCTGGATCCGTTCCAAATTTAGGTGCATCCTTGATCCACAGCAGCATATGTATATGAGGAGCACCTCTTGCTTGGTACTCCTTTCTCCAGAAGAAATCCAACACCTCTCCAAGAGGTGGATTCTTCTTATTCATGATGAAAGACATCATAGCTTCAAATCTATGATTGAAGTACCTGCATACATTGACTGGATCCAAAGAGCACAGTTCTCCGGGTGTCTTGAATTCGATGTTTTCAATGTTTCCATTTGCCTCTCGTAGAAATTCAAGTAAGTCTTCCCAGCCATACTCGGCACAGCTCAGAGTGAGGAACCATGTGGGAGTTCCTAAGTTCCTCAGCATACATTTTAAATCACCATGACGACGGTACCAGTACTCATTAGTACCACGCTGACACGCCATGAGATTAATCAGGTGACAATCCAAAATACTGTCTTGGACATTGACTTTATCCATAAAGTCACTTGCCGAGATGTTTTGCATGTGTATACCACTTTTCGAGATGTGGTTCACTGCATATGACAGTCCAGACAGATCGCTTTCAAACAGGAGATGAAACAAATAGGGAATACATTGTCGAAACCTAGCATCTCCTGCATACAATCGCAAAGTCCGGTATTCAGAAGCAGGAATTTGATGAGGTCGCTCATCATATCTTCCTCCCTGACCTGTTGGAAAAAGCTGTGGGAAACACCGAGCTTCCAAACTTTCCTCCCAAACACTAATGGGACTCCCTTTGGCTTGTTTCATTTGAAAAAACTCAATAGCATTCCCCATGACTTCCTTGGAATGCAAAGGATGAACACTATAATGTTCATATATTTCTTCACTAGTAGAGGGTTCTACTTTTCAATTTGACCAGCACACAAATCGCTATCCTCTTCCTCACTTACTTCCTCTTCTGCAACATATACATTCTTATAGTACTTATTATTTTTTTTCAAATACAATGTTGCCTTTTTGACTTTCCTAACATACACTAAATCTTGCCATATTTTCTTATTCTTTGTCGGAACCCCATTAACTAAGATAACCAGAGGTTCCTCTTCCACCTTTTCTACTCCAATTGTGTTAATGTTTTTCTTCAAATCTAGAGGCAAATAAACAACTCTTCCCTTTAATCCTCTCTGTAAATCTGATGGAGGCAATTTCCCTGTCTTTGGCTCCATTCTTACAATAGCCTGAAAGGGATGGATACTTTGAATCAAAATAGATTCATAAGTATTTAAATCCTTCAATTCAGAAGGAATCTGAACCAATTCCAGATTATTATGAACTGCTCTAGCAGGCATCTGGTTTTGATTTAATTTGTTACAACAATAAGTACACACACGTTGATCCGATCCCAAATCAAAACAATTTTCTACCATCAAGTATGTTGTGAAATCCTTCCATTCATTATTATTTTCCCTTTCACTTTTTGCATATAAATCCACTAACTTAGTCTGATTCTTATAATAAGTGCGTCGACAACACACACAAGTGAAATTAGGCCTCTCACTTGATTTCACCTGAAACGTCGCAATTTCCCTCTGAAAATTATCTGTACTGGAAACCTGTACACTATCTTCCACATTACCCTCTTCTTCTTGGTCAATTTCAACATTCTCCTCTTTACTTCCCAAGTAACAAAACTCAATTTCTTCACAAATATTCTTCACATCTATTTCAGAACCATGCAAAAGAGCAGCGCATAATTGTTTAAGCATAATTGCTGGACTCTTAGCATAATACAACATTCTAACTAATTTCCTCACTTTATTATGATGCACTGCTAGCATCCTGAAATGATGAAAAACACTCTGGCATACTCTCCTGGAAAGACAAGCCAGTGAATGACCATGCAAACCTGTCACTTCTCTCACTCTGCAAGGATCTAATTCTTGCAACAACTTCATTTTCTGCTTCAAACTTTTCTTATTAAATGTCCGTACAAAATCACAAAGCAAATTGATGGAATCCTGTCGCACACTGCAAATACTACTACACTTCCAGGTGTACACAGGACCCTTAGGACGTCTTCCTAAAACCTCATTACCTAACACCTCTTCTGTCTCTGTTGTCACAAGTTTTTCTTTTTCAACTGGACAACCATCTTTCACTTCATAAGCTCGACCAGTGGTGTCAACTGCATGCACCAAATCATTATCCTGGAAATAACTCTCCTCATTAAAAAATGCCTCACAACTTGAAGTATGCATCCATTCTCCGGAAAAAACTTCACAAAATTACTACGATTAACTATTCTCTTCCATCTACTATTTCTTTTGAAATCATAAATTGCCTTGTTTAGCTTCCTAATTCTATTGATTATCAAAATAAATAACTTACGTTTAATTTCAAATGCCTGATCAATAACTTTCTCAACTTTTTTTTTTCTCTTATTAAAAACCACTTTCTGTTGACCTTTCTTAATATTTTTTAACAAATTGCCAATTATCCTGTTGCGGAACATTCGTTTATGAATGTCCCTAAACTGTTGTTTCCTTCTACTATCATGCACAGAGTTATCTCTTGCTCTAGCAGTAACATTTTTCATTGGCCTTTCCTTTCCGTTTAAATTGCTTCTCTTTTTCTGGACTGAAACATTTTCTGTAGTAATACTTTTTTTACTACAAATATTACTTATGAATGATTTCGTGGTCTTACCCGGTGCTTTCTTGGTGACTTGACAACTTTTTTTTGTAGAGGACTGCTGCAGTATTTGATACACCTGCTGTCTTTGACGTTTTGTAGCCTTTCTAATTCGAGCCTTAGTTGGCATTTTCAAATTTTGAAATGGTCTGCAGTTGAATCTGTGGTAAAATATAATAAAAAATGTTATTAACCACTATTACCAAACAGTAAATCAATAACAGTCGTCAAAAACTTAACACACTACTTGACATTTTTACATAGAATATTTTTTAGTGTGTTGGCAAATTTAGAATACACAAATAGCAGAAAAGAAATGGAATTCTTCTTCATTTACCTGTCCTGTTTTATATGTGAATCTGATCTAATTTTATGAGCATATTTTAATATTTTATTGAAGACACTACACATAACCTGTTTTTGAAGGTGTGTTTAATTTAAAATTAAACAGTTTACATTTTTACTTTTCATTTATTGTAAATTTTAAAAATAAATGTTTATAGTTCCATAGGCTCAAGCAGGTCAGCTTCCCACCCTATGTCATACAATTCTGATAAATCTGCATCCTCATCATGTTCTTCTTCATCCTCAGGATTTAAATCATACAAGGGATCTACTCCCACTGATGTTTCAATTACGAGTTCAATGATGAGGTCGAGATCAACTGATTGCTGATTGTCGCTCATGTTGATGTTGTCGTTATCTTTAAAGAAAGATAACAACAATGACATGTTGCAGAGTAAGAGACAAATCTCAGAGACTATAATAGTAAAATTGTTTAACAAGAGTAACATTTTGCAGCTATTATTTAGCCATGTCCAGCGATGCTGAGGAGGTGAGGCGTAAGTCCAAGTTTTCAGTGAACAGGAGTCATCTCTTCTTAACCTTGGATAAGCCTCACCGACTCTGTGTCCCCTGCTCATACTTAAATGTACAGGGGCAGATTTATGCTAAGTGTCGCATCCCCACGGATGCACCAGTTAATGTGCACCGCTGCTCTGCCAGCCATAGTGTGCCGAATTTACAATGTGGAGCACCATTGAGCAAAAACAGCACAGAGGCGTCACACATCTGTGCCGCAAAAGCAGCACATTGCAGGAATCACGTCATACGCGCGACATGTCTACTGCAATGCACAGGAGGAACCCTCACATTGCATGGTGCATCACTTCTTATGCCTGTTTCAAACAGGCGTAAGGATTTGATTCAGCAATGCTATAAAGCTGACTCAGTGAAATCTTCTAAATTTCACTGTGTTAGTTTTACAGGGCTTTCTTGCTAATTAATGCATACCTTGCAACAAAACACCTATATGAAAACTGACGCAGGTTTCATGTGGCACAGGACTTTACAGCATGACACATCTGCCTAGATGCATCAATGTTTAAATATGTCGCCACATAGCAAATCTTTTGCACCACCGCTGCGTCACAAAAGTGACGCACAGCGGCGCAAAAGAGGCACACACCTATCATAAATCTGTCCCTAACATGTTAAATGATTGATTCAGGATAACGATAAGGTGTGGCCTATCTAGAGGTTTGTTTAAGGTGAGGCCTACTCAGGGTTGCAGATTAAATTTACGCTTGTTGAAGAATACAAAGGAGATAATACATGTGAAGACCTACCAATGAAGTAAGTCATGTCCACTTCACTCTTGAACAAAGGCCAGACCTCTTCTGTGTCCGTGGACAGACCTAAACTTCATCTGCACAATGTCATTCGTAAACTTAGCAAACACAGGTGATGTAATTGAAAAATGTGGAGTTTCTTTTCCTCATTTCACAATCACATCACCTGTGTTTCCTTTGCTTAGGTATATCATAGTGCAGATGGACTCTAGCATATGAAAGAGTACACAGAAGTTGAGCAGTGTATACAACAATTTTGACATTTACAGAAGATTCGCTTCTTATCTTGTTGGAGATGAAATGAGGCCTGTCTTGCAACATGGTGCATCTTTTCCATCACTGCTGCATCGGTTTCATGTAGCACGGGACTTTACAGCATGACACATCTGCCTAGATGCATCAATTTTTAAATATGTCGCCACATAGCAAATCTTTTGCACCGCCACTGCGTCACAAAAGTGACGCACAGTGGCGCAAAAGAGACATACACCTATCATAAATCTGTCCCTAACATTTTAAATGATTAATTCAGGATGACGATAAGGTGTGGCCTCTCCAGAGGTTTGTTTAAGGTGAGGCCTACTCAGAGTTGCAGATCAAATTTACGCTTGTTGAAGAATACAAAGGAGATAATACATGTGAAAGCCTACCAATGAAGTAAGTCATGTCCACTTCACTCTTGAACAAAGGCCAGACCTCTTTTGTGTCCGTGGACAGAGCTAAACTTCATCTGCACAATGTCATTCGTAAACTTAGGAAACACTGGTGATGTAATTGAAAATTGTGGAGTTTCTTTTTCTCATTTCACAATCACATCACCTGTGTTTCCTTTGCTTAGGTACCTCATAGTGCAGATGGACTGTAGCATATGAAAGAGTACACAGAAGTTGAGCAGTGTATACAACAATTTTGACATTTACAGAAGATTCAGCTTCTTATCTTGTTGGAGATGAAATGAGGCCTGTCTTGCAACATGGTGCATCTTTTCCATCACTGCTGCATCGGTTTCATGTGGCACGGGACTTTACAGCATGACACATCTGCCTAGATGCATCAATTTTTAAATATGTCGCCACATAGCAAATCTTTTGCACCACCGCTGCGTCACAAAAGTGACGCACAGCGGCGCAAAAGAGGCACACACCTATCATAAATCTGTCCCTAACATGTTAAATGATTGATTCAGGATAACGATAAGGTGTGGCCTCTCCAGAGGTTTGTTTAAGGTGAGGCCTACTCAGAGTTGCAGATCAAATTTACGCTTGTTGAAGAATACAAAGGAGATAATACATGTGAAAGCCTACCAATGAAGTAAGTCATGTCCACTTCACTCTTGAACAAAGGCCAGACCTCTTTTGTGTCCGTGGACAGAGCTAAACTTCATCTGCACAATGTCATTCATAAACTTAGGAAACACTGGTGATGTAATTGAAAATTGTGGAGTTTCTTTTCCTCATTTCACAATCACATCACCTGTGTTTCCTTTGCTTAGGTATCTCATAGTGCAGATGGACTCTAGCATATGAAAGGGTACACAGAAGTTGAGCAGTGTATACAACAATTTTGACATTTACAGAAGACTCAGCTTCTTATCTTGTTGGAGATGAAATGAGACCTGCTGCATCGGTTTCATGTGGCACGGGACTTTACAGCATGACACATCTGCCTAGATGCATCAATTTTTAAATATGTCGCCACATAGCAAATCTTTTGCACCGCCACTGCGTCACAAAAGTGACGCACAGTGGCGCAAAAGAGGCATACACCTATCATAAATCTGTCCCTAACATTTTAAATGATTAATTCAGGATGACGATAAGGTGTGGCCTCTCCAGAGGTTTGTTTAAGGTGAGGCCTACTCAGAGTTGCAGATCAAATTTACGCTTGTTGAAGAATACAAAGGAGATAATACATGTGAAAGCCTACCAATGAAGTAAGTCATGTCCACTTCACTCTTGAACAAAGGCCAGACCTCTTTTGTGTCCGTGGACAGAGCTAAACTTCATCTGCACAATGTCATTCGTAAACTTAGGAAACACTGGTGATGTAATTGAAAAATGTGGAGTTTCTTTTCCTCATTTCATAATCACATCACCTGTGTTTCCTTTGCTTAGGTACCTCATAGTGCAGATGGAGTCTAGCATATCAAAGAGTACACAGAAGTTGAGCAGTGTATACAACAATTTTGACATTTACAGAAGATTCAGCTTCTTATCTTGTTGGAGATGAAATGAGGCCTGTCTTGCAACATGGTGCATCTTTTCCATCACTGCTGCATCGGTTTCATGTGGCACGGGTTTTTTACAGCATGACACATCTGCCTAGATGCATCAATTTGTAATTTTGTCGCCTCATAGCAAATCTTTTCCACCACCACTGCGTCACAAAAGTGACGCACAGTGGCGCAAAAGAGGCATACACCTATCATAAATCTGTCCCTAACATTTTAAATGATTAATTAAGGATGACGATAAGGTGTGGCCTCTCCAGAGGTTTGTTTAAGGTGAGGCCTACTCAGGGTTGCAGATCAAATTTACGCTTGTTGAAGAATACAAAGAAGATAATACATGTGAAAGCCTACCAATGAAGTAAGTCATGTCCACTTCACTCTTGAACAAAGGCCAGACCTCTTTTGTGTCCGTGGACAGAGCTACACTTCATCTGCACAATGTCATTCGTAAACTTAGGAAACACAGGTGATGTAATTGAAAAATGTGGAGTTTCTTTTCCTCATTTCACAATCACATCACCTGTGTTTCCTTTGCTTAGGTACCTCATAGTGCAGATGGAGTCTAGCATATCAAAGAGTACACAGAAATTGAGCAGTGTATACAACAATTTTGACATTTACAGAAGACTCAGCTTCTTATCTTGTTGGAGATGAACTGAGGCCTGTCTTGCAACATGGTGCATCTTTTGCATCACTGCTGCATCGGTTTCATGTGGCACGGGTTTTTTACAGCATGACACATCTGCCTAGATGCATCAATTTGTAATTTTGTCGCCTCATAGCAAATCTTTTGCGCCGCCACTGCGTCACAAAAGTGACGCACAGTGGCGCAAAAGAGGCATACACCTATCATAAATCTGTCCCTAACATTTTAAATGATTAATTCAGGATGACGATAAGGTGTGGCCTCTCCAAAGGTTTGTTTAAGGTGAGGCCTACTCAGGGTTGCAGATCAAATTTACGCTTGTTGAAGAATACAGAGGAGATAATACATGTGAAAGCCTACCAATGAAGTAAGCCATGTCCACTTCACTCTTCAACAAAGGCCAGACCTCTTTTGTGTCCGTGGACAGAGCTAAACTTCATCTGCACAATGTCATTCGTAAACTTAGGAAACCAAGTGATGAAAGTGTTTTTTTAAAGCCTTTGCACCATTTTTGGGTCACTTTTAACATGACTATGTAACTCAAAGAATCAAAATCTAAATTTGCCAAGCACAGGTGCGAGCATATTTACAAGGAATTTGCACCACGGGGAAAGGTCTTAAATTAAAATGGGAAAAATAACATCAGAGACACTCAAATGCCTAATAAATATGCCCCAAACAACCTATGAAGCTCTAGCAGTACATATCCAGAAATGTAATTGATTTCAAAAAACGTTTTTAAACACAACTTATAAATCAATTGTATACCTACATTCATGGGGAAATGACTTAAAATGTCCTTAAGACACATGAAAGCGTTTTTTGATTGCCCTTGCACCATTTTTGGGTCACTTTTAACATGGCTATGTAACTCAAAGAATCAAAATCTAAATTTGCCAAGCACAGGTGGGAGCATATTTACAAGGAACTTTCCCCACGGAGAAAGGTCTTTTAATTTAAAATGGGAAAAATAACATCAGAGACACTCAAATGCCTTATAAATATGCCCCAAACAACCTATGAAGCTCTAGCAGTACATATCCAGAAATGTAATTGATTTCAAAAAACGTTTTTAAACACAACATATAAATCAATTGTATACCGGGGGCGCTAGAGGGCGCACTGCGGAATGGCTGGCTGAACTGTCGGCTCCGCCGGACGGACGCAGCCATAACGGCCCTTTCACCTTTCTAAACCGCCGACCCAGCTAAAAAAAGGGCGGCTCCAGGTGTCGGAAGCTACAGTCGTCAAGATGTTGTGACTTTGGAAGCGATCTGCGAGTCTCACAGCAAGTAAACAGCCGAGAACAGGGACACCGCCGGAGCGCTTTCAAGATGGCCGCGCCGGGCGGCTGCCGATTTGGAGCAGACAACTGGCCAGCGGAGCGCTGAAGATTGCCACACAGCGGTGCCAGGAATCACCGGCGCAGCGGTGGGGGCAGCGAGGCAGCAGGACAGCGGAGACCAGTAGCTGCGGCGGGATACGGAGACTTCCGAGGTGCGTTCCACCGAATTCAAGATGGCGGCGGCGCTGGAACGCATGAGACCGGCGATGTCGGCTGCCCCCGGGACAGGCGAAACGAGACCCCAGCAAGAGAAGAAATAGCAGCGGACATCGGATCAAGACATAACGAGGTGAGCCGACCCGGCGCTAGGCACTGCATGACCGGACCGGCTGGCCCCCCTGATCGGCGAGCTCACTGCTCTGCGTGCTCGGTGGAGGTGCATGGGATCTCAGAAGCACATGGCGGTTTTCGAAGTTGCGCAGACCAGCTCCTCACTCCACAGCTAGTGGGCTCTAGGCTATGACGCGCCACTGAACGCTCCCATAACAGATACTGCCACCGGTCCACTAACGAAAAGCAGACTCTACAACGTTCCTTCCTTGCCGCACCCGGGGGTAGATGAGCAGACGTACCCAGAGGTGGGGGGCCCAGGCACCAGCGGGAAAAAGCACGCAGGCGGCCGGAAGCCCAAAAACGGCCGAGCACACCTCATCTCTGCCACTGCGGACTATGGGGAAGCCGGACAAACAACAGTCCAAGCTTCCCTTCGAAACAAGAAAGCAACCCAAAACTGTGACGACCACCCCTGAAACCGAGGGGGACGGTGAAATGGCTGAGGGGACTGCCATGGAATCGGTGCTTCGCGCAATCCAACAGAGTTTGCAGGAAATGAATGGGAAACTAGACAGCGTGGTGCAGAGGGTGGACAATATGGCGGCTAAAATAGAGAAACACGACGAGCGCCTGGATGAAGCAGAACAGAGGATCTCCAAGGTGGAAGACGAACATAAAGCCACGTCGAAGGTATGCGGAGGATTGGAGAAAACTGTGGAGACCCTTCGCGCGAAGGTGGAGGATCAGGAAGCCAGGTCAAGGCGGAACAACATCCGAATTTCCGGCCTGCCGGAATCCACCAACACAGGGAGGATGGAAACGTATGTCGAGACTCTCCTGACAGACATATTTGGCGCCGACAAACTATCTTCGGTGTTCCTGATCGAGAGAGCACACCGCTCCCTGGCACCAGTTCCGAAACCAGGGGCTGCTCCACGAATGATCATAGCGCGTACGCTTAACTACAGGGACAGGGACACAGTCCTCCGACTCGCCAGAGACATGGGAAAAATCACGCATCAGGGTAACACGCTGGAATTCTACCCTGATCATACTATGGCGGTGCAGCAGGCGTGGAAGGAATTTGCGCCGGTGAAAAAGAAACTACGGGATCTTGGTCTTGAATATGCCATGCTGTACCCAGCTAAACTCAAAATCACGAACCTGGGCAAGCCGGTCATCTTGCAGTCAGTACAGGCGGCACATGACTTCATCAAGCAGCAGGGGAAGCGACGGAGAGAGCAGGACAGAGCGGAAGCGACAAGCGATGTAGAATGAACGGAAGGGTGAAAATGGAGCTTCGATGCACATGAAACGGCTCAGGTACCTCGCTGGGCTCCAGTAGCGTATGATTGACAAACATTGGCCCACCCCGAGACACTCGGCCTGTCGTTGTGGAACTACAGCAGCATATAGTTTGGACATTGCAGCGGCGGACCAGGGATGAATGTCCTCGCAGTGAGTATTTGGGGTACGTGGGACCACCGGCAGGCACATGAAGAGACATCATGGCCGGGGGGCTGAGTGGCTCTCCTGACGGTTGTGTATATAACGAGGGTACAGACGCTAGTCCTAGGACCAGCCCTCAGTGCCAGCACCGTACTGAACTACCACTACCAAGTGACCCTAGGGTATGTCGAAACTATGGTGGCTGAAACTATTCGATGTCATACACTTAATTTCTGATGGTGGTTGGTGGGTGGAAGGTGAAAGACTTCACGCACGACATAAAAGTCGGAATAGGCGTCTGTCCACGTCCACTGCGTGGATGGAGATGTGTGAACCTGGCGACACCCCCAAGCGGGTGCGCCCCACACTGAGTTTTCAAGTTCGAATACAGTTAGTTCAGGGATGGCTTTGGCAAAGTTCGGGTGCTAAAGTGGGTGGGGGGAATGGGGGGGAACTGGGGTTGTTTGATTCACTAACTCTGTGTCTGAGAAGCATGGCGAACTCCATGACCATACATAACTATGTACAATGTATTAACAGTCTCACCGATCTGGCGAGGATCACGCACCACACACTTCAACGGTTACTGTCTGGTCGGAACTGTACACAGCGGTCACACCTCGAAAGATGTACCAGGAAGAGCACGTATGACAATGTCAAGAGCTGATACATTAACCCTACTCACGTGGAATGTAAGAGGGCTGGGAAACCCGAAAAAGATCAGACAGATGTTTGCTTATTTTGACAGATTACAGGCAGACATAGTGTATTTACAGGAAACACACCAAGCCGCTACGCACACCTCTGCACTGGGGGCTAGATGGGCTGAATCAGTCACAAGCTCTAATTATTCGACGTACTCTAGAGGGGTTAGCATCCTTATACGTAAAGGGACGCACTTTGAGATTACTAATGTGAACAGAGACTCGGAGGGCAGAAGTGTAATGGTAGAGGGGATGGTCAGGGGGCAGAGACTCCTGTTGCTAAACACATATGGCCCTAATGTAGATGACCCGGGGTTTTACAGGAAGACGTGGCAGACACTCGCAGATCAACATATAGACCACATACTATGGGGAGGTGACTTTAATGTTACGCTGCAAGACCAGTTAGACCGAGCTGCACATACCACGGAACACCATAGCAATGCAAGACACATGTTGCAGGACGTGATGGAGGACCTCCAACTGACTGACATTTGGAGGAATAGTAACGCTGGGGTCACCGCTGCGACTCACATTAATGCTGCAAACAACAGCTGGGCGCGACTAGACTACTGGCTAGGTACCCGAGAGATAACAACTTGGGTTCAACACGTCTCACATCTGCCCAGGACACTATCAGATCACAACCCAGTTTTGCTAAAAATAGGGGTCCCCAAGTATGTACCGCCGCCCTTCACTTGGCGTTTCAACGCGACTGCTCTGAAGGACCCGCTGTATAGCACCGCTATACATGCGGCAATGGTAGAATACTTCGACATAAACGGTCCGACAACGGACGACCCCTGTCTCCTGTGGGAAGCGTTTAAGGTCACAATCAGGGGGGTATGCATTAGCACGTCCTCGGGTATACTGAAGGACATTAGGCAACAACTACGCACACGCGAAGAAGCAATACAGAAGCTGGAGCACACATACACGCACACAGGGGACACTAAGGTGCTAGGAGACATACAAACCCTTCTGACGGAACATAAACAGTTTGCCTCAGACGAACTCAAGTACGTCACTAAACGGGCGACGGCCAGGCGCTACGGGGAAGGTGGCAGACCGGGTAGGGCTCTGGCAGATAAGATATGCTCGGGGAGGGCCCCACAGCACATAACAACCATCAGTAAGGCCACGGGTGGAACGGCGAACGACATTGGGGGGATTATGACAGAATTTATGGCGCACTACGGCGCCCTATACCAAGCACGCCCCTCGCCCACGCAGGAAGACTTGCTAGCATATATGGAAGATGTGGAATTAGCGTGGCTGTCAGACGGTCACAGAGCATACCTAGCGCGACCTGTCACGGTAGAGGAGGTTACGGACACTATCAAGCGACTGCCAAACAACAAAGCACCGGGGCCGGACGGGTACGTGACAGAATTCTACAAAGAATATGCGGATCTGCTCGCGCCTCACCTGGTGAGGCTCTATGGGGCAGCACACGAAGCCCAAACCCTGCCAGGCTCCATGAGAGAAGCCTTACTCATTGCGCTCTTAAAGCCGGGTAAGGAGGAGGATAAATGTGACTCGTACCGCCCCTTGTCCCTATTAAACGTAGACACAAAAATAATCGCCAGTCTACTGGCAGACAGGCTGAAACCACTCATGCCTCTTTTAATTAGACCAGATCAATCTGGATTCATACCTGACAGAGCTACCACACATAATACCCGTACACTCTTTGCCCTGGCCCACTACCTATCCCCAGACACGAAAGCAGTGGCGGTGCTACTTGACGCTGCCAAGGCATTTGACACTATAGGATGGTCCTTCATTCAGGCGGTCCTGGTGCGCATGGGATTTCCCATGATGTTCCTGGGCTGGATCACTATGCTATATACCAATCTGTCAGCACGCATCAGAATAAACAAACATATTTCAGAACCCATTCCAATATGCAGAGGGACGAGGCAGGGCTGCCCGCTTTCGCCGATGCTCTTTGCATTGATCCTGGAGCCATTGGCATGTAAAATTAGACAGCACCATCACTATTCGGCTATACAGATGCCATCACGCCCCATCCACATATCGTTATACGCAGATGACATGGTGCTTTATGTCAAAAACCCGGCACAACACCTGAATCCGCTAATGCGGGAGTACATCAGGTTTGGGAGCCACTCCGGATTACAAATTAACTGGGACAAATCACTCATCCTGGCTCTGACAGATAGCACACGCCCTATACCCCTAGACTACCCACTCGAATGGCAGGAGGAACCTACGAAATATTTAGGAGTGTGGTTCCACAGAGACCCAGAAATAGTTATACGCACCAACTATGGGCGAGCGATAGCGACCTTGGAGGATAAAATAAAAAGATGGAATAAACTCCCATTGTCACTGGCGGACCGGACTGCAATTGTAAAGATGGTGATACTGCCCAAATTTCTGTACTTATTCAACAACATCCCAATAAAGCCGCCAGCGGCAGTGTTCCGCAATATCAACTCATTAGTGATTAGTCTGATATGGGCCGGAAAGCAGGCACGAATGGAACTGCACACCATGACACTTCCGTATGCCCAAGGAGGCTTCAAGGTGCCGGACTTTTATCTTTATTACTTGTGCGCTCAAGCGCAATTCGCGCATTACTGGCACCACGAAGTACCTTTCTTGACCCATGTGGCAGTAGAGGCGGGTGACGCAGAACCGATACCACTGGCGAACATACTGCTACATAAACGCCCCAGGCTCCATGAAAGAGACATAAACACTGTGGACACCACCACGGAAGCATGGCGATTGATGGGCAAAGCGGCTAACGCACTACCACTGTATGCTCCGGCCCACCCTTTGGCCCATAACCCACATATCTCAGTAACACAAGAACAGATTGGCATGGATCAGCTGCGATGGGCAGGCATAGATAAAATGGGTGACTTGTATCTGAATGGGGTCTTCCAAGCGTTAAACACGATGCAATACATTAGCAACCCGTCCCTCCTATTCACATTTAACTATTATAGGCTGCAGAGGGCACTCAAGGAACATTACCCGACACACCCGGCGGAACCAACGCCACTGGCACCCCTGCAACTCCTTCTCACGACACCTACGGCATCACACCTGGTGTCTAAATTATATACTAGTTTACAGGGAGCGATAGGGGGAGGAACTGACAAAGCTAGGGATAGGTGGAACGAGGGACTAGTGACACCCCTCAATGAGAAAGAATGGGCATCCGCATGCATGCTCACAGCCATGCTGACACCAAACGGCAACCTACGAATCATACACTACAAATACCTACATCAAGTGTACTACACACCTCAGCGATTACAGAGATATGGGTTAAGAGAGGACTCAAAGTGCAATAGGTGTAAACAGAAGGGAGCGGATTTCATGCACCTGGCTTGGCACTGTCGCAGGGTGGCGGGATATTGGGAACAGGTGGTGCAAACGCTGAATGACATGTTGGGATCTGCTTTGGTATGCGATGCAAAACTGTGTCTCTTGGGTATAGAACCAACCTTGAGGGCGACGAAGCGAAAGTTCTGTGCAGTGGCGCTGTTACTGGCTAAGAGGAGGGTCTCCCTACACTGGAATGATACAAGAGGGCCAGAGGTTAAGAGATGGTTGGAGGATATGGTGTACTGTCGTGACACTCTGAATACCTACGAGGAGGAACTGCCAGCTAGATCAAGGCCCAAAGACTATTGGGAATACCTCAGAACCTACTTACTGGACCATGGGGCGGATGAGGAGGTAAATGCGACCGACTAGGAAAGATGCATAGAGGGTGGACTACAGCTGTACGCTGAGAAAGTGGTATGGAAAGGGAGGGAGGATGCTGTGACACAGAGAATGAGTTTCTGATAGACACACCAAGTTAAAGTTAGAGATGAGTACATCCAGTTAACGTTGGGGGAAAATGTAACCGGAAAAGTAAGAACACTGGCATGAGTATACTTGGATACAGCACTTAATTTTATAAATGTGATTCAGATGTAAAGCGCCGCCGGTCCTATGGATGTCGGCTGATGGGCTGTGTACGTGACCAAACGAGCCTGATCGGGCACGCACAACTGTAGCCGGCCATTTATGGTTGTAGGCGAATCACATGTAACGAATTTTCCTATGTGGTAAGTGCGAATAAACATCTTACACCAATAAAAAAAAAAAAAAAAAAAATCAATTGTATACCTACATTCATGGGAAAATGACTTAAAATGTCCTTAAGACACATGAAAGCGTTTTTTGATTTCCCTTGCACCATTTTTGGGTCCCTTTTAACATGGCTATGTAACTCAAAGAATCAAAATCTAAATTTGCCAAGCACAGGTGGGAGCATATTTACAAGGAACTTGCCCCACGGAGAAAGGTCTTAAATTAAAATGGGAAAAATAACATCAGAGACACTCAAATGCCTTATGAAGAAGCAGACACCATTATTTCCTTGTCATAAATTTTAAAAGCATTCCTTTTCCTCAAAAACGATTTTCAAGTCATAATTTGAAAACACTGCACAGCTCCTATGTACAAAAACACCCTGTCAGTACTAATACTTCACATTATCTCCAATTACAATTTCTCAAAGAAACAAAATCTATTTGTAAAACACTTGAGACAAAGCAACATTTTAAAAACACAACTTTCTTCATCATTTTCTCCTTAAAGCATACTATTCTCTATCTAAATTAAATAAATCTTTTCTCACCTTAGCAAATACTTTATGAGTTTCAAAACAGTCTCAGAAATACACCAATTTGTCTTCAGCAGAACAAAGGGTATGCACTCCAGAGGCTGCAGCTATAGAAAGCACAGAAATGCTGTAATTCTTCACACATATCTCTCATGTCACCCAATCAAAACTCTTCCCTCACTTTTTTCAAATCAAAACCCTTCCCCCCTCTGCCCTCTCTGCCTTTTTTTGCATAGCAACCACCTCCTGGAAGACCTCTGGTGTTTGCAAGTTCACACAACAATGTTTCAATTGAACTCTGAACTCTCAGTGCACCTGCGTATCCAGTGCAATCTTTCATTAAATGATTTTTTTTTACCATTCAAATTACATCTTTCAAAGAACTCATCCATGCACCCTAGCTTTCTGTTTTCAGCAATCAAAATCCACCAATCACTGTTACTGCTTCATTAACACAGAAACTCCACAGTTTTTTTCATTTTAAACTCTTATTTTTTCAACTGCCATTTCATTACCACACTTCATCTGACTGCAGCAGAACCTTCTCTCACCATGTTTTCTGTCTGGATTGTTGGACATAGTTACATCTATTGGGCTCAGAGGTATGCTGAGAACAGAAATTTACCTAACCTCAATTTACAAGATGTGGAAATTAAGTGGTTTGGCCACAGAGGATTAAAATGTCACCAATTGATACCATTGGTGAAAACCTTTATGCATTTGCCAAAACCTGACCTGTTAATTGTGCACTGTGGAGGTAATGATTTGGGCACTTTGACTGGAGTAGGTCTGGAAATGCTTTTAAAGGACACCTTTGAGCAATTAATGGCACTTTTTCCTCAAACTGCCTTGGTATATTCAAATATATGCCAAAGACAGAAATGGAGGTGGTCGAACCAATTTTGTCCACAAATTGAGAAGTCGAGGAAGCATGTAAACAAATCTGTTTCAGCTTACATGAGAGACCATGGAATGGGCTCCGTGTACAACAATAACTTGCGTTACTACATGCAAGATATCTACAGAGGAGATGGAGTTCACTTCTCAGATGAAGGGAACAGAGTTTTCATTCTGAATTTAAAACTGTGCATTGGTACCTACTTATAAGTACCTAAATGTACCATAAACCCAAAAGCTCTTCTCAGAGCTACCCTACATCTGATCACTCACCATTATTATTTTACTCTAACTTTTTTCACCAATTTTCAACAAAGTACGCTCCCCGGAGCGCTACCCGGTACGCGCACCGGAAGCTAACCGCGCGAAATTTAAAAAAAAAAATGTTTTTTTTCGCACATATGGGCCTCCTCAGCCATCCTCAGAAAACCTAGGGGGTCAAAATACGTCTACCGTGTCCCCTTCTACCCATTCTGAACATTATGTGCCCTCCATCTTGTATCTTAATTCGACCGAAACACAAAATGGTGGACTCCCGTAACGCTTAAGGTTCGCGTACCGGGGCGCTCGCCAGTTCGCGTACCGGGGCGCTCCCCGAGAAGCGCTCCATTAAAAAAGGTGGGAAAGTAATTTACAGAAGAAACCCTTGAGACACTTTCACCAAATATAGATTTGCTCATACTACATACCAATCCCTACCATTTTCACAAATTTGGTTGAAATTCCATTTAGCCATTTACCCTGTAGACCTCTCTAAATACCCTGAGGTAAATTACTTCACAAAACACATCTGAAGTGTTGTTATTGACAACCAATTAAAATGTTACTTTCATTTTCTATTTTTTTTTTTACTGACATTTGATTGGTTATATACCTGAATATATATAAAGGAAGAGAAGGAAACACAGCCATTTTGACTACTACTTCCTGGTGTACATTTCAATAGGATTTTCACTAATCACTTCAACTTCTTTGTAAAGGTAAGTTGTTATTTTAAAAACTGAAGTATATTGTGCACTATAAGTTAATATGGTAAACTTTTTCTGATAGTTATATACTATCCCTCTGTAGTAGTTATAGATTTAGATAGACTTCTCTGTTATAGTTATGGATGGAGTTAGGTTTCTCTTCTATAATTATGAATTTACTTACGTTAAATCACATACACTTTTTTATATTCCTACTTCCACTCTGATACTATACACTGCCCAAAGATAAATTCACTGTTAAAAACTGCCTATCTAAAATTAATCCCAACAGTGCCCTATCTCTACTAATATTTTTTTTATCCAAATTTCAGACAAAATGGAAGGCGAACACAAAATTTCATTTGAAATTGTCCTGCAAGAGACCAACCAAGAAATAATTGATCCAAATTATATAGAATTTATGGATGAAACTTGGGACCAAGAACTACTGCAATGTGTGCAAGCAGTAGATGTCCTCCTTGAAAATGAGGACATTTTACACACTCAAACATTACAAGCTATGTTCAATAAAAATAACGACATTTCAGACAGTGAAATGTTAGACATTTTATTAAATTTTGAAACACAATAAATAATTGCTTAAAAAAAATAAAAAAATAAAAATAATCAACAAAACCAACAATCAATTAACATACAGTATTTGAAAAGTCTATCATTCTTTTTTCCTCATAGTACGCTCCCCGGGCTGCTTCCCGGTTCGCGAACCGGGCGCTATCCACGCAAACAAAACCAAAATTTTTTTTTTTTTTGCCCCGCGGGCCCTTTTAAAACCTCCACATCAAACCTAGGGGGTCAGGGAGGATCTACTATGCCTCCTTATGGTAATTTTCGCCTTTGTTTTGACCTCCTCTTGTCTCTCGATCCTACCGAGAGACAAGATGGCGGCCGCTCCGGACTGTTTAGAATGTTGACAGACACCGAAGAGCCAATCAGCTTCGCTTCGCGAAGTTCCGTTACGCGTCAAGTACGCGAACCGGGGCGCAGCCCGGAGCGCGCTTACAGATATATATCTTTTTTTGAACGTTAATTTCTCAAAATCCACTGGATCACATATATTGAGACCTAGCAAAGGCACATCGGGCTACCAGTCCCTACAATTTTGCCAAGTTTCGTGCAAATCCATTTAGCCGTTCGGGCTAAAAGTGAGGCCAACCGCCCTATGGAAATTAACATGGGAAAAACACGTTTTGGGACCCCCTTTTTTCTCGGCCCCCCCTTGACGAACCCCCCCCAAATTTTCAGGGGCTGCTCAGAAACGAAATGTTCAATTTTCCTGAAAATTTCAGCCAATTCCGTCCACAAACGCCAAAGTTATTAGACGTAGAATTTTCAAAAATCCCATAGAGAAAAAATCCTAACTATATATACCTACTGGCGACCGCCAGTAGGTAATATATATATATATATATATAATATATATATATATATATATATATATATATATATATATATATATATATGAGTTCACAAACTCCGGTTCCGAAAGAAGCCGTCTAGCAGGGCGGTCCGTGATCAGGGCACCGGCAGCCCTGTGCACTATCGTGTTCCAGCACTTCCCCACATACGAAGAAACAACACGGACGCCTCGCATGGATTGCAGGTAGTTTATTCAAATGTTAGACTGCACCGCAACGCGTTTCACCTTTCGGCTTGATCACGCTAGAGAAGCATAACAGTATACACATTTAAATATACGTCAATAATAAACATAAACAAAGGACTCAACCACAGTGAAAAAATAATAATTATATAACTCTCTGGTGGTTCCGCCATTTTGACCTAGTCAATCTCGTTAAACAATGTATATACAAGAATACCACAAGTTGTTCATTCTAATCTACTTGATATAAAAAGCAGTAGTTTGATTCGGCATGATAATATAGAATCAGCATTAATCATATGCCAACATTTCAGATTAAAGTCCAAAAATACCGCCCATGTGGGCAATCATCAATCCACCATGTTAAATCAAAAGGTTATATACACCAATGAGCTGAATCAATACCACACTCTGATGCCTGAGTAAACAAAAACGTGAAAAATCCGCCCAAGTGGGCACGAACATAGAAGGGTATTCAATATCATACAGTATTAGATTTACAAATCAAGGACGGTCCAATTGGCGTACTTCACCCTCACCAATAATGTGCCTTCACCTGTAAATAAAATGAAATATATCATACACTGAAAAATTCATAACATACATAAAAAGTTCTTCCTAAACAGTTCAAAAACGGCAGCAACTGTAAAAATTTACATATCATGTATATTTACACAAATACATCCTAACCAATTATTAGGGTCATAGGTTGGACTGATCTGACTACATCTCGTTATGTACATAACCACAAATGATATTACCAGTACTCAGTGCAGGTGAATTGACAATTCTTCACTCGAGTTGAGACCCTGCGGCATCATAGTTTCCATGTCAATGATATATTTGGACTCAAGTTTTCATAGTGCCAGTTTACGGTTACCACCACGGATGTTAATGGGGATTTCATCAATAACAACCATTCTCAACAATTTTTCATTTTGGAAATGTTGTTCGAAAAAGTGTCGGGCAACTGGGTACTGTCTGTTGTTGTGTCGGATAGCTCTCATATGTTCTAGGACCCGTTTTTTAGCACATTTAACCGTGCTACCTATGTAAGCCTTATTGCAAGGACACAGTAGCACATACACACAATACATGGTATTACAGTTCAGTTTCTTTTTAATGGTCAACTTCTTTTCTGTGCCTGCAATAGACAGAATTTAGCAGTCAGAGCTGTTGCTACATGCCTTGCACTTCCTGCACCTGGTAAAACCCCCAAGCACTACCCTGTCCTTCACTTGTTTGCCAGTAATCAAGCTGGGACTCAACTCATCTCAAAGAGAATTACATTTTTGGAACGTAATCTGTGGTTTCACACTGGGATGCTTCTCCAAATTCACATCAGTTAGCAGTACATGCAAATGTTTATGTAGTATCTTGCGAAGTTGTGATGCCTGCCCTGAGAATTTAGTTATAAACCGTAAGGTATTTTTCTCTGGGGCCTCTACATCAGGGTGAAGTAGTTTGGTTCTACTTACCATATCCACTTTAGCACAGGCTTCTAGAATGTTCTTGTTACTGTACCCTCTTTCCAGAAATCGACTTATCATAGTCTGTTTCTCCAGTTGGTAGTTTTCTTCCGAGCTACAGTTGCGTCTGGCCCGTAATAGCTCACCATAGGGGATACTATACACTAGTTGTCTCGGATGGGAGCTAGCGGCATTCAAAATACTGTTGCCAGCTGTGCTTTTGCGAAATAGTCTCGTCTGCATGGTGTTGTCTACAATCTCCACTAGAACATCTAAAAATTCAATTTTAGTTTCACTCATATGATCTGTGAATCTGAGATTGTATTCATTTTCATTCAGACGTTTAACAAAGTTGCGTGCAGATTCCATGTCTCCATCCCAAATCAAAAAAATGTCATCTATATACCTCAGCCACAGGACACAGCGATCATGATCTTCCAATTGGGCGGCCACCCGCTCCTCCCACCAGCCCATCGCCAAGTTGGCGTAGCTGGGGGCAAAGCAGGTGCCCATCGCCGTGCCCTGTGACTGACGATAGACCACCTCATCAAAGAGAAAAAAATTATTTTCCAAACAAAATTTCATCATGCTTAAAATCATTTTAGAGTGGGACAGGAAAGCAACCGAGCGTCTCTTCAGGAAGTATTCCACAGCTTTCAAACCAAAATCGTGTCTTATGGACGTGTACAAACTGCACACGTCCAGGGTAACCATAATGTAATTGGTTTCCCAGTGGATTCCTTCAATAATTGTAAGGAAATGGGTGGTATCTTTAAGGTAGGCGGGCAAGCTGACAACAAAGGGCCTCAGATAATGGTCAATAAATCTAGATGTCATTTCTAGGAGCGACCCAATGGATGACACAATGGGTCTCCCTGGTGGATTCATGGGGTCCTTGTGAACTTTAGGTAACAAATACAAGACAGGGATACGAGGATGTAAGCACTTCAAGTAGTTAAGCTCCTCCCACTCTAGGAGCCCCTGTTCTTGCCATTCACTTAACATTTCACCATAGACCTTATTGGATTCAATAACACAGGATCTATTGGATATCGTATAGCATGTAGTATCAGATAGTTGTCTAAGCCCTTCCTTTAAATATGCATCTTTGTCAAGAACCACTTTGTATGTGGGGAAGTGCTGGAACACGATATATATATATATTACCTACTGGCGGTCGCCAGTAGGTATATATAGTTAGGATTTTTTCTCTATGGGTTTTTTGAAAATTCTATGTCTAATAACTTTGGCGTTTGTGGACGGAATTGGCTGAAATTTTCAGGAAAATGGCACATTTTGTTTCTGAGCAGCCCCTGGAAATTTGGGGGGAGTTGGTCCAGGGGGGGCCGAGAAAAAAGGGGGGTCCCAAAACGTGTTTTTAACATTGAGTTTTCCATAGGGCGGTTAGCCTCACTTTTAGCCCGAACGGCTGAATGGATTTGCACGAAACTTGGCAAAATTGTAGGGACTGGTAGCCCGATGTGCCTTTTGTAGGTCTTAATATATGTGCTGCAGTGGATTTTGAGAAATTAACGGTCAAAAAAAGATATATATCTGTAAGCGCGGACCAGGCAGCGCCCCGGTACGCGTACTTTTCGCGTAACGGAACTTCGCGTAGCGAAGCTGATTGGCTCTCCGGTGTCTGTAAACATTCTAAACAGTCCGGAGCGGCCGCCATCTTGTCTCTCGGTAGGATCGAGAGACAAGAGGAGGCCAAAACAAAGGGGGAAATAACTATAAGGGGGCATAGTAGATCCTCGCTGACCCCCTAGGTTTAATGTGGAGGTTTTAAAGAGGTCCCGCGGGGCAAAAAAAAAAAAAAATTTTTTTGTTTTTTTTCGTGGTTAGCGCCCGGTACGCGAACCGGGAAGCGTTCTGGGGAGCGTACTACAATGAAAAATGAATGATAGACTTTTCAAATGCTGTATGTTAATTGATTGTTGGTTTTGTTGATTATTTTTTATTTTATTTTTATTTTTTAAGCATTTTTTATTGTGTTTCATAATTTATTAAACTTTCTAACATTTCATTGTCAGAAATTTCATTATTATCATGGAATATACATTGTAGTCTCTGAGGTTGTAAAATGTCCTCATTTGCAATGAGGTTATCTACTGCTTGTACACATTGCAGTAGTTCTTGGTCCCAAGTTTTCATCCATAAATTCAATCTCATTTGGATCAATGATTTCTGTGTTGGACTCTGGAAGGACAATTTCAAATGAAATTTTTTGTTCACTTTCCATTTTCCCTGAAATTTGCATAAAAAAAATATATATTAGTAGAGGTAGGGCACTGTTGGGATTAATTTTAGATAGGCAGTTTTTAACAGTGAATTTATCTTTGGGCAGTGTATAGTATCAGAGTGGAAGTAGGAATATAAAAAAGTGTATCTAAATTTATAAGTATTACAGAGGGATAGTATATAACTAACAGAAAAAGTTTGCCATATTAACTTAAAGTGCACAATATACTTCAGTTTTAAAAATAACAACTTACCTTTAAAAAGAAGTTGAAGTTATTAATGAAAATCCTATTGAAATGTACACCAGGAAGTAGTAGTCAAAATGGCTGTGTTTCCTTGTCTTCCTTTATATATATTCGGGTACATAACCAATCAAATGTCAGGTAAAAAAAGTAGAAAATGAAAGTAACATTTTAATTGGTTGTCAATTCCAACACTTCAGATGTGTTTTGTGAAGTAATTTACCTCACGGTATTTAGAGAGGTCTACAGGCTAAATGGGAGTCCACCATTTTGTGTTTCAGTCGAATCAAGATACAAGATGGAGGGCAAATAATGTTCAGAATGGGTAGAAGGGGGCACGGTAGATGTATCTTGACCCCCTTGGTTTTCTGAGGGTGGCTGAGGAGGACCATAGTTCTTCACTCTTGTTCACTCTCTCTGTTTCTATTAATGTCACTGTTTATGACTGATCATAAAAATTTTTTTAAAAAAAGAACAGTAACTATAAGGGAAGGAAACAGACAGTTATGTTAAAAGAAAGACAGCTATAGGGAGTAAACTAAGGATACTGTTACCTACAATCCACTGCTGTTGATGTTACTGACCATGTCATGAATGATGTAATATGTGACATCATCAGCAGTGGATTGTAGGTAACAGTATCTCTTGTTTACTCCCTAACGCTGTCTTTCTTTTCACATAACTGTCTGTTTGCTTACCTTATACTTACTGTTCTTTTTTTTAAAAAATATTTTTTTTGGTTAGCTTCCGGTACGCGTACCGGGTAGCGCTCCGGGAGCGAACTAAGAGAAATAGAGATTGGCAGAGTTTCAAATATTCTACCAATTTTTTTATAATGGGGAGTTAGTTCTTAAAATAACTTTTTTTTTTTATGTTTTTGTTGTTTTATATTTTTTTTAGTATTTTTTGAACATTTTTTTACTTTTTTTGTATTTTCTGAACGTTTTTAAAAATTTTTTGGTTTTTTGGGGGGGGGGGGAACAAAAACGATCCATTGTAAAGGGCTCAACAGGAGCAACAAAAAAAAAAGAATTTATTTTTTGGGGCGTCTCGGACAAACATTAACATGATTTTGAATAGCTCGTAAAATCAAACTGATGCTACTTTCTCTGTAGCAGATGAAAGCGCCACATTCCACGCACACTTGCTTTACGTGCCCAAACAACATTTGGATGTTTGCGATCATCTCCCTCGCCTCTGGTCCCGACACCTCTGGGACAACCGATCTTCTTGCCATTGGGAGGGGATTTTGTTGTTCGTCACGTAGCTGGGCAGCACTATAATTATTTGGGTGCCACCTACTCATATGCCGATGCATAGTGTGATTGCCGTAACTGTATTTTTTATCAGTTCCCCTTGACAATCTATCACCGCATATACGGCAAAACACGTAGCGTGCATTCACTTTTTTTTGCCCCTCTGGAATTCTATAGAATTGCCAGATGTAATTCTCCTTTCGATTGTACCTCCTGGGCTCCTCTGGCAAAAACTCAGGCTCTTCCTCCTCTTCCTCCTCTTCCTGTTCTTCCTCTTCTTGCAAAATTACTTCTGCAGGTGGTCCTCTCTTTCTTGGATTTGGTGGAGGTGGTGGGTTAGCACCAGCTGAAGCTACTAATGAAGCCATCTCAAAGTCTAAATAAAGGGTCTTTCTCTCACCAAGATGAAAGTCAGAGTGAGGAAAGAAGGAGGGGTTTTCATCATTTGGGAAAAACAAAAGTTCTAAACCAATGAAAAGTGTTCATTTTAGATCACATGACCTAGTATTACATCATTAGGAAACCAAAAGTGAAATGAACCAATGAAAAGTGTTATTACCGAGTCACATGACCTGCTGTGTTTACGTTACGCGGTCGGCGCCGCGCCGCGGATCGCTTCCGGTTCGCGTACCGCTACGCTTCCGGGTACGCGAACGTAGCACGTAATATGACGTATTACGCGAGAACGCGAAACGTCATGCTGACGCGAAGCGTCACGATGTTGTTTTGTAACGCGAGAGGTGCGCAAAAGGAACGTTTACCGGTTCGCGTACCGGGTCGCGCCTCCGGATTGAGCTAACGGGAAGCTAACCGGTACGCGTACCGGGAGCGAAACAAAAAAAAATAAAAAAAAAATTGTATTAAAAACATGTAAAAAATATTTTTCTATTTAAAGAATAATACATTGTAAAGGTTTTGATATTAGCTATTAAAAAACCAATGAAATTCACTGAAAAAACCATAGGTTATAGACCATATATAGTTAGGAATTAGCATTTACAAAACCTTGAAAATTCACTGAAAAAACCATAGGTTATAGACCATATATAGTTAGGGATTAGCATTTAAAAAACCTTATTTTACTCACACAAAACCATTGAAATTCCATATATAGTTAGTTGTACTAACTATATATCACGCACCCGCAATCCACTGCTGATGATGTCACATATTACATCATTCATGACATGGTCAGTGACATCACTGATGACATCACTGATGACATCTCAAATGACATCACTGATGACATCACTGATGACATCTCAAATGACATCACTGATGACATCACTGATGACAAAATCCAGTGACTGTATTTTTCTGTAAAGTTAAAATATGTCTTACATATTTATGAACGAGTCGATGTATAAGTGTCTGGACGAAGGATTTAGTAGGTGCATGACTGAATGTATGAGTGAGTGATTAAATGTGTCTCACTGAGTGCATGGGTTAGTGACTAAACTGTCTTAATTTGTGCATTATTATGTCTGTTGTTCTGTAAACTGCTGCATGTGTTGATCAGTAGCTATATGAGTAACTATATGGGTTATTGATTGGTTGCCCAAGCATTTGTATGGGAGACTGAGTGTGTGTGTGGGTGGCTGGGAAGTGTATGACTCTGTGCATAGATGTATGGGTTCAAAAGTGCATGTTGGAAACAGCTGTATGGGCGGTTGACTGTGTGCATGACTGTATTGTTGAGTGAATAGATATCTCAGTGCTACATGTCAAATTAAGTACATATGTAAAATACAATACATGTGAGAGTTGACATATATAAATAACTGTGCATAAGAGCCAGTGAATGTGTGAGTGGCTGTATGGATCATTGTGAACTTGTATCCAGGATTGTATAAGTGAGTAAATATGTCTTAGTATATGTTTGAATAAGTAAGGTGTGTTTAACTGTATAGTTAAGGAAATGGAGGTGTGATTGATTGTTTGCATGACTGTCTAGGTGTGTGTGTAACTTCATGGATGAGTGACAATCTTTGAGTCTGTGTTTACACTGAGTGTATCTAAGGTTATATTAGAGTCTGAAGAGGTTCATCGTATTATCACATAAATGATTTTATCAGTGATGTCATCAGTAATGTCATTTGATATGTCATCAGTGATGTCATCAGTGATGTCATTTGAGATGTCATCAGTGATGTCATTTGAGATGTCATCAGTGATGTCATCAGTGATGTCACTGACCATGTCATGAATGATGTAATATGTGACATCATCAGCAGTGGATTGCGGGTGCGTGATATATAGTTAGTACAACTAACTATATATGGAATTTCAATGGTTTTGTGTGAGTAAAATAAGGTTTTTTAAATGCTAATCCCTAACTATATATGGTCTATAACCTATGGTTTTTTCAGTGAATTTTCAAGGTTTTGTAAATGCTAATTCCTAACTATATATGGTCTATAACCTATGGTTTTTTCAGTGAATATATATATATATATATATATTTATTTTTTTTTTTTCCAATCCTGGCTTGGCTATTTCAAAAGAACAGGCACCGACTCCGTGGATGAAGATTAAAGGTTTTTATTTGCCAATAAGAACGATCAGACGCGTTTCGGCGGACAAGTCCGCCTTGTTCACTACATCTGCTTGCACCAAGTTAGTGAGCATCATTTATACTAGTGCATATTAGACATGTGATAGTACAACCCAGTGTCATAGGTGACCATGTGACTATGAACATGGAAAAGTTGGATGCGCGCAAAACATGCAAGTCATTGTTCACATAAAACAAAAGATTAACTCAAAACCTTGTAAATACATCTTTACAATTGGTAATTAATAACAGTGTTTACTAATTCTTGTTATTTGAGAATTGTGGCTGTTTAGTTTGTGAAGTATGGCTTTATTTAGCACCCATAGCTGCTGTCTGTTACGTTCTACTTTAGACATGGAAGAGTTCCTCTACCACGTGTATAAATCCCCAGCTGCTCTACAAACTGTAAGCTCATGAAGCCTGTGCGTGACCAGACGTGAGTGCAATGCATCCCTGCCTCCCCGTGTTCTAGAGGTAAGTTAAGGGTGAGCTGATCTGGAGGCAGGCATGTCATAGTGTTAACGGGGCCTTCGCCGAGTAAAAGGAGAAACAAGCAGGCACTTTTATTTCTCCAGGATGTGAGGCGCTCTGTTATCGCGGGTCAATGTTTAGAAAACATTTGAAAGGGCCGCTGTGTTTAGCTGTTGCGCCTGCGATCCGCAAGGTTTTACTCAAGTGAGTGAAGGTGATTAATGGTTGACACGGTCGTAAACGTGACCCGATGGCTGAGATTAAACGCAAGTGCGTTAAGGGGATGTAGCCATACAGGGGCACGGGATCCCGCCCAAGTGGGCATTCGACGTGTGTCTTATTGGAGCAATCCCTGCTTGCCTCTTTGAAGATATTCGCCCTATGACTGTTTCTGATGCCGTCTGTCATGTGGGAGAGCAGTTATTAATTGTCAAGAAGGGGACCTTGCTTATGGAAGTAGCTTGCAACATTGATTCGAGTCCTGGGTTGTACTTCTTGGTAGTGGGTTGGAAGTGTGTGAAAAAGAGTGGTTTCAAGAAACATTACTTAATTGAACGTGCACTAAGTGATTTAAAAAGGACCGAGTCCTAGATGGTGAAACTAGATGTTCTCAGTGGAATGGGTATTATTCAAGATATCGTGGAGGGTGGTGAGGTATGTGTTTTCTGAGTGCCATATTATAGGTGTACACTCAGTGCCTCGTCAGCGTTGAGACCAAATGGGATCTTGCTGTTGAGCTGTATAATGTACTTTGATTCAAGTCGCCTCAATTTTTGTTGTCTAATTCCTCCCATGGGGTTTGGCGCTACACTGTCTAATTCAAAGTAAGTGAGTTCCTCCGCTTTTCCGCTGTGGTGGGCATTGATATGGCGAGCCACAGGATATGCTGGGTCGTCATTGTTGATGGCTCTGAGGTGTTGGAGAATCCTTACATGCACTGGGTGTATGGTGCTCCCCACATAGATTAAGTCACAGGGGCATTTGAGAACGTACACCGCAAAGTCTGTTTTGCACGTGTAGTGTTGTCTGATTTTAAAAGGGGATTTTCTGAAAGGGAACTTGACTGTTTTAGTGTTGACCCCATGTTGGCATGCCTTGCACTTTGTGCATTTATAGAAGCCAGGTTGGGAATGCAACCAGATCTTTTTGGGGAGAGCATAAGGTGCATAATTGACCAATTCTTGGGTCATTGATGTAGCTCTCCTGAACGTAAGCTGGGGTGGTTTAGCACAACTCTGGCCTATGACTGTGTCATTTTTAATCAGTGGCCAGTGCCTGTACAGGATTTTCCTGATGTTCTTGTGATATAAGTTATATCCTGTGATTAATCTAGGCGTTGTGTTTGTGTTGGTAGTTTTGGTGTCATTAGCTGCTTTGGACTTTTTTTGGAGCAAATCCGACCTATCCAGGCGGTCACTCTTTTGTCTCGCTTTCTTCAAGGTGTTAGGGCTGTATCCTCTGTCTTTTAGTCTGGCACAGAGACTGTCTGTGCTTGTTATGAGGTCTTTCTGTAGGCTGCAATTTCTCTTCATCCTTATGCATTCAGCATAAGGAATGCTTTCTTTGAGGCTTGTGGGGTGAAAGCTAGATGAGTGCAAAATGGTGTTACCTGCAGTCTCTTTTCTATGGGTGCGAGTCTGTATTTTACCTCCCTCATGAAATACCTCAAGGTCTAAAAAAGTGATGCTTTCTTTGCTCGCCGTACATGTAAATTTCAGATTTAGGTTGTTGTTATTTAAGTCTCTGGAGAATTGAAGGGCGCTTTCTTCTGTGCCACGCCACAAGATGAAAATATCATCTATGTAGCGCCTGTACAGAACCACGTTGTTGGTCATTGCGTGGTGGTGTTGGGACATGAGTACTTGCTCCTCCCACCAGCCCATATGCAAATTAGCATAGCTGGGGGCGAAGCAAGTACCCATGGCTGTCCCTTGGATTTGTTTGTACAGGAGCTTGTTGTATGCAAAGGTATTGTTCTCCAGGCACCATTCTGCCATGTGTAACAACTTCAATGTATGTTGGAAAAGGGATATGTCTCTGTTTCCTAGGAAGTGCTGCATCGCTTTCAAGCCGTCCCTGTGTCTGATGCTTGTGTATAAGCTCTGGACATCTAAGGTAACAAAGTTGTAATCATCTTCCCAAACATAATCATATATACAATTCAAGAAGTCCCCAGTGTCTTGAAGATAAGCTGGCAAGGTTCTTACTATCGGTTGAAGAAAATAGTCAATGTATTTACTCGTGTTCTCAAAGAGACTCCCTATAGCAGAGATTATGGGTCTTCCTGGTGGGCAGCTTGGGTTTTTGTGAATTTTAGGAATGAGATATAACTGTGGGGTGATTGGATAGTCATTTTTTAGAAATTCCAATTCTTGTTTTGAAATGAGGCCTTTTCCCCTCCAGTTGTAGAGACAGGTGTGGTATCTCTCCTTGATGTTGTAAATGTTCGTGCTACTGGTTCTAATATAGCATTCTTTGTTTTGTAATTGGAACATGGCCTCTTTTTCGTACATGTCAAACGGCCATAGCACTATGTTACCTCCCTTGTCCGCGTTGCGAACTACTATGTCAGGTCTTTTTTTCAGTTTTTCCATCAGTTTGTCATGTTCTTTCCTTTGGTTGTTGGTGTTTTTGTTGAATTCATTGCTACTTATGCAGGCCAATTCTTTTAGGTCATTAATTACTTTATCCGCAAACATGTCAATATTATCCCTGGGCATAGGGGGATAGAACGTCGATTTTGGCTTGAATGGGCTTTTTTCTGTGGCATGAATTAGGATGTTTGACAATGACCCTGTTTGTGTGTTTGTTAGGCTCCCGTCTTCCACGTTCATTTCTAATTCCGTGATGTCCTTCAATGCCTCGAAGTCTGCGACCCTCATGGGGTGTGGGGTTGCAATGGGTTCTATTAAGGGCATACTGTCCTGAGTTTTATCTTTTTGTGATGAAAAATATTTTTGTAGTTTGAGTTTGCGTGTAAACTGGTAAAGATCAATTCTTGTTTCCGCATAGTTAAAATTGGTCTCTTTGCAAAAGGAAAGGCCCAGTCTCAGAGTTTTTTCTTCATCATTTGTTAGCTCCATGGTTGAAAGATTTACGACTGTGTTGGTGGTTGGTGTGTCTGTGTTCATCATCTCCTGTTGCGTCTGTATGTGTTTTTTGTTCTTTGTACCATGTCTGCCCCAGCGTCTGTTTTTCCTCCTTCTGCTGTTTGATTGGTTCGGATGTTTGTGGTTTGATCTCCCCTTCGCGTTCTGGGTCGTAGGATCATTAGCCGTTCCATTCTTAAAAAAGCAAACTCATCCATTGGTGTTGGGACAGTCTTTTTGGGATTAGCATTGGTTCCTGCCTCCAGGTCTGACTCTGCTCCTGAGCTTACTTCGGATTCGCTCATCACTTGAGGGCTCAAAGGGATTCCGCCCGTGGCGGAGAGTTGCTGTCTTCGTATATTTTCAAACTTCCTTGCAAAGGTGTAGATTCTGCCTTGGAGATAATCGTTTCTGTCCCTCTGGAATTTTTCTGCTTTCCTGATTTTAATGGTACTTTCAAGTTTCTGTACTCTGGTATTGATATCTTCCAGTCCTTTCTTGACCAGTTCCTGGTTTGGTACTTTGGCCAGCTCTTCCATGACGCAGTTAATTTTCAAGAGTAATTTCTCCCTGTCCGAAGTGGCAAACTGCACCAGGATGCGCAACATATTGCGTGATGATTCCGCACTGTTGTCTGCCCAGGCTTGCAGCATGGCTGGGTCAGGGTCCTCATATGTGGGCGCCACCAACACTCTTAGGCCTCTAGGTATTCTGCCAACATCCAGGTATTTCTTGAGGGATGTACACTCCCACCATTTGGCTACTTCAGCTTTTCTCAGCTTTTCAAGTTCAGTCAAAAGTTTCTTGGTTTCATTTCCCTGAGGTGCCTGCTGTGCACTTGTGCTTGCTGTTGAGGTTGTTGCAGGTTCAGCTTGCTCTTTGAAGATGTCGAGAGCAGCCGCTTCACGCTCTTTGTCCCATTCTGCTGACATCGCCAATTTTCTCAAGTAACTATAACTCGGTCCCTAAGGTAACTAAAACTAAGACAAAATATCACCACACACATGTATGCCAGCAATATTGTTGCAGTGACAGTTAGTCCCTTGCAAACTCTAGAAGTTTTACTCCCTGAGGATATATATATATATATATATATATATATATATATATATATATATATATATATATATATATATATATATATATATATATATATTACCTACTGGCGGTCGCCAGTAGGTATATATAGTTAGGATTTTTTCTCTATGGGATTTTTGAAAATTCTATGTCTAATAACTTTGGCGTTTGTGGACGGAATTGGCTGAAATTTTCAGGAAAATGGAACATTTTGTTTCTGAGCAGCCCCTGAAAATTTGGGGGGGGTTCGTCAAGGGGGGCCGAGAAAAAAGGGGGGTCCCAAAACGTGTTTTTAACATTGAGTTTTCCATAGGGCGGTTGGCCTCACTTTTAGCCCGAACGGCTGAATGGATTTGCACGAAACTTGGCAAAATTGTAGGGACTGGTAGCCCGATGTGCCTTTGCTAGGTCTCAATATATGTGCTCCAGTGGATTTTGAGAAATTAACGTTCAAAAAAAGATATATATCTGTAACAGCGGACCAGGCAGCGTTCCGGTTCGCGGACTTTACGCGTTACGGAGCTGATTGGTTCTCCGGCGTCTGTAAACATTCCAAACAGTCCGTAGCGGCCGCCATCTTGTCTCTCGGTAGGATCGAGAGACAAGAGGAGGCCAAAGCGAAGGGGCAAATGACCATTAGGGGGCATAGTAGATCCTCCCTGACCCTCTAGGTTTGATGTGGAGGTTTTAAAAGGGCCCCGCGGGGCAAAAAAAAAAATAATAATAATAATCGAACGGCTGAATGGATTTGCACGAAACTTGGCAAAATTGTAGGGACTGGTAGCTCGATGTGCCTTTGCTAGGTCTCAATATATGTGCTTCAGTGGATTTTGAGAAATTAACGTTCAAAAAAAGATATATATCTGTAACAGCGCTCCGCTTCGTGGAGATAAAATTATCTAGGTTTGATGTGGAGGTTTTAAAAGGGCCCCGCGGGGCAAAAAAAATAAAATAATAATAATCGAACGGCTGAATGGATTTGCACGAAACTTGGCAAAATTGTAGGGACTGGTAGCCCGATGTGCCTTTGCTAGTTCTCAATATATGTGCTCCAGTGGATTTTGAGAAATTAACGTTCAAAAAAAGATATATATCTGTAACAGCGCTCCGCTTCGCGGAGATAAAATTATCTCTGTATTACCTAGCTGTTGGCGACCGCTAGTAGGAGAAACAGTCGCTAACATCGCTATCTCCTATTACCAACTTTTGGAGATATTCGCGCTAAGCGCGAATATCTCCAAAAGCTACCACCTGCCCTGAGCAGTTCTTAGCCATGTTATCCAATGGGAGGTGGATAACATGGCTAAGAGCATTAGCTCGGTAATGCATGAATATCGCTGAGTTTTCAGCGATATTAATGCATTGCGGTCGTTTTTTATCGCATTTGCGATAAACCTTGATAATAGCAAGGTTTATCTGCGATAATTTCTGACGATGCTTAGCGGTAAAAAATTTGTTGCTAAGCATCGTTAGGGATAAATATCGCTTAACTTTGGTAATATGCCCCAACGTCTGTTAACGTTCGATTCGAAGGAAATCAGGAAGTGTTGAAAAACATTGTCTGCGCCATCTTGCCTTTTTTCAAATGCCACACTTTTGTCGTGCACGGCAGTCATTTTAGATGCCTTGACCAGACCCACTCTCTGCACGCTGTCGATCCTTAGCATGGCTCCCCACCCTCGCAAGCATCTCCCCCAGGCACTGGTCACCCCCGTTCTCTGTCTTATGCATGGGTAATAAACCTCCCCCCATCTGCGCTGCTCTTCCCTGAGAATCACACCCTGTGCCCGCCCGACACCTCCCTTTCGCCCTATTCACTACCGCACCCTCTGACACTCCTTTTCCTCTGTGTCCGATTGTCCAGGCCGGTCCTAGGCTATCAGCTAGCCCTGCAGATGTAGTTTATGGCCCCAGCTGTAAAGAATCACCCCTCTTCAAAGGAGTTATAGTAGATCAAGGCCCACACTCGATGAGATCCGTCACAGCACACGCGTTCCTACTATCTGAAAACCATCCTGTATTGTGATTGGGGAGGGGACCGAGCCTGAAGCGGAAGATTCCAGGGATGACTCTTTGTACATCAAAGTTTTTACAATTATGTGTCACATTAAAAATATATAGCACTCCAACAAAGTAGTAAGATTATAAAACTTTAATAACTTATAAATATATACAACAAAACAAAAACAGTAAAAACATTTAAACATTTTTAGGGAAAAACAACAAAGTAGCGGTCGGCTGTGCGAATAGTCCCAACGCAGCACAACGTCCAGATTTCTGGACGGCACCCAGGTGATGTTGCCTGGGTGCCGCACTGATTTCGGCATCCGGCGTGGGGCGTCGCGGGGGGTGGGTCATCAGTAGCAAACTGTTGTGCGAATAGTTCCAAGGCAGCAGAACGATGGCACCAAGGTGATGTCCAGTAAGTTGCCGCACTGGTTTTGGTATCCTACAATGCTGCTCCGAATAACGGCGTGGGGCGCCCCGGGTGGGGGGGGAGGCGGCGTGAACGGGCCTCTCCAGGTGGAGTCTCGTCTGTTGTAGTGGGGCGCCCCTTTACCGTTTCAGTTGCCATTCCGTCCGCTTTTGGTCCACTGTGTCAAAAGCCGCAATTCAGCTGAGTTGCGCCCACTCTTGCGGTGCAGCGATAGGCGGCTGTCACAGGACTCTCAAAATGGCGGCAGGCTCTTTCCTTTTTGGGCCTGGTCCACTGAAATGGCCCTGGGACACCTTGGAAATCGGACGCTTGTCTGCTAGGTCTTGGACCCCATTCTCGAAAGCGTCCCCTCCGCCTTGAGGATTCAACAAAAGTTTTGGGGGCCCCCGACTCCTGCAGGCTTCTGGTGGGGAGCGGCTGCCATGATTGCTTGCGGAATGACCACGACGGAGCCACGAGATGGTGGTGCTTTCATGGTGACGCCAGCTTCAGTCTGAAACATCCAGAAACAAGGTGGGGCTTTCATCGTTTGGGAAAAAAAAAAGTTTTCATCCAATGAAAAGTGTTATTTTTAGGTCATATGATCAAGCCTTCCATCATTAGGAAACCAAAAGTAAAATGAACCAATGAAAAGTTTTATAAACAAGTCACATGACCTGTTATGCGGCATAGGGGTATAAAATGCGGAGAAAATACGTTGGCACGTGAGGCGGCGTCAGTAGCGGACCGATGTGCGAATAGGCCGAAGGCAACACAACGCGCCAAGATCCGGATGGCACCGAGGTGGTGTCCAGCAAGTTGCAGCACTGGTGTGGCCATCCTAGAATGCTGAAAGTCGGCGTGGGGCGCCCCGTTGGCCTGTGAGTTCGCGTCAGTAGCGGACCGATGTGCGAATAGGCCGAAGGCAGCACAACGCGCCAAGATCCGGATGGCACCGAGGTGGTGTCTAGTAAGTTGCCGCACTGGTGTGGCCATCCTACAATGTTGAAAGTCGGCGTGGGGCGCCCCATTGGCCTGTGAGATGGCGTCAGTAGCGGACCGATGTGCGAATGGGGCCAAAGGCAGCGCAACAATATTTTCTGAATAGAAGACACCACAAGGCGCTGAGATGCCAAGATCCGGATGGCACCGAGGTGGTGTCTAGCAATGTGTGGCACTAGTGTGGCCATCCTACAATGGTAAAAGTCGGCGTAGGGCGCCCTGTTGGCCTGTGAGATGGTGTCAGTAGCGGACCGATGTGCGAATGGGGCCAAAGGCAGCGCAACAATATTTTCTGACTAGAAGACACCACAAGGCGCTGAGATGCCAAGATCCGGATGGCACTGAGGTGATGTCTAGCAAGTTGCTGTACTGGTGTGGCCATCCTACAATGCTGAAACTCGGCGTGGGGCGCCCCATTAGCCTGTGAGATGGCGTCAGTAGCGGACCGATGTGCGAATGGGGCCAACGGCAGCGCAACAATATTTTCTGAATAGAAGACACCACAAGGCGCTGAGATGCCAAGATCCGGATGGCACCGAGGTGGTGTCTAGTAAGTTGCACTGGTGTGGCCATCCTACAATGCTGAAAGTCGGCGTGGGGCGCCCCGTTGGCCTGTGAGATGGCGTCAGTAGCGGACCGATGTGCGAATGGGGCCAAAGGCAGCGCAACAATATTTTTGGAATAGAAGACACCACAAGGCGCTGAGATTCGGTTAGCACCGAGGTGGTGTCTAGCAAGCTATGCAGCTGAGTTGCGTGCGCACTTGCGGCGAATAGGTCGAAGGCAGCACAACAATGTTTTCTGAATAGAAGACACCACAAGGCGCTGAGATTCGGTTACCACCGAGGTGGTGTCTAGCAAGTTGCTGCACTGGTGTGGCCATCCTACAATACTGCTCCGAATAACGGCGTGGGGTGCCCGAAGGGGGGGGGAGGCGGCGTGAACGGGCCTTCCTAGGTGGAGGCTCGTCTGCTGTAGTGGGGCGCCCCTTTACCGTTTCAGTTGCCATTCAGCTGAGTTTCGGCCGCTCTTGATGCTACAGCGACAGGCGGCTGCAACAGGACTCTCAAAATGGCGGCCTGTTCTTTGGATTTGGGCCTGGTCCACTAAAATGGCCCTGGGACACCTTAGCACTCGGACGCTCGATTTTTTTTTCCTTTCCTCTTCATGCAAAAAAAGGTAAATGCCCGGTACGTTATACGCTTCATCTGCCACGATGTACTCTCCAGAGGAACCGAAAAAAAATATAGTTATGGTAACTATACCATGCATCGTCATATGGAGAGGTGGCACCAATTAATTATAGTGCTGCATAAAAGAGAGATTTGGAGGAGAACCCCCGACCTGCCAGTACATTCATCAAAGAAGTGGCACTGACAGCATCAGAGGCAAGGGAAACGGTCCCAAATATTTAGAAGAACTTTGGAAAGATTAAAATGACATGTTTAGATTGTGGCAAATTAATTTCATGTGGACAGATGAGTGTTACTCTATAAATACAGCATATGAACATCATCATAGTCGATGGTTGGTAGAGACATTTTGACTATATCCTGGACCTGCCCGTCCTCGCCCAAAATGGCGCCGGAATAAATGGGACTCGCAACTCCTTGTTGTGTACTGGTTGCAGAACCTTGAAATCACGAGATACGTATGCAGTTTTGAAGCACATGGCGGGCGGGGACGAGAATTGATTGAGTATTTCGACATCCCTATTGATATTAAGTTCTGATGTGTTATTGATTACTGTACTATTGAAAGTTCAAATTAACGTCACCCATGGTACTTGCCCGCAAATCTAGATAATTTTATTGTAACTGTCCCTGTCGTATTTTAATTATAAAATGTACGTCCACCGATTCAGCAACTGTTAGACACCTTAGTTCTTGCAACCTAATGGCCCGCCCGTTACGTTCCTCTACAGTGTAAATGTCTACTCATCATATACGATTACAGTTTGCTCCGTGGCCGGCCCACGTGGTTATAGGCTCGTATTTGTATAATGAAATTTTCACAATAAAGGTTTTTAAAAGAAAGCATGGTAGTAGTATATACATTGGTAAAGTTTTTAATAATAGTCACTGTTTTAGAATCATTAAAAGGCAAGTGAAATAAAGCAGACCAATTACATGAAGGGTAAAAGGTATAATACGCAGGAACGCAGTAAAGATAAATGGTCAAGGGCTGTTGTGTTTTCTACTCCTGCAACATAAAGTGATCGATAAGAATCTCATATTCAGGCGTATCGGCGACTAAGACAGCAGGTCGACCCTCTTTTGCTCAACGGCTCCGTCATGGGACGAAGAAACGCCCTTTTTCTCGAAAAAAGAATATATTTTACTTGCAGGACAGTTGTAAATTTTCCGGGAAAGTACATTAGCCTGGAACATTATAACATATATTTAAGAAAAAATAATGTTCGGAAGTAATAAAAAGCGTAATTTTTAGGTCATATGACCAAGCCTTTCATCATTAGAATAAGAAAAGTAAAATGAACCAATGAAAAGTTTTATTAACAAGTCACATGACCTGTTATGCTTACGTTACGCGCTGCGCGTCGCGCCCCGGATGACTTCCGGATGCGCTAACGCGGCGCGTCATATGACGCATTACGCGACAACGCAGGTCCAGAATATAGTCAAAATGTCTCCACCAACCAGCGGTCGGAACACAACCCCTTTCAGCAGGCTAAATAGTTCTGTTAAATGACAACAGAAGGGACAGGCAACAAGAACCATCAGTCAAAGAGGGGAGGGCTAGTTCTTCTCTACCGGGTTACATTGGGGCGCTACCGGAACTGATCGAATTGGTAGTCTACAGTGTTTCTGGATGTTTCAGACTGAAGCTGGGGTTAGCATGAGAACACCACCATTTCGTAGCTCCGTCGTGGCCATTCTGCGAGCAATCATGGCAGCCGCTCTTTATCGTTATTTTGGGCGGGGTGGGTGGCGGAGCCGAGCTGTATTGCAGCCATCATGGTGTGGAGTTCAGTTCATCTCACTAGTTTCGTATTTGTCATGAGGGGTTGTTCCTAATGTTTCTATTTTAGCGAGGTCAAAAAGAGATCCCATTAGTGGCCTACTGATTTTGCTCGATTCCTTTTGTTTTTTTACACGATTTTTCGTTATCTGCAAAGACTAAACAGAGTATTGCGACTCTGTGTTTGTTTGTAAATAGAGAATGAACCAAAGAGAACCAATTCTAAAACAGTAAATGCTTGGATAACAATCAATCAAATGGAGAGAGAAGCAGGCACGACGTATTACAATGGGGGCAAAGGCCTGCGTTAACTACCTTTCACTATCTGCAAAGAGAGAGTACTCCTAATAGAAATGAGGGGGGGGCAGCATTCAAAGCAGATCAGTGTGCATAAACACGAAAATGTTTTTACTTACCACGTACTTGACATTCGACAGCTTATGATATTTGCTATTAAAAAACCATTGAAATTCACTGAAAAAACCATAGGTTATAGACCATATATAGTTAGGAATTAGCATTTACAAAACCTTGAAAATTCACTGAAAAAACCATAGGTTATAGACCATATATAGTTAGGAATTAGCATTTACAAAACCTTGAAAATTCACTGAAAAAACCATAGGTTATAGACCATATATCGTTAGGAATTAGCATTTAAAAAACCTTATTTTACCCACACAAAATCATTGAAATTCCATATATAGTTAGTTGCACTAACTATATATCGCGCACCCGCAATCCACTGCTGATGATGTCACATATTACATCATTCATGACATGGTCAGTGACATCACTGATGACATCACTGATGACATCTCAAATGACATCACTGATGACATCACTGATGACATCTCATTTGACATCAATGACCACATCACTGATGATATCATTCATGTGACAATACAATGCATCTCCTCACATTTTAATATAACCTCTGTTTCACCCAGTGTTAAATACAGAGTATAATTTTTGAAACCATTGACACACCAATACTAGTTACTACATACGCACTCACTGATTCCTACGTCTACACACACCTTCACTCATTCACCCATACAATCATTCATACATACAATCACTCATCTTTACAACACTATCATATGCACTCATACACCTATACAGACACTCACAGTCTGCCACTCATCCATGGAGTTACTCACACACCTAGTCAGTCCTGTAAAGAATCAATGACACTTCCATTTTCTTGTCTATACAGTTAAACATAGAGCACCTTACATTTTCAAACATATACTAACACATACTTACCTTCTTATACAATCATTGATACAAGTACACATTGATCTGCACAGAGTCACACACCTCCCAGCCAGCCACACACACACTCAGTCTCCCATACAAATACTTGGGCAATCAATCAATAACCCATATAGTTACTCATATAGCTACTGATCAACACATGCAGCAGTTTACAGAACAACAGACATAATGATGCACAAATTAAGACAGTTTAGTCACTAACCCATGCACTCAGTGAGACACATTTAATCACTCAGTCATACAGTCAGTCATGCACCTACTAAATCCTTCGTCCAGACACTTACACATCCACTCATTCTTCAATATGTAAGACATATTTAAACTTTACAGAAACAAAAAATCACTGGATGTTGTTATCAGTCATGTCTTCAGTGATGTCATTTGAGATGTCATCAGTGATGTCATCAGTGATGTCACTGACCATGTCATGAATGATGTAATATGTGACATCATCAGCAGTGGATTGCGGGTGCGCGATATATAGTTAGTGCAACTAACTATATATGGAATTTCAATGGTTTTGTGTGGGTAAAATAAGGTTTTTTAAATGCTAATTCCTAACGATATATGGTCTATAACCTATGGTTTTTTCAGTGAATTTTCAAGGTTTTGTAAATGCTAATTCCTAACTATATATGGTCTATAACCTATGGTTTTTTCAGTGAATATATATATATATATCCAGGTCCCGCTAAAGATCCAGGGCACTCGCGGGTGGGTGCGGTTTGCGGTAGAGGGTTCCCGCAATAACACGAAGCTCAGCTCCCAAGATTCTACTTAGATGCTCCATCGTTATTTATGTCTCTGAGCAATAAATAACGATGGTGTGAGCATCAACTTGTGTTTACGAGTGCGGTTCTTCTAAGTAGACTCTTGGGAGTTGAGCTTCGCGTATATATATATATATATATATATATATATATATATATATATATATATATATATATATATATTTACAGCAATACACCACAGCAACCTCCGGTCCTAGGAACGGCGAAGCAGGAAGACAGACCACAGGATCAGGTAGGTGAGGATTATTTATTTTTAGTTTTTAAGTGGCAGCATAGACGCGTTTCGGGCTCAGGAGCCCTTGTTCACAAGCGGAGAACATCAATCAAACGACATAGTGTGATATTTAAAGAGATACTATCCTCACCTCCTCTGAATGCCGGTCACATGACCAATAGGCATAGTAAACAGACTGTCCAAAAAGGCTGATACAACTTATTGCTGCAGATTAATTAGAAAACCAAACTTAGGCAGCATTAGCAGAAAGTATTTTTAAAAAGCATAAATGCAAATGGTAAATTATATGACTGTATAAATACAATAAATACAAAAGGATTAATCCTAAAAACCTTATACATTGTTCAATGATTTTTGTTGTATCAAATTCAATGTTCCCTTCAAATATGGACAGTAAAACATGTATACTCTTAGAGGATATAAGATACACAATCTCTAGAAAAAGACTAGCAGCAAAAATGGTCAATGTGCAAAGCTGTGCAAAAAGTGCAAGTAGAAAAAATTTGTGCAAAATAGTGCTATAAAAATAAACGGAAATTCTGGACTCAATTTGGGTCCGTTCTCGTCTGTTCCTGCATGGATGTTGACGGCGCTTGTGGTATATATATATACATTTGCAGTGAGTTCTAAATTGATGTTGTTAACATTCAAATCAGCAATAAATTGATGAGCTAATGTCTCAGAGCCCTTCCAAATTATGAACAAATCGTCTATAAAACGATACCAGTGAAGTACATGATTATATATATATATATATATATATATATATATATATATATATTCCCTCGCACTCTACCTCGTCGCAGGGGGAACACATTCACGCTGGTGCCATCGTCGGGATCGAGGTCGTCTCCCGCTTTACATCCAACACAAAAGTTTTCAAAGTATTGATGGCACTCCACTCAGAGGTTGCTTTTCAAATTATTTAATGATAACAATTGAGATCGCCTACGCGTTTCGAACTGGAGCGTTCTTGATCACGGCATAATTTTAGACAGTCAGTCCTTCTTTACTTTCGCATTAAATACACATGTAACATGTATATATATATATATATATATATATATATATATATATATATATATATTGTTTCCCAAAACGCTCTGCAGCAGAAAGGCACTCGACAGCTGCAAGGTATCATTCCTTCATTTATTTGCGTTACGAAGTGCAGTTACATCCGTCATTTTACTTGTTTGCCTGCCGACGGTTTCTGAGCTGTCCGCTCCTTCTTCCTGGGCAATTGGCAAAGCGGTTTTGTGCGGTTTACGTGAACTAATGCCTCAGCTGCCTTTAGTAGTGATGGTCAGGTGATGTGGCTTAGTAGCTTGTCATCACTTGCAATGAGTTCTGGGTCATGTAGTTTGGATCCACAATTGAGATGCCCACAGTGGGTTCCGCAATGTCATTTATTTAACAAGATCACAGTGGCTTACTCCAATGCCACTGCGATATTTAAAGCACTTGAGTGTGCCCCGGAGTAATGTCACTTTCGTTGGTGTTGCAATCTGCTGTGCCATCTCCAACTTCGGCAGTTTCCGGTTAGGCGGCCCCTTTCTCCATCGGCTCCCTCCTCTCTTCCAAGGTGGTGCTTTTCCCACGGTGAAGCTGCTGTGTAAATCATATTGTTTCTCAAAACGCTCTGCAGCAGAAAGGCACTCGACAGCAGCAAGGTATCATTCCTTCATTTATTTGCGTTACGAAGTGCAGTCACATCTGTCATTTTACTTGTTTGCCTGCCAACGCGTTTCTGAGCTGTCCGCTCCTTCTTCCTGGGCAATTGACAAAGCGGTTTTGTGCGGTTTACGAGAACTAATGCCTCAGCTGCCTTTAGTAGTGATGGTCAGGTGATGTGGCTTAGTAGCTTGTCATCACTTGCAATGAGCAGCAATCTTTAAATGTCATAAAACCACCTTTGGGGTGTGGAAGTCTCTCAACTTGAGACACCCTTGATTTTGATTTGATTTTGTTATTTATATAGCGCAACAATCACCCGAGGAAATCAAGGCGCTAGAGAAAGACCGCAAATAACACAACGTCCAGAAGAAGAATGGAGGGGCTTCAGCTCACCGTCTGTTTGAGAACAGCCAGGTCTTAAGGGCTTCTCTAAACAGGAGCAGAAGAGGAATAGATCTGAGTGCCAAGGGTAGAGAATTCCAGAGCTTACACGCTGCCACTGAGAAAGCCCTATCCTCCCACTTATTCTTCTTGGTTCTTGGTACCAGAAGTTGCATTTAATGGAGAAGCGAAGTAGTTGGCCTGGGGAATACCATTTGAACATGGTCTTCAGTCTCAGAGGATAGGAGGCATGCAGTGATTCATGGACCGTACACATTGCTTTAAAACTGATGCGTTGTTCAATGGGAAGCCAGTGTAGGTGTTCTAGTCCCTTTTTGGCTGATTGTCTTTTGGGAATGTCCAGAATGAGTTTGCCAGTGCATTCTGCAGTACCTGGAGTTTATGTTGTAAGCCCTTACTAGCAGCCAGGTACAGGGCATTGCAGTTTTGTAATCTGGCCATTACCAGAGCCAGAGCTACCTAGATACTGGCTGAACGCTGGATGAAAGGGAAGATTTTTTTTACATCCTTATAAGCCAGGAGCGTGTGGAAATGTTACGGTTCACTTGGGCCATGAAGCTAAGTTCCCCATCAATCAAGACTCCCAAATTATTGGCCTTTTCACTCGGGACAGGACAGCATCCTAAAGATTGAGGTCAGCAGTTACTGTTCCATTTGGCTGCCCCATATCCGAATATCATCACCTCTGTTTTTCCCCATTAAGTTTAAGGAAGCTAGCCGACCTCCAGTTTGCTACTCCGGACATGCAGCAGCGTACATTCTCTGACCCTGAGCCCAGCCCCTTAGGGATGGTAACCATAATTTGAGTATCATCTGCATTTGACACCACCTCCAATCTAAAAGAGTAGATTGCTGTAGCGAGGGGTGCCACATACAGATTAAAAAGGGTGGGACTCAAGGAAGACCCCTGCAGGACTCCACAAGGTAATGAGTAGGAGTCAGAGTGAAAAGATTTTAGATTCACCCTTTGGGATCTCCCTGTCAGGAATGAGGACAGAAGGGCAAGGGCTTGATGGGATATACCAAGAGTCCGGAGTCTGTCCACAGCAATATAGGAGAGATGGTGTCAAATGCTGCTGTCAGATCCAAGAGAATTAGCACCATTCCCTGCCCTTCGTCCACCTTACGCCTGATGTAATCCGAGGCTGAAACCAGGGCCGTTTCTGTACCGTGATGCCTTCTGAAACCAAACTATGACTCATTGAGCCAGGATTGCCTATCTGCCGTTTCCATAAGCTGCTTATTGAGATGTACAAACAACTGGGAGGTTTTTTTAGAGTATTCCAGAATTGCAAGGCGCACAGCCAGAGTATCCGTAAAGTTAAAGGTAGCAACGAAGGTTATTCAAAGGTTGGTACAGGCAATAGGGCGAACGGTAAATCCTCACAACCGCTCAAAGATGGACCAAGCTTGGTACATACAAGAACAAAAGAAAACCACAATGCCCCTGCACTAGTACAGAAAAATTATTGAGGTGTATGGTAGCTACAAAGTCACTCTGCTAAGTATGAAGAACAGATCGAACAACACCCAATTCATACAATTAGCTCAATAGTAGGTGATCCTCTTAAGACAAAATAGAGAAAGAAGTTTAGGATGTAATCCGTTGCTGGTACGAAAAAGTTCTGTTTATTGTTCCTTTAGGTAGGCCAACACGTGTTTCATCGCAGGGAAAGGTTCTGTTTGAAATGTGTTGCCATAAATGACCCCCACAGATAAACGTTTTGGATAATCTTTCGTGGGTACTTTGTTTTTGGAAATTTATCATATATTTTTTGTATATTTTGTGTTTTTCTTGCACTTTTTTGTATACTAAGACAACGTAAACTATTTATGCAAATAGGAGCAGCATTATCAATTTATTGTAAACGCTAGACAGGTTTCTTTATTAAATAATCTAACTTGGATGGACTCACACAAACAAAACCTTCCATTTGTGTCCATGATGTAACAGTACACCTCCTTAGTTGTAAAAGTACTAAACTGTATGTGAGGAACATTAACAAAAAGATTGGGTGAGAGAATGAGTTTCCTAAAATGTGCGGTGACTAAACTGGGATGTAACTTGGACCAAGGTCACACATGGGGTTAGCGTAAACTACTCTGCTTGTGAACTGCTACAGTCTCAGGCACTCCCCTCACCCCCTTTCAGGGTGACAAAAGAAAAACTCGCCCACTCCCAGACAAAGGTACTAACGCCTACGCACAGCAATATTTGGAAAGAGGGTGTGAGTTAACACCCGGAGCTGCCAACTTTAGAACTGGGGAACCAGATTTGAGTTTTGGCCTCTGCTCTCCCTATGCCTACATAAAAAAAAGTCAAAGTATCCATTTTGTCAGGAAGCTAGCAGACATCAAATTAGCTTAAACTTAGAACCAGAAACCTGTTTTTTTCCAGCACACCAAGACGATATGGCCCGAACGTTCGCAAGCTTTCCTTTGGCTGGGTGAATGCCACATAAAGCAACTCACTTCCTGCGCATTCTGGTATTGTAGTCTCTTCTATTAATAATGGGAACGGTGATAAAACAAATGTTGTAACGCAGCGAAAATTCTTGGGTGGATAAATACCCTGAGAAGGATTAGACCCTTAGGCTCCGTTTCCCTACAAAGTTTGGGTAAAGAAGCATTGCACAATTGGCCTGTGACACTCATTCTCAGCCTGAGCAATGGCTTCCACTGGCGAAAAGCGGAAGTGTACCAGAGGTGGAGGAGTGGTATCAGGAGGCTAATGGAACGAAGCGCCGACATAAAGCAGGGCTTGGGAGCAGAAAGTGTTCTGCCAGGGAGACCGAACGTTTACAGCATGGACACAAAAAAGTGAGACAATGCAAGGTTAACCGCGGGGAGCAGCTGCCGTCGACCCATGTACAGCAAAGGGGGTTGAAAACACTGTTCCACTCTGCTCCGGCGTCCACAGCACTGTACTAGCACACATATTCTTCCACGGTTTATAATATGGTGAATACATTCTGCAGCAGCAGAGATGGGGTGAAACATGCTTTCTAAAAATGTGTCAACACAGACAAACTGCCTGCTCACATTAGTGCCTGCCACACAAATTGTTGATATGAAATAATGAGAGTGAGGAGCAATTTCACAACGGAAGGCAGTGGTGTCGAAGAGTCTATGCTTGGTTTCACTGTTGCGAAGGAGGGAGTGTGTCACCGCAAGGATGTCAGTTTATCTACCAGGCAGAATGCACAAAGGACTAGGAGCTGCGCGGGGCAGCAAACAGAACAAATAGGAAAAAAAAGTCTCTCAGCGTAGCCCGCGGGTTAACAAGTGGGAGGGGTGAGGGGAGTGCGGCCGAGACACACACACAGCGTTTCCCTTGTGGGAGTGAGCAGGGGCACCATCTGTTTGAACGTTAATTACAAACAGATGTCGCCAAAGCTCGCTCCCACAAGGGAATCACCAAAAGTGCACGCGTAGCCATTCATGGCAATGCAAAGCGTTCACGTTTTTGGCAGAAAAAGCAAATCGATTACTAAAGGTCTCCTCTTAAGCAGTGCATGCGCGCTGCGTAGGCGAGACCTAAAAATAATCCTTTGTGTCTAGGGTGCTTTCGGCCCCCCCAATGGGGGGCAGAAAGACTGATCTTGACAGAATAAAATATGGGGAGCAAAGGCCCTTGCCCAAGGGGACGCTCCCCCCTCCCTGGTGGCTAGTGGGTGGATCCCTGCTTGGGGATCCCCCCAGGAGGGCCAAGGAAGGGTATCATTGGAAAGGGGAGATTCTCATGTGGTTCGGTGCTCACTGGCTGAGATAGCCCCACAAGCACCATAAGAGTGAAAATGAAACTAAGTTTCAGTTTCATTTTGTTGTAATGACAGACATCAGCACACCATGAGCACGATCGTCATTACAAGGAAAACAAAAAAAAATGCCTTGGGAGGTTGGGGAAGCTCTTCTGCACCTCCCAAGGCAAAAAAAAAAACATGAAATCCCCCTGCTGTTTCCAGCAGAGGGATTTTGTGCAAATGTGCTCATGTCAGAATGGTTCAGTCATGAGCACAGTTGTACTTGTGCTCATGACGGAACCATTCCTTCATGAGCACAGAAGGGGTTAATATAAGTTTTACTTGCTTGCTTAAGTAGTTGTTGAGATGGATATATTTCTTCTTTAATTGTGTAGTGAGAGAATCCGGCAGTGTTTCCTCATCTTAGAGCATTTGTCATTTTTGAAGTAATTAGTTGTTTAAATTAGAGTGCCTTTTATATTGTTGATTTAATGGTCTAATTTTATTGGTAAACGTTGTTTATACTTTCATTTTATTGGTTGGTTTGCTTATAGTTTCGATTTTTTTATCTGTTATGTCCTTCTATGGTACACACTAATTTAGGTTACATTTTTAAAGTATGATATATAGTTTGCTAGTTTTGAATATGCATTTATTTTTATATATATTATTAATATTTAGGTTGTTGTTTAAATGTTTGCAGTTAATGGTTACTTTTTGGGGGTTGTATTATAATGAATTTTGGTATATAATTTTTTGGGGTGAATGTTAAAAGTTTTGTCGATATAATATATTTATATTTAATTTATACATGTGTATAAAATGTTTTAGGTTTATTCTAATTGCTTTATGTAAAAAGTGACTACTGTAATATGTATTAATGATTATTTAATTATTTTGCAATATTATTGCAGTCAATATTCTGTGAATTGATATTCTTGACATATTATATGTTTATTTAAAGGTAACAATATTTTTGTTTTCGATATTTCTGTTTTTGATATTGATAAAAATAAATATTTTTTAACAACAATAGTTGTGTTATCAATATTTGAGGTTTTATTAGTAAAGTATAGGAAGTCAATATTTTTGTTACCTATACTTTTATTTCTGATATTTTTAGGTTTTGATAATATAGGCCTCAATATTTTTTCAGTGATCCTACTCTTTTGATGATCAGCTATCTTAAATCGTCTACACTATGCTTGTAGTTTTAGAAATGAGCTTAAAGTGGGACGTTGGCAACTTTACATTTGAATCTGCTCCTGTGCTGCCCGATCCGTTTCTTGATTTGCGTTCTACTTTGCCCTATGTAAATCAAATTACACTGACACCATATACAGTAGACCACATTTGACAAATTGCAGTTTGAGAAGAATTTCAGGTCCCACAGTAAAGTGACATGTAGAAATACCTTTGCATTCATAGTGAACTTACAAGCAATGCAATTTGTATATCGAATATGGTCTCCTACAACTGTTAAATCCCAGGTGGTCTCTAAGGTATCTTTTTTCCGTGTCTGCTTTGTAGCCACATGGACCTTATGGTCCTTTAGATTTCTGCCTCTTCTATGGCAGAATAAAGGAAAATCTAGGGAGTTGTTAGTCTGCAGGAATGACCAATGATTTTTGATGGTTTCACTACTTGATTTTTGTGAGGCGAGACGGTGGTAAGGGAAACCATCTTATTCAGGTCCTTTTGGGTAGCTTTGTTATTAGAATATTGTGTTCATGTTTTCCTGCTACAGTTGCCTCTCAGTCTTAAAAATTGGCCATAGTGTAGGTCATCTTTAATGGCCCTGGGATGAATGCTTTGGTATCTTAAGAAAGGGTTCCTCTCTGTGTGTTTTCTATATAGACCTGAGTATGCCTTCCTGATGATTAGTACTAAGATCAAAGAGGGAGATGTTTTCTGTGTCAGAATTCATGGTAAATCTCAAGTTAGGTTAGGTAGTATTGAAATATTCCATGAATTTCACCCACCAGGGACATCCTAGTACCCTCCAAAACCAAAGGGGATAATGGACGGAGTGTTGAACAATGCAAGCACTCACCCCCAGTTAACTGATCTGGGTTTAATCCACCATCATTCTTTAGCTCACTCCGCCACCCCTGTTCAGACATGGCCATATGCAAATCAGTCTGACCCTGTGCCTCATGGGAACAGTCCAGCCTGAACTGCCAAGCCATGTCTTCCCTGGACCGGAAACAAGCATCCAACGATGGATTTAGGCCCAGATCTCTGTACTGGGGTGAATGTATGACATTGTTCTGCATTCTGTCCATCAATAGTTCTTTTTGCATTTGTCACCCCGAGTGGGATGGGCATGCTCAGATGTGAGTCATGTGCTCTCCATGCCACTGGAATCAGGCTATCCTGGCTGAAGAGTGGTGTAACCCCGAAACTGTTCCTAGGATGCTTGTTTCCAGTCCAGGGAGGACCTGGCCTGGCAGTTCGGTCTGGACTGTTCCCATTGGGCGCAGGGTCAAGACTTATTTGCATATGGCTGGGTCCAAACTGGAATGGCATGGTGAGCAAAAAAACGATGAATTTAGGCCCAGATCTCGGTACTGGGGTGAATGTATGACATTGTTGTGCATTCTGTCCATCAATAGTTCTTTTTGCATCCTAGTACCCTCCCAGATCATACAAATATCATCAACATACCGCTTCCAACAACAATGCGAACTGAAAGGATTGTTGGTATTCAGGACAAATTGTCATTTAAAATGGTCTAAAAAGAGGTTCACCAAGTTAGCTGGAAAAAATGGTACCCATCAAAGTGTCTGTGCACTTGTAAAAACGAACGGAAGGTACGGACATTGGGAGATACGTTAAAGCCATATTCCAACATATCTTGGGATGTGAAGAAGGGGGAAACCTTCAGCTAGACAAGGTCCATTGACGGGGCCCCCCCGGTGGCAACAATGCCCAGCCCCCTGATATCCTAGCATGTGTTCATGGCTTTCAGCTAACAGAGTAATTCCTCAAGAAAGCCAGAGACTCGCACCCTCTCTAATTCTGAGGGCACAAGATAGTGTTCTTCCAAGATCTCTCGACATTCACTCTCTAACCAAACACTAAATTCCTGTACTTCAAAGAGCTCTTTTATGGCAGGGGGCACCCATTCAAGATCATCTTTTGCTGGGGAGGGAAAGGTTATCAGCCAAGGTCGATCCCTGAGGCAGGGCGCATATTGGGTCTGCAAACGGAGGCCACACAGTGCCCCCTTGGGAAATTCAATGAGGCTTCACCCACATGTGCATCATACTGGCAGCGTTTTGCCAAAGCAGCCAGGCGTTCACGCACAAACTCCAGCGTGATCGAACAGGACCATAGAGTGGTCTTGGACAAACGTTAGTCACACACAGGGCACAGACTGCTCCACCTCGATTGCTATGGTGAGTCGGGCTCACCTTCCATCAGAACCAGCTTAGAAACAGGAGAGGCATGGAGTGGACTCCTTCGCCTCCAGATGGAATATGTCTATGCTCCAGTCCGAACAATGCTCTATGGACGTAAGTTGGATATTCCCAGTGATAATGGGCCTGTTTGGGGTAATGTAGTTTTCGTTTATCTTCAGGATTTGTTTCACTTTTGCCATTTCAGTCAACCATACTGTTTGAAACATTAACACTATGGCTCATGAGTCACATACACAGGCCTAATATACACAATAGCCCAGCACACTTTTGTACGTAAATATAACAATGATATAATGATCAGAAAGCAACGCTTGTTCCAAAGATGAGTCGTTGCTGTATTAAGTTTGATTCTTTATTCAATTCTTTTAAAAACTTTTGGAACCGCCAGCGCGTTTCGTCCCGTCCAGGGACTTCTTCAGGGCTGATAGTATATGAACGGGCAAATTCTAAGCTGTGTTTGTTCATCAGTAGTGTTAACCAAAGTGAAAAGTTTAAATTATCAAGCAACAGCGTGGTTTCTCCATTGATTTTAAAATTTCGAAAATTTTGATTCGACAAGACTTCTCATAGAAAGGCAAGTATCCTAGATCCGGAATGCAAACTTGTGCGTGCATCGTAGTGGCGCCACTACGATGCACGCACGAGTTTGCAGGATAACATTGGGCTACTTTATGGATCTTAATAAGTGATAAGTTAATTGCTAACTTTCAATTGGGAAAAAGAACAATGGATAGACAGAATGTTGAACAATGTCAAAACATTCACCCCAGTACAGAGATCTGGGGCTAAATCCTAAATTTTCTGCTCCCCATGACATTCCAGTTTAAACCCAGACATATGCAAATCAGTCTTGACCCTGCTCCTCATGGGAACAGTCCTGCCCGAACTGCCAGGCCAGGTCCTCCTTGGACTTGAAACAAGCATCCTGTGACTGGTTTAGAGGTTTCACCCCTTGTCAGCCAGGCTAGCTTGACTCCATTGGCATGGAGAGCATGTGACCCACAACTGGGCATACTCGTCCCACTCGGGGTGACAAATGCAAAAAGAACAATTGATGAAGAGAATGTTGAACAATGTCAAACATTCACCCCAGTACAGAGATCTGGGCCTAATTCCATTGTTCATTTTCTCCCCATGCCATTCCAGTTTAAACCCAGACATATGCAACTCAGTATTGACCCTGTCACATGTCCAAACTCTGGTAGGGTAGTGAGCACAATAACGATGGATTTAACACAGATCTCTTGACCGGAGGTGAAGTTTGCTTCATTCAGCATTCTGTCCATCATGGATTCAAGCTAGCTATGAGGGGTGTTACCCCGAAACCGGTCCCAGGATGCTTGTTTCGGGTTCAGGGAAGACCTGACTTGGCAGTTCGGGCAGGACTGTTCCCATGAGGAACAGGGTCGAGACTCATTTGCATATGGTTGGATCTGAACTGTGTTGCTGAAGCGAGCTAAAGAACTATGATGGATTCAAGTAACAGATCTGGGGATGAGTGTCTGAAAGTTTCAGCACTCCACCCATCATCTCCTTGTGATTGACTTGTAGAAGTTAGCATCTTCATGCCTTAAATTAAAGTGAATGGCCCTCCTGTGGTGTTTTATGTTTTGCTTCTAGACGTTGAAGCAAAGGAGAACTAGGTGTGGAGGGAGAGGGTCTTCCTGACGGGATGGCTGAAGACAAGTTGTGCCCTACTCTGATTACACTTCAAAGGGCCCTACCTGTAGCTTTCACAAAGGAACCTGACACCAGGCCTACCCTTACCTTTGTCACCCCCTAGAGAGTTTGGAGTCAAGCACAGGTCAAGGGGAAGAACTGACCAGAACCACTTTGCGGGTAGACAATGCAATTCCCCAAACAAAGGCTGGTACCAGGAAAAAATGTGGCATCTTGAGTACCTTTATTCAGAACACTACTGCACCTGTGGAAGCTTCAGAAGAAGAACTGCACTGCTGTCTATAGAAGGCAGATTGGACCTGCTTGCCTTCAACCCAGGCTCTCCAGAAGTAACTCCAAGGGTCAGTTACCTGACCTCCTGTTTGAGACACAGAGACACCACAAGCTTCCAGAGGCCTCCATGCAAAAGCCACGCTGAACAGCACCACTGAAACTGTCTAGCCCTTCATGACCCTGTTGCTGACCTCTTCTGGAGTAACTCCTGATCCCAAAGAGGAGCCATTCAGGGATGAAATCTTTGCTGTCCTCAGAGTGTACTTCTGAATAAAAGGTGAAGATACAGCCATTTGGGACTCCTTGAGACCATGAAGTGACCACTTTGCGCTGAGAATCGGCTGTTGAAGTAAAGCTCCAGCGGGACCTGCTCTTCGCGCCAATAGTGACCGTCTGTGACAACCGCTTAAGCAAAGCTCCAGTGAGATCTGAAGTTCGCGCCAACAACTAGTGTAAGCAACTACCGCTTATGCGAAGCTCCAGTTATGAACGGCTCTTCGCGCTACATCTGCAAACTACCCAAGAAGCCTGACCAACTCCTCACGCAAGACGGTCATGGTCCAAATACGAACAAAAAACCCACGGTTATGGTATCAGAAGATATCCTGATCTGAGTTGAATTGGGCTCCTTGCACCACTTGGTCCCAATCTGACTGCACCTCCTGCAATAATGATAGCTATACTCCTCTTCCTCTATTGTAGCTGTCTTATCCCTCTCTTCTCTTTTTCCCCTTTTTCCTCCTTTCACTTCCTCCATCGACTTCCACTCTCACTTTTGAAGTTCTCTAAATTGTCATTACCTAGTTCCTCACTTTCTACCTCTTTCTTTTTTACTCCTTCTCTCCTATATCTATTTCTCATTTTCGTTCTCCCTTCGTTTCACCCCACTTATCCTTAATCCTCTTTATGCTATCTTCTATTTACGACCTACAAACTCGTCAACCTCCTTCCAATCTCCCTGTCCCCTTAATCTCTTTCCGCACCTTTTCTTTCACAGCTATATCTTGTCTTCAATTCTCTCTCTTTATCTTAGTCTTGCTTCTTTGTCCTCCTATTTTCTCTGACATCCTTATTTCTACACTGCCTCTCTTTCCCTCCCACATATCGTATTGTTTTTATATTCTTTCTGCCACTTGTCTTCCTACCTTTCTTCAAATTTTTCCTGATGTGCTCTAATTTTTGCGGCATCTCTTCTCCATGCCTCTGTTGTCCCTGCTTTCCTTTATCTTCCTAAACTTTATATTTCTCTTCAGGTTTTCTCTCTCTATTTTTAACTACGCTTTTTCTGTCCCCTTTGCCTCACTTCTTGTGACAAGGGACTCTCTCAAAGTCCTCCCCAGGGGAAACCAAGCACAGGAGCCAGTCTCCTGGCACCAGCAAATGAAATGAAGACTGAGTGGGCCACCTATTAATAAAACACATATGCTGCATGGTAAGCTGGGCCCCCACCCCTCTTGGCCCTGTGACCACTGTCGGGGGCCTAACGCAGGTCTCTGCAGCCTCTGCTGTGCAGGTGGGCCCAACTCTCCAGGGAGTCTCCAACCCGTTATTGGGCCCCATATAGCACAAGGCTAATCCATATTTGTGCGATATGGGCAACTCGGGCCCCTTATCACATTCTACAAAGGGGCCACACCATTTTGTGTGACACTGCTGGCTACTGCGCTGGTTGCACCACTGATAGCTATGCCCCTGACAGTGATCTCACACCCTACTGAACATGCATGTACTGTGTGTTTTTAGATTGCGTAGAGGCGTGGGCAGAGCAGCGAAGCTGCTGCTGCCACTCCCTGCGAGAGATATTGTAAGAAAAAGGGTCCTGTAAGCCCCGACGCGTTTAGCGTCAGCGTTTAGGGTAAACGCTGGCTTCCCATTGAAAAGGAGGGTTTTCAGTTGCCACCCTGTTTGCTTTTTAGACAGCCCCTACGGACACCTTGGCCTGTTTTCCGGCTTGTCGGGAAGACTTTTCTTATCTGCTTGTTTATTTAACAAGCTGATAAGAAATGTGTTCATCACAGCCGAGAAGCAGACAAGAGCATGCATCCTGCCTCCACCCACTCCATCCTCGTGCATTAAATCACCCACCCTCCCCAGCGTTTTTTTTTTTGTGGTGAAACATAAATGAATTTGAACTGTCAGAAACACTGGAACTGTGCTTCTCCGAAGATTTAATTCCAAAAGAACAAGGGAACCCTACAGGTAGTCAAGGGCCAAGGGTAACAGTTTATCAAGTAACAGGGGTCCTTGATTAAGCAAGATAAACAAAAACACTAAATAAGTTATAGACAAGAATCTGGTCTATAATAAGGGAGGTGTCCAGCCGGACACTGATTTAATTGAATGCAAAAATGACAAAAATATAAGACAGACAATTATACAGTAGGATACAATCCTGTATCCAGTACATATAACAAGGGGGAGGAATTAACAGGCAATTACATATAGAGCTACTAGTGAAAAATAATACATTAGCCTAGCTTAACTCATGAAGTAAACACAGTTGTGTAACACATTGGAAAGCTAGTGTGTCACTACATAAACAGTCTCCAAAGATTTAAAGCGCTCTAAAGGAAAACAAATTGAGGGAATCCTCTCACCGTCCTTGTTGGGTGAGGGAAGTACTACAGACACTGTTAGTCAGTGAAATGTCTCCATTGGCCCACCCCCATTAGATTCCAGCTAAGGGGCAGGCGATAAATGCGTTTACATTGTCGACTTGCGCAGCAGAATAAATCACACAGCGGCCCCCTCCCCACGCTGGGTCGTTTGTTTTTGTTTGACTAAGTCCAGAGGTTAATGTCTCTGAGGCTGCCCTGTTTCTGATCACTAAACTGTGTTCGCCTGAGCAGCATCTCTCTGTACTTTTGTGTGAATGGTTTTAAAAAGTTGTGTTCAGACAAAATGCGTTTCAGGTGGCAAAAGGAAGGGCGTTGGTGCAGATGTCTTGTGCCCTGAAAGAGTCGACCGATGTGCTCTTGTAAAGGGCACCCATAGCCGTTAAACTGTTTAGTGCAGAACCAACGTTTTTAATCTTTCATGTTTCCTCTGACTCAGATGGTGTGATCTTGGCAAATCACCAGACGTAGTGTTACAAATTGTTTAGATTATATATAGAGATTGAATTTTAGCTCCGGCCAGATGAGTATTTCTCTAGTACTTCATGCTACTGGGAGGAAGTTTGACGTTTCTTTCCCCGTCCTATGGAATGCTTGCATTGCAGTGCATGAAAGATGAATAGCTATTTCATATCTCAAAAGTACACTGAAGCATGACACATAAAAGTATTTATTTCAAAGATGCAGTGTATCCAGAAAGCAAAATTCTTTTGTTTTGGTTTTTTCTCTGCAGCAGGATTCTTTTACCAATATTTTAGTCTTTTACTGAAAATGCAACCCAGTCTTCTAGACTGTTCCAATGTTTGTTAGTTTTTGTTCTGCAAGGAGGAGCAACTTGAGGCCAGAGCACTGTGCAAGATCTTGTAAGTGTCACTGGAAAAATCGTTCACTTTACCCAATTCTACATCACCAATAACAAGGATCCCAGACGTAATGTTCAAGATGAAGCCCTTAAGATTTACTATTAAGATATCAATGTGGCCTTTCGTGTTCTAATGTGCAAAGATTTCCTTAGATTTGCATCGCCAAGTGGATTTCATCTTTTCACATCAGTGAATTCTTTACACAAAGGCAGTATGTAAAGAAGTACGCACTCTTTTACTAAAATTTCAGATTTCCTCAAATATTTATATACATTAACTAGAAACAGCAAGCGTTGGGAAAGCCAATAGGTATCGCCTATGGCTTTGTTAATGTTTTTAGCTATGTTGGAAAGTATGGGGTTGTTGTGCAGCATGAATAGAAATGTGAAACAAGCATTGGAAATGCAATAGGCCTCGCATTAGAAAAATTGGAGCTATTGGTCTTGTAAATGTAATAATTTTTTAAGTTATGTTTATGTTTTTATAATAGCAAATGTATTAATTTTGTTATTGTAAATGCCAATATTTATAAAATTTGCAAATATGACACCTATAACATTATTAAAGCTAGATGTTTAGTATTCACCTGTCTTACATGTATTGATATGACAAATCTTAATGGCTTATACATTTTATATGTAACTATTAATTACATAATAATTTTTGTAATGTATAATTTTTTTGTACTTTTGTAATAAATAAAGCTTTAAACATTGATACATTGCATTTTTGCTGAGAACTGGGTATAGTGAGGGTGTGAGGGTGGTAGAGTGATGGAGGTAGAGTGAGGGTGGTAGAGTGGTATAGTGAGGGCGGTAGATAGAGTGATGTTAAAATATAGATTGTGGCGTAAACATTATCGGCGCCATCTTGTCCCTTTTAGGCTCCTATGTGCGCGTAAGTAGCGGCCATTTTGAATGCCATGGCCTCTCTGCCCACTACCGATAGCCAGCGCGTCTCTCTCCCTCTCTGACCCCGCAAGCATCCCCCGCACGCTGACAGCCCACGTTCCCACATGCTTGGGCCATAAACCACCCCTTCAGCGCGGCCCTGCCTCGGAGCCACATCCCGTACCCGGCTAACACCTCCCTCCGTCCCTTTGATGATCACACATCCTTTTTATGAACCCCCTTCCTCTGTGCCCGATTGTCCGGCCCGATCCCAGGCCATCACCTAGCCCTGCGGACACGGTTTATTGCCCCTTACAGTAGGAAGCTGTCCCTCTTCAAAGAATCTATGGCAGATCAAAGCCCCCACCCCATGAGATCCGATCGGCCTCACACATTTCGGGAATCGACGGAATGTTCTGGTGTGCGATAGTCATCACCCACTGTGACCGGGGTGGGGACTTCTACTGTAAATGTGTGTGGGAACAGGCCCAAAGTGAGGATTCCGAGGATGTCTTTCCGTACATCAAAGTATTGACAAAAATGTGTTTCATGTAATAAAGCAATAAACCTGTGTATAAGAGGCCAGGCCTCAAGGATGCGTTTAGAGCACCTCGAGAAGATACCCAGTTGTCTGATTTGACGTGTTCTGCTCCGTCGGAATAAACTCCTGTTTCCTGCCTTCTGTCTCCAGCGCCTGCCTCTTTATTTGGTAACCGTGAGTTGGGTGAGAGGCGGCTAACGCCGGGCAATCCTTGAAAAGGGGTAATCGACCTGATCTGCCTGACCCTTTTTCAACAATTGGCGTCCCAAACGTGGGGCCCATCAGCGACGCGTGGATCCAGTGGGAGAGGTCCCAACGACAGAGTGAACGACTGCAACGATCGGGAAGGACTCCTGCCCGATAGACCCTCGTCTGGCAGCCGATCATCCGAACTTCACCGGTTCCGAGCAGACCTCTCTCGAGTGATCTACGGTCCTGACTGGGAACCATCAGGAGTGCCACAGCAATTACGGAGAACAGAGGACGATCAGGCGCTGGAAGCGGAAGACGAGAAACTGTCCATGCGGTCCGGGTAAGGTCGTGTAACACGACGAATTGCGAATTGATTGTTTGATTGTTTGAAAATACTAGTATTACTCATTTGATTGTTTCTGAGAGATTCTCTATTTGCAAACAAGCACGGAGTCGCCATACTCTGTTTAGTCTTTGCAGATAGTGAAGGGTAGGTAACGCAGGCTTTTGCCCCCGTTGTAATCCGTCGTGCCTACTTCCCTCTCCATTTGATTGATTGTTATCCAAGCATTTACTGTTTTGGAATTGGTTCTCTTTGGATCATTCTCTATTTACAAATAAGCACAGAGTCGCAATACTCTGTTTAGTCCTTGTGAATAGTGAAGGATAGGTAACGCAGGCTTTTGCCCCCGGTGTAATCCGTCGTGCCTATTTTTATCCCTCATTTGATTGACTGTTTGTCCGAACATTGCTCGTTCGGAATTGGTTCTCTTTGGGTTATTCTCTATTTACAAAAAAAGCACAGGCTCGCAATACTCTGTTTAGTCCTTGTGAATAGTGAAGGATAGGTAGTGCAGACTTTTGTCCCCTTTGTAACCCGTCATGCCTATTTTTGCCCCGTTTGTTGGTAGTTGGTTCAGCCCGGACCAGTTATTAGAGGTGAACCATCAGGCTCCACTGGAGGGCACCCCTAATAAGGACATGTTTACTAAATATGGACTAGTCGCCGTGGCTTATAGTAAGCTGTGGCATAAATACACGAGAAAGGATCGGGAAAGTCAGTGGCCACTGATAGGATCCTTTGATAACGACAAAATAAACGCGCTGGAAACAGCCCTTTATAGAAATAAGACAACACCCACTATGCTCGATAGCTTCGGCATGTGGCGCAAAGAAACAGAACAGCGAAAGAAGAGAAAGGAGGTCAGGTTAGAAAAAGAATTACGCAAGGCAGCTCACCTGGCCGCTAACAAATTAAAGGAAGAAATAAAAGAAAGAGAGGAAATCAAGCTAAAACAAGATTCCGAATCATCAGGCCAGTGTCCCGTCAGGACACCCTCTACACTCTACCCCGAGCTACCTTCAAAACAGCGAACGAACGATGATTTACTACTAGGTCCCCCGATCATCTACATGCCCCCTCCATACGCCCCTTCCCAACCCTTAGCGCAGCACCCGCAACCCCCACCGACAAGCGAGAGTAGTGCCGGAGCCTCGGTCCCCATGGCCTCTGCGCCGACCGAACCCCTCGTGCCCAGCGTAGCACGAGCAGCTTCTTCAGATGATCCCGAAGCTGGGAGGAAAGACCCTGCTAGATCGAAAAGATTAAGTAAGGATGAACGAGCTGGGATCGATAAGATTGTAAAGACGCTGGTGGTGCGAAAGGAAAGTGAGGATTATATAACAGATATGTACAATACATATGCCAGTAGCCACAGACGACACTTTGTCGTACGCCTTTGTTACCATACCCTTAATGCCTATGAAGACCGATACCAAGGAAAAGGCCCTGAAACCCTAACGACTCTGTATAGGAAAGTTGATGTCGTAGATGGGGACGAGTGTGATGTGACGAACCTCTTGCTTGAAGTTTTTCGTCACCTCACGGAACAGAAACCAGAAACTAACCCCACGACTCCTGCAGCGACTGAAGCCAGAGTAGAAAAAATTGACACGATGATGCCCATAAAGGAGGCTGCTCCCTATTGGGTTCCCCCACGAGGACAGGGAACACATGACGATATTAACCACCAAGATGCGAGAGGGAGGGTAGTTTACAACTGGGTTTACCAACCATGGGATCGGCAAGACATCCTGACTTTCCGAAAGTCCTTGCCTGATCTGCGAAAGAACCCCACGGCCTTCTATACAGAATTAGCCACCGCTTTGGGCTCAACGATTATGACCCTAGCGGATATCGATTTGTTTTTCGGGCTATGTCTGCCAGCTGATGTGTGGAAGCAAATCCGGAAAGTCGACCACCTTGAGCTGTTCGGACATACCTGGATACAACTCGGTAATGTTGACAAGCAACGGGAGCCGGGACAGAAACCTTTGAAGGCCATTCTAGACTTACCAGATAAGATTGTGCAGAAATTAAAAACCCTAGTTCCAGAAAGGAAGGTGGACTGGTCGATAGTAACGGCCTGTCGCCAGAAACCCCAGGAAGACGTATCAGAATACTTCTCCCGGTTTGAAACGGTGTTCTCCGATTATAGCGGCCAGGACATGACCACTGCGACCGGACATCACTTGTTTGTCCAGAACTATGTGAAAGGCCTGACACCAGAAGTCTCGCAGAAACTACAGACTAGCGAGAGTAGTTGGGCGGCCTCCAAGCCCGCAGCTATCCTTCAGATGGCTCAATACTATGAGCGACAAAAGAACGAGAACAATCAAGCGACTGAGAAAAAGAAAAAGGACTTGAAAGAGAGGGTGATGATTGCTCAGTTGCAAGGGGTGACTATAGGAAGGGAACAGCATAGAGGAAACTACCAGTCAAATGCTCCTAGAAATCCACCCCCTAGAGACCGCACACCCGCACCTGGCGCTCCACGAACAGACCTCGATGAGGACCACTGTGCGTTTTGCAAAAGATATGGCCACTGGAAGTCTCAATGTCCAGTTCTGCAAGAAGCACTCAGAAATAAAGACACAAGAGACGTAGCGGGCGGGCCGAGAAATAGAGGACAGGGACGAGGGCACACAAACGACACCAACAATGACAGACCTGGCAGACCGAACACGTTTGACCGTCCCCGACAGAATCAGTGCCAGCAGTCTGACTGCGACAATGCCCACGACTTTGCATAGGACTGCCAAGGGCAAGGGAGGGATCCAGTCGAGCTCTATGTTGACCAGCAAGGCCCTTATGTCACCGCTTAGGTCCTAGGTACGAAGTCTCCATTTCTGTTAGATACTGGTGCAACACGTAGTGCGTTGTCTAAACGATTGATTCCCAGGGCACCCTTGTCTGGCTCACATGTGACATCAATAGGTTTTGATGGAACGCCCTCCACTAATCCCTTGTCCACACCGATCTCTTTTAACTTGGACAATAACACCACTGACACAACGTTTTTGCTCTCCTCCAACACCCCCGACGCCATTATGGGACTTGACTTATTGAAACATTTTCGAGCTACTATTAGGTGTTCACAAGACGGGGTTCGAGTCATTCTGTACGAAAACCCAACACTGCTCAGATCTTGTCGCGCACAACGCATGTTTTCTATCACTGACACTGACTTGTCCTTACTCGACACCCTACCTCTGTACCTATGGGCAAAGTCTGACTTGGACGTAGGACGCATGATGATAGACCCTGTACACACAACTGTTCGACAGGACGCAGTACTCCCCAAACTCCCACAGTATCGGATATCGCCCGAAGGCGAGAAGGCGTTGGTAAAAATCATCCAGTCCCTGGTAGATGCAGGAGTGGTAGAAGAAGTAGTTAGCAATGTTTGCAACAGCTCAATCCTACCCATTGTGAAGAAGCAGGGTGAGGGAGATGAAAAAGCGTACCGCTTCATCATCGACCTACGAGAAGTCAACAAAGTGGTTGTACCCCAGTACCCTGTAGTCTCAGACATCACCACCATTCTGACCCTGATTCCTTCCACTGCCACCACCTTCACGGTAATCGACCTCAAGAACGCATTCTTCTCCATCCCCATTCACTCGGACAGCCGCTATCTTTTCGGCTTCACTTTAAAATCCCGCTCATACAGATTTTGCAGAGCACCCCAGGGCTACACTGAAAGTCCAAGCATCTACAGCCAGGCGCTCAAGAGACAGCTGGATGCAGTCCAATTGCCGGATGGAGTGGTGTTGATACAGTACGTCGATGATATCCTTTTGGCGGCCGACACCACTCCACTTGCAGTCACAGCCACCATCCAACTCCTGCACTTCCTCGCGGAAAATGGCCACAAGGTCTCCAAGAAGAAGTTGCAATTCTGCCAACCTCAAGTCACTTACCTAGGCCACCTCTTGTCCAAAGACGGGAGAAAACTCACACCCGATCGAATTCAGGCTATTCTAGAGACCCCTATCCCTAAAACCCCGAAGCAAGTCCGCTCTTTGGTAGGCCTCACCTCCTTCTGCCGACAATGGTTGCCAAATTTCAGCCTCATTGTGAAACCACTACTTTCCCTACTGACTAAAGATGTCCCCTTCCCGCTCCCTTGGACCCCTGAATGTCAATCCTCCTTCAAGGAACTACGAGACGCCCTTTGTTCAGCACCCGTCCTAGGAACCCCTGATTACACAAAGCCCTTCTCTCTCTACACTCACAAAAGGGAGGGATGCGCTTTGTCTGTCCTGGCTCAGACCATTGGCCCCAAACAACGACCATGTGCCTATTTCTCTGCCACTCTTGATCCTGTAGGGAGAGCTTTGCCTGCCTGCCTTCGAGCAGTAGCCGCTGCGGCTGTCTCTATCCGACAAAGCGAGGGAATCGTACTCTCGAATTCCCTCACGGTACTAGTGCCTCATGCTGTTGACACCCTCCTAAACCAGACCAAGACACAACACCTGACCAGCGCACGACTGACTGGGTACGAACTGACACTGCTCGCACCTCACATCACGTTGAAACGATGCACCACACTGAACCCAGCCACCTTGCTGCCTCTGCCTGAAAACGATCCCGATGTGCCCCCAATACATGACTGTGTGACCCTCACGGACGAACAGACTAGGAGTAGAGTTGACCTCCGAGACACTGCCTTCCCAAACCCTGACGGAGAGCTATGGGTAGACGGCTCTTGCATTAAACTCCCCGACGGCACCACCTCAGCTGCCTATGCAGTTACCACAGCCCGAACTGTAGTTGAAACCGCTCGCATCACGCAACGATCCGCCAAGGCGGCAGAACTGATTGCCCTCACCCGAGCATGCATCTTAGCATGAGGAACCACAGCAAACATTTACACCGACAGCCAGTATGCCTTTGGGGTGGTTCACCATTTTGGGCTCCTTTGGAGGGAGAGGGGATTCCTGACTTCGCATGGTACACCCATCTTGCACGGAGATCTGGTCTCCGCCCTGATCGAAGCCGTCCTCCTTCCCAAACGACTTGCAGTCATCAAATGCCAGGCACACAAGAAGGTGACAGACATCATTGGACAGGGAAATGCACTAGCCGACATCACTGCTCGAACCACAGCTGAGAATAGGACGACGACACGCATGTACGTGACTAGGTCACAAGCAGAGAAATGGACAGACGCTAGGGACACTATTAGGGACATTCAAACGGCTAGCTCACAACATGAATTGACTGAATGGGCACGGGTGGGACTGAAGGATGATGAAGGCTGCTGGCGGACACAAGACTCGAACAAATGGTTACTACCCGATTCATACTTGATTCCCATTCTGACTATGGCACACTCCCCTGCTCACATAGGGCCAGCCCCCATGACCGAACTTGTCTCCAAAGTCTGGCACAATGATAAAATCGCAGACTCTGCCAAACGACTGGTCCAGCAATGTTTGATATGCCTACAACACAACCCTGGGAAAGGAACTGTAGTACCCCGGGGAGGGTTTGGTGTTCCCAATCACCCATTTGAAGTCTTGCAGATGGACTACATCCAGCTAGATAGATGCCAAGGCCTGAAGTACGTACTAGTTGTGGTGTGCGCATTTAGCAAATGGGTGGAAGCCTATCCAACCCGTGACAACACTGCCATGGCTACTGCAAAGATACTATTAAAGGAATTCTTCCCTCGTTACGGCCTCTGTCGAATTTTGTGGAGCGACAATAGCCCCCACTTCGTAGCCGAAGTTATCCAACTCATCTTGAAGGGGTTGGGTGTAAAACAAAAGTTCCACGCAGTCTTCCATCCCCAATCTGCTGGACTGGTTGAACGACATAATGCCACATTGAAACTCAAATTGGCCAAAATAGTGGCTACCACAGGACTGAAATGGCCAGACGCACTCCCACTGGCACTGCTCTCAATGCGTTCTACCCCCACCAAACACCACTTGACACCTTACGAGGTTGTATTTGGCCGACCTATGAATATCTGGTCTGCACCAAAACCGACATCCATTCATGACGTCCCGGACGTCCTAATGTCTGATTACTTATGCCAGTTGACTAAAACCCTGTCTGTTATCCACCAACAGGTGCTGCATGCCATCCCTGATGCTTCCAGGGGTCCCGGACACACCATCCAACCTGGGGATTTCGTTCTGATCCGGAATTTCCAGCGTGCTAAGAGTCTGGAACCCCGGTGGACGGGCCCCTGGCAAGTCCTCATCACCACCCGAACAGCACTTCGAGTGGAGGGAAAACGCAACTGGGTACATGCGCACCACTGCAAGCGGATCTCCTCGACTCTGACGACAATCGAAGACGTGGCCGCCCAGGAAGAGCTCCTGAACAAAGATCGACCATCACTGAACTGCTATCCAGACACAGAGACACTCGAACTGGCAAAGATTCCCGATCCCACTGTGCCATCCAGAGAAGGGTATAACCTGCGACGAAAGGAGGGAGCTTCGGCTAAGCAGACCACTGACTAAGTCATAATTCTCAGAACGGTGGCCTAACACTTCTAAGGCTGTCAGGAGAGAAAGCCTGACGAAGTCGTGGTTCTGCCCACTACCGAGCACCTTGAAGATGATGGAAGCGCCCGATACGAAGATGATGGAAGCAACCGGACATCCGAAGACCCACTACAGGAACCCGAAAACTGACAGGTTGCACAGCTCAAAGACTATTGCTCTTCTTATCACTCTTCTCTTTTGCCTCCTCCTCATGACTACCTTCTGGATCGTGGAAGAGAACGCACCGGCTCATAAGACATTTCTAACGACTGCACAGCCTACCACCATGAAAGAACACTACCTGGTCTCTCTTTCACCTCAAATCCAAGAAAGGCGTAAGGAGTTCTGGAACAACTCCTTTATACAGTTGCTGCACCAACACAACCTTGCTGCAAATGCCACGAATTGCTGGATCTGTGGGTTGATACCACATGCCACCGGACATTCCATCCCCTTCATCCCTTCACCTTTTTCTGTTCATGGCTCCTGCCTTGCTTGGCTGATCCTCTTGCAAGAGAGCTACAGAGACAATGCCACTTCCAGCAGAACTATGGCCCATTTCTTTCATGAGGTCTGGCAGAACAAAACTAAGAAAAATACTGCACCCTTCTGCCCACAGACCTCCAATGATTCTATCCATATGGACATCCCCGTCAACGAGCGGATTGAAATGCAGGTATTTAACAATCCGACCAGACCCACTTTCTCCTACCTCCGTAAACGAACAGCTGCCACCCTGACTGTGGCCCTATCTGTCATCAACGTCACAGGCCTTATGTGCATCGAAGGGCTTGGGACACAGCTGGTAGGCCGCAGCACTTGCCACATCATCCGAACCTTCGACTCCATTGATCCACCCTCTTTCGTCTCCTCACCGAACATGTACTTTGTTTGTGGTACAAAGGCCTACACCTGGCTCCCCAAAGGCTGGGGGGGCACCTGTTATATTGCCTTCGTCCTTCCTCCGACTTATGTGGCTCCAGCGAACCATCACAGACACAAACAAGCCAAGGACATTGAACAAGCCGACTCTACTGGAGCACAGTTCCTCGATGCAATAAAGGGACTCGTTCCACTCTGGGGCCCGATGGCGAACAGTCGTGCCATCCGACATTTGACCCAGGCAGTTGAAACAACAATGAACATCACGGCTGGTATCCTCACGAACAATACAGCCGAGCTTCTGGCGGTCCGCTTGGTGGCTCTTCAGAACCGCCTTGTTCTAGATGTGGTTCTGGCGGACCGTGGAGGAGCATGTCGTATCATCGGGTCCAGCTGTTGTACCTACATACCAGACAATTCACCCTCCGTTTACAAGGCCATTGAACACCTCCACAGACTCTCCTCAGAAGTTCATCAGGAACAAGAAGGATGGTCGCTTGGGAGTTGGTTCTGGAGTGCTGTAAAGGACTGGGGATGGAGGTTGCTCATGATTGTACTGATACCAATCGTCGTAATATGCGGACTCTGCCTGGGTATTCAATGCTTGCCACCTCTGTGTTCACTATTTGCTAACTGTGTTTGCCCTAAGACTCCGAACTTTGAAGCTGAACGCATGAAAGCTTTGTATGAAGTAGAAATCCGCAATATGATGGGGATAGACATAGATTGACAAGCTGGCTAGATATGTTGAAAAGGGAGGACTGTTAAAATCTAGATTGTGGCGTAAACATTATCGGCGCCATCTTGTCCCTTTTAGGCTCCTATGTGCGCGTAAGTAGCGGCCATTTTGAATGCCATGGCCTCTCTGCCCACTACCGATAGCCAGCGCGTCTCTCTCTCTCCCTCTCTGACCCCCCCAAGCATCCCCCGCGCGCTGACAGCCCACGTTCCCACATGCTTGGGCCATAAACCACCCCTTCAGCGCGGCCCTGCCTCGGAGCCACATCCCGTACCCGGCTAACACCTCCCTCCGTCCCTTTGATGATCACACATCCTTTTTATGAACCCCCTTCCTCTGTGCCCGATTGTCCGGCCCGATCCCAGGCCATCACCTAGCCCTGCGGACACGGTTTATTGCCCCTTACAGTAGGAAGCTGTCCCTCTTCAAAGAATCTATGGCAGATCAAAGCCCCCACCCCATGAGATCCGATCGGCCTCACACATTCCGGGAATCGACGGAATGTCCTGGTGTGCGATAGTCATCACCCACTGTGACCGGGGTGGGGACTTCTACTGTAAATGTGTGTGGGAACAGGCCCAAAGTGAGGATTCCGAGGATGTCTTTCCGTACATCAAAGTATTGACAAAAATGTGTTTCATGTAATAAAGCAATAAACCTGTGTATAAGAGGCCAGGCCTCAAGGATGCGTTTAGAGCACCTCGAGAAGATACCCAGTTGTCTGATTTGACGTGTTCTGCTCCATCGGAATAAACTCCTGTTTCCTGCCTTCTGTCTCCAGCGCCTGCCTCTTTATTTGGTAACCGTGAGTTGGGTGAGAGGCGGCTAACGCCGGGCAATCCTTGAAAAGGGGTAATCGACCTGATCTGCCTGACCCTTTTTCAACAGTGATGGCAATAGATAGATAGAGTGAGGGTGATAGTGTAATTATGTGGTGTGTAGTTATGAGGCACTGAGTGGTATTAGGAGTGTATGTTGCGTTGAGCGCAGTGTAAATATGTAGCATATAAATATGTGGCACAGAGTGGTATTTGGAGTGTATGTTGCATTGAGTGTAGGGTAATTATGTGGCATGTAATTATGTGACACTGACTGGTATTTGGAGTGTATGTTGCATTGAGTGCAGTGTAATTATGTGGTGTGTAATTATGTGGTAGTGAGTGGTATTTTGAGTGTATGTTGCGTTGAGCGCAGTGTAAATACGTAGCATAAAATGTTGTTGTACTGAGTGGGTGTTGTAGTGTATGTTGCATTGAGTGCAGTGTAATTATGTGGCGTGTAATTATGTGGCACTGAGTGCTATTTGGAGGGTATTTTGCGTTGAGCGCAGTGTAATTATGTAGCATTTAATTATGTGGCACTGAGTGGTATTGTTTGGAGTGTATGTTGCATTGTAATTATGTAGCATATAAATATGTGGTATTGTGTGGAGTGTGTGTTGCATTTAGTAGAGTGTAATTATGTGGCGTGTAATTATGTGGCACTGAGTGCTATTTGGAGGGTATTTTGCGTTGAGCGCAATGTAATTACGTAGCATTTAATTATGTGGCACTGAGTGATATTGTTTGGAGGGTATGTTGCATTGTAATTATGTAGCATATAAATATGTAGTATTGAGTGGAGCGTGTTGCATTTAGTAGAGTGTAATTATGTGGTGTGTAATTATGTGGCACTGAGTGGTATTTGGACTGTATGTTGCATTGAGCGCAGTGTAATTATGTCGCATTTAATTATGTGGCACTGAGTGGTATTGTGTGGAGTGTATGTTGTATTCAGTAGAGTGTAATTGTGTGGCATGTAATTATGTGGCTCTGAGTGGTATTGTTTGGAGTGTATGTTGCATTAAGTGCAGTGTAATTATGTAGCATATAATTATGTGGCACTGAGTGTGTGAGGGTGCAGTGTGTGTGAGGGTGTAGTATGTGTGAGGGTGCAGGGTGTGTGAGGGTGCAGAGTGTGGGCGCAGTGTGTGAGAGCGCAGTGTGTGTGGCCTAAAGTAGTGTGAGGGTGGAGTGTGTGTGGGCTAAAGTAGTGAGAGGGCGCAGTGTGTGTGTGGCCTAAAGTAGTGTGAGGGTGCAGTGTGTGTGGGCTAAAGTAGTGAGAGGGCGCAGTGTGTGTGTGGCCTATAGTAGTGTGATGGCGCAGTGTGTGTGGCCTAAAGTAGTGTGTGGGCTCAGTGTGTGTGTCATAAAGTAGTGTGAGTACGAGTGAGGACGAGTTCCAAGCCTGGTAGAGGAATGTTGGCTCAGTCATATTCCACAGCAGACACCCCAGCCAGGCTGGGGGTATGACACCAGCAGATGCAATATTTAGCAATCAGACAGTGCTGTAGGTCCTGTCCGAAAGAACTGCTAGTAAAATTAATACAGCGACAATATCTTGCCAATTTGAAATTAGTGGATTGTATTCGTAGGACAAATAACGGTGCCACTAAGGCATAGGGGTCAATCAATTATTCTGTATTTTGCCAAATTTAGGATGTTAAAAAAAAAAATATATATATAACACTATCCAAATATTCTGCAACAAATACATTTAGAGAAAGAGAATAAAAAGCTGTACAATAATCAAATACGTACGATTTAACATAATAAAGACCAAAATAAATAGATGAAATCCACATCAGAATTAATTTGCTTATTAAAACCATCATAACCAAGACATATTAGGACTAAAGTGCAGCTAGCTGGGCAACAGGACATCCCAGATTCTTTCTCAACGGAACAGAGGTAATAAAAACGTAGGTCCCAGGTGTCACAATCGTTGCAACTACGGCAAGTTTCCACACAAACGTAGAAGATGCTTTCGCAGTGCAGCACACATCAGCTACTATCAGGATCCGCGTTTTTTTCCCCGCACGATATCAGCTGTGACTAAAGGCAAATAAATACAGCGCTCAACTACAAATACTGCCAAGTACAGCGAACACAGGACAGAAAACCTTCCACAGCCATGAATGAACACTGAAGAAGGAGTAGTTTCTGTCCTGTAACACCAGTTCTGTAGTAGGGGTATCTCTGTTATAGTCATAATCTAGTGAATAGTCCCGCCCATGTGCGTGGACCCCGGAGCAATCAAAAATAATCTCTTACAGTGTCAAAAAATGCAGAAATGCATAGACACTTAAGAGAAATTTTAAAGACAGATAATGCAGCCAAAAAGGCTACACTGTCCAGTACTTCAACTAGAAATTCCACCATAAAATCCACAAAACAGCAAAAGCCTGTACAGATTTCCATTGCTTTAACAGCAAACTCCCTCAGGAATGATAGAGAGAAGAACCTGGACAGACAAGCCCCATAGGCTGCCATTATGTGGCTTAAATAGGATACTGTGCCTTTAAGGAACCTTCCAGAACCTTCTCCCAGTATCCCAGAATGCATAGCAGGTCCAACTTAGTTTCAGTTCTTTTTGAAGGCGTAAAAACGCCAGACCTGTAGCATTATGTACCTGAACAAATCTCCACTGGGGAGGAGGGCGGGCGCTTATGACTATAACAGAGATACCCCTACTACAGAACTGGAGTTACAGGACAGAAACTACTCCTTCTGTAGTAGGGGATCTCTGTGTATAGTCATAATCTAGTGAATAGAATGGCAAGCCCATCCCCACATCAAGCGGCGGTGGAGAATATGAAAATTACGCCACTATTGTGCGAACAAATTCCGCAGCGAAGCCTGCCCAACCTGAGCGTCTGCCCTGGCATCAGTGTCCAGGCAGTAATGCTTAGCAAAGGTATGGACCGACTTCCAAGTGGCCGCCTTGCAGATCTCTGCAAAGGGAACATTGCGAAGCATAGCTGTCGTGGCAGCTTTGCCTCTGGTGGAATGAGCCTTAGGTTTACCCCCTAAGGTCTTATTAGCTTTGCAGTAACACAATTGTATACAGGACACAATCCACCTAGAAATGGACTGTTTAGAGGTAGCAAGACCTGTCCTGACTGAGCCATAATTAATGAACAATTGGTCAGACCTACGAATATCTTTAGTCTTATCAAGATAAAACTTCAGCACCCTCCTCACATCCAGGGAATGTAAAGACCTTTCCGCTGGAGATGACGGATTCTGAAAGAACGTAGGCAAAGTGATAGTCTGATTGATATGAAAATCAGAAACAACCTTGGGAAGAAATTTAGGGTGAGTACGCATAACAACCTTAGCAGCATGAAACACAGTATAAGGTTCTTGGCAACACAACGCCTGAATCTCACTCACCCTGCGGGCCGATGTAATGGCCACGAGGAACGCCGCCTTCCAGGACAGGTGCTGCAACGAAGCCTTATGAATGGGTTCAAAAGGCTCCTTCATCAATCTGGACAGCACCACATTCAAGTCCCACGAAGGCGAAGGAAGCCTGACAGGAGGGAACACTTTCTTCAAGCCTTCCAAAAAATCTTTGATCACAGGGATCTGGAAGAAGGAAGTCTGTGAAGGGCCTTTCCTGTAGGCAGTCAAAGCAGCCAGATGAACCTTAATGGAATGGACATTAAGGCCCGACTGCGCCAGATGTAGTAGATATGGAAGGATGACATCTTCCTTGCATGTCGTAGGTTCATAGTTCTTAGACTTGCACCAGATGCAAAACCTCTTCCACTTGTAAGCATAAGAAGTCCTAGTGGAAGGTCGCTTAGCCTCCTTCAGTATGTCCATACAATCCTCTGGGAGATTCAGATGGCCATATTGCCCTATTTCAGGAGCCATGCCGCCAAACTCAAAGACGAGAGGTTGGGGTGAACCATCCGCCCCCCGAACTTCGTGAGAAGGTCCGGCCTGCACGGCAGCTTCATGTGAGGAAGGAGAGAGCGGTGAAGCAGGTCCGTGAACCACCACTGTCTGGGCCATTCCGGGGCAATCAGGATCATCCGTGCCCTGGACTGGGACAGCTTGATGAGAACCGCCGGAATCAGGGGAATTGGTGGAAAAGCGTACAGAAAGCTGTTCGACCAGTTGATCCATAACGCGTTCCCCAGCGTCCCCGGCTGGTAGTACCTGGAGGCGAAGCCTCGGCATTTGCTTTTTTCGGCGGTGGCGAACAGATCCACGTCTGGAGTTCCCCACCTTGCGAAGACTTCTCCTAGTACTTCGTCGTTTATGACCCATTCGTGGTTTTCCTGAATGAGTCTGCTCAGTTCGTCTGCCTGAACATTCTGCACACCTGGCAGATGGGTGGCCGTTATCGACAGTCCTCGAGCCAGAAGCCAGTGCCAGATCGCCTGCGCCTCCTGCGACAGAGTGCGCGATCTCGAGCCCCCCTGCTTGTTGAGGTAATACATTGTTGTCGTGTTGTCTGTCTGAACAAGCAGAGAGTTGGTCTGAAAGGACGGGTGAAAAGCCTTCAGTGCCAAGTGCACAGCCCTGAGTTCCAGGAAATTGATGTGGTACGTGGACTCCATCTGGGACCACGTCCCTTGAATTTGTAGGTCTCCGGAGTGCGCTCCCCAGCCCTGGAGAGAAGCATCCGTCACGATAGTCTGTGTGGGAATGTCCTTGTGGAAGGGAACCCCTCTGAGGAGATTCTCCTTCGAGCACCACCACTTCAGAGACTGAAGAGCATGCAGAGACAGTCGTATCTTGTCGTCCCAAGATCCTCTCCTCTGGTCCCATTGATCCTCCAAGCACTCCTGCAGCGGTCTCATGTGCAGCCGCGCATGTGGCGTCAGGAAGATACACGAGGCCATCGATCCCAGCAGAGAAGACACCGTCCTCACTGTCGTGGATGGAGTAGACATGAGAGCCTGAGCCTTCCGAAGGAGTGATAAACGTCGCTCTTCCGAAGGAGACACGCTTGCTGACAGTGTATTGATGGAGGCTCCCAAGTACTGGATGCGCTGGACCGGAATCGGGACCGACTTGGACATGTTGATGTGCAACCCCAGCTTGTTCAAGAGAACGCACGTCTTCTGGAAGTGTGCATGAGCTTCCGAGAAGGAGGAGGCCTTGATCAACCAATCGTCCAGGTACGGGTAGACTAACACCTTGTTCTTCCGCAGGTGTGCTGCTACCACTGCCATACATTTCGAGAATGTCCTGGGTGCAGACTTCAGCCCGAAGGGCAGCACCGTGTACTGATAGTGATTTGTGCCGACTTGAAAGCGCAGAAACTTCCTGTGTTTGCATGCAATGGGCACGTGGAAGTATGCGTCCTGTAGATCTATGGCACACATCCAATCTCCTCGTTACAGCTGAGGGTAGATCTGATGCAACGACAGCATGCAAAACTTTTCTCTGCGAATCCACTTGTTTGCCTGTCGCAAATCCAGAATGGGCCTGCACTCGTTTTTGTCCTTCTTGCGGACAAGAAAGAACCGAGAGTAAAGACCTCTTCCTCTTTGAGACAGAGGTACGTCTTCTATCGCCCTTTTCCTTAGCAGAATGTCTGCCTCCGCCTGAAGCTCGCGCAGTTGATACTGCGAGCTGACGGGAGGAATCGATGGAGGAGGGCTGGTGAAACGCAGACTGTATCCATTGCAAACAATATTCAGCACCCACTTGTCCTGAGTAATTTTTCTCCACTCTGCCAGAAAAAATTGAACGCTTCCCCCCACCGGAGCGGGTAACGGACGAGGGGGAAGTAACAGCTCAGGGTCGAGACCCGGCCGGGCCCTTGGAAGCGGTAGAGGACTGCTGTCTACCTCTACCCCCCTGGTGTTTCTGGAAGGGCCTTCTGTACTGCTGCTGCTGTTGCTGCTGCTGATGTTGTCCGGCAGACTGCCCCCTTCCACGACCCTGCGACCCGAACCGCCGTTGGAACTGGCGGTAGGGTTTCTTCTCCTTGGGCTTCTCCAAGCCCACCGCCGTCAGGGTCTCCGCCTCGGCCTTCATCCTGGCCATCTCGTCATCCGCGTGTTTTCCGAAGAGGGTATCTCCGGAAAACTGGAGATTCGCCACACGTTGTTGTGCTTCCGGTTTAAGCGACGTCAACCTGAGCCAAGCATGGCGTCTCTGGTTAATCCCGTGGCAGTATCCGTGCGCAGACAGCAAGGAGATATCCGCCGCGGCGCTGATGGCCTGGTTAGAGACCAGCATCCCCTCCTGGACGATCTCCATGAAGTCCTCTTTGCGGTCTCGAGGAACGAGGTCTGCAAACTGCTCCATTGAGTCCCACAGTGCACGGTCGTAACATCCCAACAACGCCGAGTCACTGGCAGCTTTCATCGAAGAGGAGGACGTACCACACGCCTTCCGACCAGCAGAGTCGATCCAGGGGCTCTCCTTGTCTGGAGGCACCGTGGATGCAGGGGAGGTGGCATGAAGCTTCCGGGCCGCCGTCACAATTACCGAATCCGGCACCGGGTCCTTTCTCAAGAAGGCTGGGTCCGAGTCCGGAGCTCTGTACTTTTTGAGGAGCCTGGAAGGCGCAGACTTCACCACTGCCGGTGTCAGGAAGAGCTGTTCAGCCGGCTCGAGAAGCCCCGGCACCAGAGGCAGCAGGGGGCGAGACATGTGTTTTTTATGTAATGTCTCAAAGATCACCGAAGTCGAAGGTGTAGGCGCTTCAACCTTGATCCCCAACTTCGCCGCTCCACGCAGGAGAACCTCCTGGAATGTGCCTATATCGTCTATCGGGGACACTCTAGTCTCCGGCGAATCAGACAGTGTGGGAGAGTAAGAACGGGCCCCAGATGCAGAACGCCTCCTATGGCGATGCCTGGATCTCGATGAAGAACCACGTCCACTCCTAGATCTGTCCCTTCTCCCCGAGCGAGACCTCGATCTCTTGGGTCGCGGACGTTCCGCTGGCCTCCCTGGTTCAGAAGCCTTAGGCTTCCTAGGAGTCTTCTTCGGTGGCGTCGGAAACTTGGGCATCGACACCGCCCTCGGCGGAACCGGGGGCAGGGGAGTAACCGGACGCGGGGCCTGCGGAGCCGGCAGAGGAGGCACTGGCGGAGGGGTCGGAGCCATCGGAGGCGGACCCTTCGGTAAAGGAGGCAGCGAAGGAGGTGCAGAAGGCTTCTTCGGGGTATAAACCTCGGAATACGCCGTTCCCGGCGAACCATCATCCTGTTCGGACCGTGGGGAGCCCCCCACAGTCCTAGGCCTGTCCCTACGGCCTCCAGACCCTGAAGATCGGTGCCCAGACGACGACCGGGGATCCTTAGACGTCGAGCGGCCCTTCGGCGTCGACCGTTTCTCACTCTTCGACGTCGACCGGTGTCCACGTCTCGACGTCGACCCCGACCAGATAGACGAACCACGAAACCTCGACGACGAGCGATGGCGCCTCGACGGCGACCTCGACCTCTTCGTACGTCTCGACCTCGACCTCTTGGATCGCCTCGACGTCGATCTCTTTGAACGTCTCGACGTCGATCCCTTTGAATGTTTCGACGTCGACGTCGACGTCTTCGGCGCCGGAGACTTCTCCCGTCTCGACGGCGGTCTCGACGACGAGGATCCCCTCGACGACGATGTCCTTGACGGCGAACGGCGGTGTCGCCTCGTCGGCGAGCGCCGACGCCGGGTCCTCCGATGTCGACCACTCGACGCCGACGGCGACGACAAGGAGATCGACACCGGCTTCGATGGCGGCCGGAACACGTCCCTCGACGTCGACGGGCGACGTTTTCTCAACCCAGAGCCCTGGGGAGACCGGGAACTGGCCGTGGACCTCCCTCTCAACGTCGTGGTCATCGCAACTGACCCAGATGGAGATCTTGGGCGCGGGCTGGACTTCCTGCCCCTGGGGAGCCCCCCAGAGGCCTCAGCATGGGCAGAAGGAGCCCCTCCTGACCCACCTCGTGCCTTCAATCTTCTTTCTTCAAGTCCCTGAAGTCTGATTTTTCTCCTGTCCTTCAGGGTCCTTCCAGAGAAGCCTCTACAGATCACACAGTCCTCAGGGATGTGGGAAGAGGGAAGGCAGAGGATACAGACCTCATGGGGGTCTGACTTGGCCTTCTTCCTGGAGCACTCCGGGCATTTGTCAAATAATGCTGGCATCATGGACAATAAAAGAGTGCAGGAACCCAAGAAGAAAGTCACTAAAGTACTTTAAAAGCACCAAAAATCGAATTTAGTGTAAAAACACCAACAAAACCCTTGAAAAGGGAGAGCTCAATGCTCCAGGGTCCTGCTTGCAGGAGCCGGAAAAAAGAACTGAAACTAAGTTGGACCTGCTATGCATTCTGGGATACTGGGAGAAGGTTCTGGAAGGTTCCTTAAAGGCACAGTATCCTATTTAAGCCACATAATGGCAGCCTATGGGGCTTGTCTGTCCAGGTTCTTCTCTCTATCATTCCTGAGGGAGTTTGCTGTTAAAGCAATGGAAATCTGTACAGGCTTTTGCTGTTTTGTGGATTTTATGGTGGAATTTCTAGTTGAAGTACTGGACAGTGTAGCCTTTTTGGCTGCATTATCTGTCTTTAAAATTTCTCTTAAGTGTCTATGCATTTCTGCATTTTTTGACACTGTAAGAGATTATTTTTGATTGCTCCGGGGTCCACGCACATGGGCGGGACTATTCACTAGATTATGACTATACACAGAGATCCCCTACTACAGAACGACCCAGCAGATGCAACATTTCACATTCTGGCAGATCATTTGTGGCTTTTCAACATGAGAGAATTTCAACTGCTTAAGATGCTGCTGCAATTGTTAATATATTCGTTGGGTCTTATGAAACATCAACAGTTTACGGTCTGTGCAGCACTGGTGTGACACATAACCAAAGGTCAGTGCTCAATCACACTGCACGCAGAGTGAACATGGCGTTATATTTGGTGTAATGTCAAATGTAATTAACATTTATGAAGAATAATAAATGTGCTAGCTAAACCTGCTCTGGTCGTTGCGACAGTGGCGGTGAGATCTTTACCCCGACCTCACATTTCATGAAGTCTCTGGGAGTTCAGTGCAGGGTGGTCTGACCAGGCAGTTAGTAATAATGCCGTTTTCAGGGTTGTTACTGAGCTGCTGCATATCAACCCCGAACCCGATCTCTTTTAGAAAATGCTCTTGAAATCGGGAACGTTTTTTTCTGCTTAAACCTGCTCTGGTCGTTGCGACAGTGGCGGTGAGATCTTTACCCCGACCTCACATTTCATGAAGTCTCTGGGAGTTCAGTGCAGGGTGGTCTGACCAGGCAGTTAGTAATAATGCCGTTTTCAGGGTTGTTGAAATCGGGAACGTTTTTTTCTGCTTAAACCTGCTCTGGTCGTTACGACAGTGGCGGTGAGATCTTTACCCCGACCTCACATTTCATGAAGTCTCTGGGAGTTCAGTGCAGGGTGGTCTGACCAGGCAGTTAGTAATAATGCCGTTTTCAGGGTTGTTGCTGAGCTGCTGCATATCAACCCCGAACGCGATCTCTTTTAGAAAATGCTCTTGAAATCGGAAACGTTTTTTTCTGCTTTGATGGGTCTATGGAGAAATGCGACACGGCGGGCAGGGGAGGGGGCGGAGTGGGTAAAAAATAAACAAGACGGAGGGAAGAGATGGCGAGGCAGAGGGAAGGGGAGAGAAAGAGGTGAAGTAAGAGGGATAGGGAGAGACAAAAGGAAGACAGACTGCAACAAACAAGACGGAGGGAAGAGATGGCGAGGCAGAGAGAAGGGGAGAGAAAGAGGTGAAGTAAGAGGGATAGGGAGAGACAAAAGGAAGACAGACTGCAACAAACAAGACGGAGGGCATTAATGTGGGGAGGGGGGAGGAGAAGTGCGACACGGCCGCAGCAGGGGGCGGAGCGGGGAGAGCGGCGATGAGGGAGAGACACGGCCGAGTGTGAAGCAGCAGGGGCCTTTGAAGTGAAGCTAAGCTTCACTTCAAAGGAGTGGGAGGAGTGCTGCTGGGGAACAGATGGCGATTTGATGATGTGCACGCGCATTTTAGGTCAATGCGCTTGCGCATTGACCTAAAAGCGCACGGGCACAGCATCAAATCGCCAGTCTAGGCAAACCTTGGGTAAACCTTGTTTAAGCACCTATAGTCTCGCTCAATGCGCATGCGCATTGAGAGGCGAGACCTAAAAAGCTCTATGAAGTGGCCAGCGCGGGACGTGTCATACTGCCTTTTCTTAATTGCTGATGTGGTGGTGAGGCAGGAGGCATGTCGAAGGGATGGAAGTGGTGCAACACAAAGCTTGTTTATGTATCCCGCCAGTTATAAAAAAGAAAAGTGCTAATATGTGGCTTGTGCAGGCTGCATCATAGCGCTTTTAATAACAGTTTGAAGCCTGACTTGCTGTCCCAGGCAGCAGTGAGTGACTAGCAATCTACTTTGCTGTGGCTCTGCTCACAATGACAATTGTTGCCGCTTTGACACCCCAGTTCCCCTTGACTTCCCGCTGTGTGAGGCTCCCCGTTGACTGCGGCGACGCATCTCAGGCGGCAAAGTTCGATTCTATCCCAGTTGCCAGTTCGCTGTGTCGCCAAAGTTTCTGCCATAAACACATTTGGATGAAAGGCTGTTTTATGAGTGGTTCGCCGGAGAGCTGCGAACACAGGTTAATATAGTGGGCTGGTTGAACGGTACGTGTATCAGCCCCTTTTCACTCCGAGCCACGGGAGTTTAAGCCTTAGCAGCTACCGGCTGTCCCAGCTCTTCGAAAGACTCGTCTCTGACAACGGCTGTCCTTCTGCTTTCTTGAAAACGAGACTCCCCAGGCTGGGGCCTCAGTCCAGACTTCAGGATCTAAGGGCCATATGTATCAAGCTAATTAGCATTCGCAAAGGCCGAAATTCTGCGAATTTCGGCCTTTGCGAATGCTAATTAGATAAATGGTATGTATCAAACATGTTTGATGCAAAATAAGGAATTGCAAAATTTGCTATTCCTTATTTTGCGATTGCACTTAAGGAATCGCACATTTTGTGATTCCTTAAATGCAATGTATCAAACAAAAAATATTTAAAAATTGCCATTAAGGATTCGCAAATTACCACCAACTTCTAGTTGGTGGTAAGTTGCGAATTCTTTTCAAAAAGCTTTTTTACAAAAAAACAAAGGTTTCATATGACGCCCATACATGCCCTTAGGGCATGTATGGGCGCCATATGCCCCCAAATGTCTTTTTCAGGGGTGCAGCAGGGTGTTCTTGAGACACCCCTGCACCCTTGAAAAAATTCCTAATTTGCGATTAGCAAATTGCTAATCGCAAATTGCACTTTCATTCCTATGGGCCTCCTGGCCCATGGAAATGAATGGGTAATTTGCAATTAGCAATTTGCTAATCGCAAATTAGGAATGCTAAGGAATCGCTATTGAAAAGTGATTTTGTACATACATACCGTTTTGCGAATTCCAAATAGCGATTCCTTAAAATTCGCTATTTGGAATTCGCTAAACGGAAGTATGATACATATGGCCCTAAAGCACAGGGCGAGGGCGCACCACCTTTAGGGGGGAGAGTGTCAGAGGTACAGGCTGTAAAGGGGAGCGGAGGGCAGGGATTGGGCTGGGGCGGTCTAGAAAGATGCTTTACACACCATACTGTGTAATTGTTATTGGAGTGTTCTGGCTTTATTGTGAAGCGCCAGCGACCTTTACAGTGATCACAGAAGTTGGAGGCGCAGGGCAAAGCAATGTCAGTGGCCTGGGGTGAATGTGCAAACTTCGCCCACGGACCAGTATTCAGCCCATCATCCATGGACGAGCACTTAATCCTTCCTTCTGGGGTGAGTATTCATTCAGACCTTCATTCATCGACGAGCACTCTGTCATTCCTTCTGGGGTGAGTATTCAACCCTTCATCCATGAACGAACACTCAGCCATTCCTTCTGGGGTGAGTATTCAACCCTTCATCCATGGATGAGCACTTAATCCTTCCTTCTGGGGTGAGTATTCATTCAGACCTTCATTCATGGACGAGCACTCAGTCATTCCTTCTGGGGTGAGTATTCAACCCTTCATCCATGAACGAACACTCAGTCATTCCTTCTGGGGTGAGTATTCAACCCTTCATCCATGGATGAGCACTTAATCCTTCCTTCTGGGGTGAGTATTCATTCAGACCTTCATTCATGGACAAGCACTCAGTCATTCCTTCTGGGGTGAGTATTCAACCCTTCATCCATGGACGAACACTCAGTCATTCCTTCTGGGGTGAGTATTCATTCAGACCTTCATTCATGGACAAGCACTTAATCCTTCCTTCTGGGGTGATATTCATTCAGACCTTCATTCATGGACGAACACTCACTCATTCCTTCTGGGGTGAGTATTCAACCCTTCATCCATGGACGAGCACTCAGTCATTCCTTCTGGGGTGAGTATTCATTCAGACCTTCATTCATGGACGAACACTCAGTCATTTCTTCTGGGGTGAGTATTCAACCCTTCATCCATGGACGAGCACTCAGTCATTGCTTCTGGAGTGAGTATTCATTCAGACCTTCATTCATGGACGAGCACTCAGTCATTCCTTCTGGGGTGAGTATTCAACCCTTCATCCATGGACGAGCACTGAGTCATTCCTTCTGGGGTTAGTATTCACCCTTCATCCATGGACGAGCACTGAGTCATTCCTTCTGGGGTGAGTATTCAACCCTTCATCCATGGACGAGCACTGAGTCATTCCTTCTGGGGTGAGTATTCAACCCTTCATCCATGGACGAGCACTGAGTCATTCCTTCTGGGGTGAGTATTCATTCAGACCTTCATTCATGGACGAGCACCCCAGTCATTCCTTCTGGGGTGAGTATTCAACCCTTCATCCATGCACGAACACTCAGTCATTCCTCCTGGGGTGAGTATTCAACCCTTCATCCATGGACGAGCACTCAGTCATTCCTTCTGGGGTTAGTATTCAACCCTTCATCCATGGACGACCACTCAGCCATTCCTTCCGGGGTGAGTATTCATTCAGACCTTCATTCATGGACGAGCACTCAGTCATTCCTTCTGGGGTGAGTATTCAACCCTTCATCCATGAACGAACACTCAGTCATTCCTTCTGGGGTGAGTATTCAACCCTTCATCCATGGACGAGCACTTAATCCTTCCTTCTGGGGTAAGTATTCATTCAGACCTTCATTCATGGACGAGCACTCAGTCATTCCTTCTGTGGTGAGTATTCATTCAGTCCTTCATCCATGGACGAACACTCAGTCATTCATTCTGGGGTGAGTATTCAACCCTTCATCCATGAACGAACACTCAGTCATTCCTCCTGGGGTGAGTATTCAACCCTTCATCCATGGACGAACACTCAGTCATTCCTCCTGGGGTGAGTATTCAACCCTTCATCCATGGACGAGCACTCAGTCATTCCTTCTGGGGTGAGTATTCAACCCTTCATCCATGGACGAGCACTTAATCCTTCCTTCTGGGGTGAGTATTCATTCAGACCTTCATTCATGGACGAGCACTCAGTCGTTCCTTCTGGGGTGAGTATTCATTCAGTCCTTCATCCATGGACGAACACTCAATCATTCATTCTGGGGTGAGTATTCAACCCTTCATCCATGGCCGAGATTGCAACCCTGGCTTCTGAGCCTCGTGTCGCAGCCGTTCCTTTGAAAGAACGGTAGGGCTGGGGCAGAGGCTGGTATCCCAGTGGCCTGTGAGACGATGCCAAGCTGGTTCAGATGCCAGCCTCGGAGAGGGCATGCCAAGTGTTCTGCCTGATCGCCTCACACCTGTGATGCCTTCAACAGCTGGCACTACAAGCCCCTGTTCCCCCCCTCTCCCCCCGCTCCCAAACCTACCTTCCTACCCTGGGCTCACAGCCCAGGGGGTGGTGTCCAACACCTGGCAGAGCTTTGTGCCAAGACCTCCGTGCCCAGGGCATGCAGAAGACGAGGTTGAGCACAGCTGGGCACCCAGGGCCAGGTGAATATCACAGCCCAGGGGTTCATTTATCATAAGAACCTCTCACCGCTGCGGGGGTCTCACCCACCCACTCTAAAGAAGACCCTTCAATTCCTTATAAACAAGAAAACACAAATCAATCGAACTGCACACCAGCCCCAAACAGAGGGGTACTTAATATGTATTTTATGACAGAAAATTCAAGTCACTGAATCAGAAACACAGGCTCGGGCGGCGATCACACGGTGCGGCAGCAGGGACACCGTGACTGATGCTGGCACTAAAAGAGGCGCGAAACTCCTGACTCCAAGAGGTATTTCCAGGAAGTCAAACAACTGTACAGCGCTGCCCTTACCACCATGAAAAGGAACAAGCACTGGCAAACCCAACAGGTCTCGCCTACGGAAGAGCTATTAGCGCTGTCAATATCTTCCAGCCATGCTGCACTCCTGCGTGGCTGCTGTTCAGCGAGGTTAAACCTGCGTGGCGAGGGGTGGAGTGTAAGTAGTAGCATGTTTAAGAGTATATGAGTGCAGTGGAGTAAAGTGGAGAGGAGTACAGAGTCGTAGAATGGAAGGGCGTAGTGTCAGAGTGGAGCAGAGCGGCACAGTGTTGTGGAGTAGTATGGAGTAAAGTGGCATGGAGTGGCATAGCATGGGTTGCATTGAGCGTTGTAGTGTGGAGTAGAGTGACCGAGTGGAGTAGTGTTTAATGGAGTAGAACATCAGAGTATCGTAGAGTGTCGTAGAGTGGCCTAGAGTTAAGTGGCGTAAAGTACAGTACAGTGGTGGAGCCTAGATTGGCATTGAGTGCTTTGGTTCTGAGGCAGTAGCGTGGGGTTCAGTGCACAAAGAGTGCAATAACATAGAGTAGGGTGGTGCAGAGTAGATTGTAGCGGCGTAGAGTGCAGTGGCGCAGAGTGCATTCTTTCCGAGCACAGTAAAGTGGTGTTGAGTGCAATGTTTCAGTGTAGAATGGAGTGCTGGTGGATAGAGTGCAGAGGTGTAAAGTGAGAGTAGAGTGGTGTAGAGTGCAGTGGCATGGAGTGCAGCAGTGCAGATATATTACAGCGGCATGGAGTAATGCAGAGTGTAGTGGCATAGAGTGCAGTGGTACAGAGTAGTTGGCGAAGAGTGCAGTGGTTTTGAGTAAAGTGGTGTTGAGTGGATTGGCTCAGAGTGCAGTAGCAAAAAGTAGAGTGACACATCATAGAGTGGTATAAAGTAGCGTAGAGTGCAGTGGCATGGAGTAGATTGCTTTAGAGTGGCGTGGTGCACGGTAGAGGGTAGTGGAATAGAGTAGTGGCATACTTAGACTGCAGTGGTGCAGAGTAGGGTGGGATAGAGTGGTGCAGAGTAGAGGGGAGTGGCCTAGACTGGAGTGGTGTAGAGCGCAGTGATGAAGAGTAGAATAAAGAGGCGTAGAGTGCAGTGGCATAGACTTGTGCAGAGTAAAGTGACAGAGTGAAATGAATTCTATAGAGTGCAGTGGCGTACAGTAGAGCATTGAACATGCAATAGGTCTCGCCTTTGAATAAGTTAAAGCCATTTGCTTAGCTAATGGTATTGTAATCTAGCTATGCATTATTTAGTGTATATGTGCATATATTTGCATATATTTGCTGTCCCCCTACCCCTTTAGTCTGCCTCATGCTATTGTAATCCTCACAGTACGAAATTAACACATACTATTTTTCTATTCATTCACCTCCCAAATCTAAAACACTGCTCTTTTCCTACTAACGCTATGCTTTAAACTACTACACAGCTAACAAAAAAAATTCTATCTCCATACAACTACAACATATCACAAATATACACAAAATAAGGCAAAGCTAGTTTCTTATCTGAGGGAGGCTGTAATATCGGATCATGTTTCAGCAGCGCTGCTTCCCCATCAGGGTCCAACTGCCCCTCTCCGGGTTTGCCTCTCACAGGTCAAGGACCCCCACACCCAACAACAGTAATACACGAGTATTGTTCCCTCTCTGCATGTTTTACTTAAAACTTTTCAACTTCTAGAAAAGGTCATTTAGCCCAATACACTCGATGCCAGTGCTCCATAAAAACCTCTGTAGGCAGCTGCTTCAGGGTACCACCTCAATGGGAAAAATGCAGAGCGCCAGACTGCAATGAAGAAGTTTAAAAATTGCCCTGCGTCTTTGGAAGAGTGAGTGCCCAAGTGGCAAACTAAACATTTTTCCGGTAGTTCTGGAAATACTTGCGGCAAGCAGACCAGATTGCACATGCCAGGGCCATTTTACCCAGGCCAAAGTTAAATGAAGTTAAGCAGCTGAAAAAGAGAGAAAGAGGTGCCCTGGCCAGTGATACCTAGCTATATGGTATATTGCATCTGAGTTTGATATGTATTCAATGTTCTGTTTAATGTGTTCTGTTGGTGGTCTTTGCTGCCTAAAAGAACAGTTGTGCCAGCCTCAACTTAAAAGTAATAGTAACAACCCTAACATCTTCATGACTTGTACACACACGTGCAGGTGCTGTATTTGTGCAGTTGTGTACCATTTATGCCACTGTTTACCAAACTGTGAGTCGCGGCCCATTGGTAGGTCGCAAGCTGGTTTTTGTTGGCTAACAAAAGTCCAAGCAAAAAATAAAGATATATTAAAATTTGGTGCCCCCACCCCCAAATGTGTCTCTAGTTGCGCCTCTGACTCCGAGTGTCCCACAAAAGGGTGTAAAGTGAACGAGAAATATCCAATGCAAAAAGGAGCCACTAATTATTTGGGAGACTCTGCAGGAACTGGTCTTTGGAAGAAGGGTCAGCGTTTAAGTTAGTGTTTCACTATGCTGGATATTTATTGCCATCACAAAAAAAAAGCATTTGCAATGCAATAGGTCTCGCATTTACACAAGTTTCAGCTATTGGTATTATAAATAACTGCGTTTTATTTATGTTTTTTTATTGAAAACATAAAAAAAGGCATTGTCATTTACAATGCGAGAGTTTAAGCTATTGGCGTTGTAAATGACAATGCCATTTATTTATCTGTTTTCAAAACCAACACATAGATCAAAGGTTTGTTGTTTACAATGCCAATAGCTCAAACTTTTGCAAATGCGAGACCTATTGCATTGGAAAATGCTTGTTGCTATTCTCACCAAGCAGTCCCATATTTCCATAACCATCTGCAACCAACTGGAGTATGATTGATTTTTTGTTTGTTTGCATTTGTTTATAAGTTTTTCATTTCACAGTACAATAAAATTGTAGGAACTAAGCAGGACAATATATAATGTCTGGCAGCAGTACTCACAATTGTCAGCGAGTGTCAGCAGGGACGAATGTCCTAAGGTACAGGAGAAGACAAGTAAGTTTAAAAAGTAGTGCCTGATTGACGCATTCAGACTAACAATGGCCCATTGGAAAATAAATGAGATTAGCAGAATAATCTGCATTGCGAAATAGCAAATCCAACATCCGGAATGTAAAAACAGGTTTGCGATTTAAACACAATACACAACAAAAGAAACAAAAACATCAAACCAAGAGACCATACACGTGGATCCAGCCCCCATCCCTCAACTGACATAGTAATAACAAAGCGCACACAACACCGCTTTTTGTTTACAAAAAATAGGTACCTATAGAAACAAGTCTGCTAGGTGGATCTGATAGCCACCAGTGGCCAGCACAGAACCATTAATAATGGAGGAGGTTGTCTGCGTCCATCTAAGGTAAGTAAGTCCACAGTGCCGGCGATATAAGTGTCCGTTAGGAGTGCAATCAGAATACTTCCCAGCAATTTGCAAGAGGGCATTTAACCAATCCGAGGTTATCGTCCTTATGCAGGGCAACAGTTTACCTGCGCCCAATGGAGCAGCGAGCATGTCCAGGCAACCAATGGCGGGGGTTCAGGTCACTTTCACCTGCGAGTAATAAGACGCTTGGCCACTAAGAAGTCTATATCAGGGAACGGGAAGTAGCTTTATGTTTCTTATGTCTGTGATAGAGACCCAGAAGACATATCTCCCATGTATGGAGATCTGGGCGCTTGGTGCATGTAGACAAGTGGGTTGTAATACCCAACAAGTAACTGTCAATTTGGACAAGCCCATAGCATATGAAGCATGTCAGTATCCATCTGCTGACACCTAGGGCAAGCAGCATCTGTACGATGATAACAGCGATTAGTTTTGTCAGGTGTGAGGTAGGCCCTATGCATGAAGTAGAATTGAATGAGTTTAAATCGGGAATTAAACGGCACGTACACTGGGCATTTAAAAAAAGAGGCCCTTTCATTATCTGTGCAGGGGTGTGTTAAATCGGTCTCCCATCGCCAACGCAAGCCGGTGAGTGGCGGGCCAGTATGAATCCGCAGTGAGTCAGCAAACCAACAGAAGAGGTGTCTACCAGACCCCGTGACATGGAGATATTGTATCATAGGTCATCTCACACTATGTGCGGCCTAAGGAGCCAATCACAGAGATATGTAACAAAAATTTACCCGGGGGTAAGCCATTGTCTTCGATTAACGTCTAATATGGGACCAGGGTGCTCTCCCGATGGAGATCCCCTAGGGTGTGTATGCCTGCAGCGTGCCATATGGTCAGTTCTGTTGACAAAGTGAATCTTCCACTCCTGGGTGTCCTGAGTATACACCAGTGATGGCGTTTAAGGAACCACGTAACAAGCGAGGTTGAGATACATTGGGTAGCAGTGATGTGCCACTCACAGCAACAAGACGTCAGGTGGTTTTGCCCATGTGCAGGGGTGAAACAGACGCAGGATTGTGGGAGTCTTTCTCCACACGGGCATGGTTGTGGCGGTGTCTTACAGGTGCAAACCCGTCAACCACCGGGCAACCTACCAGATTTGAGAGGCAAGATAATACTGCTCAAACTGCGGAACAGCAAAAATCAATCAATCAATCAATCAGGTCATTTGTAGAGCGCACTACTCACCCGTAGGGTCTCAAGGCGCTGGGAGGGGGGGGGGGTGCCGCTACTGCTCGAACAGCCAGGTCTTGAGCTGCTTCCTGAAGGAGAGGTGGTCTTGGGTCAGGCGCAGATTGGTCGGAAGTGAGTTCCAGGTCTTGGCGGCCAGGTAGGAGAAGGATCTTCCTCCTGTTGTCGCTCTTCGGATGCGGGGGACGGCGGCGAGGGCGTGGTTGGTTGATCTGAGGAGGCGCTTGGGAGTGTAGAAGCTGATCCGGTTGTTGAGGTAGCTCGGGCCTTGGTCGTGTAGGGCTTTGTGCGCGTGGGTGAGGAGCCGGAAGGTGATTCTCTTGTTGACCGGGAGCCAGTGCAGATCTCTCAGGTGTCCGGTGATGTGGCTGCGTCGGGGGATGTCGAGGATGAGTCTCGCCGAGGCGTTCTGGATCCGCTGGAGTCTCTTCTGGAGTTTCGCCGTGGTTCCGGCGTAGAGGGCGTTGCCGTAGTCCAGTCGGCTGGTGACGAGGGCTTGGGTGACCGTCTTCCTCGTCTCGGTGGGGATCCACCGGAAGATCTTACGTAGCATGCGCAGGATGTTGAAGCATGACGAGGAGACGGCGTTGACTTGTCTGGTCATGGAGAGGGAGGAGTCCAGGATGAAGCCCAGGTTGCGTGCGTGGTCCGTCGGTTTGGGTGCGGTGCCCAGGGCGGGGGGCCACCAGGAGTCGTCCCAGGCGGAGGGCGTGGCGCCCAGGATGAGGACCTCCGTCTTGTCTGAGTTCAGTTTCAGGCGGCTGGTCGTCATCCATTCGGCTACGTCTCTCATCCCTTCGTGCAGGTTGGCTCTGGCGGTGGCGGGGTCGTTGGTCAGGGAGAGGATCAGCTGGGTGTCGTCACCCTGATCAATGAGTAGGTATTGTTCACGTGTGCTACCCTGCATCTGGACTGATTTCAGGAGAATTCCCACAACTGGAATATGATTGATTACTGAAAAAAAGATGAATCTGCCTTGTGATGTAGAAGGAAAGTAGTATACATATGAATGAAGGAGTCCTAGGCAATGCAGGTTCCAATCTTTATTCAGGTGGTTTTAATTGCAGTGATGGTTTGCTCTTAGCCTGTGGTGGCTGAACTGCCACACGTGTGCAGTCAATGGCACCTATCACACTACTGCCCTGCAGAGACCTTGACATGGTGATCTACTGCAGGACTTGCTTGGTAATGCTTCCATCTTAATACCTTGTGCAAGCAACAAGATGGCTTGCCTGTAATATTCACAGGTCTTTTCGATTGATACAGTGGTGACTACGTTAAGTGAAAGCTAGCATGTTGATATGGCAGGGATGGTATTAAGTGGCCCGTCGGTGAAGTGAGTCTCTGCTTCTAGTCTGCAGTCATGTCCAGAATCACTTGTGGAGGGAAGCGGTATATGGCAACTACCACTTACTTACATGCACCAAAGGTAATGATCCAGTGTCTGTCTGACGAGGTGCAGTTGTTGCGGCGTGTGAAGCAGGTCCTTTTATTAAGCCTCCCATGGACTAGCAATGTATATATATCTTGGCTTTTCATATGCTGTGTTATTTAAAGTGTGTGCATATGGTCTTCTACCTGTGTTTATTTGTGACTGATCATCGATGTGATGTTTCTAAAGAAGATGTTACCCAATATTGGGTCCCTCTTTCTGTTCGCTGCCACATTCACACCTCAGTAGTAAGTTGTAGTGTGCCTAATGTTTTGTACACACAGCAGATACACCAGCACACCAAATCCAACTACTATTGCTCGTATGTTTCAGAATGGGCCATTACATGTTTGCTTTTTGAATTGGGTCCCAATGTTTTTCCCACCTACATACCAGTCAATGACCTAAAAACTTTCTGGGAATATGTGGAACAATTAGCGCTACTATGCTAGAGACATAGCATCTCTGTTCAACACAACAAACATTACTGAATATTTCAGACATTCGTTCTATTTAAGCATGGAAGTCGCTCACTGACTAGGCAGTTGTCCTATTCCCCAATTTTTCTTTTGTCCCTATGGTTCATCTACAACTTTTACTTTAGTTAAATATGAGAAATCCAAGGAATTCAAAGTCCAAATCTAGTGCAGCTTGGGAACATACTTGGTTTACTCAAAGATAGGTAATACTTAGAACCTGTCCCCCCACTCTGAAGTTTTGAGGGTGTATTACACTCAACATTGTCAATCAGATTCTGGCTGGTGGCAGAAGTATTGAAATAGGGTGCAGTAGCTACATTTTGGGATGATGCCTAATGGCACCCCTTGTAAATTAAGCTCAATAACTGTAGCGTCCTACCTAGCTCTGGAGCATGTAAAGGAGCACGCCACACATGGCGCTCTGTAATGTACGTCTTTATTATTCAGCATGCAACTGTTAACTGAACGCACTGCATCACAAACCTTATTGACCAAAGCCAGACACACCTCAACTGATGATGTAACATTGTAAGGAGTCCACCAAGGACCACGCGGATCCCCTTGAAAATTACCATAAAAAACTACAGTAACCACAGGTAAACTGAACCTCTTCTTATTTACTTTAGTCAGCAAGATTGTTTACAAACTTTATCCAACATGCTTTTTCACTAATGGTTGCAAAAACGTAGACGTAGGTGCAGAAGGAAGACTGATTACAATAATGTTCACTACATTCGATGATCACAAACATCTATGAATGTAAGACTGAAGGTGGCTACTTCCTAAAGGGAAACAGCAAGGACAGCACAAGGGTTTATTAACAGAGAAGACCCTGGGAAATATAGCTGTATGGCTTCTCTTAGGGCCCAACTACAAAGTGCACTAAGGGAGCAGAGAAAAGCTTGCTGTATCAAGCATTACTTCGTAAACTTGAGAAAACTGCCCCAACCTGGCTGGTTGTATTTTAAAGTTATAACCAGTGGTAGTGAGCCAAGGAGAACAGCACAGGCCCCTGCAGCCCCTATGGCACAGGGGCCCCCAACCCTTCGGGGGATTCACAACCCTTCTGGGGGCCCTCACTTAGCCCCACGCCATTTGATATCTGTGAGATATGGGATGCAATCCTGAGCGAGCCTAGATCGGTCGAGTGAACGAGATCGACAGCTGCAGCGCGCATGCCGAGCATCGCTGTGGAGCACCGCAGAGCTGCCAGCTGGGACTCGGGGGACAGGAGTCAGGGTCCAGAGTCGAATAGGGCACCCCCTCCCGAGCCTAGAGGCGTAGAAGCCCATGAAGCGCTGACGGCCCCAGCCTCCTTCTATTCGTGGAGAGTGTGCTGCGACCTATCGGAGAAACCCAGCAGTCAGAGGAGGTTAGAGGAGATTGGACCACAGGGGCAGCTGGTCGCGCTCGTGCACGGAAGCACGCGGCCCGGTGTCGGGTGATGCTCTCGTAAACTACCGGAATGCACCACAGAGTCACGGGGGGGGGGGGGGGGGAGTAGGATTGCAGAGAGAAGGCAGCATGAGTCCGCCTTGTGGCCGACTCCTCTCTACTAACATCTGATCTCACTCAGACCCCATCCAGTCCTTTCCTTGGGGCTTTGCGACCCATCGCACATTCACCCCAAGTTCAACTATTTCTGGCAGCCCAGGTGGGACGGTGGACTACAGAATGTGCTGTCATCATAGGATCAATGCCAGAATATAATAGTTCAGATGGGAAACAAAACAGACATTGAGTGGGAATGGGAAGCCTGATGCACACAGCTGTGAAGAGCTGTGAGGGGAGAGGAAGTGAAAGGAGGAGGTCTTGATGGCGTGAGGTGAGCGCCTGGTGCTCTGTTCGGTCTTTATAGTGTGAGTCCCCCAGTAGGGGGGGGCCCTGCCAGGGAGGTGAGCACAAGGTCTTACGGAGGCTGCCGAGCCAGGACTCGGTGCGCTTGGGGCACCATGCCTCCCTTGACCTTTGACCCGTCCACCTTCTCCAGAGTAGATCAGGGGGAGACTGTTAAAAACATCTCTAATATGGCCTTGCCTTGGTTTAAAGTTTGGTTGAAGCATTATGTGATAGTCTTGCATTCCATCCAGCCTAGGCGGTAGCCACAGCCACAGCCACTGCCACACCCACAATTCATTGATTCCGGGTTGGATGATTGGCCCATGACAGCTGGGGAAACCTTTGCTATACCTTTGCCACCACCATTACCACTACTTCTCTGCTTGGGAAGAACTTTGGGAATTACTTTGTAGCTTTGCAATAGGCACAGAAAAGGGGGGGAGGGGGCTCCCTGCGGAGGCAGTCAACCTAGGTGCGGGTGCAGCCGGCAGGTCGCCAGCCCATTCTTTGAGGTTCTAGTTCTCCAATACTTTTTAGCAGTGACTTGGATACTTGGCAATTCTCTCGCCAGTACCTATGGTGGCGTAGTGGAGGATTGAGCATTCGGGCCTGTAGCCAGTAGAAAAGGAGTCCATGCACATGCACACTTGTATTGGTCACAAATCTTGCGCTGGGTTCATCTCCCGGAGGAAGTGCTGGGGAAGTCCAGAAAAAAACTGACAACCTAAATATCTTTTTTTTTATTTTAATTTTACAGAGTTTTATATAGCGCAAACTTGACCCGAATCAGAGAGCTTTACATGGAACCTGTTGCATTACATGAGGACACATTAATTTTTGTCAGGCACAGGGAGATTATGGGCCAGATGTAAGTAAAAGCAGTTTAGCGAGTCCTTAATAGCGATTTTTAGGGAATCGCTCTTAAGGACTTGCAAAATGCCATGTAGGTAGGAATCACAATATTTTTTGCGATTCCTCAATTGCGAATTGCAAATTGTGATTCGCAATCAAGGAATACCTCCCCATTCATTCCTATGGGTCTAGAGGCCAATGGGAATGAATGGGAATTGCGCAAGTAATTTGTGAGTACCCAATAGGTACTCGCAAATTGCGTGCGCAAGCAATATCAAGGGTTCCAAAGGGACACCCTGTTGCACCCCTGAAATGTGCATGTGTGCACATGTAGCGCACATACACGCCCGAAGGGCATAAATGTGTGCCACATGGCACTTTAAAAAAAACTTGAAGTTGGTAGTAATTTGCGATTCCTAAAGGCAATATCGCAATTTGCGATGCCTACTAGCATACCATTTAGCATACCATTTAGGGAATCGCAAATTGCGATTCTCTAAATGTTTTCGCAATATAAGGAATCACAATTTTTGTGATTCCTTATATTGCGAGTAGGTATTTGCCCTTCTCTACATTGCACACAGCTGAATTGCGATCTCAAACGCCGAAATTTGCAGAATTTCAGTGTTTGCGATCGCAATTTGGCTTGCTACATCTGGCCCCAGGTGATCTGCCCAGAATCACAGGATGTTCAGCGTCATTGCCGAGACTCAAACCCAGTTCCCCAGATTCGAGGTCGCCGCCCTAGCCATTAGTTCACCTTCTGTCCCCAACGTGAGTTGCCTGCCACACGGTGCGGGATGTTTACAAACTTCCATTTTCCAATGGTAGCTTATGCTGCGGACGTTTTCAGCCTGCTGCACTAGCTACTATTGGAAAATGGATGTTTCCAACTGCAATATCTGCAGTCGCATCCAAATAAGGTGAGCAAAACCGCCGACCTATGGTTGGGGGGTTCTTTCTCCGCAGAGGTGTCGGGCGGACGCGAGTCCACCCGAAATCATAAGGTGGGTCTTTGTTGTTAGCTCATACATGGTTTTCCAGTATCTAGCTGATCTAAAAGTTATAAAGAATATATGGTTTCTATGTGAAATCGAAATAAAGTTTTTGAAACTGAGTGATCACAATATTCTTCTTGTCACCATTAACGTGATACCACAGGATGTGGATACATGGCAGATCCCTGAAACTGATGATGTGCTACTTAGTGTAGATAATGGAAAGGTTTTATGGATCAAGAAAAGTAAACAGTCCCGATCAGTAAAATTAAGGATAATTATTGAAAACCTTCTCCCATCAAGATGGTTACCTGTAAACATATTTGAGGAAGACATGGGATAACTAGTGAGAATAACTCAGAATTCGAAGGTTACCCCTTGCAAGAAACCCTTAAGGCAATCCAATAGTGTGAATAAACGTTTTTTTTTTAACAAGCTCATTAATCATCTGCGAAGAAGGCAATACACCTTTTATTCTAAGGAATGAAATAAGTGGATTTCTCACTTAAATTAGATGGGTAAGAATCCCAAAGAGCTGTAGCTCCGATAAACTCTGGGTAAAAGTATCAGAAGCAGTAAAATTTAAAAATCAAAAAGCCCTTTGAACAATCATAAGGGAAAGAGGGGCTCCTTCTCCAAACCTAAGATAAATAATAAGTCTAGCATGGAATGGCAAAAGTACATTATTCCCCTCTATGCTTTAAACTCATAGACACCCAGTAACAGTGTTATTGGATCCATAGATAAGGGTTCAGCTGGTAGTTGTGCTCCCCTTCTTCCCCCTATGAGAAGGGAAGTGTTGGATTTATCCTACAGCTGCTAGGAATACTGGAGCAAGAGGTCCAGACCAACTAACTATTTCTATCATAAAACTAGACCTGATTTATGGGCCACTTAATTAGTAGAGCTATTCCACTATTTTTACTTGGCTGGGGTGGTCCCTAGCACTTGGATGGGCGGTATTATTACACTATTACATAAATAAGGCCCCTCCAATGTTCCTGGCGATTATAGACAGATCACCCTGTTGGACTCCAAAGGACTCCAAAGGAAAGATTTTTCCTGAAAGTGTGTTATCGCATCTACTTGAAAGGGGGTAGGATTTTGTTTTATTCCCTTGGAGCAGGCGGGGTTTAGAGCTGGTCACTCGACCTTGGAAAATATAACAGCAATTTAGCTTGTACTGGAGAAATATATGAAACATTGAGGGACACCTGTCTATGCAGCTTTCATAGATTTTTCAACTGCTTATGACCACGCTGACCCTTTGGAAAAAGTAGCTGGTGTTATATTATGGTAGGAGGTAGGCGTGGAATGACGCGAACATTCTGACCAGTAATGGGTTGAAACAGGGATGCCTGTTGGCGCTCCTGCTTTTTCCCTCGATATATGGCGGAACTGCACGATGTGGTGAGCAAGGCTCTAATCCTTTGGGGAATTCGCTTTATGCAGACAATGTTGTTCTGCTAGACTTGACACCCAAAGGTCTCCAGAAATGTCTATCTTAATCGGAAGAAAGGGGATCTTGTGAAAGCCTCTGCGGCCATCTTTAACTTTGCGAGCACAGTGGGAGGAAAGCCTATTGGGGCCATTTTGAAAATCTACCAAGCAAAATGTATCTCAAAGGTTAGGTACATGAGTGAGATATGGGGCCACATTGAGCTGGGGGCAGTGCAAAGTGCAGAAAATTCCTTTTTGCGCAGAGTCCTCTCGGTCCCGCAAGGTACCCCATCTTATGTTGTCCACTAGGAACTGGGGATGACTTTCCTTTCAGATGAACTGGCCTTCCGTCTCCTGGCTTTGTGGCTCAAGATTTGGGCCAAGCAAGAGAATACACTTAGTAAGGACGTCCTACAGGGTTTGTCTTTCTCTTGATTATGTTGCACAAATGCGATGGCTCTAGTACATAAGAGTTGGTCTCGCCAGGCTAGGGAGAGCAGATCTTTTTACGAACCCTGAGCGTACATGTAAAAGGAACCTTGTTTTGGCCAAGGAGTGCTTTTTAAGAACACGTCATTGTGAAAGAGAGGGAAAAGAGCTATGCAAGTCCAGTGTGCAAAAGTATATTTTACTGAAAACTGTGCCTACCATCGAGCCTTATCTCCTAGGGCTAAAAAGTATTCACAATAATTTTTTATTGACGAGGTTCCGGCTAGACCTCTTTTACTAATTATTGGCACACCCCCTTGGGTTCCATATAGGTCAGTGCCTCTTGCCTGTGGCTGCGATGATGTGTCTTCTCAGGACATGATGCACTTTTTAATGTTTTGTACTTTTTATGCTGTTCCTCGAAAGATATTTATTATTCCCATTCTTAAAAAACTGGGTTTCAGTAGGGTGAGACCAGATTTCATCTTTTTACAACTTCTCTCTAGTGATACCGTTTTGTACACGTAATTTTTTACGGGTCGACGTCAGACTCATGGCAAGCTATAACTAATATATGCAATTCATGTATTTTTATCCTATGTTTAGATTACGCGGAACTTTCTATATTTGTCAATTTGTAACCCGAATTATGGTATATTTATGTTTGTATGACTTTTGGGGTTTTATCTTTAAAGCTGAATAAAGTTATTGTTGTTGTCTAGATATTTTGTCATCTTAGTCAGAAACTCCATTCCAGAAGGTAAATATAAATAAAACCAAGATTATGAGGTTCGGTACAAAAGGGCATTGGACCTATACCAAATATAAATGGTTCTATAATAATGCTTTAGAATTCAACAGATACTGAACATATTGCACATATATCTAAGAAGCCATATGCACATAGGAATGCACTGATTCTACTTTATGGAACATCAGGTAACAGGCACTTTAATCATCTCCTAACAGTATATAAAATGCAGACACTTCGTCGACCCTTCTTTATGCTCTAGAGACAATAAATATTAAGTAATGGCACTTTATGTATAAAGACCAGCATGCCTCCGATCTCCCACTCCCTTAAAGTCCGGTGAGTGACAACGAGGCAAAGGGCACAGGACCGATAACAGGGAGCCTTCTACAGATGCGCGGCTCCGTCTGCATGACCGATAACAGGGAGCCTTCTAACGATGCGCGGCTCCGTCGGCATGAGCGCTGAGCCCCCGGTGCCTGACCCCAAAATGGCGATCACCTAGGATAGTTAAACTGCAAGCTCAGTTACTGTCGCGATTTTAAGCCAAAGTATGAACCGCCTCTGTAATCCCCACAACCAGCTAATTCCAACAGGCATCTGAAGTTCCTTTAAAACCAATCTAGCCAAAGTAGCGTAATTCAGGAACACTAATGGATCATTTAAGAAGCCTGATCCCAAAATGGCGGCCACACGGAGACAAACACATCGACAACCAATCTATCCTATAACCCAGTCTGTGCATGAAAACTCGAGTGAACTCCAGCAGACACTTGGCATATTAATCAAAGAGAGTTTTTTTTGTTGACATTTTTTTTTCAACAATCATAATGAAAACCGAAGGGTAACCTCTACACTTCAGCACAAGCAGAACAGTCCAAAAGCCTGACCCCAAAATGGCGCTCATTCGGGACAAAGCACTCTGGAGCTCTCGCCTTGCAACAAAACAGGACAAAATTAGCCATGCCAAATAATCGTTGGCCTTAACTTAAAAAGTGACTGCAGTACAAAACCATAGCATGGCAATGGAAAGCACAAAATTACTAAGCTCCTCAATCCGAGAATTACAAATCAGGCAGTAAGATTGTACTGATCATTTGAAATCTATCTGCCGACACAGTTGGCCCCCCTATCTTCTAGCTCCCAGTGGACTACAATGCACTCACAGAACAGAATAAATAGACCACAGGTCAGCCTGACTCCTCCCCACACCAACTCAGCACATGGCTTAAAACCCCATGGCAGAAACTCCTTCTCCATCAAGTACCCTCTCAACCTCTCACCCAAAGCAAAAATAAATTTTAAACAAAGGCTGTTAAGACAACACCAAGAATGCCTAATTGCGGACTTATACCACTGCACCTCAAAAGGATTGCAGAAAATGGATCTCATTTTCCACACCCAGAATCCTAGGGGCTGGAACTCCATCCTCAGATCCCACCTCCATATATATAAAACTACCACCACCCCTGTAAGCTGTAAACTAACGTCACTAATACCCAACCACTGCACTCGCTGCGGAAACACCTTTGTGACCATATACAGGAATAGCACAATACTGATCCAAGTCAACAACGACAACCTAGAGGCCTTCGGCTCACTTTTCCCCACGCTACACCTTGCCTTCACCCATCCATCCCAGCCCAACGCGAAAGAAACCAAGCCACACACACTGAGAAAACCTTACAACCCATCCACCCACTCAACCCCCCCGCCAATCTACCACCCCCAGTTCCATTATCTCCCTCAACGCCTTCCTGAGCAAACAATACCCATTCCGCTTAGGCACACCCAACACTAGACCCACCCTAGACAACACGCCTCAAACCCCCCCCAGTATCCCCCTCTCCCCTCCCCCATCCAGTAACCAAAGAAACCGACCCACTGATAAAAACCCTGAACTCCCCTCCTGCACTAAACCCAGCAAACCCACTGATATCTGTGATTACCCCCATAAACCATACTAAGACTACAGACATAGGGAACAACAACCTCACAGATTCGCTAGCACCACCAATCACAACAAAACACCCCCCAACCACTAATGGTCGGACCCGGGACACACGGACACCAAACCCCCCCACCCCTCCCTCCTTCAGCATAACCCAAAGACTGGCTCGACTAGAATTCCGAATAGCTACGCAAAATATTAACATAATTTTATCCAAACACAACATCACCTCCACTCAGGGCCCACCCCCCTCACTCCCTGGCTCCCTCAATAAACATAGATATCACCACAAAAATAGACGGCTGACATGGAAGACAACCCCCCTAAGTAACCAACCACATAGACCCAAGAGAACGATCGCTGCAATGTCCTTGCAAGAGGCGAGGGATCTTGCCGAATCCAATAAAGCAGAGCCAGCCACCACCCCCAGTTCTGTGATCCCAGTAATCACTGGATTTGGGAGAGAAATCACAACCACAAAAATAGCGAGACCTCCGGCGCACCTCACAAATATTCCTAGTGCTCCCCCAAATGAGGAACCAAACAACAAAAAGGTGGACAACTGCATGCTCATAAACTGCAAATCTGCGAACAAACATGCAACAGAACTGGCAGAAACCATCCTAACACATGACATAGACATCATGTTCATCACTGAAACATGGTTGAATGAATCTTCTCCCCCTATCTTCGATATGCTCGAACCCCCGGGATTCTCTATCCTCAACAAGGACAGGAACAACCAAAGAGGTGGGGGGACTGCAATCATACATAAAAAGAACATCTCTATAACAGAAACCGACTCCTTCAAATATCATCAACTGGAATACCTTACAGCCACCATCAAAATGTCGGATAACAAAATGCTTCACTGTCACCTCATCTACCGACCACCAGGAAACAATACCATATTTGGTGAACAGCTGGCTGACCTGCTCTCACACTGCTCACCCTCAAATGAGAACAACCTAATACTAGGAGACTTAAACCTTCACTGGAATGAGACCAACAACCTTCAAATACAAACCTTAAATGATCTCCTTCACAATAACAACTTGATCCAACACTGCACTGAACAAACCCACGACAAAGGCTCAATCCTAGATGCCATCATAGCCCATGACGATGCAATCACCATCGATCGCACCCTCCCTGTCGACTGGTCAGACCATCGTCTCATCCTCTTCCACATCAATAAAAAAACACATTGAATTCCTAGCGCGAATGATCACTTCCACTGGACGAGAAACCTGAGACAGATCCCCTTGGTAGAACTAGAAGAAAGACTGAGCACACTCTTCCCCTCCAACGTAGGAGAAAGGTCCACAGTAGAACTTACCTCCCAATATAACGAGGCCCTGACTGACATGCTGGACAAAATAGCACCCCTGAAGCCAAAAAAGAGCAAGACCCTACCATCGAGATCGTGGTTCAGCACTGAACTAAACCTGGAAAGAAGACAACTAAGAGCAGCTGAAAGACTTTGGCACAACAACCCGTTGACAACCCACCTCGAACTACTCAAAAAGAAACGTAGGAAATATAATAAGTACATCGCGCACGAAAAATCCTCCTTTTTTTGCGACTCACTGAATAATGCGAAAAAACGCCCCAAAGAACTCTTCAACATTATCAGACAACAAACATCCAAACCAACACCTGCTGCAATTCCGGCCTCCAAAGACCTATGTAACAAATTTGCCAATTTCCTTAGCGAAAAAATACTAAAGATTGAGCTCTCACTGATGGACCACTCGCTTCCCTCAAAGGCAGGCCCGCTACTCATCAAAGAAGATGCAAACCCACCTAGCCAACCAACCAATAACTGGCTAATCTTTACACCCACCACTGAAACGGAAATGATTGAACTAACCACCGGATCCAAACCCTCATCGCACCTTGAAGACCCCTTCCCCGCTCCGCTCAACTGGCAAAACAACTCAAACACTCCTTAGCCCCTATTTGGACTGAGATTATAAACAGCTCCCTGGAAACAGGAATTATACCTGACTGCCTCAAAATAGGCCAGGTAACACCATTAATAAAAAAAAGCTGGGGCTCACCCTAACGATCTCAACAACTACAGGCCTGTCTCCAATCTTCCTTTCCTAGCAAAATTACTGGAAAAATGTGTTCTCCGTCAACTCACCCACCACATGGACATCAACAACCTCCTCGACCCGCACCAATCAGGCTTCAGAAAAGGATGTAGCACAGAGACTGCCATCTTAAATATCATAGATGATGTGCACAAAACACTGGACAAGAACCGCTGCTGTCTACTCATACTCCTTGAACTTTCGGCGGCCTTTGACACGGTTGACCACAAACTACTCATTAACACTCTCCCAAGAAAGGGTAGGAGCAAAAGGGGTAGTCTCACAGTGGTTCACCTCCTTCCTACAAAGCCGCTCCCAAAGAATCAAAATAGGATGCTCCACGTCCGGCCTACACCCTATAATCAGAGGTGTTCCCCAAGGCTCAGTTATTTCACCAACATTGTTCAACATCTACATGGAGCCACTCACCATCATCCTCAAAAAAGCCAACATTCCCTTCCACCTATATGCCGACGACACCCAGATCTACCTAGAAACCTCCTCCATAGAAGACATGCAAAGACTAAACATCACCCTAAGAGAAGTACAAAAGTGGTTGTCCCTTAACCATCTGAAACTATATCAAGACAAAATGGAAATCCTCATAGCCAGCAAGGAAAAGACCCCCCAAATCACAGAATGGATAAAGTCTATTGATGCTCCCGACTGTACTCTCATCCCAGCAGACTCAGTGAAGTAATTGGGTATCACTCTAGACGCCAACTTGGATATGATCAAACACATCAAGAACACTGCAAGAGGTGCCTTCTTCAACTTAAAGCTACTGAGCAAAATCAAACCCTTCATCCCACCAACGGACCTTAAGCAAGCCACGCAATCCCTTGTTCTATCCAGATTAGACTATGGGATCGCCACCCTCACAGGCACGGCTAAACTTCACCTTGCTCCGCTCAGAACAACACTAAATTCAGCAGCCAGAATGGTGACAGGAGTAAAGAAATACGAACACATCACCCCCGCTCTAAAAGAGCTTAAGTGGTGGTTCCCAGTAGAAATGCGGGCCAATTTCAGAACTGCTTGCGTCACACACAAAGCTCTGCACACTGGCAAACCCACCTATCTACCTGCCAAACTCAAAAAAGCGGGACAGACAAGAAACCTCAGAAGCACCAACTCTGCTACTCCTCCCTCCGAAAATATGCAACCAAAAGACCTTATCTAGGTCCTTCACCGGAAATGCACCCAAAATCTGGAATGCCATCCCCATACATATTAGGACGAACTCTTCTTACAAAGCTTTCAAGAGCCAGCTCAAAGCGCACTTCCTCAATCGAGTGCTCACAAAGTGACAACGGACCTGCTTTAATTTCCTACCTCAAGACAGAAGACCCGGCAATTACAGTAAGTTCACTCCTTATAACACTTCCCCCCATTCCGAACACTACTCCCTCCTACTTGTACCTCAACCTTTCAACTCTGCATTGATTACAACTAGACGTTTATTGATTAACCCCTCCGGCGCTCATGATGACCTCAGCTCGTCATGGGCGTAACCTGCGCTACGCGGATGACGAGCTGAGCTCGTCACGTAACGTGTTTTTTTTAAATCGCAGCGCGCAGCGGGAAAACCGCTAGCCCGCATGCGGTTAAGGAACGTCCTTGGATTCACTGTTTACCTGGACACTCTTGGTGTACTAAACTGTTATGAACAAATGTTGTAAGGCGCTCAAATACCTCCGGGTCTGGCTAGCACTATATAAAACTCCCCAAAAAATAAATAAATAAATAATTTTTCACAATAAATTCTATGGCCTCGATCGAAGCTCTAAGGCTAGAATTCGGATTGGTGAGCACTTACATAAGTGGATAGCTGCCAATCTAAGATGGTATTGTATCCTTTATGCCAAGCAAAAGTCTTTAAGGAGTCTTATGGCCATGGAATGTCTTCTTCCCACCACTGCACCGAGTCTGTTTAAAACTAATATTTTAGCTGCCCTTTAGCACTTTTCCCTGACTAAATCAGAGATTGTGAATATGAGCTATGTTCACTTTAAAAGATTTTTAAAGCTTACTATAGCACCCTGTTTGATGGAGAATGATATGGTTATATGTGGCGCGAAACCTTGGTTCCAGTGTGTCACTCAATCATGTCAGGCAGCAGTACCCTAAGCGTATTTGAACTGAAAGCTGGATCACAGGGTGCAAAGATGTATAATGCTTTGTAGTTTGAAATGTTTACCATTAAAAACTGTGACAGATGCATGGCAGAAGGTAGTCTAGGACAAAAGAATTTGCACTTTATGGTATACAGACTATTGAACATTCCTCTGTCCTGTCTTAAGGGTTTATCAACTGAGACACTTTTTTAAAAACCTGGATTTGCAACTGCTATAGCTGCTATGGAGGTGATAAACTGCCCTTTGAATAAATTAATGTGCTGTAATTTTTTTAACTTTTTTAGCTCTTTTTTAAACTTGTATTAATTGCTGTTTATATATTGTAGATCTCATTGTAAGATCTAAATCTCTAATAAAAATCGTGAACCTTGATCACTCAAATGTTTATTCACCAAGGTACAAATGTTTATAACTCGTTCTTTGTAGATGGATAATTCCACACACTAAAACTGAGCCAATCCATACTGGAATCAAGCCCCTTGGTATACATGGGATCTTCGACCAATTGACGACATTCTATATACCATTCGTGGGCATAAAAATCACCCTACCCAGTCTATATGGTGCACTAGCATTGCAGCAGGAGAAGCGAACCGAATGATGAAGAGCATGCCACCCTTTTGGGTGGGTGAGCTCTTCTGCTCCAACAAGTAAAACACTCTCTCTGACCTCTCAACCACTAAGGTACACAAATGCTGTTACCCTTGTTTTGGTTAGGAACAGCACACTGTGTTTGATCTTAGCCTTGGTACAGATTGTCAAGAACTGTTTCTACTCCTCATCAGAGAAGAGAGGGTGGCTGTCTAAGAACATCTTCCTTGTAATCTGAGTGTGACTCTTCCTAGCATCCCCTCCACCAGCATTAGATTTGTTTTGCTTGAACACTTGTAGGCACCCTTCCCCATCCCCATCCCCTTTGACTTTTCCCAGTTCCCACTAAAACGATGAATGGAGAGATGTCAGTACCACCAAACCTTAGTGGCCTGGTTTCTGCAAGTATTACTAAGACCTATTTGAGGGTCCCTTAGCCCTGCCTTGCAGACCATATATCCAACCCCTCTCCCACCCTCCACGATGGAACTGCATACCAGCCAGATCCAGAAGCTTAAAGAGGTGGTATGCCCTTTGAGTTTAAAGTTTGTTAATGTGCGCTCAAACACCCCGGTGTTCAGACACCACATGATATCCTTTCAATAATGCGGTCAGCCTCCCTAGACATGAAGTCTTTGACTCAGTATCACTATCACAGATGGACTGGGAGATATTCAAGTTTCCAGGTAGCAGCAAACTCGAAGCCTACCCAAGGAGACAATCAGGTTTGCAGAGAACACAGACGCTGTTTTACCATGCTAGGATTTTGTTTTCACTCCGAACAGGTTGCCATTTATTCTGTGTAGTTTTCCTTGTGATTGTTATCGGCGAGTGCTCGAGAACAAAGTATTAGCATTTATAGCTTTGGTGCGAGATGAGTACCCCATTGTATGTCCAAAAGCACAGCATTCACTATCAGTTGGATCCCCAAAAATGGTATTTTGGAAAATAGTGTGGAAAGTGTAAGAGCTTCCCCCATATTTTGTTGCTTTATTAATCTGTGTCACTTACATCAATTTGCTTATATATTTATGCATGTGGGCTGTTATTAAAGGGTTTTTGTAACTAAGAATGCAGGCTGGACAATACTTGATTGTTGCTCTGAAAACTGAGTTATAGTACATGAGTTCCCAGTGTGACACCTTCGAGCTCGTCTTCACTGCTTGGACACGCCACCTCGGAACGTCAGAGACGGTTTGGGACCAACTTTCCATTGCTGGCAGAGTGCCCAATGTTTTGTCATGCAGAAGACACCTGCAATCTTTGATATTGTAGGGATGATAGGGAAAGAAGTCTGACACCCAGAGTGGAAACGCCTGGCACTACAGAGCCCAAAGCCCATTCAGAGTGTCCAATAGAATGGAGGTACTTAAGTCTAATTGGGACACGTCATCTTTGGATGCTAGGGAATAGTTTCAGTTGTAGAGGGTCCCCAGCCATGTGACAAGAAGATGCAAAGAATGGAACCTCTGCACCCCAAGTTGTTATTAATGCTGAGGTGCATTCAAAGAAGCCAGAAATATCACACACATGGTAACCTTTCTAATGAGACACATTTATATTGTGCTCACATTTTAGCATGGGCTCAAATATAAATATAAATAAACTGTACCAAACGCTGTTGAGCCTTCTCTAAAAGAAAGTTAGAGCATTCTGTCCATTTTTATTAGAATTTTGCCTCAGACATTCAGAGTCCGGCAGCCAGAAAGGGCTTCAAACACTGCATGCTCTCATTTCTAAATCATAAATCTCCTTCCCTTATTGAAGTGCGGAGCTACTTGGCACCAATAGGCAGGTTTAATTATACCAGATATATTTAGTATTAACGCTTCACGGTGGCTTGGATTTCATTAGAACTTTGGATGTGCCTTATTCCCATGAGAGGGAGGGCACAGGTGCTGAATCAGCAGGCGAATTTCGTATATAAGAAGAGATGAAGTCCCAGTGCTGAAGCTTCAGACTTTTCGGGTAAGTGCAGCCACTTTGTCTGTGACGTGGGTCATTTTGCATGCAGTAAGACGTGCAGAAGCTGCAGGTCTCGAGTTCTGCACCTGCACTTTAGTTTCATTTCTCTTTCCCTTCAACACTCACTCACCATTCACTCACCTGCCCACTTGATATTTCCTTTGCTTTCCCCTTACTATTTCATTCAGTACCTTGTTCAGTCCCTACCTTAATTGGTCACTTAGTAACTCACTCACTTATCTGCTGCTGCTTTCACTCCTTTATAGTCACCCACTCATTAGCTTCCATTCAATGTATGAACCAGTCCCTCAGGAACTCACTCACTCGTCATTTATTCATGTGAGGCACCAACTATAACTAGAAGATGCCTTTTCTAATTGTAATTGTGAATAATCTTAATAACACAGGTATTTTGCTTTTCCTTCCAGGGACCCTGGTGAAGGTTTCTTTTTCCTAACACAGCAACACTGTCAGGTAAGGCTTTTGTTCCATCGAGGGGTAAGTCATGAAGTCACAGGATGTCAGACATTATTTGCTTCAGGTGTTCATGGTTGAATACTAAAGCTTTATGCATAGTTACACAACAGCAATCTTCAAGCATTGGAGGGTCCACACCCAGCCCTCGGCAGAGGCAGCTCAGTGGGGCTAGGATCATGTTTAACGCACAGAACAGCACTTGCTACATATGGTCAGAGTACTCCAGTCATAATATCCCCTAAGATCTTCTTGTCCACGCTTCACCCAGCACAGGTACAAGGCTCCCTGTGCTCTTGTGGAAGGAGCCGTCCCATGAGTCTGGGAACGACAATCATCTCCAAAGATCTCGGACGCTAGAGCGGCAGGTCAGCCCTACATACATGCATACCAAGCATACATGATGGTCCACATACTCTCCTCTGTTGTGCTTAGGGGAGAAACCAAGCTTGTGAGTGATGCTACTGATCAGCAGACATGTCCAGAAGTCAGCAACGACTCTGCAAATGTGGTAGACCCCCCTTTACTGGCTGCTTGAGACATGTACTGTGTCAGCCCCACATACATGCATACCAAGCATACATGATGGTCCAACAGTGGCACATACTCTCCTCTGTCGTGTGGGGGGGAAACCAAGCATGTGAGTGATGCTACTGATCAGCAGACATGTCCAGAAGTCAGCAACGACTCTGCAAATGTGGTAGACCCCCCTTTACTGGCTGCTTGAGACATGTACTGTGTCAGCCCCACATACATGCATACCAGCATACATGATGGTCCAACAGTGGCACATACTCTCCTCTGTCGTGTGGGGGGGAAACCAAGCATGTGAGTGATGCTAGTGATCAGCAGACATGTCCAGTAGTCAGCAGCGCCTCTGCAAATGTGGTAGACCTCCCTTTACTAGCTGCTTGAGACATGTACTGTGACAGCCCCAGATACATACATACATACCAAGCATACATGATGGTCCAACAGTAGCACAGACTCTCCTCTGTCGTGTGGGGGGAGAAACCAAGCATGTGAGTGATGCTAGTGATCAGCAGACATGTCCAGTAGTCAGCAGCGACTCTGCAAATGTGGTAGACCTCCCTTTACTAGCTGCTTGAGACATGTACTGTGACAGCCCCAGATACATACATACATACCAAGCATACATGATGGTCCAACAGTAGCACATACTCGGAAACCAAGCATGTGAGTGATGCTAGTGATCAGTGGAAATGGTTTCTACAATAGTCAGCAGTGACTCTGCAAATGTGGTAGACCTCCCTTTACTGGCTGCTTGAGACATGTACTGTGTCACCCCTCTACGGTACTGGAAACATTGAACTCAATAACTGAGTGGACCCTCATTAATGAGGATAATTATTGATAAACATGATTCTATTAGGGCTTAGTACACATATCCACATGACATTCAGGGATTTCAACCCCACTGTACTGGAAACATTGAACTCAATAACTGAGTGGACCCTCATTTTTAAGGATAATGTTTGATAAACATGCTTCTATTAGGAGCTGATACACGTACCCACACAACTTTCAAGGCTGGCATCCCTCTACAGAATTGCAAACATTCAACTCAATAACTTAGTAGACCCTCATTATTGAGGATATTTCTTGATAAACATGCTTCTATTAGTGGCTGATACCCATATCCACACAGCTTTCAGGGGTGCTTCACCACCTTACAGTACTGGAAACATTAAACTCAATAACTGAGCAGCTCCTCATATTATTGAGGATAATACTTGATAAATGTGCTTCTATTAGGGGCTGGTACAGATATCCACACAGCCTTTCTACATTGTTGGGCACACAGATCGTTAATACTGTAGGACATCCGACACCTGAAGACGCCCTAACAGACTGTTCTTTACCAACTGGCGAGAGGAGATATAAGTATAAACTGACACAAAGTATTCTGAAAACTGGAAAAGACTTTAAAAAACAAAAAGGGAGCGTTAACATTGGGATTTTCGCAAACTGAAACCTGGCCATACTCAATAATTCATTTTAGGGTTCCCCTTTGCCACTATGAGGAAGAACACAGCCAGAACAAACACATACCAAATCACACACAGGTATGCATTGGGTAGCAGGAGGGTTGGTAACATTATCAGATGCCTCAAATTGTGGCAACTGGCAGAGACGGACAGGCCATTCCTCAACTCTGACATATCCCCGTAGCCGGCCAACTCGGTGCTGCTTTAAAATCAGTATGAGTTGCCATGACCCCACTATGCATCTAGGGCATCAGTAAAGCACTATGTTTACCAACAGGATGGGCACTTTGTATATTGATTAATATATGAGTCTCTGTAGAGGACACGCATTGACAGCAGCTTTTAAATAGGGAAAATATGTTTACTATACTTCACTAACACACACTACAGTGAGCTATGCCGCAGAAGCAGCAGAAGCCACAATGCAAAGGAACAGTAGAGCAAGTTTCCTTCCTATACTCAACAGTTACCACACATGTATCAGCAGGACACACTTACACACACACACGCATATACACCCAAAAAAACACACACAAGAAAAACGTGTGGAGCAGCACGTGGAAAACCCGTAAAAGCTTCATTTGTGTTCACTTAGAAGTAGCAACATCAATGCACCTACTTAAAACACACAGAACAGGTACACCATCTGACAAGACTGTAAGCGTCCCTTATTTTTCGCGTGTGTTTATATAATGGTTTTGTGTGTTGTTGTAAGTATATAGATTGGAGAAAGGTGCTCTGGTTAGAGGTTAGAAAATGTACTTGCAGGTAGATTGATCAACCGTAGATGGTAAAGTCTCGGATTCGATGCCATATACATTTATTTATTAAGGAGATCTGTGAAAAGCTGGTTGTCTTTGCCTTAAATACATAGCACTGAGTTGCACCAAAGGAAAGCAGGGCAAACAATCACTAAGTAAGTACCGTGTGGTTAGAATCCAGTAGAATGGTACGAAATCCAGCAAGCTGCACTCCATGATCAGGGTACCTAGAAAAAGGATTTTTCTCTCACATTGACAACAGAATAAAGTTTCATTGGAAGTACAGAAATTACAGGACCTTTCGCTGGAAGCAAGACATGTTAGACTGTAAGATGCTGCATTATTTGAATTCAAAGCAAATGGTTACAGGCTATTTCTTGTAGCTATACGGATTTTGCCTCCTACAGTGGATCTACTGATGCGGAAGATGCACTGAATGATAGTTAGGAACCGCTGCACTCCTGGGTAGATAAAGTAAGTTAAAGGGTAAGTACTGTACAAAGTTAGTAGGTGCGCAGGAAGATCACCTTCTGGATCCAAAAGGTGCTATGAAATACTAGACTTGAGCAAGCCTTACAGGGAGTAAGGACTGTTCCTAGGCACTCTAATTGGCACGAAGTGCGTAATTTAGATTATAGATGCTCCAAGGATAGTTGTTATCATAGTAGTCTTTAAATCAATTCAAATTTCAAATTTCAATTATAGTAATACTGTTCACATTTCAATCATATTACGTCATATGATGGTATTGCATATACATTTCAATCATAAATCACAAGGTCATGAAGGTGGTTTACTCCAATAATCGAGGCACGCAACTATTGCTCACTGCACACCACTGATAACATACTCGGTTTCTCTTCCTTTTTCTCTTCGTTTTTAGCCACTTTGTACTTCTATCCCAAACCGTCAGGCACACGCATGAATCTTAATTTCTATTTATGTTTTGGAAACACCTCACATCTGTTTTGCTCGCGAGCATCTCCCACAGATACTAATCTCACAGACCTCATCTTGGGCTTACTGTACTACAGACTCCTGAATCCTTAGCGCCCTACATACTTTTTTTCTTTGTTACACAGATTCCCCCTGAAGAAGTGCAACTCTTGCACGAAATGCATCGGGGATTACTAAACCATTGGAGTAAACCACCTTCATGACCTTGTGATTTATGATTGAAATGTATATGCAATACCATCATATGACGTAATATGATTGAAATGTGAACAGTATTACTACAATTGAAATTAGAAATTTGAATTGAATTAAAGACTACTATGATAACAACTATCCTTGGAGCATCTATAATCTAAATTACGCACTTCGTGCCAATTAGAGTGCCTAGAAGATGCACTGAAGGCAGAGCTGAATGCTCAGTGAGCACAATGTTTTAATCAGCGTTCATTTTTTTAAAATAAAACGGTGCAGGGAAGAGTTAACATCGTGCACAGAGGAAGAGTTAGCCTACGTTGTACTGGCGTGAAGCATATTTCCAAACACGGCTGGCTACCCTACCTCTTCCAGTGACAACAGAATGTGTATGTAGCTTGATGAGATCTACTTGCTTAAATCCATTTCACAGATCAATTTCTTGAAAGAATCCACGTATGTAGTGTCTTCTGGGGGCGCTTTACTGGGATTAGGATGACAGGGGAAAGCTTTGCAAGTGGATGTGAAGGGGCAGGTGAGGAGAAACTGAGAATGTTTTGACTCAATGAGCTGTATGTACACAAGAACTTTCATATGGAATAAGGGGGAGCATTTCTTCTGTTTTCTGTGCAGCACAGACTGGGGATTGGATCACTTGTATCAGCCTACATGGGCCTATGGAGTGCTTGCACCTGAAGTTTAATGTCCAAGCAAGCTTCCTCACTGCTCCTTGACAAGCCAGTAAAAGTGCCCTCTGTCACTCAGTCTGAGTGTCCTGCCCGTGAGCATTCTCTAGCCAGGGTGCCCCCTAGCCCCATTGGCTAACATTGATACTCTGCACCCGGCTGCCCTAGTGCCGCTGGTGGTGCCCCTTGAGTGCCTAGTCTAGCCCTGTTAAGTGCTTGTGTTTTAGTGAAGTGGACTCATTACAAATATTTCACTTGTGCACAACAGGTTCAAAAGCTTCACTGCCTTGAACCGGAGCAGGTAAACTGCAGGCTCAGAGAGTGTCGTCATTCGCGATTTACTGAAGTCTTTATGGTCAAAGTGCAATATGTGAGGGTGCTAAATGGATAAACTATATTCACCTGTTTCAGTGATGTTTGTGACAATAAAACACCCTTTATCTTTGTATGACAGAAATCTTGTTTCTAACCAGTTTAGTAATTGCCAGCAGCCATGGCTTCCGATGCAGAAATGGCCGTGTTTGGGCCAGCCGCACAATACCTGCGCAAGTCTGACAAAGAACGCTTGGAGGCTCAGAATAGGCCCTTTGATGCCAAGAACTCATGCTTCGTAGATGATGAAAAAGAGCTTTTCGTTAAGGGAATGATCACGTCCCGAGAAGGTGGCAAAGTCACCGTGAAGACCGATGATGGAAGGGTAAATAGAGTCTTGTACCAACAATGACGTAAACAAGCCTAGCACCATAATGCAGCCAGACATCTCTGCTCAACTCCAACTTTATCTTTGCCTGTCTTTCTTTCTTCCTAGTCTGTAACAGTCAAAGACACCCAAGTCTATCCTCAGAATCCTCCCAAGTACGACAAGATTGAAGACATGGTCATAATGACCCATCTGAATGAAGCCTCAGTGCTGTTTAACCTCGCTGACCGATATGCAGCCTGGATGATCTACGTAAGTACAAATCAGTGACGCTTTAGCACTGCTTGCTTTTTGCACTAAGATTTTTCTGTCAGTAGGTGTGACATACTCATGACGTAGGTGTAACTTACTCTTGAATTTTATGAACAAATCACACTTACGGAAAAAAAGCTTTGTGATTTGGGCCATGTACGTTCAATGACCAGTGTAAGACATTTATCACCTCTTAAGGGGTGAAACAACTCAGTACATGTAAAGAAACTGACACAATTAATCTGTGTGCCATTCTTTATATGTGTTGTTTTGTCTTACGGCAAGGACCCAAGTGCACTGTTATAATACTAGTTTCTCCACTGCTTCACCTTCTGGGTTTCATAATCATTAAACACATATATACTCTTCTGATTTTCCCTCCTGACTTACTTTTGAACCTCGTTAATGAGTCATGTTGTTCACCTGATTAAACACAAGCTAGCCTCTGCATTTTTTTTTTGCCGCCAGTGCTAAACGGGCAACATAAACACTCGTGTTTCCTCAGCTAGGTCAAAGGTGCCAGAAAGATTATAGTCTTGGTTACTAAAATTGTAAGAAACTCCACCTGCATAGATTACTATTGTGAAGCGCAAGGTTAATCATGCATACCAAAGGTGGAGAAGAAGGGAGCTCGCTAAAACTGGTGTGGGGAAGAACTTCCATATCACAGATTTTAATGTTCATTTGTGTGAGTCTCACTGCCAGATTATTGATGTTAACGGCCCTGACAATACTTCACCGCCACACTTTGAACATAGCCCTAAGGGTGTGGCAATGGAAAACTTGCTATCATCAAATGATCTATATGAACCAGGGGTCTCGGATACAACAAACCGAGTGGTCACGTATAACGCAAGGGGCAGTGAATCGATTATTGACTATTTTTTTATGTCTTCAGGGCTCCTTCGTTACGTATTGTTTTATAACGCAATTGTAAGTGGGTTTAGTGACCACAACCCTGTGTTATTGGTTTTGGATGCTCTTTCCGGTTTGTATAAAGGAGAATTAAGGGCTACCTCCATAAGGGACGTGAGGAGTAAAGATCAGGGTAGACGCCTTAAATGGTGTAAAGTCTGTCCTGAGGATTTTCATGGTCTCATTATTCAAGAAATGGGAGTCGAAATTGGGAAATGTAGGAATAGAGAGTTGAGGGGAGGGGAAGTCGTGAGTGCCTTTGATGCTATCTGTGCTAGAGTCGAAAAAGAGCTTAGAGCTAAACCAGGGAGGGGTTCTGCTCCAGTGTGTAGATGGTTTGATCACTCTTGCTCACAGGCACATTCAGCTTTGCTGAAGGGCCTAAAACAATTCCCTAGAGATAGGCGCTTGGTGGCACACTTAAGAAGACAATACGCTCTGACAGTTAAACTTAGGAAAAAAGCCATCAAAGATGAAGCATGGGACTCTTTGATGGACCCCATAACCCTCAAACATAGCTCCAAATTTTGGGCTATAATTAATAATCCTTTGTTCTCCCACACTAACAATGTGGATCTTGAAATTAACATCCCGGAAGCTGACTGGATTAACCATTTTTCTAATATATATGGCTCTGATGAAATTGCCGAGGAGTTTAAAATACCTCACTCCTCATCGTCCCCCACCAAATTACATTTTACCAAACCTGAAGTAGTGATGGCAATTTTAGGCTCAGCTGTAAATGAAGCCCCGGGCCCGGATGGGGTACCCCTGGACTTATACAAACTTAATTCTGGGATGTGGGCTGAGATTTTAGCTAATGTTTTCAATTGTGTGTACGAGGGGGGTTTCCCAAAAACATGGTCATGTGCTATTATAGTACCTATTTTTAAAAAGGGTCTTAGAAGCGACCCTAAGTGTTTTCGACCAATTTCGTTATTGGATTCTTCAATGAAGATTTTGGGCAAAGTCCTGCTTGCTAGAATTAACACCTGGTCCATAGACAATAATATCCTAGCAGATGCCCAATATGGGTTCCGTGCTGGGAGAGGGACTGAGGACCAATGCTTAAATCTTCACTTACTAATCTCGAAATACACAACTGTTAAAAAAGGGTCAATTTTTGTTGCTTTTATGGACCTGTCCACAGCTTTTGATTTGGTGAATAGAGCTCGGCTGTGGGCCATGTTGTTAAAACTGGGTCTTGATCCTCCCCTTGTATATTTTTTGGCAGAATTACACAAAGATTTAAAAGCTGCAATTAGAATGGACCAAGTAGGTAATCGTACCGCATGGTTCAAATCCAGCAGGGGCGTGCGGCAGGGCTGCATTCTTGCGCCTATGCTGTTCACTTTGTATATAAATTCACTTGAGGAAACTCTTTTAACCGCTACTTTGGATACTCCGCGTGCAGGGGAAACTCGAATTCCGGTTCTCCTGTACGCGGATGACGCAGCTTTAATAGCTCGGACCCCTATAGGTCTGCAAAAACTTTTAAATACTTTTAACGATTTTATGCTATCATTAGACTTAGTGATAAACAACTCCAAATCACACGTCATGGCTTTTGGGGCTGGAAAAAACAACTCCAAACAGTTTTACTGTAATGGTGACGTAATCACTAATGTTAAAATTTTCACGTACCTGGGTGTAATCTTTGATACCAAGGGGAGTTGGGCTCCGCAAATTGTAGCTAAAACTAAAGCGGTCAGAAGCTCGGCCACTGCTATTCTAAGTTTTGCCAGGAGATTGGGCGGGAAGCCAACAGGCGCCTTACTTAATTTGTACAGGGCAAAATCAGTGGCAATAGCCAGGTATGGTTCGGGCTTGTGGGGCTATGTTAATAGTGAACCAGTCCAAAGGGAAGAAAATAAGTTCCTGCGTTCCACTTTAGGGCTTCCCCAATCTACAGCCACGTACTCGGTTCACCAGGAAGTTGGGCTTGGGTATATATCTGACACCCTTCTTATGGCCCCTATCTTGTTATGGATAAGGCTTTGGACTAATAAAAACTTGGGTCTAAATCATAAAATACTGGCGGACTGTCTAAAACTAGATAACTATAAAAACATTACTTGGCTTTCATATATACAAAAATCCTCTCTGGACCTGGGACGTCCTGATATTTTTCAGGCCCCTCAGGGTCTAAAGAAATCTGATTTAGATTGGGTGAAGGGCAATTTTATATTATTGAAAAATGTGGAGAGGGAGGAACGCCAACTAGTCAAGCCAACGGTTAGAGCCCACTACCTGACCATTACCTGTCTTACTATACAACCGTACCTTACTATCGTCAATATCCCCTTTCATAGGTGGCTTCTGGTTAAACTTCGGTTTAACCAGATTTATACAGTTCTGTGTGATAGTCAGGGTTGGTTTAAGGAGGAGGATGCTCCTGTCTGCAATTGTGATAGTTTTTCTACACAAAATAATATGCATTTTATGTTATTTTGTAATTTCTTTACGGAGCCCAGACAAAAATATTTGGTACCGCTTTTGAAGGATAAAGCTTTTTACCAGGCAAAACCTGCTCTCCTGTATCTTCAATTATTGGATTCTGCGCTGGTCATGTTTAGCGTGGCCAATTACCTCGTTGCTGCGGTTAGGATCAGGAGGAAAAGGCTTAAAAATGCAAATATTAGTGTTTTGTGAAGAAAATTGAAATGGATGTCGTTCACATTTAAATGTCTATTTTATCGAGTATTTACTCTTTTTATGATAACTTTTTATAATGTATATTAATTAATTATTGTTGATGTTTCCTCATATCATGCTTTTCTATGTATATGTAAATACTATTGATTAATGATTCTTGTATTTGCTATGAATTTGTATTGCCCTTCTTGTGATGTGATTGTAGAATGCTTTTATGATTTTTAACTAAATCGAATAAAGTGGTTTTGACTTGATATCACAGTGGGCATGTAGAGATCCTGGCATCACTGAAATGCCAAGCCACAGTGGCAGTTCCTATAATGGACTGGATTGCTATCAGGTCACAATGAGGAGTAATCACATACTCTTCAGGGTACTGGTGATATTAGCAAAGGAATAGAAATGAAAGGTAACCAATAAAGATAATTGGGAATGCTTAAAACATGTCAAAGTAGAAACTCTCTTCCAGATACTACCAAATTATGGTTCCTATCAGCTAAATTTGTTGTTTCCCTTTACAGACCTACTCTGGTCTTTTCTGTGCCACTGTGAACCCCTACAAGTGGTTGCCGGTGTACAACCCTGAGGTTGTAGATGCCTACAGAGGCAAGAAGCGCCAGGAAGCCCCACCTCACATATTTTCCATTTCTGATAATGCCTATCAGTTCATGTTGACAGGTAAGGTTTTGTTTTAAATTGTGTACACTGTTTCAAATTCATCATGGCCTACCCAAAAATGACATGTATTTATTTTCTTTTAAAAAGATCGTGAAAACCAGTCCGTCTTGATCACGTGAGTAAATCACATTTGCAAGAAGCACATGTTTTATGGTGTAACATGTCAATGTACATAACCAATTAATTGTTCTGATTTTATTTAAAGTGGAGAATCTGGTGCAGGGAAGACTGTGAACACCAAGCGTGTCATCCAGTACTTTGCAACAATTGCAGTAGCTACTGATAAGAAAAAGGAGTCCCCTGCCATGGCCAACAAGATGCAGGTTTGTAAATTATGTTTAATTCATTTTTACACAGGCTGCTCATGATTCTCGATATGACAGACAATTTCATACATGGTGAAACTTTGCCTCTAATAGGGAACTCTGGAAGATCAAATCATCCAGGCTAACCCGCTGCTGGAAGCCTTCGGTAATGCCAAGACCGTGAGGAATGACAACTCATCTCGTTTCGTAAGACTTCCAACTTCATTTTCTTCCTACCTAATTCTCACTTTAAAAGAGTCATTTGCTGTCTCGCAATAAAAACTTGAATTTATTTTAGCCTCTATTTACCCTTTAGGGTAAATTTATCAGAATCCATTTTGGAACTACAGGAAAACTGGCTTCTGCAGATATAGAAACATGTAAGCATTGACTCTAAAATCTTATATATCATCAAACATGACCCAAAATAAGTAGTACTCTTTATTATTGATGCTTTATTTTACAGATCTGCTAGAAAAGTCTAGAGTAACATTTCAGCTCTCAGCCGAAAGGAGTTACCATATCTTCTACCAGATAATGACCAATAAGAAGCCAGAGCTTGTCGGTAAGTTTTAGAAATGGGTCATAGCTCCAGTTTTCAGAATTCAATTGCATTACTGTGTTAAAGAAGGCCAAGACAGCATTGCAGAAATAACAGGGATAAACATCACTTGAAGTCTGATTTGACTTTAAAAAAAAGAAAATCATCTCTATTTGACTAACATGAAATAGTTGCGGAACATACAGGTTTCCTTAGCATTGAATCGCATTAAATGGAAAATTCAGAAAATAGCTTTATCTGGCAATCATTCTCACCAACAATGTTTCCAAACTGAATATGAACAATTTTTCACAGATGATATTAATTACTGAATGTTTTACAATTGAAACGGAGTGTTAAATCTCAGGTAATTACAGTTGATGTACAGACATTTTGAGGGCCATTTAGTGAATACTTCCAAAAGTTCAAAACCCCCAGGTAACATAACCTTCTTCCAAAAACACAAGCACAAACCTTAGGGGCTAAATTAGTAGCTACTTCAGGAACAGCAGTGATGGAGCAACTCTACCTCAGTCATTATTTCCTAATGCTTCTGTTTTATTAGTTCAATGTCCCTTAGAAGTAGATATTCAACTGCTGCAGCTGGGACAGTAAAATAATACTGTTACTAAACTATTAGTGTTCCTAATGCATAAATAAATCATCAATCATGCTGAAGTGGGCATTCGATCACCAGTGACAAGGTACAAGGATAGACCCACAGGTAAGACATTAGGTCCAAAATAAATAAATAGGTATATGCTTAGAACGGCTAATTACATCCATAGAGACAGTGTAAAACATTAGTAATTGAGTCAAAATCTAGATCAGCTTATATTGAGAGGGCCAATACATACGGTAACATGATGTGCTCCAGAACTACAACAACATATAAGGGCACAAAAGGATGCATTAAAAATTAAACACGCCTGTTGTGAATTCATCAAAACTGAAACGGACATGATGCAGACAACTAAAGAGTTTTGGCTTTCCAGGTGTACACTTTAACAGTCATACCCAAGAGGATAGGCGCATAATTTCCCTGCACACACAGTGTGCAAACAACTCGCACTGTATAATCTTAATGTTTGAAACACATATAGTAAATGTTTTGTGCTGCATTAACCAATTTCCAAAATGTTCAACATTTGGCCCAAGCGGGCAGGCACAATAGTTGATTACTAATATAACAACCAAATGGCAGTAATATAAATCTTAAATGAGGCAATCCTCATATGAATAACCTTCAAAAATGGAAACAAGTCATAAAAGCACTCAATAAATATACTCAAATTGGTGCCAGAAAAACCTTATCACTGAATCAAAATGCCAACATAAGAAACATAATAGATACAATCACAACGTACCCTTACAGGGCCCTAAATCATCATGCACATCAATATACCAATGTTAACAGATAGCAATAACAAAAATAGAAGAATATAAACAAGAAAGTTCTTGTTTAACTTAATCGGATGCCTATTTAACTTTGTGGTCTCCCGTACCAAAAGAGTAGACCTATAAACAAATGTGACAAAACCAGTGATCAAAACCTATTGGAGGATAGAAACATGAAGTGTAAAGTTTTCAGAGAAAGACGGATAATTAGCGAATAATGAATGAGCAGAAACAATGAACAGTTACTCCAGTCTACACACCCTCATAGTAAAAACTTTATCCAAAATGTACAGCTAGCTCCTCATCCATATTCAATCCCTGTGGATATTGCATGTTGAACCAAATGATGTGACGAGATTCCAGCTTCCTGAGAGCTAGAAACCTTTAGACCCAGACCCCCCCATTCTGATGTGGGTCACGACCTGGTTAAATGCAAAACATGTAACAAGTCTGCCTTGCCCATATGGAATTCCTTAAATTGCCTTGCCACAGGATATTGTTTGTCATTGTGCACAATGACCTTCATGTGCTCCAATGTGCATTTTTGGACTCTATGTATCACGCTCCCAATATAGTAAAGATTGCAAAGTTATTGTAGGGCATAGACACAGAATTCAGAGTTAAATGACAGGCTTGGCAGATCGTGAACTTGTGGGAGGTTTCACAAATGAGCATATATCAGCGCTGGACTTGCAAGCTGTGCCATTCCGCATGTCACAAATCCTGCAGTGCTGTTGGTACCATTATCTTCACATTGATTGGTGATCATATTATTGCAGAGTAAGTCTTTCAGGTATTTACTTCTTGCGTATGAGAATGAGTGGTCACATGTTTAGAGATATTGTCATCACTGTGAAGCACATGCCAATGTTTGTGTGGCACTCTCCTTAATTCATTGGATTGTTTAGTAAACGATTTCTTACTCTGAGACAAGGAGAGCTTCCCTCTTGAGTTTGTTCACTTTGATATCAGTAGCTTCAATATGTCAGTGCTTTAGCCCCTTGCACGGAACCTGCCCAACATAATTCTTTTCTCACATTCTCTCAAGAATTGCGTCATTACTACAATTACACCTTGCGCGGATTAGCTCAAAATAGTACATGCTACTGATTAAACTCTTAGGATGGCAACAAGTTACAGGCAAAATGCTGTTTCCAGTGGGTTTTTTCCTAAACAGAACAGTTTGAACCTGAGAATTCATTATGGTGAGCCTTAAATCTAAAAATTCATGGCTGTTTTTGTTGATGTTACTCGTGAATTTCAAGTTAAGATTATTGGAATTGAGTTCTTCCACAAACTGTAAAGCAAGTTTATTGGACCCTTTCCAGATGGCAAAAATACCATCAATGTAGCAAGCCCAGAGCTCTACATGTTCATCATAGAGACGGGTGTCACTCATGGTTTGCTCCTCCCCCCCAGCCCTTGTAAATACAAGCCTAGCTGGAGGCGAAACAACTCCCCATCAGAGTGCCCATGGTTTGCTGATAGTGTTTGTTGTCAAAAATGAAGTCATTGTTGTCAAGACAGAACCTGATCATGTCCAGGATGGCTTCAGTGTGGAATAATTGAGACAGGGAACTTGCTTGCAGGAACTGACGACATGCCTCTATCCCTAAATCATGAGGGATAGGTGTGTAGAGGCTGCAGACATCTAATCCCATGAGTAGAAAATCTTACTCCCATGTTATGCCATTAATTATCCTGAAGAAATACCATAGCCAAATATTTAGTATTCAAATCATAAACCTGTTTAAATTGCAAGGATGCTTGAATCTTAATGACTGACTTAGATTATTTTGACATATAGCATCATCAAAATTGTTTTGAAATGAAAACACTTGATGGTGTCGGTAAATAAAGGTGTTAAAATATCTATAAATTAAACTGTAAAATGTTAGATTTTTAGATACCCATAACATTGAGTCAGAAGGGAATTCAAGCACTTTGCATCTAGATAGCCATTGGTGTGTCATGTTCAAAGGCCTACTGTAACATTTGGCTCCTCATATTATTTCTCCTAAACAGAAATGCTCCTCATTACCACTAATCCATATGACTTCCCAACCATCAGCCAGGGCGAAATTACGGTGAAGAGCATTGATGACGAAGAGGAGCTGCTGGCTACTGATGTGCGTTACAATAACCACAGCTCACATTGAGTTGTTAATTAAAATTACTATAAACAAGGACTGCAAACCAATACAAGGTTATTCCCCTAACTAAATAGTATCATTCATAAAATGCTCCCTCTTGTTTCATCACAGAGTGCCATTGACATCCTGGGGTTCAACCAAGATGAGAAGCTCGCCATCTACAAGCTGACTGGAGCAGTCATTCACCACGGAAACATGAAATTCAAGCAGAAACAGCGTGAGGAGCAGGCCGAGCCCGATGGCACAGATGGTAAGGCATGCAGTGCACTTCATCAAAGAGAAAATCATCAGATATTAAAGTGCAACGTTATCGTCCAGTGATTAAAACTAGAACCTGCCTTTGGAATAGATGAAACAAAACAAGATGAGATGGGTTTGAAGACAGATCGTTACAGAGAGGCAGAAAGCAGAGTGATTTACGATGTAAGAGAACAAGGTTTTATAAGAAGAGACAGGATATAAAGACAGTTGGACAGACACAATATTACTTTAATGTACAAAGAAAGAAAATAATATGTGAAAACTCCATAAAATAGTAAAGGATTTTACAACTATAACATTTCCACTTCTTACTTGTTTTAAACAATACATATTGTAGTATATTGCATTGGTATGTATTTAGGGCATCATATACTCCTTGCAAAGCCTAAAACTAGGCCTGGGTGAAGTTTCAATTACACTGGAGTAATTTTGGTATTTCCACATTACTCTTTGAAGCAGATTATAGATAATTACACAATTACACCTGCTTGCATAATTTGGGGGGGAAATCCTAACTGCGAGAGCACATTTAGCGAGTATGAGTGGCTGTCTACACTCACTATTGGTGTTCTCATGCATTAAGCAATATTTATTACTGCAGGATGCAGTGTCATGTCCATTTTGAGCTAAGAAAATTGAGGTAAATACTGGGAATAACTTAGGGGAAAATCCTACCCCATGAGCACATTTGGCAGGCACGAGCGGCTCCTCACGCTCGCGATTCACGTTCTGTTGCATTTGGTGCTATTTCTTTGCACAAATATGCCCCCTTGTGTCCACTGCATTTTTGCCCCCCAGAAATAGCAATTAACGCCATTCCATGTAATCTTACATAATTCTTAGACAATTCCGTGTGATTACGCTACATAGGTTACATGAGTTACACCAGCCCCTACCTAAAACACGTTTTCGACTATTGCAAAAGTAGCTCCTTGGTATGTCTACTTTACATAGTGCTTTATAGTCCTGACAAGGACATAGGAGATTCTTCCTTTGCATCACAGGTGCCTTGAGGTACATGGTTGAAAGCACGTTAGTTATAGGTTGTCCTGTTCCTGAGGAAGTTTTGTGCTGTGCATGAAGATAGGAAACAGACTAGACGTGTTGTGTAAGGCTTTCTGCACATAAGTGGAGAGTCTGACAAACAGCCACAGCTGCTGATGCAGGTCCATAACAAATATATGTTGCTAAATGTTATATATGGGGTTGACGTTTACCAACTACAATTGCCACATCTTACTGGCCCTCACACATTTGTGGGACATATGCAGGTGTCTTCTGATAATTTTCAATGGTGCCATGGCTGTGAAAACTGGGACATTTCACACAACATCGTGCTGCATTCAGTTCTGTTTCAGATAGGAATAGTCTAACCATGCACTGATATCTGTCAATGGTGTGTAAATAGAGATTGATTCTTTGTATTTGTGCTGGATATTATGTTCCCTTAACTTTAAAACTAAGAGAGCACTGTATACTATTTAGTGTAAAGATGATTCAGTATTTATACTACTTCTTAATTACAACACTTTCATGTCTATGGAGACATTAGAGAAGAACACCTAACAAGATTAATCAGTCACTCGCTTGACTTTTACAAGGTAATGATTACTGACAAATTCATATTATAGAAACCTGTTAACTGTAAATGGGCATAGGCAAGTAATGAGGTTGTAAGACCCCTAGAATGGGAAGCAATGTGTGGCTGAAATTCAGTTGCACTGTAATATAGAACATGTTGCATTGTGATGGACAACATGCTAATGTTTACAAGGTAAAGTGTTTACGCGAATTGTAAAATTAGATGATGAAGCAAATAAACCGGTACGTGAATTGTAAAATTAGATGATGAAGCAAAAGACCGTAACACACTCTCGCCTCTCATTTCTACCTGCAGTTGCTGACAAGATTTCTTATTTGATGGGTCTCAACTCAGCTGACTTACTGAAATCACTGTGCTACCCAAGAGTGAAGGTTGGCAATGAATATGTCACTAAGGGGCAGACTGTTAATCAGGTACCTTTTCAACCTTTATTTTACATTTTCAATATACCCTTGACATATTGGAATCAATAAAATGCACTTCTTTCTGAACAACAGTTTCACTATGGCAAACCTACAGAAAAGTTAAGTGAAGGCAACCCAGTACCACTTTTATCAATTATCAATTCTTACACTGAAGTGTGATAAGATAATTAACAAATGCACTTCAAAATAGAAAAAGTATCTTTAACCATCTAGAGTACCAACAGATAGTCTCTTTAGATCCCATGTGCAGAACAGTTCTCTCAGTGATCCTTAAAAATGGTTATGTGGGAACTTTCTCTCAAAATAGCAATTGTTCTAATATTTCTGAACTGTATATTAAACATTTTAGTCAAAATCTAGTCACCAAAGACACACCAGTAACGTATGAGCAATGTTTCTTTCTGCTGGAATCTAAAGCAGACACTTGATTTGTAAGAAATGTTGATATCATCACTGTCCTCGTACATCCACTTGGGAGGCAATAAACACTCTGTGTAATCCTTGGTAAATGGAATCCCACTTTAGCTTGTCATTATTTATACTCAGGTCTAAGATCCATTTAGCTACCTGTGTACCTCCAGTTAGCAGCAAGTATTCCAAAATTTACCCAGAACATTAAGTTGGGGCAAAGTTAGCACCCTGCCAAAGAACTCAATCAAACCTTTTGTCTGTGAGGAAAATACTGAAATGCCTCTTGCCTGTCTCCACACAAACTAGCGATGGATAGCATATTCCTGCCATTCTGTTTCTTTTAAGGTGCTTCACCTACCCCAAAACCCCCTCATTTACTGAATGCTTAGTCTATGATATGACCCCAGTTATGTCCTGTTCCTTAAATGTTGCAAGGAAATCTGTAATTTTCCTTGTAAAGGGCATAATGCCTTTAGCATTAAATAAATAAAACAACTACAGGAAGCTGACATGTCATACTGAGGTCAAATTCATGAAACCGCAGATGCAAATTTGCAAGTACCAGCATGATCCTCACCACAGTGTCAGAAGCTGCAGGCCCCTGATTCACGGATGCCCATTGTGGGCAAAGAGGAAGGTTGGGGCGAAAGTGCAGAGGCTGCATCCCAGAGGTCGAAGTCGGCATGGAGTGGGAAAAAGATATTCCCAAAATTTAACAATTTGATCAAAACAGTTCCCATACTTTTTATTTAAAAAAAAAACAAGTATTCCTGAACGGCTGAGTTGCTTCAGGTTGAAAGGGGAGAAGAAGGGACTTCTTTAGCGTTAAGTAGGAGAAAGGGGAGTTAGAAGGAACAAGCATTCTCTCTAGGGTGTCTGCTAGCTGAAAGAAATACAAATCTAGAATGTGTCCTTTAAAACGAACCCTAAAAAAATGTTTGCACTAGTTACAATCAGCGCATTACTAAAAATGTAACTTTTGAAAGCACTAAAACATATAAACGAAATATTTTTACACGTTTTATGACTGTATGTGTGCAATTTATCTTATACTGGGTATCATACATATTTTAAATTAATGACTTAGGGGCATATTAACAAGGGCTTTATCTCCGCTTTTTTGGCTTTAAAAGCCCAAAAAGCGGAGATTGCCTATTTACAAGAGGGACATGCATAATCGCATGTTAGCACCCTTTTTCCCCGACGCCTCCTTTTGCATCTCTGAGATGCAAAGTGGGCCTCACTGGGCAGTACAGCCTTGTAAATATCGCGATGTGCACAGCTGTGTTCTCCAGAAACTAACGTCTGCTAAAATCCTGACCTACCCATCCCTAACATAGGGGGTGGATTATACTGCTATGACCACAGGGTCGTATCAGCAAGATTATCGCCCTTTTGCAGGGAACATCGCTGGAAAACCAGCGATGTTCCCTGCAAAACGGCGATTTCCGTCACTATCTCTGGAATTGTTATCGCCCTGGAGCAACGCTTTGCTGATAACGCGCTACCAGGGCGATAAATTCCAGAGATAGACGGCGATGAATAACAAAGTGCGCTTTGTGTTATTCATCACCGCTCCTTGCTGATATGCCCCTAAGTCACTGTGCTTTCTGTCACAAGTGAAGTCAGCAAACACAACGTATTTTCACAAATATCAAAATGTCCCACCTTCCCATGTGTACGCCGGTGCTACAAAAAATTCGCCCACTTTTAAAATATGGCTGCTTAAGGACTGGTGTAAATTAAGCTTTCATTTATTACTTAACTAACATGTAATGTGACGAAAAGCAGGATGTGCTATTGTCATATAAAAAATAATGGTCATTGGTCCGCCTCAAAAATCCAATTTACATAGAATGTTTTACCACTGCTACTTTTCCTAATGTTGGTCAATTCAGTGATTTGCAAGAAAAGAATCTGAGTTGACCCATGGACACAATGTACCTATTAATATCTCTACTTGGAGCTCTCAACCAAACATAGCCAAAAATCCTCAACTCACCATTCTGGTCTGTATTCTGTTGTGAAACTACAGGACTCCTCCGTTGCCCTCACTACAAGGCCTCCTTTGTGAGGCCCGGTAACTTCACCTCAGTGAATGTATTAATACCAGAGGTCCTGGTAACTCTTGGTGGGAGGAAGACATACCGGGAATGGCTAGCGGCACTTTGAGGGTTCCCATAGACATGAGGAATTACCAGCGGGATCAGTAATTACGGGACCTATTGCCCCAGTAATTCTTCAAATTCTTTTTAAACTTTCACCCAGGTGTTTTGGTTTCTTTAAACAGCAAAAATATCCGAGTGATTCAACAGTTCTCCAGCGGATCTTGTCATTCCTATGAATATGGGAACAAATGTTAGTTGATGCCATGGAATTAAAGGGGACCTTGGATTTAAGATAGTACAATGAAATAAAACCATCATATTAACAAGCTTTCTGAACATTTCTAAACAGCAAATGAAACATTTAAAAAAAAAAAAAATAATTAACTACCAAATGTATTCTGCCATTCGATTTCCGGTACTGACACTACTTCCTTACACCCCCTTCCGTTTTCCTGATGACTATTGTTTGGTAGATGGATCAACACACAATTGAAGTTTTTTCCATCCTGAAGGGGGGGTTCCTGATCAATATGGCAACCCCATGAGAGCCCGTTTTGAATCCCGCATATGCCAGTGTCTTGTAGAACCCTCTACCCAGGAACCCACACTGTGAGCCCTGTAAGTGAGTCTCTTGTTGCAGGACCGCTTCAGGTTTTATTCTCTTGATGTATGCGGCCACCAGCCCTCTTTTAATCTTATTCCCTAGTCTGTTTGCATTCCGCGACAGTATGGAGCTTCACCCATTATCTTGAGTGTCAGCCCCGCTCATCTGGGGTGTGTGATGGTGTCCCGCCATTCTGCATGGTGGTCCTACAGCTGCACCTATTTGCATTCTTACTACATGCTTACTCCACTCACCATGTATGAACTCCCAACAGCTTAACCCAACCATTCCTATTATCCCTCCCCAATATCCCCAGTGCACCTACCCCTTCTGTCAACCTGACAACTGTGTCGCAGGTAGGTCAGAGAGGCTTGTCGCCCCCCTCCTTCCTCGATTCAAATTCTCACCCTGTAACACTAGAAACTCTGCAATTTAATTACAGACTAGTCAGTTTTAAACTTGTAGGGTAGCAAAAAAAGAGTTGGGTTGAAGAGTTAGCTAGAGTGCAGCCAAAGGCTCTTCGTATTTTGCTGACCCTTCATCCTTCTCGGCCCCGTCTGGCTTGTTCACTTGTTCAGTCATATCTCTCGTCTCATGTCTCATCTCTCGTCTCCACCCTGTCATGTCCATGACAGGGTGGAGAAATTTGGGTCAACGATTCCACTTCCAGATTGGCTCTTGTTATTTTCAGAGTCTGTGGAGTTGTGGTGTCGCTCCACTGCTTGTTTTTTGTTTTCTTTTTCACCCGCCAGGTCTACCCTCCTTCTGTATCTGATGACGGACCAGATCCCGGGATCTGTCGTCTTAGGGGACGGGGCTCCCCACCCGTAGTTTCCTCAAAATGCCACTACGATGTCCCCTGCTTGTTCTCCGACTTTTGGATCTGGCCCCTCCCAAGTGACTCTATGCTGCCGTTCCTGTTCTGCTCTGTCCAGTCTCATAACATAACATTTGTATGGGTAAAGTGCACATTCACCCAGAAGGGTATCATGGCGCTGAATAATTGTTAATTGTTACCCAACTCAATGGTACTCATGTTATCAACCACCGAAGGATAAAAGGCTGAGTGGACCCACAGGGATTTGAACCTGTGACCGGCAAACATTGTTTATAATGCAAGCGTTACAAAGCGTGCCATTACAACTCAATTTTTACAACGCAAAATCCATTACAACGCATGTCATTACAACCCATGCCATTAAACGCATTCCCCAAAGTAACGCCCCGGCAGAGTTAGAATAGTAATTTGTACTGTAATGGATTATGCGTTGTAATTGCTTGTGTTGTAATGACATTCGCTGTAATAGATTTTGCTTTGTAAAAAATGTGTTGTAATGGCACACGATGAAAACACGTGCATTGTAACGTGTCCTATTCCTTGTGACCATGAGGCTGAACACATGCCCCCTACAGTGGATGCATTAGTCCACAAAGCCACCACACTCATCTCAGGTGTAGCTGTTCCTCTATCCAGGCCCAATCCTTCTCTGGCACTGGAAAAAGATGGCCTTACCCCCAATTATGACTTTAAGCTTGGCTGGGAACAGCAACGTGCATTGCACATTCATTGCCCGCAGTTTCACTTTGACTGAATCAAAGGACCACCTTTGTTTTTGTATTTCTTTGGAGTAGTAGGAAAACACCATGATTTAAAATTGTGCAAGCCTGATCTTTCCGGTGGTTTGGCAGTCAGAGCCCTGTGGCCTGCTCTATTACAAAGCAAGAGGAGAACTGTGCTGTGGGAAGAGAATCTCTCAAACATTTTTTCAGGAATGTCGCCTTGTTGGAGCCTTCAAACCCTCCAGCAAACCAATCAAACGCAGGTTGTTTGTCTGTGCATAGTTTTCAGCATTGTCGACCCTCCGGGCCAAATCTTTCAGGGTAGTTTGAACGTCTGTGACTTCATTTCGGGGGGTATGTGTCATGTCATCTACTTCTGATTTTCTGCTTTCTGCCTGGGTTACTAGTTCAGAGACATTACTAAGATCTTGGCGGGAAGAGTAACTTCAGAGCGGTCCTCCCCTATTCTCCCTTCCAGGATTTTCCTTTAAGTGTGTATGGCCTGCAGGAGCACAGATTTGTCTGGCATAGTAGCTGTCTCCTCTTCCGACCACCATTTTGCCCTGTTTCCGTTGCTTGAGTTCTTTGTCTTTGGCCATATTGGCTGGTTTTGTGGGCATAGTAGCTGTCTCCTCTTCCAACCACCATTTTGCCCTGTTTTGGTTGCTTGGGTTCTTTGTCTTTGGGCATGTTGGCTGGTTTTGGGGCAGTGTCAGGGAGCTGGAGCCCGGATGGACCCCAGGAAGAGGACGTTATTCCAGTTCAGGACTCTCAAAGGGATGTCGGGTGTGTTTGCATCACCTTGGCTGAAGTTCTCGTGGTGCAGTATTTTCTCTGCCACTATTCAGGTGTCCATTCCACCCTTTTGAAAATGATCAGGAAGATCTGACTCCTGCATGCTGCTGGAGGAAGATGTAGCTTGTGGCTCCCATGTTTCGGTACGTCTAGGCTGAATCGTTACCTCCACTGCCTCTTGTTGTGAGGTCTAGCAGGCTCTCAGTCTTATGTTGGTCTCCAGGGTCATTGATGTCCCAGTCTCATCCATTGCTAGAAGTGGGACAGGGGTGTTGCCTTTATTTATTGCCAGGTCTCGACCTGCCTTGCAGTGTCTCCCTCCTGCTTTCACCCCCAACTTCTCTCACCTCGTGGGGATAACAACAATGTGTTAGATTTGGGGGTCTCTAGTTGGCAGAGGTAGGTACCTTTGACCAAGTAGGGACCATTACGTCTAGTCAGAGTACGGGGGTACACTCCTAAAATAACCCTGCTCACCCCCTTGGTAGCTTGGCAGAAGCAGACAGACTTATTTCAGAGACAGTGTGTAAAGCATTTGTGAACACATACAGTAGCCCAGTGACAACACTACAGATGGACACCACACCAGATGCATATTAAAAATAAGTATTCTCTATATAGATTTAACACAAGACCACAAATGACAAAAATCCACAATACTGTATTTAAAAAATGGTAGAACTAGTTTACGTTTAAGACGTAAAATGCGACACTTTGAGTTCAATGTACCTTAGGATGCATAACGCTATACAACGAAAGTGTTGCAGTGTAGGTTCCTTACACACAAGAACGGTGATGCGTCGGGTCCCTACTGAAGCGTCAGTTTTCTCGGTGTGGGGAGGTGATGCGTCAGTTTCTTACTGTGCTTCCGTGGCGATGCGACCAGCAACACCGTGATGCGATGAAGATCCGGTGCAATGAAACAAAGATGCATCTTCTTCTTGATGCGTGCACAACCAACGGCCGTGTGGCGACTCAACGATTCTTCTGAGCTGCGACAGGCCCTGCGACACGCTTCCCGGTGATGCGGCGGCATCTGGTGCAACGTCGATCCTCTTCTCTGGCGATGCGAGGTGCTTCGGCGATGATGTGACAGCTGCAGCAGCGGCGACACGCTTCTCCGTTGATGCGACGGGGTCTGATGCAATGTCGATCCTCTTCCTCGGTGATGCGACGACAGTGGCTGTGACATCGACACACTTCTTCTTCCTGAGTCGCACTTCCAGCTCCTTGCGACACGTAGTCCCTCAGAAAGCCCAACACAACAGCGGGCACTTCCAGAGAACTCTTGGGGAGCTGCATGGTGAAGTCTGTTGTCCATGAGACTTCAGCAGGAGGCAAGCTCTATCTCAAGCACGTGGTGATCATTGCCTAGTCCAAACCAGTTCTGGTCAGTCCTGGAGCACTCTGTTTACTTGTCTCTTTCTTTCCTTTCACAATGCAGGGCAGAGACATCAGACGCACCACAGGAGGTGGAGCCAGCATTGTGGAGGGAAGGCACAGCCCTATTCAGGTCCCAGGTGCAACCCCTCCCACCCATCTGCATGTAGATCTCTCTATTCAGCCATGTGCTGACTCACCCTGTCTCCTGGAATCCCCCAGCCCCTGTCACTCAAACTCCAGACAAGGAATACTCAATCTAGCAGAGGCAGGCTTTGATAGTTAGGCAAGAAAATACCTACTTTCTAAAAGTGGTATTTTCAAACACAGAATGTTAAAACCAACTTCACTAAAATATGTATTTTATCATTCTGAATTCAGGCATACTAAACTCGAATTTCTACCTAGTTCCCTGAGTCAGTTAGGATTATAAGATGTTATAATCAAACTGCCCATTCTGGCCTATAGGGAACAGGCAGCCTTACAATAGTGAAAAACAAAAATGGCAGTAATTTACTATTAGGACATGCCACACACATCAGGGCTTGTCCTACCCTTTACCTCCAATGCACCCTGCCCTTGGGTCGACCATAGGGGTGACTAATATGCAGAAAAGGAGAGGTTTAGGGACTGGCAAGTGATTGCACTTGCCCAGTCAACATGGCAGTACCAGACTGCACACAGGCTCTGTGATGGCAGACCTGAGCCACACTTTGCAAGGCTGGTTCTGTGGGTGGCACAACCAGTGCTGCAAGCCCATCAGCAGCATTTGGATTTACAAGCCGTGGGCACACTCAGTGCACTGTACTAGGGTCTGACAAATAAACCAAATCAGCCAATCATGGAGTCACTAATACGTACATCAATTTAGAATAGAGAGCACTTGCATTGTGGCATTGGACAGCAGTGGCACAGTGCCCAAAGCATCTATAACCAGCAAAAACACACGAGGCAACAGCAAAAAATGGAAGGGAGACCCACGCCAAGATGCCAGGTCTAACACAATGTCACCGCAATTTGTTCACTAGGAGCTTCCACAGGGCAAAATCTATCTAGTGGCCTGAGCTGAGCGGTCTCCACCCTGTCATCTCTTTTCACTCATGCAGGGACAAGGACCAACGAATATCAGCGTAGTGGGGCCAACAACCATGCACCTTCTCCTCCCAGTCTGCCCTCCCGATGCTTCAGTGTCCGCGGAGAGGGAGTTTTGCGCACCTACACCTTCGTGACAGGCCTCCACACTGCCCGTTCTGCCTCACGGGCCACTCAGCGCCTTTTCCGTTGCCTCTGTCCGCACTGCTCTAGAATGGTAATTCTCTCCTTCTGTGCTTCTTCCCATCCACGAGCCGCAGGGCATCAAGCATTAGCGCGATGTCATCCCCTTCAGCCTCAATGTCCAACAGTGAACTTTCTTAAATGTCCTTGCAGAATCTACTGGTGTCCACAAGGCAAGCGGAGCCTCACGCGACCCCTCCTGTCCACGTCCTTGCATGGCCCCAGTGCCACATCTGTCCTCACCAGCCCGGTCCACATCTAGCTGTCATAACTTCAGAGTGTTTTACGTCTCTTCCACTCCACTGTGCACACGCCAGTTAGGCTCACTCCGTTGGAGGGCTCAGCCTGTCCATCCCGCCCGCCACAGACTCTGCTCAGGGTCCAGTGCTCAGCGCCTCACGTTGTGGTGGGGAGAGGGATGCGGGCCATCTGCACCTTATTCTATTACAGGAAAGGGGCTTCTCTGGCTTCGCTCACTGCGAGAATCATTGTCTGGTGTCCCGATCTCGCCATTCTCCGTCCTCGCCACCGTGCTGAGGGTGCCTATTAGGCCTCTAGTTTGGTGCGTCACCTGTTCCATAATGAGATCTTCTTTCAGCCTGCTCTGTTGTGGACCTTGGTAATCTGATCATGTTTTCTGAATTTGGACAGTATGAAGATCACAGGATTATAGTAGGATTACGAAACGGGCCGGCAGAACTGGTGAGAATAGCTGCTAATTGGCCATTTTGCTGATCACTCCGCCACTTCTATGCATTATCACATCTACACACCGGAGACAGGATTAAAGTCCAATACAAATTACCTGAATAGACAGGATATTTCACCTATTTACTTCACATTAAGAGTACTTGTTGTATAGTTATTGTCTAGGGAAGGTGTATAGTGACTTTGTTTTGGAAGACACTCTTTTTTCTTGCCTTACTGATTTTGGAACTGGAACTAGGACCATAAAATTCATGCTGTTACTCCAGCCTGAGAATGAAGAAGAAAAGCATTCATCCCTAAAACCACCCCCTACATGCAGATCTTCTTGCAAAGATTGCAGCTGAACTCCCAGAGAGAACAAGAGCCTTATTTATGTATAAACCTGACAGGTATTATCTTACAATGTGCCATATAATAAAACAAAAAGTTAAAAATGAAACTACTTAGCCCATTCAGCACCTGGTATTTTCTAGCAATAGGTGTGGAGGACTTTCTCAAGAAAACAGCAGTATAGCTTTAGGAGCTCACACCACAGCCTCTCTGCAAGCAATCTCCTTAACCTTTCCTTCTTTGTGTATGACTAACAAACATTTTGGGATCTTTTAAACATGCAGAAAATAAACAATGTACGGCACACTACACTACTTGAAGCTGACCAATTTAATCTTTTCCCCAAAAGGTCTATAATTCCATTGGTGCACTCTCCAAGTCTATTTATGAAAAGCTCTTCTTATGGATGGTGATACGCATCAACCAACAGCTGGACACCAAGCAAGCCAGGCAATACTACATCGGTGTCTTGGATATTGCAGGGTTTGAGATTTTTGATGTAAGTTTCAGATCTTTTGGTGGGTGATGTTTTAAACCATGCTGACACTCTGATCACAATATATATCTAATCACAGAAAATCTGTGTTATGTTTCAGTTCAACACCTTAGAACAGCTGTGTATCAACTTCACCAATGAAAAACTGCAACAGTTCTTCAACCACCACATGTTTGTCTTGGAACAAGAGGAATACAAGAAGGAAGGCATTGACTGGGAATTCATTGACTTTGGCATGGATCTGGCTGCCTGTATTGAGCTTATTGAAAAGGTGGGTGTCTATGTGAACAACTTGTGGATTTCTATATATAATGAACAAATACGCTTAAGACTCACAGAAATCTTTATACTTCTCAGCCCATGGGTATTTTCTCCATCCTTGAAGAGGAGTGCATGTTCCCCAAGTCTACAGACACATCCTTCAAGAACAAGCTCTATGACCAACATCTGGGCAAGTGCAAGAACTTTGAGAAACCTAAGCCAGGCAAAGGAAAGGCTGAAGCTCACTTCTCCCTGGTGCATTATGCTGGTACTGTGGATTACAACATCACTGGCTGGCTGGAGAAGAACAAGGATCCATTGAATGACTCTGTCATCCAACTGTATCAGAAGGCATCCCTTAAAGTATTGTCCATGCTTTACACAGCAACTGCTGCAGAGGCTGGTAAATATTTTGCAGTAACATAACATGTAAAAAGACATAAAGAAAAATATGCAAAGTGCGCACTTTTGAGCAAGTGCCTGATGATGGATTTGTTTTGCTATTTTCAAATTATAGAAGCAGCTGCTGCTGGTGGAAAGAGTGGAAAGAAGAAGAAGGGTGGGTCTTTCCAGACGGTGTCCGCTTTGTTCAGAGTGAGTAGTACACATACATTTATATTTCTGCTGTACAAATAGCCTTTTGGTACACAATACAGGACAATACGTCTTCAGAATTAATTGTTGCATCAAATTCGTGAAGCATTGACTAAAATATTTGCAATATTTTAAATACACGTATATCACTACTACTACAGGAAAATCTGGGCAAGCTGATGACTAACCTGAGGAGCACTCATCCCCACTTTGTACGTTGCCTGATTCCTAATGAGACAAAGACTCCAGGTAGAGTGTCTCTTTAATGACTACCCATTCGTACAGTATTTGACTATCACTGTGTTACTTTTGAGCATTAAGTGAACTGATATGAGCTCTATTCTCTGCCTTTAGGTGTAATGGACAATCATCTGCTGATCCATCAGTTGAGATGTAATGGTGTCTTAGAAGGCATCAGAATTTGCAGAAAGGGATTCCCAAGCAGGATCCTCTATGGTGATTTTAAGCAAAGGTAAAGAGACTGCACAAAACAGTTAAATACATCTTAAACCATAACTAAACAATTGCACAGTGCATAGTTATATTACAAGAATAGAAATGTATATGATACCTTTTTAGTTAAGAGTTAGCATAATTGTTTTATGACTCATGGAAAAACAAGGATATGCACTGACGTAGTGAGAGAAAGCAAACTCATACACAGGACTTCTTTCTCATAAATATGTAAGATAATATTTGTATGAGCTTTCCATTTATCAAATTCATATTTTAAATACTTTAAATAAACCTGATGTTATTACCACAAAACTATGTTTTTACATAATTTATTTAAGGTACAAAGTGCTCAATGCAAGTGCGATTCCAGAGGGCGCATTTATTGACAGCAAGAAGGCTTGTGAAAAACTGTTGGGTTCCATAGATATTGACCACACACAGTACAAGCTTGGACACACAAAGGTAGGGAATTATGTAATCACTTCATAAAATGGAAGCTGATGATATTGGAAGAAGAAATTTTCTCATTCACTTTATTCATTAAAGGTGTTCTTCAAAGCTGGTCTCCTGGGTGGTCTTGAAGAAATGAGAGATGAAAAGCTGTCAGAGCTCATCACACGCACACAGGCGGCTTGCAGAGGGTTCCTCATGAGAGTAGAATTCAAGAAGATGATGGAAAGAAGGTTTTTATCAGAACTGATTCATCAGTGCAACTTATATTATTAATCCAAATGGGTCCTTTTTTAACTTCTTCTTTATTTCAACCCCGAACAGAGAAGCCATAATGACCATCCAGTACAATATCAGGTCATTCATGAATGTCAAAACCTGGCCATGGATGAAGCTTTACTTTAAGATAAAGCCTCTTCTGCAGAGTGCGGAAACAGAAAAGGAAATGGCAAACATGAAAGAAGAGTTTGAAAAGACAAAAGAAGCTCTGGTCAAATCTGAAGCAAGGAAGAAGGAACTGGAGGAGAAAATGGTTTCCCTTATGCAGGAGAAAAATGATCTTGCATTACAAGTTCAGTCGGTAGGTGAAATTTCATAAATTTCAAGGATGACTAGGTAAGTTTTTATAAACAAAAATTAATTAAACATACTTTATTGTAATATTCAATTAGGAAAGTGAAAACATGGCAGACGCAGAAGAAAGATGTGAAGGTCTTATTAAAAATAAAATCCAACTGGAAGGTAAAGTGAAAGAGTTGACAGAAAGACTTGAAGACGAAGAGGAAAGTAATGCTGAGCTGACAGCCAAGAAGAGGAAACTGGAGGACGAATGCTCTGAGCTGAAGAAAGACATTGATGACCTTGAGCTTACTCTTGCCAAAGTAGAGAAGGAAAAGCATGCCACGGAGAATAAGGTAATGTGATGAAGTTCGATTTAAATCTAAACATCAACATAGTAAATGGAAGAATAATTAAAATGACAGCTACTCATCTGTGTGATTTAGGTAAAAAACCTCACAGAGGAAATGGCAGTACTTGATGAAAACATTGCAAAGGTTTCCAAGGAGAAGAAAGCACTCCAGGAGGCCCATCAGCAGACCCTGGATGACCTACAGGCAGAGGAAGACAAAGTCAGCACTCTGACCAAAGCCAAAACCAAGCTGGAACAGCAAGTAGATGATGTAAGTGTCCATGAAAAGAGAAATAATAGAGAAAACCTCAACACATTTCTTGTTATAATGCTGAACCAGTATATCGACTTTACCAATAATACGTGTAGCTCTTTCAAAACTCTCCAGTTGAGTGACCATTTTCATCAGTAATTAGTATTAAAGATAACAAATCTTTTTGAATAGCATTAATTAACCGATATGTTTAACATTAACAGCTTGAAGGCTCCTTGGAACAAGAGAAGAAACTTCGCATGGACCTAGAGAGGGCCAAGAGGAAGCTTGAGGGTGACCTAAAGCTGTCCCAGGAAACAACGATGGATCTTGAGAATGATAAGCAGCAAAGCGATGAAAAACTGAAGAAGTTAGTGTCAATAGAGAAAACCTAATTCCTAAAAACATGTTTTTGTTTCAGTTTCCATGATGAATATTTGTAACTTTTTTATAAATTGTTTTGACTAAAAAACGATTTGTTGTTACTGGCAACTTTCAAAACAAATGTATATATTTAGAAGACATAAATTTCGAGAGTACCTCATTATTGAAAAGTATACATAGTTATTACATTACATTTCTTGTGTGTCTTTAAATGTGTCTGTTTCCAACAAAACAAGCCCGGACTCGGGAGGCAGAGGTCTGCCACGGACAAAAAGAGGGCACTTACTGAGATGGATGACAGGTTACACAGGGCACAGAACACAGGGCAAAAAAACAAACACCAGAAGGGAAAGCCCACTCCAGGGAAGAGAGAGGATAGTACAAGAGAAAGAAAGGCATCAGAAGAGGAGTCCATGGACCTCAGCTGACTGATAAATAATCATAGTCAAAAACAGCTTGCTCCATGCACAAAGAAGGGTAGCATTAGGGCCTAAAGATGCGACAGAATCCTGATAACCTTCTGTGTCTCACACCTGGAAGAACAGTCTCACTGGGTGTGATTATCACATCTCGAAGATGAAGAAAATGTAATTTGTTGGTGTGTGAGTCCCACCCCTTTGAGAACAGTCTCAATTAATTGAATAGTCCTCTTGTGGCTAAGAACGTGGTTTAAATTCATGTTTCTTAAATATATATATATTTGTTTTAGAAATGTTCAAGATGCCAGAAGAACAGATAGTGACCATTGGAAATGTACAAGGGATTACACTCCAAGAAATGAGTTTCACTGTAGTGAAGTAGATTGCGATCCAATACATGTACCTTGAAATGCCATCTAATTAATTAGGTGTGATTTTCATTTCTTCGACACATTATGGCTGCAGTTAGAATGTAAAAAAAAAAAGCATAGAACAATTTATGTAGAGGCTGCAGAAAAAAAGACGTCAGCAGGCAAGGGGTAGGGGGAACACAATAAAATAAATCTGTGGTTACCGAAACATCATGCGGGAAGTTTCAGAAGAGGAATAAGGGTGGGGGAAAAGAGATGAGGATAGGCAGATAAGCAGAGGTGCTGGGACAAATACAACATGCTACCACTGACACTGACACAATGGCACTTATTCATATTGTTCGTAAGTTCTGATGGGCCCGGTAACATGAGTTACCAGGACCATTGGGATTACGAGTAACATGGTAATACCAAGGGCACTGACATCTCCCCTTAAGGACTTCAGCTGGTCAAAGAAGCTGGAATTCCTTGGCAAAAATGCGGTAAGGAGTAAAGAATAAACAGGGGTATAGGTGTGGTAAATCAAATTTACCTGGTTTTACCCATTTCTACGTGGATAATCAGGGTCCAGCCTGTAATGGGGTAATATTAAGGTTTGTAACTGTAGCTACTGGACCTGAAATTTCCAGCGTCATTACCAGTCTGTATGTAATGAGGGCTAACCTGGCACACATGGCACAAAGAAAGAAAAGGGGGTGGCAGATCAGAAGGAGGAGAGAGCTATAGACTACACAGGGTGAAAGGATGGGGCCCAAAGACTGCATGGTGAGAAAGAATTCAGTGAAGGCACCAAAGAAGTAAAGGAGGCAAGACAATAGCTGCCAGGCTGCCACAGAGCACAGGAGGCAAGGGCAAAGCAGAAGCAGGGTTAGTGGGTGATTGTTGAAGCAAGCATCAATTAGATTTATAGGCACTGAAGTTATATAGTGTTTTATTGTATTATTATTCTTTTCTTATTTTGTATTTTATTTTGTGTTAATAAAGTACATTTTGTTATGTTCAAACCAATAGACCCAAAGCTCTACTGACAAAATCCTACGCTTCTATAAATTACTTGAAAATAACACCACATTTTCCACAAAAACAGGAAAGACTTTGAAATCAATCAATTTCAGAGCAAGATTGAAGATGAACAATCTCTTGGAGCCCAGCTGCAGAAAAAAATCAAAGAGCTTCAGGTACTTACATTTAATAGATGTACTTCATTAAGTTAACTAGCATGGCAGAAATGGATATTGTTATCATTAGAATGCCATTTATAGGATTTAATATTTTAATATTTGAGGCTCGTATTGAAGAACTGGAAGAGGAAATTGAAGCTGAGCGTGCAGCTCGGGCAAAGGTTGAGAAACTGAGGGCTGATCTCTCCAGGGAACTTGAAGAAATCAGTGAAAGACTGGAAGAAGCTGGTGGAGCCACTTCAGCCCAGATTGAAATGAACAAGAAGCGTGAAGCAGAGTTCCAGAAAATGAGGCGAGATCTAGAAGAGTCCACTCTACAGCATGAAGCAACTGCTGCTGCCTTTCGCAAGAAGCATGCCGACAGCGTTGCAGAACTTGGGGAACAGATCGACAATCTGCAGCGGGTCAAACAAAAGCTGGAGAAAGAAAAGAGTGAATACAAAATGGAAATCGATGACCTTGCCAGCAACATGGAGAATGTTTCCAAGTCTAAGGTGAGACATTAGAATTCATTCTTCTGATAATGAAAGTTAATTCAGTTGTGGATTATAATGCAAATACAATCTTTTTTTAAAGGCCAACCTTGAGAAGGTTAGTCGGCTTTTAGAAGACCAACTCAGTGAGGTTAAAGCTAAAGACGACGAGCATCAGCGTCTTATTAATGACCTCACCACTCAGAAGGCACGCTTCCAGACGGAAAATGGTACAAATTTTAACACAAATGTTTGTTGATATATTGCACATATCCTTAAAGTTATAGAGTAATCCTTACAAGATTCGTAAAGGAGTATTTAGCAATATAGATACCCAGTTTCACTATGCATGACTGATTGCATTCTTCTCAAAGCACCTCACAATTTTCTTTAATGTAATGCATTCCTTATGATTGTGGATTCTTCAAACAAAGTTTCACACTCTTGGTGTGAGGTGATAATCACTACATATGCACAACCTCAGGAAAGGATTCCCAAGAAGATACACCAATATGTCAGGAAAGCAATAAAAAATTACATGAAAGGTACTTATATGACTTGCTTGTTTGTTAAAGGTGAACTCTCTCGCCAGCTGGAAGAAAAGGAATCGTTGATCTCCCAGCTCTCTAGAGGCAAACAAGCCTTCACTCAGCAGACAGAAGAGCTGAAGAGACAGCTGGAAGAGGAAACAAAGGTACCTTATTTTCGACTTTTAAAACTCTGTCCCAAGCAAATGTCTTCCCAGAATATTGAAGACCACATTTTGCTGACAGAAACAGCATTTGAAATGAATGAGATGCATTTTATGGGAATAGTAGCATAAGGGGATCTTAGACACAATATTAATAGAGCTCAAGAACATGCATACGTCCCTTTCAAAGCATCACCGCCTTTTCATCCGCGTCAGTTCAGGCAATGGAATGCAAACTACGTTTTCGTGCAGTTATGGAAGCCAACCCAAATAGAGTGGATGAGTTTGTCTTATTCTTGTATGACAGCGAAGTGAAGTGGCTTCAAAGGGCTCTCAGTTCAGATAGAAAACATACAAAATTAGTCAACAACTGATATACCCTGGGAGAAAGATCTCTGACACCACTGGCCGAAGTCTTTCAAACTTTCTACCTGGAAACACAAGCCGGCCAGTGCTTGATGACAGATCAGGTTAAGAGAGGTGGTGACAGGAAAACCTTTTACGGATAAAAACTGGTGCCAGGACAAGAACCCATAGGTTATTGACATTTGTAGGAAATTATACTGTTCTGTAACAGGGTATACCGAAATGCATTAAGGCAGAAGCAACTTGGCCGCATATCTTAGTTCTCTCAAATTCACACAGCTGAAGGTATTTGAGCAGTATGATCTCCTCAAGTTAATGGAGGCATGATAGTAATCTGTACACCTAGGATAAGCAAAAGCTCACAATTACAGTAAAGGCACATTAGCAAATCAATATAGGCATAGTCATTGCTGCCTGAGTCCATATTTCGTTAAAACCTCTCTTAAGCCTGAGCTCAACATAAAGACTTTTTTTTAAAACAAATAGTGGCCCATAAAAAAATCATATCAAGTCACTGATATTTGAAGTATTTTAGTTTGTTTACATATACTTCTGTCACGCCAGATCATCACATACAGAAATACATTGCTCTATATGACTGCTCCTTGATACAGGATCCGCATGAGTCTGGACCACATGAGTCTGGACATTTCTGCAGCATTTGACATAGTCTCCCACGCCATTTTTATCCAACGCCCATTTGACATCAGGATCCAAGGAATCACACTCCTATGTTTCTGCTCTTTCTTCTCTTGAAGTGCCTAGTCAGTCAGCCTGCAATCATACCACCTCGAATGCAAGCAACCTCATCTGGTAAGTTGTGCAAGGATCCTACCTGAGCCCGACCCTCTTCAACGCATACACGATCCCTCTAGCCAGCATCATCCACTCTGACAACATCAACGTCCTCTCCTACACCAACAACAACAATCGCATTTGCTTTCACAAACCTGCCAAACACATCCGCTCCCCTACTTGCATACATCCTGCTTATAGGGAAAGCAGACCTGGCAGTCAAGCCCTCTCTTACATCGATCCTAAAGCGTGGGACAACAAGCTACTACACTTAAGAGCCTCCTCCCCACTTTTTAAACTCTACAGGAAGCTGAAGACCTGGCTTTTCGAATAGTCCCCTCTAGGCCTTAGGTTTGGCTAGGCTCACACCTGCAGCTCGCTTGGTTACCAACGCCCCTCGTCGCACTCCTTCTTTCCCCCTCCTTCGCAAATTACACTGGCTCCCCATTCGTAAACTCATCCATTTTAAAATTTGTTGTTTAGTCTTCAAAGGCCTCCATCAGCTTGGCCCTATATATTTATCCAACAAATTGACCACATATACTCCTTCGCGCAGACTTCGTTCAGAAGGCAAAGGCCGCTTGGTCATTCCCCGCTTCAAGAAAACCCAGTGGGGAGGGAAAGCCTTCTCCCACCTGGCGCCCACAATGTGGAATCAGCTACCCAAGGCACTACGCCTCACCCACAACTACTTCAGTTTTAGGAAGAAACTGAAGACATTCCTGTTTTAATTGTTATGATCTCTTGCCTCTACTGTCAGCGGTGCGGAGATACCCCATGTGGGGCGATTCAGGCACTCTATAAATCACCTGAAAAAAATAAATTAGCACTAGGATACCCTCCTGGGTGATAGTGCACTCTACAATTCTACATAACCTAATAACATAATGCACACTTATTGTTGAACAAATGTCATTCAAAAACAGCACCACACTTCTACTCTTTCATACTGAAATGCTGTGTCATACAATATTAATACTGTGAAGATGCATTTACATTTTGGTCTACTTACAGGCAAAGAATGCCTTGGCACACGCGTTGCAATCTGCTCGGCATGATTGTGATTTGCTCCGTGAGCAATTTGAAGAAGAACAAGAAGCTAAGGCAGAGCTCCAGCGTGCTCTGTCGAAAGCCAATGGGGAAGTTGCCCAGTGGAGGACCAAGTATGAAACTGATGCCATTCAGCGGACAGAGGAACTGGAAGAAGCCAAGTATGCTGAGTTCAATAAGCCAATATATGTTGATGTGAAATAGTTGAGTTATTTCCACTGTATACTAATCTGGTTCTTGCAAATATCTAGGAAAAAGCTGGCTCAGAGACTTCAGGAAGCTGAGGAACAGGTTGAAGCTGTGAACTCCAAGTGTGCATCCCTGGAAAAGACCAAGCAGAGACTACAGTCTGAAGTAGAGGACTTCATGATCGATGTTGAGAGAGCTAACAGTGCTGCTGCAGCTCTTGACAAGAAACAGAGGAACTTCGATAAGGTAACACTTGACACAAAGATTCATAGAAAGCATTTGATGTACTTTGTGCAGTTTTACTAAGTGTGCTGCATAATTTTTTAACAGGTTCTTGCAGACTGGAAACAAAAGTATGAGGAAGGCCAGGCTGAATTAGAAGCCACGCTGAAGGATACCCGCTCCTTGAGTACTGAACTGTTCAAGATGAAGAATGCTTATGAGGAGTCTCTGGATCACCTTGAAACCTTTAAACGTGAAAACAAGAACCTGCAACGTAAGTTTCTCAGTATATGCTAATGAAGCTCAGTTTACCCAAGATACAAATACATGGTAGCTGTTTACAATTTCGCCAAGCTTAATCTCTCACTAAAATTTAGTTAACATAATGGCCAAAAATATTTGTGATTTATAAGGGATTAAGATGCCTGTTTTAAAATACAAAATCTTTTTTCAATAGTAACATTATTGTTAATTTGAGAAATAGCAACACCTGAACTATAGATGTATCGCACTTAAGTTTCTTTTAATCATCAATGATGCTATCTTTGGTTTGAGTCTGTTCTAGAATTATGATAGAAAACTGCCCAACATTTTCTATTCATCTAAGTCAGCAATGAAAGATGCTTCTAAGTCAGACTGGCTGCCATTGCAACAAACACTCTCTATGAAATTTCAGAGACTTTTCTGAAAATTGTTGTGGACCATTTAAAGGGCAAGTCCATGGTTGAATGAAGTACATTCAGTTGGCAGTGATTTGAACAAAGAGTTAACTTTTAAGGCAGAATAAGAGGCTAGTGACTCTGAGGTTTGTGCACAGATGACTGTATTATTTGAAGCAGAAATGAATCAAAAGAATATGTTTGTGATAAGCTAAATAATGGAAGGTTAACTAGAGAGAGTGTAAAGTAAGCCTGTAAAAAGGCACTGGGTTGAAAGTTAATTAGAGATAGTGTAAAATAAGCATGGAGAAAAAGCCACTAGTTTGCTGGAGACCACTTGACAAGACTTAAAGGTCAAACCCAAAATATTTACAGAAGGCTACTTATCAAAACTACAGATGAGAAACGTCAAACTATTTATAATGGCATAGAAATCAGTTGAAAATCTCAAAGCACAAACAATTTCATTTCGGATATACAAAGAGAAATGATTAATTAACAAATTGTATGTAGGGGAAAGTCAGCACAGCAATGTCTCATACAAATTAATCTAATTAAAGATGTCTTTTATATCCCTTATTCAAAGGCTAATATATATTTCGTTAGAAATTTTCTACATTCATTGTATATCTATATCCTTTCCAGAGGAGATATCAGATCTTACTGAGCAGATTGGAGAAACTGGAAAGTCTATTCATGAACTGGAAAAAGCAAAAAAACAGGTTGAGCAAGAAAAGAGTGACTTCCAAACAGCCCTGGAAGAAGCAGAGGTATGTACAAGAGACATGTTAATAACAATAAAACAATTCAGTTGAATTGGTGAGTCTGAGGAATGATGAAATGGTTTTCAAACTGTATTTGTATGTTATAAAAGGGATCATTGGAACATGAAGAAGCTAAGATCCTGCGAATACAACTTGAGCTGAACCAGGTGAAATCCGAGGTTGACAGAAAGATTGCAGAAAAAGATGAGGAGATTGAACAGTTGAAGAGGAACAACCAGAGAGCTGTAGATTCTCTGCAGAGCACACTGGATTCTGAGATCAGAAGCAGGAATGATGCCCTGAGGGTAAAGAAGAAAATGGAAGGCGATCTTAATGAAATAGAGATTCAGCTCAGCCATGCCAACCGCCAGGCTGCAGAAGCACAGAAGCAGCTCAGAAACATACAAGGTCAACTCAAGGTACTTTGATAATAACAGGAGACAAGTGGGGTTCTACCTTTCCTTTTGGGTAAAGATAGCTAAGTCATAACATGGTTATTTTTTATAGGATGCCCAATTACATCTTGATGATGCTACTAGGGGACAAGAAGACCTGAAGGAGCAGGTGGCTGTCATTGAACGTAGAAACAATCTGCAGCAGGCAGAAATTGAAGAGCTAAGAGTTGCTCTCGAACAGACAGAACGATCTCGTAAATCTGCTGAACAAGAACTTCTTGATGCCAGTGAACGTTTGCAACTCCTCCATTCTCAGGTAGAACCTTTTTTTCGGGCCTAGATTTCATGATGTATAAATATCCTATTACGAACAATGGGGTCTTATAACGGGTGCAAAGAGAACATAGCACATGACATTCCTGTCAGGTATAGTGTGGTTTGAAACCAATCATGAACTTGGTGTATTTCCAGTTGCTCACAGGTTAATGTTGAATGTATTGCAGAACTTGCTTGATAAATTTCAATCCTATTGTGTGGATAAGAAGTTGGAGATTAATTCGTCCAAAACAAAGTTCATGGCAATTAGTCCCCATAAGAGTTAAAAAAAAATAATCACTGTTAATGATGAAATGATCGAGCATGTGCAGAGTTTTAATTATCTGGGTATTACTTTGGATGTAAAAATGAATTGGAATCCACAAATTGAAAAATCTAAAACAATTCTGATACAAAACCTAGCCCCCATAGTCAGAAGGCACAGGAACAGTTATTCTAGAGCCGTATCCCCCGCAATTGAGCTGTTTAAGTACAAGGCTCAATCTGCCACACTTTATGGAGCAGAACTATGGGGCCACGCTGCTAAAAATGCCTTTTCAGTGCACAAAAATAATTTTTTTAGACAACTATTAGCAGTACCACGTGTCACACCCCTTACCCCACTCTTCCTTAATCTAAATATACATGGCTCTGATGATCATGCCATCTTACGTCCATTATTATATTGGATTTGTCTGTGGGCAACGGATAAATTAATTGACTACAGAGAAGCATTAAAAGAAATTATGGTAATAAGGAACACAACTCGGCTGCTGTGGTTGGTCCATATCGAGAACTGGTTCTCCAAATTGGGGTTATACCACTATTGGACAGACCCAGGATCTTTGAACCTAACTAGCAAAAAGCTACTGCGGGAAAGGTTCTGGGATTCTGTCCTAAATTCTACAATATATAATTCAAAAACTGGAGTATTAACCCTCAAATTTCTTAAAGTAAAAAGTGAAAGTAGCTTTGAAAGCCTTATGGACGAAATTTTGCCAAATTTGCCAAAAACATTGTATTTAAAGTTCCGTTATGGCATTCTCCACATTAAAGCTAACACTTCAAAATGGGCATGTAACAAGGGTCGTATAGGAGATGATTTGCTTGAAAAATGCGAGCTGTGCGACATGGGCACAAGGGAGGATGTTATATTTCTCTGTCCAGCATACCAACATAGTAGAAAGAAGTGGCTAAAACCCATTTGTCGCCTCCTAGGTTTCAGACGTATTAGGAAAGCAGAAAGAGTGTTTAAAGCTGATACTACACAGACCATTGTATTTAGCTTAAGCCGATATCTTTTTGCTGTAGCAATAGCACGAAGAAGACGAGGTCTGAAACTGTAATAGTTTAGGTTATAGGATAAGGCATCTGACACAAAAATTGATAATGATGTTGACATGGTTTTGGTTTTGTGGTGGATAAGATATTGAGTGATTTGCACATCTAAATTTTGTTACACGAAATGGATGAAATACCTTCTAAAATTGTATTTGTCTTTTAACATGTTTTTTTTATCGTTAATAATATTAACCAATATTAGCACCTGGTATTTATTAATATTAATATTTATTAATATTTATATTCGTTGCAAGTTTTTAAACAGTGTGTTTTTCATGCATTTAGCGAACTAGGGACTGACAGATTATAATAGCGGATTAGGAATTGCAATTGTCTGGTTTTGTTAAACTCCCTTCAGAAAAATACTGCATTGTTTATCATGACCCTTTTTTATGGCCTGCTATCAATAGGAAAGTGAAATTGTTATTATTGGTACCACTTGTTTTTAGAGATTGTATTGTTTCTTATGTAAATGATTCTTTTATGGTTTGTCTAAACAAAATAAAAATTTGAATGAATGAATGTATGTTTCTTTCTTTTTAAGAATACAAGTTTGATCAACACCAAAAAGAAGCTTGAGAGTGACAGCAGCCAGCTCCAGAGCGAAGTAGAGGAAGCCATCCAGGAATCCAGGAATGCTGAAGAAAAAGCCAAGAAGGCCATTACCGATGTAGGTTCCTTATTGAAACTAAGGAATTACATAAATTTTTATTATTGAATTATCACAAAACAATATACATATACACTTGTGACTGGTTATTGCACAAAATAAAAAAATTAATTTTAAAAGATCAGTCAAATAAAACCTTTGCTTACTCCCACCGTACCTATATGGAGTTTATGACTACTTGTAGTTAATTTGATTCATTAGAAGAGTGTGAATCAAAAGAATCTGTTTTGTTCTATAGTAAGTCTCATTTTATGCTTTCCTGAAGGCTGCTTTGATGGCTGAGGAGCTGAAGAAGGAACAAGACACAAGCGCCCATCTTGAGAGAATGAAGAAGAACCTGGAGCAGACCGTGAAGGACCTGCAGCATCGCCTGGATGAGGCTGAGCAGCTCGCGATGAAAGGAGGGAAGAAGCAGCTCCAAAAACTGGAGAGCAGAGTGAGTTACAGAGGAGAGTGCAAATTGTTAGGGTTTGGAGGTAGGGGTCATTGAGGGAATAATATAACCATATCAATTCCAACTTCAGGTCCGTGAACTGGAGAACGAGCTGGAAGCTGAACAGAAACGTGGGGTAGAAGCCATTAAGGGTGTCCGCAAGTACGAGAGGCGAGTTAAGGAACTGACATATCAGGTATTTGTGCATTAGCTGTTCGAATTTTGTTATACTTACCACTTTTCTATATGTAGATAGGATGTTTTTTCACTAATTGCTTTATGCACGGTCCTGAAGAATCGCCACTGATCTGACTTTGACAATCACAAGGTGAGAAACATGTCGACCATCTTGGAGTAGAGTAGACATTCTGTCACATAGTTAACAGAACACATTACTTCTCCCTTAGCTTTTTACTTTAGGCAGGGTATCCAACAGAATAAAGTTTTCCAGAGGAATTCCTGACCTATTTTAAAATCACACCACACTCATCTACACTTATCTAGGACCCTCACCCCCACTGCACCCTTACGGCAAGGAACAGAAGATCTCCGGCAAAGAGCCCCTTTAAGGGTGCCCGTTGGGCATTGCAGCGCCAGCCCAACAAGGAGCAGGCTCATATGATGAAGCATGACACCTAGCTTGCTCGGTGTGTGAGAGCCCTAGTTCTGAGAAGAGGAATTCCCCTTCTCCTCTAATCTATCCCACCCCTGTTTTCTTCCCATTCTTTGAAAGACTATATTGTCTTGGAACATTGTGGTGAATATTACTTCACCTAGGAACTGCATACCATTTTTTGTTTCACTGTGTTCAGGGCAAGTACGCTGGACCTTGTATCAAAAGCCCATCTAGTATTTTCCCCCTTTTTTGATAACGAATATTGTTATAGTCATACATAATTGGCTATTCTCCATGAAATTTAACTTGACTGTACCTCGCATTCCATTCCTTTACAGATTAGCTTTTCTTTTAGCTCCTCTGAGTAATGCTTTTTATAATGTAAAAAGTACTACTTTTTAAGCACAGCCTCTCTAAGTCCTCGATTCACTTAAGGCGCCTTGGACAACTGCATCTGCTCACACCAGAAGACATGTCCAGTGTGTCTCAGAAGCTATTATAGTCTACCATTTTTATGTGTCTTTGATAACCTAACTGAAAGTTTTGCAACACCCAAGTACATGCAGAACATGCTGAACATGCATATCAGCATAATACTATCAGAAATCTAAACACTACAATTTCTCTAGATTTCTTTGCACCTTATTACTGTACATCCTCACCCATATCGATGTTCTCATCAAAGTAAACATCTTCTACATCATAGTCAACATTTGTTTCTAAGTGTACCAGACAGTGGTCATTTAAAGTACAACCAAATACTGCACTGATGATGTGTATTTTCCTTTTGCTTAAAGTCTGAAGAAGATAAGAAAAATGTCCTAAGACTCCAGGACCTAGCAGACAAATTGCAATTAAAGGTCAAAGCCTACAAGAGACAAGTTGAGGAATCAGTAAGTTAAAAAATATTTTTAAACATACTGTTTATGTGAAACAGGCACCTATGCACACATAAATATAGAGCTACTGGTTCACAAAATGACTTTCTTGCTATAACACTGTGATTATACAAACAATATGTGATAAGAATCTAACTGCCACACTATGCAATAGCAATGTTGAAAAGCAGAGCTGAGAATTCTTAAAATATATTAAAAATAAATTCCCCTCTAGGAGAATGAACTATCATAACAGTCCATGATTAAAGCAATGCGCCGCCACTTACTTTTATGAATTGCCAAACAGATTCTGATAATAGGAAGGGCACTCTAGTTTGTACCCTTAGCCAGACAGCTGGGCATGTAGGAACTTTTGATTAGAGGTGCCTCGTGCGGGTAAGGGGCCAATGCGCCAATGGAGTTTGACACATAGCCTGATGGTCCGACGGCACAGGCCTGCTAGGGTGTGAGTATCCTTGGGAGCTGAGTTTGCCTGGGGGTGGGCACAACTATGAGACGCAATGCCTCTGTGGCCGGCTGGGGCCCATGGCATCGGAAACCACCACTCCTCTTCTGGTGTAGCGAGGCCAAGGAGTGGGCCCTGCAGAGACATCGGCAGCTCAGATCCCTGTAGAGCTGTTGGTGCGCCAAGCGGAGAAGCGGGCCCTCAGTGGGGCTAGAAGTGACTTGACAATGAGTCCCTCCCCCGTCGAGCCCGGGTTGCAAGGCCACACGAATGGCCATTTGGACATATGGCTGCTGGTGAGGGAGCCGGTGGATAATCATGGCCCTGCTGGCCCCTACAAAGGTGTCAATAAACAGTGGGGGGGAGGGCACGAGGGGCACCATGCCACTGAAGGAGGCCATGGAGGGCCACGCTCTGGTTGGAGCCATAATGGACTTGAAGCCCACACAGCCATGATCCTGGCAGCCATCCTAGACATGAGAGAGGTACCAGGGCATAAAATAGAGGCAATGGTGATTGATGTGGATCTATTTACCCTGGCCGATAGGGTCACTGATGCAGAGTCGACTATGGCCCAGCTCCAACCAGCTGTGATGGACCATGAGAACAGGTTGATCAGGCTGCAGAGGGAGATAAAACTCCTATCAGCCAAGGTGGAAGAGACTGAGGGGCGCACCTGCCTTAACAATATGCATTTGGTGGGGGTCACAGATTGGGCTGAGGGACCCTTGAGGTAACTCTTTGTAGAGCAATGGCTGTCTTCCGAGGTCTAGGGGGAAGGGTGACAAAATTGTTCTCTGTGGAGAGGGTGCATAGGGTTTTGGATCGGTCCCCGGCACCTGGAATGATAACCAGACTAATAGTGGCTGGCTTGCTAAATTTTAGGGACAACATCCTACACTTTGCACCAGTTCATGTGACCTGGCTGATTGATGCCAGCCCAATGAGTATCTACTCAGATTATTCGACTTCAGTCCAACATAAATGTGAGTCCTTTTTGTTTGTCAAGAAGAATCTGTGGCATCCCAACTTCAAATATGCCTTTCTGTTTCTGACCATGTCTGGGTGATAGTGGGCACATCAGTTCATTTCTTCAGGGAGGCAAAGGAGGTGTGGGACTTGCTGGCGAGGCAGGGCCACCTAATGTCGCAGGGCCATTCTGAAAAGCGCTCCCCTGGTGCAGACTTAACAGCCACAACAGCGTCCATGTCGGGGCTCAAGGGTGACCCCACCAAGGCTGAGGCACGAAAGGAGAGACAAGGACAAGATGGTCGTGGAGTTACAACGTGGCCTCCTGCAGCCCTCTGTGGCCTTTGCTTGGAATCTGGGGCTATCTGAAGATGGATCGACTAGCTCCAGTGCAGACGTTGAGAAAGTGGACCTCTCGATGGTCACACAATGACAACAAATAAGGTCGCCTGATGGGCCACCTGATGGGGGATGCCTATTGGACCCCGCTGGGGTTTAGGGCTAAGGGGTTGTGATATGAGCAGGATGGCTGTGCTCTGGATGGAGTCTTAATCAGCAGGGACCATAACTCCTTCTGGATGAGTTATGGTGCTACAACAAAACCCAAAGTTGGGGGGGGCAATAGGTGCCTTGAGCATTGAGGGATGGTTCATTCAATACTTGCAGCACGAGGTGGCAGGGATTAAAGCGGCAAATGCGGGAATTAGGAACGCTCGGATTACTCAGAGACAGTGGTGAACAACTAGCCAGGGGCACCTATCTTAGAATCCTCTCCTGGAATGAGATCAGCTGGTCGATCAGCACTGGAGACATCGCATTCAGACTTAGGTGCGTTGGCAGAGCTCCAAAGACTGTTGAGCCACAGGCGCGGCAATATGATTGGCATCTCAAAAGTGGATGGTCTCTGGGGAGGGGAGGGAACGTTGATGTGCTCAAACTTCCAAAGGCCGTATAATATGCCGGGGTGGGGAGGCATTTTTTATGAGATCTACAGATGACGTCTATTTTGACACAGCAGATCTACTGCACTCAGGACCAGGCGGACGAGAGCCCATTGGAGTATTGGGCACTGGTCACCCCACTTTTTGTAGAAATGCTATTTCACAACTGTATTAATCCCTCCTCATGAATGGCCAGGCCCCGTTACAGAGGCTGTGATAAAGAGGAGAGGAAGACCTGGGTATAATGGAGGACATTTAGTGGGAGGAGGCCTGTAAATACCCCAGGGAAGTTGCCATCCAGGTGGGGTTCCAGCTCATTTAGTCAAAGCTGTTGCACTGGGCATAGTTTACATGCATAAGGCTCTGTGTTATGTGAGATGTGACTGGCTCGCTGCCTGATGGGCTTTCACCAGCGGGAAATGCTACTCCTTACAACTTGGGGGTGCTCAAGAGTAAGGGCCATCCAGGAAGGGGTTCAACTTAGGCACTCTGGGGTGCTGGGGTGATTGCTGGAGCTCACTCCTCGTTGGTCTGCCTGGGAGTCTGGGGTGAGGTGACCCAAGTTAGCTATACAAGCTTCCATGGAGGGATGTGATAAGTTATTTGGATTCTGTACAGATTCTGACATTGAGAGACTGGGAATCCAATAAGGAGTGGTGTAGGCAGGAAGAGTGGCTGATCTACTGCCCAGAGGGTTGACTCCGGAAGTTTGTAAAGCTATGGGATCATTGGTCTGAGGAAGATGGGGAATGATGGAGGGGAGCCATGGGGTAGGAGAGTTCCTGGAATGGCTGTGATCTGTGTGGGTCTAGGGATAGAATTGTGCCATTTTCCGATCTGAGTATTTACCAACTTCATTCTGACTTAAGGCTGACACAGTCACTTGCTGTTTCCCATGCATCTGAGTGCCACAGAAACCTGGGGGTTTCGGTTAACATATGTAACGTTTTACAAATTATTTGTTGTAAGAAAATATAATAAAAAGATTTAAAATGAAAATAAAAGAGGAGCCTCTGAGTGGTCCAGACGAGAGTCTGGATTTCCACTAGCCCAGATGGGAGCTGGAAGTATTGATCTAATCAATTGAAAACTTTTCAATTGGATTGCCATGCAAAGGTACACGTGTGAAGGAACAGGCTCAGTGGAGTTACATATAATGTAATGGCAGATAAGGAACACGGGTAGTCTTGGCTGACACAACATGCGCGGAACAAATGTGGGCCATTTGCTTCTGGATTAGAATAGTTCATTCAGATATGCGCTGAAGAATGACGAGGTTCAGCAGTTTCGAGTTCAGATTAGGTGAATGATTTTCTATTGACTTAAATTTGTAAAACAGCTTGCATCAGGGACAAATCTTGGTACTTGACACTGTTTGCATTCCTATCACATGTGGTTCAAAGAAAAGCGTCTGGTTTTATACCATTTAGATGGGTGGACCAGAATTCCCACCACCTATACATATGATATGAAGTATGTTAGGATGCGCTTTTACAACAGTAATAGAAAACGATCCTGTTTACAATTGGCATTGTGCAGCTAGGGTAGGTCTTCAAATTCATTACATGCAGGTGACTTTTATTTTGTTGCTTTCGTCCCATTAGGAGGAACAAGCCAATACACATCTGACTCGATTCAGGAAAGTGCAACATGAGCTTGAAGAAGCAGAGGAGAGGGCCGACATTGCTGAATCCCAAGTGAATAAACTCAGGATCAAGAGTCGTGATGTTGGGAGCAAGGTAAGCTAAATCAAACAGACATCATAATCACGACTTTGTGTTTAGTTTTTAACTTTGCCAACTTCATACTCTGTTCCAGCTTTGGAGCACTTTAACGAATTTGAAGTTGCAGTGGACGGATTAAAAAGAGTGAGGTAGACTTACAGAAGGATGGGAACTAGCGAAGCCAGTGCAGACTGGGAACTCAAGGAAGAGTTTAATTGTATTTAGCTTTTGCAAATCGGGGATCAGGCAAAGCCATGGAGAGGGTGGAATTTCGACAGATTGTAGCACTACTGGAGATGGTTAGCTCTGTGCCTTTTTAAGCTTGCAGCAAGAGACTCTAAGTAAAAAACAGTTTTGGATCTAGCTGTCAGCTTTTAGGACCTTGAAAAGAGTTTGTCTCCTGAGTTGAAAATTTGTGTATGGCGGAAATACTTAGAAATAATTCAAAGCAATTGTTATGTACAAAGTCAATGTAAGCTGGAGTTCAGTAGAGGTTCAAAGTTTGAATACATTGATCTGGACGTCGAGAGGCGCAAAGCAATGGCCACCTAGATGGCACTCCAGAGGTCCAGGCAGGAAGGATCAGAGAATTGCAGCTCTACTTGTACTTCACAATTAAGGTGGTTTCAAAATGACTTTTTTTAGATGGTATATCCCTCTTGGGTGTTCTTTCAGCTGCTCCTTTACTTTCGCAGTGAATGGAATTCATATTTATGTGTAAATCATAACACAAAATGTTCTACCGATGTAAAAGAAAATTCATTAGTGGCATGTGAGGGAAAGAAATGTACCTCTGTGCCACAAAAGTATACTTTGAAGGATAAGACCTACATTCTTAATCCCCATAAACATAAAAGCTTATTTTTTGAGAAAAATACATACTTGTTCTTGACGGTGACTGCCTTTAGCGATAGTCATGGATTGATATTGCCCTCATAACGACTAGTTATACAAGGCTGCCAATTCTAAAATGTTCTGATTATAAGTCTGGTAAAAGTAATAAGTTGCGTTTGATCAGTGTTCATTTTAGAAAAATACAATGCCGTTTGTGGATTAATACTTTTTTTCCATAGGTGTTTTGCTCCCTTGAAAGATTCAACTTATTTTTAGTAAAATGCTTGCTTGATGCTGTCAGTAATAACTCACATTGTGTCACTATGGAAATACATATTCCAATTCATGCTTTAATAAATGTGTCTTTCTCCTAGAAAACCGAAGGTGAATAGTTCCTATACTTCTATCAACAAGTGAAGAATTATAAATTTGCAAAATGTGAATTTTTTACTTCTTTGAACCTTTTTTTTATTTCAATCTGCGCAACAATAAAAGTGTTACTGTATTACCAGTTTGGCTCATCTCTGCATTAAATATGGACTTTGATATTCAGGGTGGAGTGTCTTCAGTAGGTGTTTGTGAACGTTTTATACTTTTTAAATGATCCTTTCATTATCTTCTCTTTCATTGTGTGCTAGGATGTGTCAGCTTCAGACCAAAAGTAACATTCTATAACAAGTAAATAAAAAGGAAAATGAAAAGTAACATAGAAACAAGTTGCAGTGGATCCACACATGGCATACAACACAAATCTAAAGTGGAAGCCTGTGTGGGGATGTACGGCATTACGACGCGTACTTTTACAACGCGTGCCGTTACAACGCGGTTTTTTCAACGCAAGTCGTTACCACGACTTGCGTTGGAGGGGGTGCGGACTTAGGAATTTTTTAATTTACTATTCCAACACCAGCCTACGTACAGTAGGGAAGGTGTTGGATAGTAAATTACAAAATTCCTTGTCCTGCAGCGCCCTCCAGCGCAAGTCGTGGTAACGGCTTGCGTTGAAAAGACCGCGTTGTAACGGCACGGCGGTGTAACAGCCGCGTCGTAAAGGCTGTTCACCCTGTGTGGACATCAGCTGATGAGGGACACAACAGTCAATGCCATCAAGGCTGAGATAATGAGTAAGTTCCCATTTAAAAGCAGCTTTGCTCTCAGTCTCCCTAGATCTGGTGTCAAAGATATGTGATCATGGAGCTACCAATACAAGCGCTCAGAAACCTGGCGAATAAGTGTGGAGAGATTTAAAAAGACACAACAAATTTCCCCTGCCATTACTACCAGATGAGGCTGAGTGACAGATACATATGTTATTCATCTGTAGTGGGTGAGAGTGTCCTTGGTCTCTCTTGATTTGCACCACATCAATTCACATGAATTAATTTCAGAACTGAGCTCATGTAACTGGTCTTATGTTCAGTCCACTCCCGCACCCCTTTCCACAGCACTCTTGTGCCTACCAATTGTGTCTGGCCCAGTATAAAACAGCGTGGATATGTTGGAAATGCTCACTGTCTTGTTGCCTGAGATCTAATTAGCTGTATGTAGCTGATTTTGCCGAAGGTCTCCCACACCATATCTACTCACGCTACCTGCTTTGGTCAGCATTAAGCTTAAATAAAACATTTAGCACTTTTCAGTCATTCACGTTTACGATGAAGGGGCCAGTGCTTAATTTGTAAAATAAGTGCCGCGGGCCCAACATTTTGCTCAGAAGATCGTGGCCAGCGGGACTGATATTGGAGTTGCCAAATGCTTATGTTGTGTAGTCTTGAATCCTCCTCATGCCGCTTTCATTCATCCCTTTATCTCACTTGTGCAAGTTCTTTTTTATCCCTGCTTTCTCTCTATGTCACATTTACATCTTTTTATTCCTCTTTCTTTACCCGTTTTGTGAAATTCCATCTCTTGCTCTGGATTGAAGTCCAATGAGGAAAAATAAGTGCCGGTCCCCAAAAAATGAGTGCTGGTGGGCCCAACCTGCAACCACTAGCTCAAATTAAGCACTGGATAACGCCATTCTTTAGAGAAACTTCTTAAGATCTTGGAAAACATTTTACTACAATACATAGAAATTCAGGTTATAACTTTTAATCGTGCTAAACACTCCCCTACTCATCCACCAGTTATGGCGGCCTCACCTAATCTCAGCAGTCAGATCAAATGAGATGCGTCTCTAAAAACCCAAAGATCGACAATTAGTGGATTAATTTCACGTCTGGGTACCAAAAAACAGTTCTAAGTATATTTATCACTCATGCTAAAATGTGGAATTTCATGCTACCAAGTCTACTTCCCACGTAGGGAAAATCCTGTATCATTTTCAGATCTTCATCACTGAATCCATTGTCTCAACGTTATCAATTACTATTAGAATGTGCAACATTTTGAGAGTCATGACACAGGTAGTTTAGGCAAATTTGTCTAAATGTGTCTCCCACTTCCCTTCATTAAAGCAGTCAAAGAGGACCTAATGGAAAAGCCTATTTTTTAAATTACTTTCTCATAAAAACACAAGGCAACAGAATTGTTCTCTTTTGGCAAACCAATGCTAGAGCAAACGTGCAACAACCCCCTGCGCTTATGACACTTAAAAAGAACATACAAAAGTAAGCTCAGACACTAATTTAGTTGCACTGCTCATTAAAAACATGTTTTCTATGAAACAGATACTTATCTCAATTAACTAGTTAACTAACTTTGGACACCATACCAGATCCCAGCAAAGATATAATGCTGCCCAAATCTCACAGTCATATCTGACCTTATTTACCACTGAACCAGCCCAGACTACAATACTTTCTAATAACAATTCTCCACATGTGATTGAAAACCCAGAAGTATTGGACTACTCCCACTTAATCAGCCGCATCAAAATGAGCAAACAATACATTTTATCAAGCCATGTTAGCCTTCAATCCCTCATGTCTTTTAAAAGTCATAGTCAAATTATGCTTGAAACTACGCATCAATTCACTATCACCAACAAAATATATACAAAGAGTACAAATCCCCATGGGGAAGAAAGAACTCTGCAAACCAGCTAACGTACACAAGTTTATTCATGCACACATAAAGGCATGTTTCGGCTATCCCATAGCCTTTGTCAACTTGACAAAGTCTATGGGATAGCCAAAATGCGTCATTCCTATGTGAATAAATATACTGGTGTGGATTAGCTGATCTGCCACATTTCTTCTGGACTCTTTGTGATACATGACCGTTGCAGTCACTGACACCAGCCCTGGCGGAGATAGCGGTGTACTTTAGGCATTTTTGATCAGTCACACACCCTCACACACACACACACACACGCATGCACACACACACACAGACACACACACACGCACACAAACACATTATGGATTTTTAATTTTTTTTATTTTGCTAATAACTTTGGCGATGTTTGATGAATCGCAACTAAACTTTCCAGAATTGTGCTCTTTCTTGCCTACTTTGCACCTGGATAGTTTCAGGGTGATCGGTCAGGCGGGAGCCAAGGAAACAAGCATTGGCATAGCCAATAGGTCTCGCTTTTGGGACTTTATAAGTGTTTAGCCATGCAACAGTTGATGTTGTTGCACCAAGGATATTGTGCTGGATAACTAAACACTTATAAGGTCTCAAAGGCGAGACCTATTGGCTATGCCAATGCTTGTTGCACTGAGCCACTGCAAACCAACACACTTTCTGTAAATGTTAGGATACTAGATAGAAACTTACATATCACTAAAGTTGAGACCACTCAATTTAGGCGATACTTTAGACAAAGTTAAATGAGATCCAAATGATACACATCACATAACAAAGATAATAAATATGCATGCCCATACGATCAGCCCCTGTGCGTACCCATACGACCAGCCCCAGACAAAAGCTGCAACTTGAACACAGAAGCAGCAGAATATCTAGAGAAGGATGTACCCACGGCATGAAACCCTGGTGTTAGGAATTGGATGGTGCAATGCAGCTCACTGGAGAGTGAAGCCCCTTATACCAGATGTAGATATCGACGCCTGTATGTGATGAGCAATATAGAAGGGGAGTATCAATCACCGGCGACCTGGAAACGGCGTATTAATGGAGAAGACAAACACGTACATAGAACATTCACTTTTTCTAGGATATACCAAACCTTCCTTGCTTGCTTCCATAAAAGACCTAAAAAGTCCTTAACAGCCGATACCTGAGATTGAAACTAGTTGTCCTTTATTCTTACTTAGACCGATATGCTTGCTTCCGGTACTTACAGCTGCTAGGTAATAAGGCACATAAACGTGGTCCTCAGGTGCTCACAAGCAGGTAAACATTAACACACTAGTGGTGGGAAAGTGTTGAGACCCTGAATTGGCTGTGGAAAACCTCGCGATTCAATTGGTTGGTGATTATGTGTACCATAGCTTATGATTGGCTATTGAAACCCATGCTAGTTTCCCATCGGCTTGGCCTTCAGGCAAGTGTAGGGTATTGTACAATGTTAATTGATTTCTGTCTTTGCCTTATGTGAGTGGGCTACTATAGTATTATGCAATGATGTTGACTTTTTCTGGGCTCTGTCATCCCGGCTGTTTGAACGACCTACGGACGGATTGCCTCACCGCTACACAGTGCGACCATTACTGAGTGGGTGTAGGTTCTGTCGATCCGATTTCCCCACCCGTGCATCATCGATTGGAGACACTGTACATTATATATTTATTCACTTGAAGTGGGATCTACGCCCAGTAAAAAAATGTATGCCGGGTAGTCCCTTTCCGGCATTAGTGTGGGTCAAGCCTTTTGGTTTGCGTAGTGCAAGTCTGATTATATCTGGGTGATAGACTTGTGTCTCCTGACAGAGACGAGAGGATTAAGTCTCAGATTATTAATTTGACTTCAGATTGTACCCCCCTGTGACCCTATTATTGGACGGAAAGCACCTTATTATATATATATTCAACAAAAAGAATATTTTGAATGGAAAAAATGATGTATATGCGCCCTGATGAATGACTCTAGGATCAAGAGTTCCTTTCCGAAACACGCGTCGGCGCTTTTCTTTTCCTTGTTTGTTCTTGTTTGTATATATAAATCACCTGTTGTGTGCAGTTTTTATGTTTTATAATTTCTGGAACTCATGTGTTGAGGCTGTGATACTGGTGAGATTGTGAGTCCGAATGAGTTGGATGAGTGGTTTGACTGGTTTGGTATGTGGAATTGTTTTCCTAGCTGGGGGTGCGTCTGTATATATTATAAATATGTGTATATAGAATATGTGTAAAAAATTGTTATCACAAGCATGATATTCTGTGATTATAATGTTCTATGTATCAGAAAATTGTGTAAATAAAAATATGACAATGCTTTTTCAATAATCTCTGTTTGTGGAACAATGTCATTATTCTTATTAATGTAGGATATATTACCTAATTTAAATAAGATTTTTAGTGAGAGGCATTTGTTCTTGTACTTGTGTTGCTTACCCTGCCTTCCTCTCATAGTATCCATTTTCAGGGACCCTCTTTTGTCCTTTTGAGACTTTTTCTGGGTGACCGCGTCCACTAGTGTGTTTTGTGACCCAGTATAACTAGAGTCTATGTAATCATTAACAGTTGATTACATTTGCTTAGTTTACAGTTTTGCCAGTATGTTTATTTCCTTTTTGTCCTTCTTCGGTTTCTGACAACTAAGTTCGAGTGGCCGGAAGTACAAATTACCCGCAGCGTTCCTAAACGAAGTGCCAGTGCCCCGCAGTGCGTCAATGTTTGCGTACCGCTTGAGCTCGAGTAGGCCATCGTTTCCCGTCTCTGAGATGGCAGCTGCTTCCTCCAGTGAGGGGACTGTGACCGCGTCAGAATGCCATGAAGCTAGCTAATGATGCTGTCAAGCTGGACGCTAGCTCCCGAGACAAGGTGACAACCCAATAACCCAACAGTGAGAGACCGGGTGGAGGGCAGACCAAAGGCGTTGGAGGAAAGCAGGGTGCAGAAACGTGTTGGGGAGGAGATGCAAAGGGGTGGGGGAAAGCTGGACAGGGGTGGAGGAAGAAGTAGTGTTGAGGAGAGGCGGGTGGGTGAAGTGAATATTAAATTGGCCGTGCGGCAGTAATAGTAACGCAGCGCGGCCGTGAAAGAGAAAGTGATCGCGATCGCTGTGAAAGCGAAAGTGAAGATACGCTAAAGCACGCAAGAGATGCGTGCGCAGCAGCACGCGTGCTTGTGCGGGTGAGTGCAAGCTGGTGGCCGCTTTGGGAGCACTTCCAAAAGCCGCTACTAAATGTCTCTCCGAGCAGGGCATGCACGCTGACTCAGCGAGACCTAAAAAGGGGGGTCCAAAACGCATTTTTCCTTTTCATTTTCCTAGAGTAACTTTAGACACAGCTACAACCTAAACCGTTGAAAGGATTTACACCAGATTTGGCAGGAATCTAGAACCAGGTCCTTAAAGAGTGCTTTTGTGTTTTGGTGTAAATCCTTTCAGTAGTTTTAAGCAGTTAATGCTCAAAGACTTTGATATCTAGGAACGCAGAGGCTCCACAGACCCTGACAAATCTCAAACTGAGAGCTGATTCTCTGCCACCACCTAAACCAGGAAGTGGTGGCAGTCATCTTAGGACTCAGGAGTCGGTCCTGAGTCCTAAAAAAAAAAAATGAAAAAAGACACCAGGAAGCCTGGTCCCAAAAACGCTTTCCAAAGTCTTGCAGCAAACTTAATGAGGATCCATGAATCCGAGGCAAAATTAGCACAAAAAAACAAGCAGAGTCTCAAGTGCCTGCTTTTTTTTAAGCTCCATGGGTGGGCCAGGTTCCTGACTTTTGGAAGAGGAGGGTGGAAGTGGCCCCCTTCAACAAGCTGATTTCGGCCCCAGGTACCTACCCCTGGGGTCACATGCAATTTTCTGGGGAGAGGGCCACTCAGCCCCACTCCTTGGGCCTTTTTGACCCATGGGACCCATCACCTGGGCGCATTTGTAAAGTGAGAGGGGATGCACAAACCTCCTCTCCAAGTCGATTTCTGCCCCGGCGACCCCATCTCCCGGAGCCCACCATGTTTAAAGGGGGAGGGGGCACACGCTCCTTCACAAGGCTGCTTTCGGTCATGGGGACCCAATCCCCGAGGACCATAAACTTAAGAAAAAAGGAGGGGGCCATGCAGCCCCTGTCCCTGAGCAATTAAAGGCCCAGGTACGGGGACGTGTGCCCCTTCCCGATAGATATCAAACGGGCCCCAGGAATTGGGACCCAGGGCCGGGCCCTGTTGCCAACCACCCACAGCACAAAGTCAAAAGCAGTGTGAGGTTGAGGGCCTTTGAGGGGGTTGGCCACAGGGCTTGGTTGCAGCCCAGGCCTTGTGGCCAACCCCATACTTTTCACGGCCACAGGCCGTGTGTATCGTGAGTTGTTGCATGCAGATGGTGCCGCAGGATCTTGCCAGTCAGGCCCTGAAGCTTACCAACAACATGCATGAACGAATGCCCGATACAGTGTGTGGTTGGCTGCCTTAATGGGGATTGGCCACAGCAAGTTGGCTGCATGCAGGTGGTTGGTCAAAAGACAATCCTCAGGCCATGCCCTGTAGACAATCCCCCACCATGCACGACCGACGGCTCTGTGCTGGGTGGGGTTGGCTCTCTTTCCGGGGGTTAGCCACAGTCAGACCTTGTGGTAACACCACACTGCGCCCAACCAAAAGCCGGGCATTGCATGGGGCTTGCTGCATGCAGGGTGCTGGCCGCAAGGCCTGGCTACAGACCAGGTGCTGCAGCGAACTCTCTGCCGGACCACATGCATGGCAGGGGTTGGATTCACACATTGTAATAAAATATTGATTTCCATTTTTTTTTAAACTAAAAACTAGAAATTCACTGAAAAAACAAAAGGTTACAGTATCATAATAGTTAGGTGAAATGTGCAATAACAAGGTCAAGTTTTAAACTCACAAATTCACCAATTTTCTCAAGTAACTATAGCTCGGTCCCTAAGGTAACTAAGACAAAATATTACCACACACATGTATGCCAGCACTATTGCTGCAGTGACAGTTAGTCCCTTGCTGACTCTAGAAGTTTTATTCTTTTATTCCCTGAGGATATTTATATATATATATATATATATACATATATATATATATATATATATATATATATATATATATATATATATATATATATATATATATATATATATATATATGTATATATATTACTCCAATCTTCGGTATTTACAAACCAAAAGAACCGAGCCCAATCCTTAGTGCGTGGTGAAATTAATTGATTTCAGTCATCGGCAAAACCTTGCCGGGCGCGTTTCGGAGCCAAGCTCCTTTGTCATGAGTCAACTCAGTTTGTTTCAATAAAGTATAAATACATCAGAACTTCATATCATATGCAAACTTAATATGCCTTCATTAGGTATATTTCCTTGTTTTCAACTTAATAGTTGAAATATCATTCTTTATGTTTTTACAAGAATAAACAATTCCGCCCTAGTGGGCAAACGGTAATCATATGTCCAAAGTTCCAAAAAAGTACTCCATATTTATCTTCATAGTACAATATTTACAATATTCACAATTCTGCCCATGTGGGCTGTTTCCACAATACAACTTGTGCAACTCAGGCTTCTCACTAGTCTCCCCATAATTTGATGATAGTATCTCAGTCTCCTATGATAAAACATACAAGTGATCAATATTCATCTGATACCTATTAAAATATATACAAACAACTTATAGGCTACTCTATTTCTTTTAAACAGTGCATTACATCATCCTAAATGAACTGACAGTTCCTCATCCTTGTTCAACCCAAGGGGATATTTTGTCTCATATTTTATAATAATTTTAGATTCTCAGCGCCTTAATTCTTTTAAGCGATTCCCTCCCCGTTCCATCTTGGGTATTCTGTCCAATGCACAATATCTCAACAGTTCCACATTTTTGTCATGAACATCTTTGAAGTGCCTCGCTATAGGATATTGCCTATCCTCATTCACGATAGCTCTTCTATGTACGAGAACACGCTTTTTCACCTGATGTATGGTGCTTCCGATATAGATTAGAGGACACGGACAAATTAGGGCATATACACAAAAGTCTGGTTTACAGGTTAAATGTTTATCTATCACATAAGGTTTTTGGTGTGCAGATAAATCAATTTGCTTCATGTTTATACTGTTCTTACAGGCCTTGCATGCCCTGCAAGTAAAAATCCTTTTATCATTTGTTTGTCACTTACAGTCCTTAAATCGCTACTACACAGCATGTCTCCTAGAGCGGAACATTTTCTTTAGGTGATTTTGGGGTTATCACCTACATATTCTCTGAGAGTGTTGTCTGTTCTTAGGGCATTCCAAAATTTCTTCAAACAACGTCTCACCTCCCAAGCCTGATTGCTATACGTTTTAATGAAACGTGTAGGGGTGTTTACTTTGGTATCCTCATCTTTATCCACTAACAAATCTTTCCTATCTATTAGTTCGATTTTATGACATGCCTGCTTTATAAACTTTTCCGAATACCACCTGTTTTTTAAACGAATAGTCATAGTTTCCATTTCTTCAATAAAACCAGCTTCCAAGCTGCAATTGCACGTAACAACTCCCCATAACGGATGCTGTTCACAAGATTTCTTGGGTGACAGCTATCAGAATGTAGTAAACTGTTACCTGATGTTTTCTTTCTGAATAGCCTGCTTTCCAGTTTCTCATTTCTCACTACTAGCTCCACATCTAGGAATTCAATTCTTTTGTCATCAAATGTACTCGTGAATTTAAGATTTAACTCATTATTATTCAGAGTCTGAATGAATTCCATAGCTTTTAATTCAGAGCCTCGCCAAACACAGAAAACATCATCGATGTATCTTGCCCAGAAGATGACATTTTGGGAAGGCATTGATCTTACTCGCCACCTGCTCCTCCCACCAGCCAAGGAATAAACCCGAGTAACTGGGGGCAAAGCAGGTTCCCATCGCCGTCCCCTGGGTTTGGCGGTAGATCACGTGATTAAATAAGAAGAAATTGTTGCTCAAACATGCCTGCATCATGTCCAGCAACATGGCCGTATGTTTCAAATAAGACTTTCTTGTTTGTAAACAGTGTCGACTGGCCTCTATGCCTAGTGAATGGGGTATGCATGTGCATAAGCTGTTGACATCCACCGTTATCAACAGCATTCCTTCCTCCCACACAATGTTTTCAATTAGTTTGAGGAAATGTCCTGTATCGCGTACATACGCGGGTAGGGATTGGACATAAGGACTTCGAAAATAGTCAATATATTTTTATGTAATTTCATAAAGACTACCTATAGACAAAACTATAGGTCGCCCAGTGGATTTTCACTATTCTTATGTAGCTTTGGCAACAGATATAAGATAGGCAGTCTGGGGTACTCGAAATACAAACATTTGAACTCATCTTCGGAAAACAATAACTAATTTTTCCATTTCTTCAAACACTTTTTAAATTGCTCATTTCTTTCCTCATAACAGTCTCTAGTTGTAACACCATAATTCTCTTCATCTCCTAGCTGTCTCAACCCTTCCACAAGATACACCATGGTTTAAAGCCGCTTCCACTGCTGTGATCTACAATTAACTGTTCCTCAGTAGCTATATCAATGGGATTATAGCTTCCATCCCGCAATTAATGCAATAATTGTAATGTTCCCAAGGCTTCGCTTGCCAAATTTGTATGATCATCAATAGATGGACGCTGTGCAGTCTTTTTATATTCATGCCACTTTTTAAGCTTAAGTTTTGTAGTGAAATTAAACAAATCAATTCTACCCATAGTATAATCACATTTATTAGTGGGGCAAAATGGCAAACCAAGAGACAACACATTAATCTGAATATCAGTGAGTGTAATATCTGATAAATTTACCACTGTAAGTTTTTCCATCATTTGGTCGCGGATTTTCCTTGTGTTGTCTTTCCCACATACGAGTCCAAATTCCCTTGTTTTTTTGCGCCTCGACTTTTTCCTCCTCTGGCGCCTTGACCATGTCCTTTGTTCCCCTGGGGTCCTGGACTTCCTTGATTTTTACCTTGCCGTGCTATTGCCATTAGGTCGAATTCCTTTAAATTGTTGGATTTTGCTCCTGGTTACGATTCCACTCCAACCTCCTCTACCACTGAGACATTATTCGCTGACTGATCATTTCAAGTCAAGTCGAGTCAGAATTTGTATAGCGCACTACATACCAAGAGGGTCTCAAGGCGCTTGAGGAAGGGGGGGGAGGTTTACTTATCGAATATCCAGGTTTTAAGCTGTTTTCTGAAGGCTAGGTGGTTTTGAGTAAGGCGGAGGTGGATGGGAAGGGAATTCCAGGTTTTGGCCGCTAAGTAGGAGGAGGATCTTCCCCCCATGGCGGCTTTGTGGATGCGCGGAACAGCGGCGAGGGCTTGGTTGGACGAACGCAGCTGGCGGGTGGGGGTGTAAAAGGAAAGGCGCGTGTTGAGACAACCAGGTCCAAGTTCGTATAGGGCTTTGTGTGCGTGGGTGAGGAGACGGAACGTTATTCTCTTGTTGACGGGGAGCCAGTGAAGGTCTTTCAGGTGAACAGAAATGTGGTCTGTGCGGGGGATGTCTAGTATGAGTCTGGCTGAAGCATTTTGGATGCGTTGGAGTTTTTTCTGCAGTTTTGCGGTGGTACCGGCGTAAAGGGTGTTTCCGTAGTCCAGACGGCTTGTAACCAGTGCGTGGGTGACCGTTTTTCTTGTTTCGGTGGGGATCCAGCTAAATGTTTTTTTGAGCATGCGTAGGATGTTGAAGCATGATGATGAGACGGCGTTGACTTGTCTGGTCATCGAGAGTGAGGAGTCCAGGATGATGCCCAGGTTTCGTGCGTGGTCCGTCGGTATGGGGGCTTTTCCTAGGGCCGTTGGCCACCAAGAGTCGTCCCAGGTGGAAGGGGATGAACCTAAGATGAGGACTTCTGTTTTGTCCGAGTTCAGTTTCAGACGGCTGTGCTTCATCCATTCGGCTACTTCTTCCATCCCTTCATGTAGGTTGGTTTTGGCGGTGGTTGGGTCTTTGGTGAGTGAGAGGATCAGCTGAGTGTCATCAGCGTAGGAGATGATGTTGAGGTTGTGTTGACGTGCGATGGTTGCGAGGGGGCTCATGTAGACGTTGAAGAGGGTGGGGCTGAGTGATGATCCTTGCGGGACGCCGCAGATGACTTCGGTGGCCTCTGACTTAAAAGGGGGGAGGCGGACTCTTTGAGTTCTTCCAGCGAGGAACGAGATGATCCAGTCCAATGCTTTTCCTTGAATTCCGATGTTTCTGAGGCGTTGTATCAGGGTGCTATGGCAGACTGTGTCGAAGGCTGCGGAGAGGTCAAGGAGGATGAGGGCGACTGTGTCTCCGTTGTCCAGTAGTGTTCGAATGTCGTCTGTTGCTGCGATGAGGGCGGTCTCGGTGCTGTGTTTGGCTCGGAAGCCAGACTGTGAGGAGTCGAGTGATTTGTTGGTTTCGAGGAAGGCGGCGAGCTGATTGTTGATGGCTTTCTCAATTACTTTGGCAGGGAATGGGAGGAGCGAGATGGGGCGGTAGTTTTTGAGTTCGGTGGGGTCAGCTGTGGGTTTCTTCAGAAGGGTGCTGAGTTTGGCGTGTTTCCAGCTTTCTGGGAATGTGACGGAGTTGAGGGAGCAGTTGATGACGTCTCGGAGATGGGGTGCGATAATGGAGTCTGCTTTGTTGAAGATGTGATGGGGGCATGGGTCTGTAGGGGATCCTGAGTGGATGGAGTTCATCAGGTGAATGGTGTCTTCTGTGGTGATTGGGTTCCAGTCGAAAACGTTATTCGGAGGAGGTACAGGTTCGGAGGAGAGTGGGGTGGACTGGTTTACGGGTTGGTTGTCAAAGCTGTTATGAATGTCGGCGATTTTGTCGTGGAAGAATGAGGCGAGGGAGTCGCAGAGGACTTGAGAGGGGGTGATGTCTTTAGAGCTGGCGGTGAGGTTGGTGAATTCTTTGATGATGTTGAAAAGTTCCTTGTTGTTGTGGGCGTTGTTGTCTAGTCGGTCTTTGAGTGCTGATTTCTTGACTGTCCGGATTAGTTGGTGGTGTTTGCGGGTGGCGTTTTTGAAGGCGGCTTGGGTGATAGTGTTTGAGTCTTTTTTCCAAGTTTTCTCAAGGGAACGACAGAGCTTCTTGGATTTCTTAAGGTCATCGTTGAACCAGGGGGCGTTCTTGCTTCCTTGCTTGATTTGATGTTTTTTCAAGGGTGCTAGTTTGTCGGCGGTTTGGGTTAACCATTGTGTGAGGTTGATGGCGGCTTGGTTAGGGTTCGTTGAATAGGCAGGGGGTATTTGAAGAAGCGATGTGGAGATCTGGTCGATGGTGATTTTGTTCCAATTTCTTCGCAGAGTTGGTTGAGGGTGGTTGTGGATCGTGGTCTTATTGTAAATGAAGTGGATGCAACTGTGGTCCGTCCAGTGGAGGGGTGTGGTATGAGTGAAGGAGATTTGCTTGCTGGAAGTGAAGATAGGGTCGAGTGTGTGTCCTGCATAGTGTGTGGGGGTGTTAACAAGTTGTTTGAGTCCGAGATTGGCGAGATTGTTTAGAAGGGTGGTAGTGTTACTGTCGTTGCTCTTTTCTAGATGGAAATTGAGGTCTCCCAGTAGAATGTATTCTTCCGAGGGGAGGGCGTGTGGGGTGATGAAGTCAGTGATGTCTTTGCTGAATTTTGTACGGGGTCCTAGTGGCCTGTAGAGGAGGGTGCCTCTGAGTGTGGTCTTGGGGTCGGTGTGGATCTGGAAGTGAAGGTGTTCGGCGATAGCGAGATTGTCTTCTGAGCTGATTGAGACGCGGATGGTGTTCTTGTGGATGATGGCGATGCCTCCTCCTGTTTGAATGGTACGGTCCTTACGGATGATCTTGTAGCCGTCCGGGATGGCTATGGTGATGTCTGGAGCTGAAGAGGCATTCATCCAGGTTTCTGTTAGGAAGGCGATGTCCGGAGAAATGGTGTCTAGTAGATTCCAAAGGTTGATGGCGTGTTTGTGAACCGAGCGTGTGTTGAGAAGGATGCATTTAAGGTGGTTGGTGTTGGATCTCTGTTTGGTGTTTGTTGGTTTGGTGTGGGTCTTGATGCAGGTGAATTTGCAGGAGTGGCAGCTGAAGGGTCCATGGGTGTGTCCTGGTGCTACTTGGGCGCAGTTAGGGAGTCGGCCGGGGTTAAGTGCTAAGAGGGTGGCGGCGTCATACGTTATGCGGGAGGAGTGCGGTTTGCGGGGGCCAGGGGGACTGGCGCTGGGCGCGGTCCGGGCATAGACGGGTTTACCTTTGGCGCACCTTCGGCGCGACCGCTGCGCGTGGACGCTGCACGTAGGTCCCTCTGTCTTAAATGGAGAGTGGAGGGGGGCGGAGCGTGGGAGGGTCAGCTGGGAGGCGGGAGCGGGGAGGATCCACGGGCCACGAGTGACCAAACAACAAAATGGAATGCCAGAAAGCGAAACTGGGGCACAGTTACACGACGCGCCCACAATGAGGAGGCTAAAATAAACAAACAAACCAATGCGGCGCAACTTCTAATAAATGAAAAATGAAAATGCGATGCAACGATACCAGGCGCTGTATTCGCTTCGAGGCGCTAGTAGGCGAAGTCGGGAGCAATCACGATACCAGGCGCTATGATAGCTTCGAGGCGCTTGTGGGCGAAGACAGGAGCAATCTCTGAGGCAGGTAACGGGTAGGTGAGTCAGGGAGCGTGGAGGAGCGACCGCTACGGAGCTAGTCCAGCTGGTCACAGAGGAGTGTAGGGAGGAGCGAGCTTCTCTACCAGTGGGTGGGAGGGTCAGCTGGGAGGCGGGAGCGGGGAGGAGCCACGGGCCACGAGTGACCAAACAACAAAATGGAATGCCAGAAAGCGAAATTGGGGCACAGTTACCCGACGCGACCACAATGAGGAGGCTAAAATAAACAAACAAACCAATGCGGCGCAACTTCTAATACATGAAAAATGAAAATGCGATGCAACGATACCAGGCGCTGTATTCGCTTCGAGGCGCTAGTAGGCGAAGTCGGGAGCAATCACGATACCAGGCGCTATGATAGCTTCGAGGCGCTTGTGGGCGAAGACAGGAGCAATCTCTGAGGCAGGTAATGGGTAGGTGAGTCAGGGAGCGTGGAGGAACGACAGCTAGGGAGCTAGTCCAGCTGGTCACAGAGGAGTGTAGGGAGGAGCGAGCTTCTCTACCAGTGGGTGGGAGGGTCAGCTGGGAGGCGGGAGCGGGGAGGAGCCACGGGCCACGAGTGACCAAACAACCAAATGGAATGCCAGAAAGCGAAACTGGGGCACAGTTACACGACGCGACCACAATGAGGAGGCTAAAATAAACAAACAAACCAATGCGGCGCAACTTCTAATAAATAAAAAATTTAAATGCGATGCAACGATACCAGGCGCTGTATTCGCTTCGAGGCGCAAGTAGGCGAAGTCGGGAGCAATCACGATACCAGGCGCTATGATAGCTTCGAGGCGCTTGTGGGCGAAGACAGGATCAATCTCTGAGGCAGGTAATGGGTAGGTGAGTCAGGGAGCGTGGAGGAGCGACCGCTACGGAGCTAGTCCAGCTGGTCACAGAGGAGTGTAGGGAGGAGCGAGCTTCTCTACCAGTGGGTGGGAGGGTCAGCTGGGAGGCGGGAGCGGGGAGGAGCCACGGGCCACGAGTGACCAAACAACAAAATGGAATGCCAGAAAGCGAAACTGGGGCACAGTTACCCGACGCGACCACAATGAGGAGGCTAAAATAAACAAACAAACCAATGCGGCGCAACTTCTAATAAATGAAAAATGAAAATGCGATGCAACGATACCAGGCGCTGTATTCGCTTCGAGGCGCTAGTAGGCGAAGTCGGGAGCAATCACGATACCAGGCGCTATGATAGCTTCGAGGCGCTTGTGGGCGAAGACAGGAGCAATCTCTGAGGCAGGTAATGGGTAGGTGAGTCAGGGAGCGTGGAGGAGCGACAGCTAGGGAGCTAGTCCAGCTGGTCACAGAGGAGTGTAGGGAGGAGCGAGCTTCTCTACCAGTGGGTGGGAGGGTCAGCTGGGAGGCGGGAGCGGGGAGGAGCCACGGGCCACGAGTGACCAAACAACAAAATGGAATGCCAGAAAGCGAAACTGGGGCACAGTTACACGACGCGACCACAATGAGGAGGCTAAAATAAACAAACAAACCAATGCGGCGCAACTTCTAATAAATGAAAAATGAAAATGCGATGCAACGATACCAGGCGCTGTATTCGCTTCGAGGCGCTAGTAGGCGAAGTCGGGAGCAATCACGATACCAGGAGCTATGATAGCTTTGAGGCGCTTGTGGGCAAAGACAGGAGCAATCTCTGAGGCAGGTAATGGGCAGGTGAGTCGGGGAGCGTGGAGGAGCGACCGCTACGGAGCTAGTCCAGCTGGTCACCTTTGGTAATTCAGTCATAGAACTTCTTGATTCTGTTTCCTCCACAACTGTAATTCGTGGCTTTACTGCATTGCTTCCATCGTTCTGGCTTGTAGCCCTCAAATGGTCAAATCTCTTACCAAACGTAAAGATTTGCCCCGGGTCATAGTCCTTTTGGTCTCTGTGGAATTTTCGTTGTTTCTTCATTGTAATCTCTTCTTCAGCTTTTTGCAGTCTTAGATTTACTTTTTAAATTTCTCTTTCAAATTCACTTTCAGTATACTGTTCTTTTAATAATGAGGACAGTCTTTCAATTTCAATTGCCAACCATTGTTTCTCCTTAGTGGCATATTTAATTAGTAATTTTAACATAACGGTGGAACATTCATGGTTGTTTAATGCCCATTCTGGATCAGGATCTGCAAAGCTTGGTGTTACAAATATTCTCAGTCCTCTCTGGACCATCTTTGCAGCCACATATTTCTGGAGGGCTGTAGCCTCCCACCATTTTACCTGTTCTAACTTCGCTGCCTTTCACAGCTTATCCCATAATGCTTTTTTACTCTGGGAGGCACCTTCGGTGGTTTCACTGTGCCCCCCGGCGCCACCTGCACTATTAGACCTTGGAACAAACAGCATCTCCGCTGCCTGCCTTCTTGTAGCCTCACGGTCTGCCGACAACATTTTGACAAATGTAATAATCCCTTGTCACTGAGATTATTAGCGCTGATCTTCCTCTGCGCTCCCACGCTTCTCCTTGGCAAAGAGCTCGTGCCGCTCCGCCGGTTCCGCCTGCACGCCGTGCCCACTCGCTCAACAATTGTTTCTCTCACCAAGAACGTCAGGGTCTTTCTCTCACGTAGAGACCATCTGAAGTCGGTTCTCCGACCTCCCTCAATATCCCATCGCTGGATACTTCCTGATTTCGGCAATATTTTTCTTTGGAGAGATGCCGGTTACGGCTTGCGGGCAGAGTAGTTTTCCGAAAAGTCAACAAACAACAGGGTCGCGATTACTCTGCCTCAGATGGCGTTGGGCTCCGGCAAGGTAGCGAACCTCCTAAATTACTCCAATCTAAGGTATTTACAAACCAAAAGAACCGAGCCCAAATCCTTAGTGCGTGGTGAAATTAATTTATTTCAGTCATCGGCAAAACCTTGCTCGACGCGTTTCGGAGCCAAGCTCCTTTGTCACGGGTCAACTAAGTTTGTTTAAATAAAGTATAAATACACATGAAAAAAGAGTAAAAACATCACAATAACATGAACATCAAAATAGGACTACTACACCACATCTAAGGCTTAGTGAATATGGCAGCCATCTTAGAGTGTTAATAAAAAGTCAATATTGATCTATTTAAAATTCAATGGATCAGAACTTCATATCATATGCAAACTTAATATGCCTGAATTAGGTATATTTCCAACTTAATAAATACAGTTGAAATATCATTATTTATGAGTATGAGTATGAGTATGAGTAGGGATTTCTAAAACGCATAGCTACCCTAGGGCGTCCCAGCGCTGGCATGACCTAAATTCCGGAGTGGAGAGAATAGATGTTTAGGGTTCTGGGAAGAGCCATGTTTTTAATTGCCTCCGAAAGGCCAGGAGGTTGTGTTCCTTCCGCATGACCAGAGGGAGGGAGTTCCACAGTTTTGGGGCGTTGTAAGCGAACCAGCGCCCTGCGGATCGGGACCTTTTTATTCTGGGAACGTTGGCAAGGGAGAGAGAGTCGGATCTGAGTTGTTTGTTGGAGTGGTAGGGTTTAACGAACGGCCTCAGAATCGGGGGGCCTTTGCCTTGCAATATTTTATGCGAAATGCATAGGGTCTTAAAGGTGACCCTTTCTTTAACCGGAAGCCAGTGTAGGCTCTTGAGAGCTGGCTTGGCCGAGAGTCTTGATTTGGTTCCAGTTAGGAGCCTGGCAGCAGCGTTCTGGGCGCATTGTAGTTTATGGATGACTGAAGCCGGTGCCCCCAGGTACAAGACGTTGCCATAGTCCAGTCTGGAGTTCACCAATCCCTGCATCAGTAGTTTCCTAGATTGAAATGGGATCAGGTGGAGGATCTTTCGTGCCATACGGATGAGACTAAGTCAGGTCCCCGATGTTTTTCTGGTCTGCGTTTTAAAATTGAGGTCTTGATCCAACCAAATGCCCAGGCTTTTAACCTCGGGTTTGGGGGTAGGGGGGGTTCCCATGCATGGCGGCCAGGGGAGGAGTGGAGGCAGTTTGTGAGGGTTGCCTAGGAGAAGTATCTCAGACTTTTCTCCGTTCAGTTTCAATCGAGATTCACACATCCAGTGGAAAACACTCTCGAGACAGTTTGCCAGATTGTCTAGGCTGTTGCTCAGCTGGTTAATCGAGACCACTAGCTGAGTGTCGTCGGCATACATGACTGTTTTTATTCCATATGGGGCGGTAATGTCCTCTAGAGGGGACATATAAACGTTAAACAGTGTTGGGCTCAGGGAGGAGCCCTGGGGGACCCCACACTGGAGAGTCATGGTTTTGGACGCAGTGGTGCCATCCGACACTTGGAAGGTTCTTTCTTCCAGAAAGGATTTGATCCAGGACAGGGCGGAGTCTGCGACTCCTATCAGACTTAGCCGGTGGATGAGGATGGTGTGGTCCACCATGTCGAAGGCAGCACTGAGGTCGAGGAGGATCACTGCCACTGATCCTCCTGCGTCCATGATGGTTCTTGCTTCTTCGACCACGGCTAGTAGAGCGGTGTCAGTGCCCTGTTCCGGCCTGAACCCTGTCTGGGATTGCCGCAGGAGTTGGTTAGCTTCCAGGAAATTCGAGAGTTGGTGGTTGACGATTCGTTCGGCCACTTTACTTATGGCAGGAAGGAGAGAAATGGGTCTGAAGTTGGTTGGGTCTGAGGGATCAAGTTGAGGTTTTTTTAGGAGAGCCCTGACGGTGGCTTTCTTCCAGTTGGCAGGAACAGCCCCCAATTTGAAGGAGGAATTAATGAGGTGGGTGAGTGGAGGGGCGATCGTAGAGGCGACTAGTTTTAATTTGCTAGTGGGAGCTGGGTCTGAAGGAGCACCACTTTTTATAGTTTGTAGGGTGGACAGAAAAATCTCTGTGGTGATCTCGGGGAGGGATCGGAGGCGTGGTGCCTCGGGACAGGGTGGGGGGTGACTGGGATTTGAAAGGAGTTGGGGCCAGGAAGAGAGATGAGAATTTTGTCGATTTTCGACAAGAAGAACTCGCCTAGCTGGTTGCATCTTTTGCCCGATGGGTCCGGTGTAGGTGAGGGGTCTGGAATTTTAGTAAGAAGGCGCACGATGCGTTTCTTTCGCGGAATTGGCTGCCGCTGATATCTTTTCCTCGTAGAAGGTTGCTTGTGTTTTTTTATGCAGTTTTTATAGAGCTTGATGGCGGCCCTGTACTGGTCTTTGCTTTCCATCGACCAATTTCTTCTCCACAGGCGCTCGAGTTTTTTGCATGTCTTCCTGAGGTTGCGTAGTTCTTGGGTGAACCACGGGGATTTGGCAGTTTTCTTTCTGCTGGGGAGGGACTTGACGGGCAGGGTATCGTCAAGGGATTGGGTGATCCACTCGTGGATTTGGACATCTGCTCTTGAGGGATCTGGGTCAAGTACTGGGATGGTGAAAGAAAGTGCTTTTGCCCAGGATTTAATGTCAAGATTTTTCCACAGGCGAGAGGGTGCTTGTGGGGGGGGTCTCTCAGGTGTCTCCGCCGAGAGTTTTAGTTTAAAGGGGACTAAGAAGTGGTCAGACCATGGTACGGGAATGGGGGAGTGTATTACCAGTCTAGTAAGATTGGAAAATATGGGGTCCAACAAATGGCCTTTATTATGGGTGGGTTGATTGCTTTGTAGCTGGAGGCTTATTGAGGCAAGATCTGCTTTGAGGTCAATGGCTATTTTGTTGGATAGGTCATCGAAATGGAGGTTCAAATCTCCCAAGACCGTGAAGTTCGGGGTTCGGCATGCGAGGGAGGAGATGGAATCCAATAAGGAGTCACAGAAGCGTCGTTGGAGACCTGGTGGGCGATACACTAGTATCCCTGAGATGGTGGTGGCAGGGGGCCGGTGGATGGAGAAAAGTACGTTTTCACAGTCCAGGATAGGGCTTTCTTTGAACTGGCAGGATAGGTGGTCTCTATATATAATCGCTATCCCACCACCAATACCGGACGGTCTGTTCTGATGTTTTATGAGGAAACCTGGTGGGAGCGATTGAATGATATCAGGCTCTGAGTCAGAGGTGAGCCACGTTTCTGTAAGAAAGAGTGCTTCAATTTCCGAGCCCTGTAGAAGTGTATTGATTTCTGTCTGGTGCTTTGGGTGGGATCTGCAATTAATCAGGGCCATCCCTAGACAGGGTGGTTTAGCGGGGACGTGAGGGGTGAATTTGTAAGTGCACTTCGGACAGCGAGACTGTCCTTCCTCTACAGCGATAATACAGCGGCAGGCGGCGGCTATGAGGTCCCTCAACCCGAGCAGTGTTTTCTGGGTGTATCCGAGGGGTTATGGGCTCTGGGCTCGGTCTGGCGCGGACGGGCGCAGACGGGCTTGCCTTAGGCGCTCCCGCTGCGCTCGTCCACTGCGCTTCCGGCCAGTGCACATGATAAGTGGCTGCAGAGGAGGAGGACTGGGGGCGTGGCCTAAAAAGGGGGCGTGGCCTAAGTCCTCACGCTGCAGGCGTCGAGAGGATTACTCAGGGTTAAGGCTGTTTGGTAGCGTTAAGATCGGCTACCTGTGCAAAGTCTGGTGCTCAAGTGCCCTGCGGCGTGGTAAGTTTCAGTTTAAAAAGATCAAACACAAATTACAGTGACAATGATAAATTTTTAAAAAGCGCAGTTTGCTCTCCCGGCTTCTGCCTCAGGAGTGTTGGTCAATTTCCAGTACAGGGCGCTCGCATTCAGCGTCTTGTACTCGTCGCGGGGGGCGTGGCCTAAAAAGGGGGCGTGGCCTAAGGTCTCGCGCTGCAGGCGTCGAGAGGATTACTCAGGGTTAAGGCTGTTTGGTAGCGTTAAGATCGGCTACCTGTGCAAAGTCTGGTGCTCAATTGCCCTGCGGCGTGGTAAGTTTCAGTTTAAAAAGATCAAACACAAATTACAGTGACAATGATAAATTTTAAAAAAGCGCAGTTTGCTCTCCCGGCTTCCGCCTCAAAAGTGTTGGTAAATTTCCAGTACAGGGCGCTCGCATTCAGCGTCTTGTACTCGTCGCGGGGGCGTGGCCTAAAAAGGGGGCATGGCCTAAGTCCTCGCGCTGCAGGCGTCGAGAGGATTACTCAGGGTTAACGCTGTTTGGTAGCGTTAAGATCGGCTACCTGTGCAAAGTCTGGTGCTCAAATGCCCTGCGGCGTGGTAAGTTTCAGTTTAAAAAGATCAAACACAAATTACAGTGACAATGATACATTTTTAAAAAGCGCAGTTTGCTCTCCCGGCTTCCGCCTCAGGAGTGTTGGTCAATTTCCAGTACAGGGCGCTCGCATTCAGCGTCTTGAACTCGTCACGGGGGGCTTGGCTTAAAAAAGGGTGTGTGGCCTAAGTCCTCGCGCTGCAGGCGTCGAGAGGATTACTCAGGGTTAAGGCTGTTTGGTAGCGTTAAGATCGGCTACCTGTGCAAAGTCTGGTGCTCAAGTGCCCTGCGGCGTGGTAAGTTTCAGTTTAAAAAGATCAAACACAAATTACAGTGACAATGATAAATTTTAAAAAAGCGCAGTTTGCTCTCCCGGCTTCCGCCTCAGGAGTGTTGGTCAATTTATGTTTTTACAATATATATATAAATACACATACACACAAGTAATGTTATAGGTGGGTGAAATGTTCAGTAACAAGGTAGCGTTTTAAACTCTTAAAACCCACAGAAATTAACTACTTATAATTATAGTTATCTCAAGTAACTTTATCTAGTGCCTTAAGGTAACTGTAATTTGCGCCCCCGCCATGCACAGCTTTCTCAGCAATAATTTGACTGCAAATGTTGCAGTGATATTATAAATGATGTAATAGAAGTTGTCATGGGTGATGTAATATGTGAGGTAAGGTGAATAGGTCCCCATAGCATTTGCAAGCAGTGCACTGCCAGCAGTAGAGACTCGATGTGCACAAATTGAGAGAGAGGCTTTGGCCATCCATTGGGCCTGCAAGCATTTTCATCTTTATCTCTGCGGACAACATTTTCAACCTGTGATCGATCACAAACCCCTTGTACCATTGTTGCTGGAACCACCCACAATGGGCCTCCAAGGATTGAGAGGTGGATCGTCTTGTCGAGTAAAGAGTGAAGACATGCCAGTAATGCATCATCACGGGCGGTATCACCTGTCATCCCCGAGGCTGCCCCCCACATCCCTGGTCATCTCTAAGCATGGACTTCAGCAGCTTTTGACACCTGTCAAAATTGACAGCCATGCAAAGTTCCCCGCCATGGAGCTGGTTTGATCAACTGCATTCAAGTTTGTCCGGCCCGCTCTGGAAAAAGTGTTTCCACTCCTAGGGTTACCCGAGAAAATTAAGACCGACAACGGCACTCCTTTTCAAGGTCAAGAATTTCGTCAATACCTTCACCAACTGAACGTTAAACATCGTCACATCGCTCCTCAATGACCCCAAGCCAATGGGGAACTCAAGCGCTTCATGAGAACACTCAACAAGGCTCTACAAATTAAGATTGAGTGCAGTGAAGATCCTGAGTGTAGCTTGCATCAGTTTCTACGAGGCTATCAGCAAATGCACCACAGCACCACGGGGGGTGCTACGAGTGATTTCCTGATGCGAGATATCCTGCCTGCTGGTTCTAGCTGGCAACCAACTGTCCTCGATGCACAGGCCACTCAGGAGAGGAGATGGGTGAAGAATGAGAGGGCCACAACAGGAGAACCGTGAGTCCATCCCTGAGTGTCGGTGATAGTGCTGTCGTGTATTTCTATAGGTTCTGAATCGATCCCCCTATTCCTGACCCTATTCTGGTTAAACTAACTATCTAGTTAACTAACAGTCAGCCCATGAGGCAAGAAATCCCCCATGATGCAGATACCGTTATCTGACGCAGTCACACTCCGGCACAGGAACGTGTTATCTGATTAGGTCATAACGCTTGAGATCTAATTAGACAAGCGACATTCCTCCAGCCCCTGATAAGGCATACGACGTTCTCATAACAAATCAAACCTATGACAACCTGGATAATCCGTGCGGCCATTGTTTTGATTTCACAGAGAACTTTAGTAAAGAATGTGCTAACGAGCAAGTCGTATGACATCTTTATTGACGTACCTATGTCCATCCTTACGTCAATCCCGGCACCTTTAAGGTATAAATATTGCCGACCTTGCCCTATGCAAACACACGCGTGGTGACAAGACGGAGCAGCCATACTTGCCGAAGCCGAGAGCAGAAGCAGACCCCGCTGGCAGCAGCCCCGCCTTCCTGACGCGCTGAGAGACGCGCTGCTATCTCAAGCCGAGAGACCCAGCACCGGCGCTTCCGGGTAGCCCTCGCAGGCAGCCTGGAATATCGAGAGCAGAGAAAGAGATACCATTCCTCATCCATCCTAAATTCCAGGTACAGAACTGAATAACCCCTCACAGAGAATTCTTTAGTTATTCACTTGGCAAAAACAAACTTAACTTAAACTGTAACTTTCTATTCCCGCCCACGCATTAGACTTAGGTCAGGTACACGGGGTAGGCGTATTTAGAAACACCAGTTGAGTACGTTTAGTCAAATGTATATGTGTATGTAAATATATTTTAATCATTTTAAAACATCATATGGCTCAGAAACCATATCAATGTTTTTACAGTATTATTTTATACTATTACTTTTAATGTATGCACTTTACTTAACTATAAGTATTGCAATAATATCGATCCATTTCTCTTGTACGAGAAAAGAGACTGATCAATAAATAACACCTTTTTATTGAACACGCCCGTCTCTTCCTTTTCTCTACATTCTGATGAGACTAAGAATGCACGTACTGACTGAGTAAAATAATTGCCTTGTGCTCACACGACTCTTGAGATTGACTCTTGATTAGGGGAGAGCAAAGTTGTCATGTTCTATGGTTGTCAGAAACTAAATCCCTTCTTGTCTAATCAGGGGAGTTAATCCTTCCTTGAACATTCGAGAAAGTTTCTAGCGAACTCTGAGCTTAGCTGGCAAACCCAAAAATTAAGTCTAGTATCGACAGTAGTAGACCTAGTTAACGTCTGGTCTAGGCCTTTACTGCTGTAGGTACTATTCCAATGCGCAGAGCCTATTAGGAAAATAGGAGCTACACTACATGGCGCCCAACGCGTTTGGAAAGGGCGATAAAACTAACGTAAGACATTTAGAGTAACTCAGTCGTGCTTTCTCACTCAGACCCCTTTTCCCAAATACTCCAAAGACGTCTGGAGTGGGTGAAAGGTTATATCCTCCAAAACCTCGCAGGAGGGAACTCCTATGTATGGTTTTTTGTCAAGTCAACGTTGAAGGATAAAACAAGTTCCAGAATATTGTGCATCTAATCTCTGTCTCCATAAGAAACCTGATCTGCAAACAAACATAATACCATCCTGTCTGTAAAATGGCAGAGAGTGATGATGAAAGAGAGGCAATTAGATTAGCTACTGAAATAGCAGATGCTGATGGTACCATGCAAACAGCAGACCCGGATATAATACTCATCCAGGTCGCCAAAAGGAGATCTATAACCTTAAAACTTATAGAAAATGGACTGACGCCTAGAGGTGGCACAGTCATATTCGTAATTGAGGCACACGAATATCGGCAGACAGAGGTATACTATACATGGATACATTTTCCAGCAGCAAATGCTGTAACAAAGTACTTCCACTATTACAAAGTAGAGGAACCTCCTGAAACGTACACTCCTTTCGAGGAGGTGGAAGTACCACTCAAATTCCAAGAGCATTTGCTCTTATTTGATGGCGCCCTAAAACACAATAATCACATTACAAGGCTCGGTCCTTTAGGAAGACCAGGAGCAACGTGGCCGGTCCTAGCCGGATACACACCACATCCAGACATTGATAGGATGCCTGCAGCTGAATTATTAACACAGCTGAAACAATTACTAAAAATTCATAGACAATTAGTTCAGTATGTAATGCGGACTTCAACAATTCAGCCAGCGATTAAACTACCACAGCTGACCCCACACCAGGGGAACACAAATAAAATTACACCACAGAACATCCAATCCTGCCTAGGTAAAGTTCCAGCTAAACGGGAACAGATACCATTCTGGTTGGCACAGAAAATTACCCAAATAGAGGCGGTGTTTCCTGACACCACCCCGCTGGAAAAACACAGGATTCTGACTATATGTCTCCCAATGGGAATCGCACCACACATTGAGGACTGTGACACTTGGGGTACAGTCTTTGCTTCCATCTACACAAAAACGCACGGTGTTCCATCCATTTCGGTAATACCAGATGTGCTTAAACAAATTCAAGATGAATACGGTCCAGAACCTGCTTTAACTCTTGGTATGAAATTACTGAAAGACTTCAAGCAGGTCTCGGCTATATTACTAGCCAACATAAAGGGTGAAGCAGCAAACGTGGCGATCCGCCAGAGGTTAAAAGAGACAGATATAGCAGACCAACCAGCTGAAATTGCCAGAATCATAGAAAAATCCTATGAAGAACTAGGCAGAGATAGTCTAGGTGGAATACCAGTAAAACCGCAACTGACTACAAGTCCAGAAAAAATGTTTTTTAACAATAATAATAATTCACCAAAAAAGAACTGGGATGGAAACAAACAATCCAATCCTAAAGAAAAGAAATTCCAGCCCAGAGGAAGGTCGCCTAGGCGAAGAGAGAAATCTCCAAACCCAAGACAAAGGTCACCCCAGAGTGACCCCTCTGGGAATAGATATAACCTTAGAAATAGGGATAATATTAAAAAACCTGATAGATATCAAGACATTGATACACGTCCCTCTCAATCTTTTCAGAATTCCTCGCAGAAATCGGAAAGAAGAGGACGATCAGAAGAGCACGCCAAGTCCAAAGACAAGGAACCTGCTCAACTGAAAAAGAAATTACAATTTCCAAAAAAGAAGGTAGCCAGTATCAAGGTAGTTAACAATGCCGAGAATACTGAGGACACAACTGAAAAACGGAGAGTGGGCTCAGACAATGCTAGACAGCGCAGCAGAGGTGAGCATAGCTCGCAAAGTCCTTATGAATCATCTGGAGACAGTGGACACGAATGAATACCTTCAAGTGGAAACTGCAGATACCAGAGTTAGCAAGCCCCACAAGATATACGAGATAACATTACGTATAGAGGGAGATAAGACTAGGAAAATAAGGGGACTATTTTGGGATAACCTATCCAAGGGCTATGACATCCTTCTAGCTGAAAAAGACTGGCCACCAGAATTTGTCAGGGAGTGCCCTCATGGCGAAGAGGTAATTATGCCTGCCTTCTCGAATCAAATACCGATTCATAAAAAATACACACTTGCTAGAAAGTGGGCAGTGGCCTTAGCACCTGCTTTATATAAAAATCATGTAGGATGGGATGAGGATTCTCCTCCCCACAAAATCCAGTTAAAATCACAACCAACTGCACAAAGGCAGTACCCAATTAAGCAAGAAGCTAAAAAACAGGTAAATGAAATACTAGACCAGCTAGAATACCAGGGGGTGATTGAAACTTGCACCTCACAAATGAACAATCCTTTGTTTCCGGTCTCCAAACCAGACAATTCGTACCGTCTAGTTTTGGATTACCGACACCTTAACACATGTTGCAAAACCTTTGCAGTGCAAAACTCACACAGTGCTGCACTAATGAATAACATAGTGCGCAAAAAATACAAAACAACCTTGGACATCTCCAATGGATTCTTTTGTCAAAATATAGCACCAGAGAGCAGATATTTAACTGCATTCTCAGTAAATGGCACTCAAAAACAATTCTGTCGGTTAGCCCAGGGGTACAAGAACAGCCCAGGGGTATTCTCAGCGAGAGTAACAGAATTACTACAACTATATGATGATGAAGCATTATCTTATGTTGATGACATTTACTTAACAGATGATGACTTGGAGACTCACTTGAAAAGGGTGAACACCATAATACTTGGGTTCGCTGCAGAGGGTTACAAATTCAACTTCAAAAAGTCCAGAATTGCCCATCTGACGGTCCTATTCTTAGGATATGAGTTATCAAGTGAAGGTAAAAGCCTGGCAGACAATTTCCTAGAGAAATGTGCCGTAATCCAAGCTCCTAAAACACTAAAAAACCTACAGTCAATTCTAGGCTTCCTAAATTTCGGAAGAACATACATTGCAAATTACGCAGAAAGGGTCAAACCCCTTTACGATCTAATTAAACCAGACTTTAAAAGATCCAGTTGGACTCAAAAACACACAGAAATTTTGAGATCCTTACAAACAGACATGCTAATTAAAACAAAATTAGAAATACGTGATAACACACGCAATCTTGTGATTCGAGTCATCCCAGGGAGATGCGGATTCACATACCTGACCTCTAATGAGGGAGAAAAGGTACCAATTGCATTCAAATCACACTTGTACACAAAAGCTGAACAGAGATTCAGCAACAAAGGAAAAATTGTTCAAGCAGTTCAAACCGCAATAGCTAGAGAAAAAGACATAGCTGACGGTAGACATATCACAGTCAGAACAGCTGAATCAGCCTTTGAGGCATTAACAACACCGTGTAATTTACCATCAACAACATTGGATCCAGAATGGATACAATGGGTGAATTCAATCACAACGGACAAAGTATACTACTACTTTGATCCAGAACTAGAAGAATTAAAAAATCTAAAATATGAAAAGACGTATCCTCTGCCAATCGACATTCTGCCTCTACGACATTACGCCTGTGTAATCTATACAGACGGACATGCTCAACCCTCCGTTTGGGGAGAACAAGCATACAACCCCACATGTGAGATTACAAAAGAAGTGTGGCGCGGAGGTAAATTAAAACCTCTATTAACAAAATCACACTCAGTAGAAACTAATTCAGAACTACAAACTGAAATAATAGCTTTGAAAATGGCGCTAGATAATGCGGATCGCGAATTCCCGACACTTATAGTGTCAGATTCATATTACTGCGTCAAAGCATATAACAAGGATTTGCAGACATGGATTCAGAACGGTTACAAAGATGACACAGATGCACCAATAAAGCAGAGACTGCTCTGGGAACAAGTAGCTCTTTTGAAAAAAGAACTACCAAAGACTCACGTGACACACTCACTGAGTCATCAACGTGATGGCGTTCACGTTGTAGGGAATTCATTGGCTGAAACAGCCGCAACGGCAGCCACTAAATCGGCTCCCGTAGATCGAAAAAAGCGTACATTAAAATACATTGACGGTGAAACATTGCTGGCGGTGAAAACGTCATCAAAAGGCGACTGCTCAGCGTTACCGATCAACTATCCACTCAATTATACATACATAATCGATGAAATCTCCGTCTCTTTTGCTCGAATCCCTGGAGTGGGGGATAGAGTGATTCCAAACATGGACAGGAGAAACTTGTTAATCGCAGACGCACACATGGGCGAGGGTCTCAGACACCTTAAATTAAAAGATTCTCTGGAAGAATTACAATCACGGTACTGGTGGCCAGGCATGAGCCTGCACTACACCATGTTTGTAAAAAACTGCCCAAACTGCAACAGAGATCGCAGAGGGGAGAGAAGCAGTTTTATACCTCGTCGAATCAAGGCAGATAATATTACCAGCAAAAAGAATGGCTTGCGATTAACATATACAGGCTAGTTTCCACTTATAATGTAGATCCACGGCACTCGGCTGACGTCCGGACTGTTATACAAGATTTGCGAGTCTAAATGGCATATACGCTAAGAGCATGCTACGTTCGACCGTTGTTTTCACTCAGGCAAACCAGCCTGGGGGGGAAACATGGCCAAATGAGCACAGCCCAGCGGGAATCTTCTCACTTCCTTCCTGAGGGTATGGGATGGTGTAAAGAAAAAACCAAGGCAGAAAGCAATCTATAATAGAAAGGATATTAGGTTCGGGAGCTGGGTGGGTCAAACATCTAATAAGTGTCCAACGTAGTCTAAATAACTTGCCAAGAAATTCTCTGAAGGGATTCAGTCCGTACGAATTATTATTCGGAACTAGGATGTTTATCTCTGACCTTGATAGTCAGACTTCAGTGGTAATAGAAAAAAACCTTTGATGTCAAAGACCGTTTGGCTATTTTACAGGACTTAACCAAAACAAGAAAAGACCTGAGCAACATACAGTTGAAACAACAGCCAACAACCACTGAAGAATCACCACCTGTCCCAGCAAGACCTGTCTGGATTCCAAAAGTCGGGGATCTAGTCAGGGAGAAGATCGCGGTAAAGAAGGAATTTGGGCCTTCTTACAGAAAAGCAGTTCCTGTCTTGTCTGTCAACGGGACAAGATCAGTTGTACTACCGCCACTTGCTGGAAAAAAGGAGAACCGAGTTGTATCCATCGACCTGGTAAAACCACAACATGTGGCCAATAACAAACAGTAGGCCAAGTGGACTCCCAATAAGTAGCAGAACACCAAGGTTTGCTACCAGTACAGAGGTCCTATCAAAGAGGCTCATCACATTCGAAACGCCTACAGAAGAACAACAAGGACTATGCAACAATGCAATAGAACTAAGACCTCTGAAAACCCAAATAAAAACATTTAGCAGAGACACACCAATCTACAATGAAGTTCCAAGTGAAAATGCAAGAAACAAAAATCCTGAACCAATTGGAACAATTGACAGAACTGCATCTGGTTACTTCATCAACTTCGATGATTCCTCTGAAGGCTTCAGCGAACAAAAGACACAGCCATCATCAAAATCCTTTAAAGACAAAGCTAAGGAACTTTTGAAACAACTGAAAGAAACATATCTGGTTTCTCCATGGATTGAATTTTGGGTGGGTTTTGGTGCATTTATCCTCATACTTTGGCTCATCATGGTATTTACTTTGGGACGCTTCATTGAGGGAAAATATGCTAAAATGGACACAGCAAGTCAGAACATCAACTTGGTCCTCAAACCACACACATCTTCACACGTCGAGAAAAGAGAACTTTCTTCAGAACTTTCTTCAGCCAACTTCACAGCAATTCCAATACCTGGTGGGGTAGCCTGGGACAACACTGACTATGAAATTTATGGTCCGGTCGAGATCCTGAAATATCCACACCAAATCAAGATCTCCTTGAGTGACTTTGCAAAACCAAACTCATTTGCTGATGATTGGGACTTTGAAAGTATAAACAATATGATGTCTGACTTAGTAATGTCTGCTAAATTTACAAAACATGATTATTTGCAAGGTTCTACAAATTATGATAGTATGTATTGCTATAACCATTATGGTAACCATTTCTTGCATAAATCTGCACAACCTAGAAATGTTTTAAATTATAATCAATGGGAACATTGTGCTACACCTCCAAAAGGGAGCTCTAGAACCGTTTATGACAAATATTCATACTTTCAAGGTTTTAACACTAGTAATGCTGAAACATTTTATTATAAATTGTCAAACAAGACAGGGATGAAAACCATGATAACCAACACAAAATTGATATATTCAGACATATTCTTTGAAAAGATGAATACTTTTGGATTTGATTATTGGGACAAAAATGTTGATTTGAAAAGTGTTTGGGGTACAAAAGAATGGCAAGTACAGGGTTTAGAAGCTTTGTTCAGAGCCTGCATGATCCCAGAACAAATGATATTTTTAAATGACACTGTTCAACAAACCACCTGTCTTGGCTTAGCCAAAATCAAAGATTTAAATAACCCGTCTATTCCAAAGCCAACAATGTTTAGCAATAGCTCTGAAACAGATGAAGAAATAGACATAAACCATATACTTAACCAAAACAGAACACATCCTGATTGGAACAATGGTTGATCTGGCCCACAGATACAAATCACTGTCAAGATAGATTCCTGAATAAAACACAGGGTTTCATAATGACAAGGCCAGACCCTAGATATCCCCAAAGACATCACCCAGGGATAATAACAACCTACAGTGTGGGCAAATTATGCCTTCAATGGCTACAAACTTCCACACTGCCTGAAATTAAGCAACACCTAACTTTACTTACTGATGGTGCTGACTTGCGTGATTTCATACTGGGACCACGCAAACAGCGTCATAAGCGTTTCATAGCAGCCTCTGTATATGCAGCATACAATGAGGCCTGGAAGGTTACTCAAATTGAAACAGCAGAAAGAATACGGGAAATTGACCGTATTAATTTGGAAAAATCACTTTCTGTAGTGGACAATGGGTTAATGACTCTGTCCTCCAGAATATTTTCATTGGACAGCATTGTGTCTTCAGCAATCGATATACTATCGCAAGACTTACTGTTATTACAACATGGACAGTCACAATTGCGTTCCATTGTACAGCTTGGCTGGACGTTACAAAATCTGCGTTCAGGCTATGTGCCTTGGCGTTTAATCAACACAACGTCACTATTCCAAATCTTTAACCTTACTGATAGACAAATCGGTATGGCACAGAAGGGTGCTGATTATACAATCTTGAGCATTGAAAAACTAGAAAGATTACCGTTGACAATGTCAGAACGACCTGTCAGTGAATGGATAATCCACGGAATAATAAATATTCCAATCTCAACCTTCAGGTTTCAATACTGCCAAAAATATATACAGGCTGGCATGTACGAGAAATTGGGAAAGGGGTACCTTAAAACAACTTGGAACCTGCCCTATTCACATGCATGTGTCAGTAATAAAGGACAGAAAGTGTTTCTTAGTGGCAACAATTGTGCTATGTCACTAAGCGGCACACTTCTGTGTAACGGTATTAGTTTGCACGGAGCCTGTGAAGGGAATTCATACAACCTTTCATGTCACCAGCAAGGCGCACCTGCAACTGAAATAGAACCATTCTTTCAAAGACTCTATAATGGGAGTTACATTCTTATTGTAGACCGCAGATGTTGCAGTCTTATGCCCGGGACTCCTTATCTAGTAACAACAACGGCGAAGGTCAAGTGCTGTGGACGTTCTTTATTCCCCAGCTCCTTTCCAGACAGGGAGGCAAGGGCATGGCCCAGTTTGAAAATTACTTCTATTCGAATAGACACTTTAAGCAGAATGAAAACAGTGCTTCTTCAGACGCCTACAAGGCTCACGTCATCAAAAGAAACGTATGATCTACAAGTCGCAAGGACGACTGCAGAGATACATACATTATTATCAACCAATTCCCCCGTACATTTCGCGGAAATACTGAGCGAAATCTTAAATATTTCTGATACCACTGGGGTCTCAAAGGTATTTAAGACAGTATTTTCGATGGCATTAACACCATTCAAAGCCATACTGGGTATTTTTCCAGATTTCGTCCATTCGATTTTTGGCGGACTTCCCCTGATCCTGGGACTAATTGCAGGAATCCTATTCCTAGTCCTTATTTTTCGTTATGGCAACCCATGTCACAGATCAAACTCTCGCGACAATGGAAGATACGATCCTAGCCATTGGATACCGGGACCGGATATCAAAAATCCTGGGACTCTCCCGGCTTAGAGACCTAAACATGACTTGGTTTCTATCATTTCGACCAATGTGGCAAAGGTGTGTTTTACCTGTACTAAGGTGTCTGCTATGCGGAGAAGAATGCGTGTTAGACACCTGTCTGACGCTACAATCGGATGCGCCGGTGGATGCAGATACACTGTTGGTTCCTACCAAGGTTCACGCTTTGTGCTGCCCTCAAAGGCTGCCAATCCTGATGACGGCATTCCTGGAATCTTCACCACTGCGATTGAAGAGTAGTGAAGTTCAAGATGAAAGCAACATCGAACAGGTACGACCTTCTGTCAGCAATGCAAATCAGAATGTCAATGCAGACAATCATGCGCATGAATGCATGGTTACACCTATTTCCGACTTAGTGGAACTTTCCCATGAAGCTGTTGACAGTTTTTTCGAAAGCCTGAATGATATGATGTTCTCTCCGGAACAGAAATAGAGACTTTTGAGTAAACTCGCACACGGCGTTCCCTGAATTCGGCCTTCAACTTTAAAAAAATAAAGTCACATGAACAATTACAATCCAGTTCACGGACAGCAACTTTTTTCAGCAAGCCCCTTAAAATATTTTTCTATATATTTTTTTTTCCGGGACACTGATCTTCTGCTTAAAGTAAGAAACTATTCCTAGAGAACTAAGATTTCTATTTTTAGATACTTTATATAGACTTTAGCTGCCCGCTGGTAGGTTCACAAATATTTTATTATGTGATGAAATGGTCTCGGACTTCCTTTCTGTATAGCCATATTAAGAGCCATTTCATGTGTATTTCTCATATACCAAAAAGCAATAATGCATAACAATGCGTGTTTACTTTTGCATTTAATTCATAGCTTAAGTGCATACAATATATATGACTGCAATTTTTCAGTATATTTGAAAATTTCGAAATGCATTTATGTATTTTGGGGTGGTAAGGTATACACTATACTCTATAGTATGTTGTACTATGTTATACTATGCATAGATTAGTAGATATGACCATAGTTAGCGTGGAGTGGGTGTCGTGTATTTCTATAGGTTCTGAATCGATCCCCCTATTCCTGACCCTATTCTGGTTAAACTAACTATCTAGTTAACTAACAGTCAGCCCATGAGGCAAGAAATCCCCCATGATGCAGATACCGTTATCTGACGCAGTCACACTCCGGCACAGGAACGTGTTATCTGATTAGGTCATAACGCTTGAGATCTAATTAGACAAGCGACATTCCTCCAGCCCCTGATAAGGCATACGACGTTCTCATAACAAATCAAACCTATGACAACCTGGATAATCCGTGCGGCCATTGTTTTGATTTCACAGAGAACTTTAGTAAAGAATGTGCTAACGAGCAAGTCGTATGACATCTTTATTGACGTACCTATGTCCATCCTTACGTCAATCCCGGCACCTTTAAGGTATAAATATTGCCGACCTTGCCCTATGCAAACACACGCGTGGTGACAAGACGGAGCAGCCATACTTGCCGAAGCCGAGAGCAGAAGCAGACCCCGCTGGCAGCAGCCCCGCCTTCCTGACGCGCTGAGAGACGCGCTGCTATCTCAAGCCGAGAGACCCAGCACCGGCGCTTCCGGGTAGCCCTCGCAGGCAGCCTGGAATATCGAGAGCAGAGAAAGAGATACCATTCCTCATCCATCCTAAATTCCAGGTACAGAACTGAATAACCCCTCACAGATAATTCTTTAGTTATTCACTTGGCAAAAACAAACTTAACTTAAACTGTAACTTTCTATTCCCGCCCACGCATTAGACTTAGGTCAGGTACACGGGGTAGGCGTATTTAGAAACACCAGTTGAGTACGTTTAGTCAAATGTATATGTGTATGTAAATATATTTTAATCATTTTAAAACATCATATGGCTCAGAAACCATATCAATGTTTTTACAGTATTATTTTATACTATTGCTTTTAATGTATGCACTTTACTTAACTATAAGTATTGCAATAATATCGATCCATTTCTCTTGTACGAGAAAAGAGACTGATCAATAAATAACACCTTTTTATTGAACACGCCCGTCTCTTCCTTTTCTCTACATTCTGATGAGACTAAGAATGCACGTACTGACTGAGTAAAATAATTGCCTTGTGCTCACACGACTCTTGAGATTGACTCTTGATTAGGGGAGAGCAAAGTTGTCATGTTCTATGGTTGTCAGAAACTAAATCCCTTCTTGTCTAATCAGGGGAGTTAATCCTTCCTTGAACATTCGAGAAAGTTTCTAGCGAACTCTGAGCTTAGCTGGCAAACCCAAAAATTAAGTCTAGTATCGACAGTAGTAGACCTAGTTAACGTCTGGTCTAGGCCTTTACTGCTGTAGGTACTATTCCAATGCGCAGAGCCTATTGGGAAAATAGGAGCTACACTACAGTGCAATCATCAAAGATCGCCACCCATGGTAGACGTTTTGTACCCCCTTCGAAAGAGAGGCATGGGAAGTGGTGAGAATAAAGGGGACCATGTTCACAGCAAAAAGTGGAGACACCAAAGTGTTGAGGAATGTGTTGTGGTTCAGTATGCTTCCAAGCACTGGCCAGGATGACAGTGTCAGTGGTGAACCGGCCTGGTAGTCGTATATGTGCAGGAACAGCCCGGGTCAAGAAGAAGTCCCAAGTGGAGCACAGGATGGTGCTCCAAGAAGGGAGAGCCCAGAGGAAGGAAATGTAAACATTCAAACCACTCAACTGCAATCCCCAGCGTACCTGAACACTAAGGACGAAACCTCGATCTAGCCAGAGACTCCGGGATTTTATGTGCTGAACCTTAGTGCAGAATGTGACCAGTTTGTTTGGTAGTTGAAATCTTTTCTTTAATAAAGTTTACAAGGGATGTAGTGGGCTACTCGGCCACAATGTCAACATTTGTGCTGCACACATCCCGAGGGCTGGACCCAGCCTGAGAGATGAAATAAAGGGCACCTGGCCGTTCGAGGTCAGAGTGCATTAGACCCTGACTACATATGGTGGTCTTGTGTCGTGAGTTCATCTCGGTCCAGTGATGGCCACGGCCTGAGAGTCGGGGCCCACCCATACATTGTGCAGCAACGGGTTAGAATTTATAAACGCGGGAAAACACCTACCATTTCCATTATTTTTCAAATTCATAAACTGGGTTCGCCCATTCTGCTCACATTCATATTTTGTTGTTATTGCAACCCTATCCAAGACCTTTACTGCTTTCACCTTTGTAGAGTGACTTGTGAAAGGACTGAAGCTCTGATCAACTTCTGTAGCCTGCCTTCACTTTCCGCCCATGTCCTTGTTTCTTGTTTGTTGTATTGAGTGCCCCCATGCTGATAATACCTCTAATCTGCTGGTATTTTTTTTTGTAAAAACACCTGCACATGTTGCGGTGTATAATCTCGCAATCCGGAAGAAACAGGGAAAACTTCCAAAATATGGTCTTAGCAAAAGTATGACCACATACCTGTTGTAGTCAATAGATTTGATGATTAACTATTATTATTTAATTAATCTGAGCAATAGGATAAACTCAAAATGAATTCTCAGGTATGTATGTAAACTATGAGTAATGTAAAGTGATTTATCGAAGTTGCACATAAGACGATAGAATGGAGAGATGCAAATGAAATTTAGTCCAGAAGAGACTATGGTGCACATGCATCCAAATAGACAATAGCGAATATTTAATTGTGATTTTTAAAGAATTGCAATTAAAGAATTGCTATAGCATATGCATGTAGGATTCGCAAAAAAAACCTGTGATACCTTAAATGCAATCGCAATTTAAGTAATCGCAAATTTTGCGATTCCTTAAATTGCGATTTTTGCATTAGGGATGATGCATCCCAAAAGGAAAAATACCAGTCGCAAAGGGGCAGATCCTGCGAATCTGCCAGTTTGCGACCTGGTTTTATGTTGATGCATGTGGCCCTATATGTTTCAATGCACGGTTCATGTTTAAATAAACAAGAACGTTTAAAACCCATTACATATGGCTTGGGCAATTGTTCTAACAGTGTACTCAGCACCTAAACATCAGAACGAGTATGTCTGCCTGTCTTGTATATGGAAATACAGGGTAACTAATGTATACTGCCTCAGCGTTCTGCATACGTGCATTACGGATGGGCACACTAGAATTTGGTGATGAGCTGGAATGGAAAGCCCTACCCACGCAAAGACCTCTTTATTTTTCCTTGATCTGGAGTACACCACAAAGATGCTCAAAAGTGGTGAAGTGGGACATTCAAACAAGTATCTGAGAGTGCAGCACAAAACGCAAAGGGCGAATTTGAACCAGAAAGAATTGGCACCTTTTTGTAGCGAGGGTCAGCAAAGGTAATCAACTGCATTATTATACGGCAGAGCGCTCAAGCTACTGCATTGGCACCAGCAGAGCATTCCCACGCCCATGCGCTCGCTGCAACACTGTATAGAGGATTCCGTAGTAATTTGTACATGCCGCACTGCCATTTTGGATTTATAAAGCAGAAATACATGGGCACACGAGGAGGAATTGTGCGTGTCAGTAACAAGTTTGAAAAATAATTAGAGTCGCTCCGGGGCACTCCGTAGGGTTACACAGGAAACAGGTGAAGGATACACTCTCTAATTGAGTTACAGGAGGGAATTAACCCACTGTTGGGGCTTATAGTACTGCGTTGAAAGTATATTATCTTACACAAAGTAACTTTGATAGTGACTATACAATATCATTGCAATAACAATTAAGCATGGGCGGATCTAGCGGATCTCGCGTACGCGAATTTGCGTATTTACGGATTCGCAATCCGCGAGAATACGCGAACTCTCGCGGATTTGCGGATTTTCCCGTTTTTTGTGTTGGCGAGCGTTCGTGCGGATTTTGGGACAATTTCGCAATTGCGAACTTACTTTTCGGCTCGCAACGGCCGCGACTATGTTGTTTCTACGTCCGGTTTATCATCACAGGTTCACAGCACCCTCTGTTTCACCACTGCCACCCTCTGGGACACCCATGCCACCCTCTGGTACATCCTCACTGCCACCCATTAGGTTTGTTTATCACTGTAGTGTATGGGGGTTGAAAAAAGCAAGCACACCTCCCCTACTTCAACTGCCATGAATTAATTTGGGGTTGATTAATGTGTCAGTTATTTTGAAAGTTCCAGTCTGGCTGGCACCTGCTTCCTTCCTTATCTGTAATTTGCTTTCTGTTGCAGTGCAATTTTTTTTCCCAGGACCTTTATGGTCTACTTGTAGCTATTCTATGAGCCTGCTGTTTGGGTCATAGCAGGGTCATAGAATAGTTGCAAACTCTGGAGGGGCCCCTCAGGAAGCACTAGAGTGAATGTTACAAATGTTAAGTTTGAACTTTTGCACCTGCTCATTGCTTTCAGTTTAGCAAAAATCGTTTTTTCTGCAATTTCGCGCGTTTTTTGGGGCGCGAATCCGTGCGAGATCGATTTCGGAAGCCGCGAATGCTTGCGAATACACTAAGTTTTTCTTTGCGACGTGTATGTTCGCGTGATTTTGTGCGTGTTCGCCAGGCGCTTGTAGCTATACGTTTGCCAAGTTACCCTAGAGGTCGTACACGGGCGCGGCCATCTTGTTTGCGTGACGTAATTCCGTTTCCGGCCGCTATGTGTAATCTCGCAAACTGTGCTGCTCGCTAGTACAATTTCGCGCGTGCTCGCGAGGAAAATCTCGCGCGAACTTACCCACGCGGTCGGGAACGGGCGCGGCCATCTTGTTTCTCATTCATTGCTATGGTTCTGGGCATGCTTTCTGTATCCTCTCTGAATCTCTGCCATCCTTTGCTTGTTTGAAGTTTATTTGATCTATTTTACTTATTAATCTATCCCTCTATTTTTCTAGCTCTATATTTTTGTGTTTTCTGCTGCTTTTAGTTACTTTTAAACTACTTTTTTAAACTCTTTTCTTTTCTTCTTCACTATTCTATTTCTTCTTTATCATTTAACTTTATTTCTGCCCAGACCATGGTAAAGGGAGCCGGGAAGCACCCTGAGAAGGGGAAGGGTCCCGCACCCCGTGACCGGCTCCCGTGCGGGCGTTTGAGGGGGGAGCAAGTGGTGCCACGGGAGATCTTTAGCGCGGAGGAGGTGGCCGCACTCATCTTCCACGTCCAGCGCCGCCTCCCCAAGACGATCCTGGGAGGCGGCAAGATCGCAACCGGCTATGGCATCCGGGAGCGCCGGAAGCGGTGGGAGAAGGTGTGCCGGGCCATGTTTAAGCTCTCTGGGGTCCGGCGCACATATAACCAGGCCACCCACCGCTGGACAGATGTCATGGACCGGGAGCGGGACTTGCTGGACGCGCTCGGCGTAGAGGTCCCCGGGCTTGGTGAGTAGTAGTAGCTATTCATCACTACTCTGTTTTATCCGGCTCTGTCATTTGCAAATCTTTGTTCTTTACCAAGAGCAATAATGCTGCCGATTACATTGTAGGTAAATTATATTTCAAAATCTTCTATGCATTTCAGGTGCACTGCTCTCCTTCTCAGTAGCCTTGCTTGCTACTATGCTTATTTGTTTTGTATTTTGTGTTCATTTCATTGGCCTGAGAAATTATGTATGAGTGTAGTGTAAAGATAAGAACTGCGTAATGCTAGACACTAAGGGTCATATTTTCAATTACCGGCGCATCCCTGCAAAGTAGCAGGGGTGCGGCAGTAATTGTGTGCCATGCCACCACCACCCATTGGCCCAAAATGTCACAGAAGCCTTACGCATCTGTGCCGTAAAGGCGGCGCATTGCTGGAGTTGCGTGCCAACGATGGCGCAGCTCCAGCAATGCTCTGGGGTACCCTATCTCCCCAATGCTGCATCAAGCCGTACGTCGGCTTCAAGCGCGCAGGGTTTGAGTCATGCATCATTGTCCTAAAAGTGACTGATTGACATCTTGTAGATTTCCCTCAGCCACTTTTAGGATTCGTTCTTGCGCAGGTACGCCCTCCCTTGCGCCGGAACGCCCCCTGATGGCGCAGGGCTTTACAACGTGATGCATATATACGCCGCACCAACACCATGGCGAGTCTTTTGTTCTGCCGCTGCGTCACAAAAGTCATGCAACAATGGAGGAAAATGAGCCACAAGGGACTTCTAAATCAGCCCCAACAGACTGAAGTCCAGTCCTTCCTTTAGACACATGGCTATAAGAAGAAATAGTGGCGGTGGTCGGTGGATTGATAGTTTGAGTATTCACTGATCTGCAAGCAGGATGGACTTTGTCTGTCACTTCGCGTGCTGCGGACTGCTGCCTGCCAGGCCTAGGCAAACCTCTTTAGTAGTCTGTTTATTGAGTTACATAGGAACTTTCTAAGTCAACGGTCCGCAAATCAGGCAATACGAATAACGTAGTATACCACATGAGATAGATCCCGTGGAATAGTTGTCTATCTATTTGCTATTTCTCCAAAATATTTTGTTATTGTTCTTTTGAAATGTTTGATTTGGTTGACAAATCTCATCCATGTTTTCTGGTCTTTCTTTCTTTCATGTTGTACATCAGCTCCCCCCAAGGGCAAGAGGACACAGGAGGAGGGTGCTGTTCAGGAGGATGCAGGCCAGGATCGGGCAGGCGAGGGCTCCTTTGCTGGCCCCAGTAAGTTTAAATTTTAATAAAGAGTACCTATTTTTTCCTAGCGTTCCTCATTCGATTTTTTCTAAATCGTCTTTGATCTTCTTGTAGACTGGATATAAATTCTTATCCTGCCTCGAATATGACTCCATGTGGTATTACTAGATTATTCTTATTAGTCTGTCTGTGTAGCTAACTAAGATTGGACATTTGGCAATTCCATTGTACTCCCATTCTATTCAGCAATAGCTCTATGCACTGTCTCCTTACTGACTAGATAGTGTGGCAGAGTCATTTAGCTCCCGAAGTCACCGATGATTGATCCCCAATGATCTTTAGATTATCCTACGCAGGACAAGAGTACGGAGTCACAGTCAAGAAGTGTCAGAGGCACTCATGCTTGCAAAAATTCCAAAACCTTTAGCTCATCCACTCTAGTCTGGAGGACCAAAAACCACAGAGTCTATTTAAGTTTAATAGCTTTATTAAAGGTAAACACATTTATTAAAATCAACTTTGTCATAAAACTATTTAACTGAAAACGGAAAAGTGCTTAGTGCTGACGATTAATTGGACACATTTCTTGTGGTCGAGCCGAGCTCTCACCTGGTTTGAACTTGATCCTGGACTCGTGTTCTTAGAAGTCAAGCTTCTGTCTGTTAGGAGAAAAAGTGGTGCGTGTTAAAAATAAAAAGCAAGCATTCATCAGTTGTGCATAAAAGTGCAGCAAGACAACAGCCTTCCCTGGAAAAAGGGACATTTTTACTTTAGAGTAGACAGTCACAAATTATTACATTGTATTCTGTTTTTTTAACATTTCTTTATTACTCCTAGACCAAATATTATATAGTAGTGAGTGGTGTATTCTAACATTCTTAAATGTACTTTGTAGGTGGAACATCTGGTGGCGGGGCCAGCGCGGAGGTGGCGGTGTTGGGCGAGGACTCGGAGGACTCTGGGGAGGAAGCGGTGCAAGAGCCGGCGGACGGTCCTGTGGGGGTTCCCACGGTGGTGGCGGGAACAGGTAAGCTATATATTCCTTACTTATTGAGATTGAAGACTGCATAGTGTGCTTTCTGCACAGGTGTATTACAAATCAACCAGGTAGTAGCCTCCTCGAAATGTACTCCGACTTAGCTGTGAAGTTTTTGGTGAGAAGAATCCCAATAAGATCTTAGATGAATGTGATGGATGGGATGAACGAAAAGCGAAAGAAGGGTGTAAGTAAGTGGGACGCGAAATTTTATGATGGCTGGCAAAGAAGAACGATATGTGTTTGCTTGGCCCCCGAGGTTGCTGGGAAGGAAAGAATATGGTATGGTGCATGGCTGGGTCAATGATGAAGCAAGGATGGGTGGAAGGACAGCAGCCTGGGTGGGTGAAACAGAAACTGTATGTGTGCGTATACTTTGAATGAATGGATGCCTGGAGCATGGTATTCTCTGACTCTTAGATAGCACATGTGTATCTAGAGAGAGTAGATGGTCGCTGGATGAACTAAGTGTTACCTTGAAGAGCATGTACCACCGCACCCGCACGTCCGTTCCAGTGTAGGGAAGGCAAGAAAAAGAAATTGTAAATGTGTCCAATACTACCATGAATAGTAGCAGTACTTTGTATTGCAACTGCAAGCACAGCATATATCCGGTTATTACGGTGGACACTCCGTACCTCTCTTAATAACTTTAGTTTAGTTGTAGTACGTCATTCATGTGTGGGTGTATCACTGTTCACTCAATATTAAGCAAAGCACCTAAAGTCATCCCATATGTCATCAAATACGTCCCATGTGAAGTGATAGATAATCAAATTATTTAGCTTCTTCATTTTCCTTTTCTAGTACTCATTTGCACTGTAGGGTGAAAGGTAAATTAATTAAGCAGTAGCCCTTGTAACAGAGTATTCTCAGTGCCACCCGTAATAGAAAAGTAATAGCTTCACCACCTGCATGTACTGGACCGGAACAGTAACGCCAGTGTGTCTCACTCATCATGGTGTGCAACTGTTTTTCTCGGGTGCAAGTTCACTGTGCTGCCATTCTGCCGGCTTGCATAAGATAACGTACCAATTTTCCTAAACAAGAGAGAAGAAGAAGAATAAGACTGGGGTACTGTCATAGTCGACTGTAATGGAAGTCCATAGTGGTCGTAGAATTTGTTCATTAAACTACCACTAATGTTAGAGCAAGGATGCAGAAGTGGGAGGTTACATAGATACTGTCCTCAATAGTTATGTACTGTGCTTTCAATTTGCTACTTGTACTGTGACCCAACTTTCGGCTCATTCACTTTGTGTTATTAATGCTAAGGAGCATTGGTTACAGACTATGTCTTTCTTTCTTCATATAGTTGCTCCTTCCAAATCAACATCACGGAGGGAGCAGGCTCGAATGGCCCGGCAACGGAGGCTGGATGCCACTGTCGCCGAATATCGGCGGCTGGTGGCCCTGGAGGAGGAGGAGGACACGCAGTCTACCGGTGCAACCACCACAACATCCTCGACTGGGACAGCTGCATCCTCCTCCGTGACCCCACGGGCCGCCAGCATGCGCAGTGCTCCAGCGGTACGGAGCCGGGCTAAGAAAGCCAACCGCCACCGCCAAGCAGCAGAAAGACCTGCTGCCCCCCACAGGAGCTGCAAGGCACGCCAGCGCCGCCTAGGAGTCCGAATGTCCTACCTGGAGCAGGAGGTCCTTACGTACAAGAACTTGGTGGAGGGCCTCCGCTTCGACCTTGCCACCCTCCGCAAGGAGTATGATGCCCTGGCCGCAAAATTCACCAGCACCCTCCAGTAGTGGAGTGTCCCTTGCCCTTTTTTTAGAGACTTTTGGGGGGTGGGATTTGGGAGTTGGGTTCTTTTTGGGACTTTTCACAGACAATCGTTGGGGTTAGGGAGGGTCTTGAGGGAGATTATTTTCTTAGGGCTACATAAATATACTTTTTTGAACTTTATCTGACCATACCTGTTTTTTACTGCTTTTCAGTCTGGTGGGTGGGGGACGGGGGTGTAACAGTAAGTTTGTTTTCCTGAACAGTCGTAGGACTTTAGTAGTACTACCGTCAATCTCTCGTCTAGTCCTAATACTCCATTATACTACCTCCCACCAAACGCTTATCTTACCTGTAATTTGTGTTAGAAATTAGGGCTAGGCCCAGGGCTGGCTCCACGTGAAATGGGGATTAACGTTGGCAATCCTGGGCGGGTGAAATGTCCTCATTGCGGTGGTACTAGTGGTGTGACACAGTGGCAGTTGCATGCCTATGGAAAAATAGAAAACGTTTCCTGGTTTGTCCTTACTGTAGCATTACAACAGTTACGGTACGATCGAGAATATAGCAGGTGACAGTACACTAGAACAGTGCCATAATGTAGCCTAACAAATGGTAAAGTATTTGCTTGCAAGTATAACTAGTACTTGCGTTGAATTTATTTGACATTGGCTCCTACTACTAGAAGAAATAGTACTGAAGCTGAGTAAGTCTAGAAGATATCCTCGTATTCCTTCGCCAGCCTGTTGCTATGACCTTATCCTCCCCAGCAAGTGTGTGGAATTATTGATGTCATTTTAGTCAGACATCAAGCAAAACAACACAGCCCGGGGGAAGAGGGTTAGGGTTTGGAAAATGGATGGGAATGGGGGTTTCTTTTTGGGTAGGTTTTGTGGAGAGAAGAAAAAAAATGCACAGCCTGGACAAACAATAATTGAAGATAAAGAAATCTTTTGGTACAAACTAAAGCTAAGCACATGCAGTCACACTCATAGAAGAAAACAATGGATACTGTATCTGTATTCTGTATGTTGTTGGAGTTGTCCTGTTGAATTTGGTAAGTAAGTTGCATGCAGCAAACAATTCCTCTTATTAGCGGCACTCCTCCATTCCAGCTGACGCTTCGTCCATCAATGTTGGTGACCACTGACAGAAGACACCCTGTCCACTGCCTGCCTGGCGGATGTTGACTGAAACCCGGCCTGTAATTATTGAACGGAAAACAGGAAGTGCTATTACAATACCACTGATAAATAAATAAAAGGTATGTACGCTGTGTGGTGCAAAAAGTCACACTTTGATTTCCCTAATAGACAGTACAATATTTTTGAAATTGCGTGCTCTGTCTGAGTCACCTTTTTAAGGATAAATAAGTATGGCCAAAATATTATAGCGGATCTTTCCCCTCAAGGTAGGTGTACTGTAAACTGTGTTTTAGAACACAATTTGACCTTCCCAGCAATGCTCCCACCAAGACCCTTACTAAAGCCAGTCGCAAAAATGTAGAAGACCCCCAATCAGATCTCCAAAAACGAGCCTAGCAGAAAAATGGTGACAAAACGTACTTTGAAAGTAACAGTAGGCCCAAATACACCCTTACCGACCGTGGATTGTATTCAAACCACTTGCAAGTTGCAAGCAAGCAAAAGTATCCATAGCCAGCATCGCTCCAACAGTGCTCTAAAACCCCAGAACTGCGTTGCAATAGAACACCCCGAAACACATGCAATCCTGCTGCTAGGGCTAACCCTAACGAACCCTAACTAACAAAAAGTGCCAAAAGGTCTTTCCTTATGGATTTTGTCCAAAACACTTCTATCCGTTATTAGACCTTCCCAGGAATGCCCCAGCCAAGACCCGCCAACCCACCCGCAAAAAAGCACGCGACAACACCCCCAAACAGCGAAAAAGATAAATCTCATACTTACTATATCTCTCGGCCTGCGGTCCAAACGCGCTGTGCAGCTAGGTCATCATCATAACTCCTGTTTTCCACCACGGATTTCCTGAAAAGCAAATGCAATCAAGATTAGACTGTCGCAGCAGTGCTTCGACAGAGACCACGGCCGCAACCCACCCACGAACAGCAGGAAGCCCCCCAAAACGCTACATTGAGCAAGATGTCAGAAGAAATAGCGAAAAAAACGCTTTTCCTTAAGGTTTTTGTCCAAAACACTTCTATCCGGTATTAGACCTTCCCAGGAATGCCCCAGCCAAGACCCGCCAACCCACCCGCAAAAAAGCACGCGACAACCCCCCCAAACAGCGAAAAAGATAAATCTCATACTTACTATATCTCTCGGCCTTCGGTCCAAACGCGCTGTGCAGCTAGGTCATCATCATAACTCCTGTTTTCCACCACGGATTTCCTGAAAAGCAAATGCAATCAAGATTAGACTGTCGCAGCAGTGCTTCGACAGAGACCCCGGCCGCAACCCACCCACGAACAGCAGGAAGCCCCCCAAAACGCTACATTGAGCAAGATGTCAGAAGAAATAGCAAAAAAAAACGCTTTTCCTTAAGGTTTTTGTCCAAAACAATTCTATCCGGTATTAGACCTTCCCAGGAATGCCCCAGCCAAGACCCGCCAACCCACCCGCAAAAAAGCACGCGACAACCCCCCCAAACAGCGAAAAAGATAAATCTCATACTTACTATATCTCTCGGCCTTCGGTCCAAACGCGCTGTGCAGCTAGGTCATCATCATAACTCCTGTTTTCCACCACGGATTACCTGGAAAGCAAATGCAATCAAGATTAGACTGTCGCAGCAGTGCTTCGACAGAGACTCCGGCCGCAACCCACCCACGAACAGCAGGAAGCCCCCCAAAACGCTACATTGAGCAAGATGTCAGAAGAAATAGCAAAAAAAAAGCTTTTCCTTAAGGTTTTTGTCCAAAACACTTCTATCCGGTATTAGACCTTCCCAGGAATGCCCCAGCCAAGACCCGCCAACCCACCCGCAAAAAAGCACGCGACAACCCCCCCAAACAGCGAAAAAGATAAATCTCATACTTATTATATCTCTCGGCCTTCGGTCCAAACGCGCTGTGCAGCTAGGTCATCATCATAACTCCTGTTTTCCACCACGGATTTCCTGGAAAGCAAATGCAATCAAGATTAGACTGTCGCAGCAGTGCTTCGACAGAGACCCCGGCCGCAACCCACCCACGAACAGCAAGAAGCCCCCCAAAACGCTACATTGAGCAAGATGTCAGAAGAAATAGCAAAAAAAACGCTTTTCCTTAAGGTTTTTGTCCAAAACACTTCTATCCGGTATTAGACCTTCCCAGGAATGCCCCAGCCAAGACCCGCCAACCCACCCGCAAAAAAGCACGCGACAACACCCCCAAACAGCAAAAAAGCTAAATCTCATACTTACAATATCTCTCGGCCTTCCGTCCAAACGCGCTGTGCAGCTACGTCACCAATCATCATAACTCCTGTTTCCCACCACGGATTTCCTGAAAAGCAAATGCAATCAAGATGAGACTGTCGCAGCAGTGCTCCCAGACCCCAAAACTCACCCACAAACACCCAGAACCCCGCCAAAGAGCACCTCAAAGGCAAGCAAGTCAGCAAAAACGGCAAGAAATTTTCACCTCATATTTGGTCCAAAACACTTTTATCCATTATTAGAGCTTGACAGCAATGGGCCCAAAGCCGTCAACTCACCCGCAAAGAAGTAGAACACCCCCACAAGTGCTGAGTCTTTCTTCATTGGGCGTAATCCAGCACTCTGCTTTGAGGGAAATCGCAGTTTGGAGGAGGAGGATAGAGGAGCATGTTCTTCTGAACTTGTGAACCTGAGGAATGTAGACTGCGGCACCTTCAAATCAATAAGCAAACAAGTGAAGACAGTTCTGCTGATGGGCTTGTTTTTGTGGTTAGGTGATTAAAGTTTGAATTAAATTAACTGTGCAAAACAAAGAAAGACAGACACACAGGAATAAAAGTGAATAAGGACGAAAAAGAAAGTTATTGATTCATTGTCTCATTTTCAGGGCTCGCTGTCAGGGAATAAGAATAAGAGTTCGTCATCATACTCTGCGAATTCAGGCAGGATGAGGTCAGCGTCACCGAACAGAGAACAAATTCCCTCATCTACGTTGCTGTCCTCCTCGTCTTCATGCGGCGTGCTTTCTCGTACTTTGTAATCTGGTGGTATGAGGTGATGATTCATCTTGATCATTGTTAGCCTCTCCACATTTTTGGGCGAGAGGCGGCTCCGTTTGGGAGTTACAATGCCACCAGCAGCACTGAAAACACGTTCAGAAGACACACTTGCGAGTGGGCAAGACAAGTAGTTTATAGCCAGGTTGGAGAGCTGTGGCCACAATTGTTTTTTGCCATGCCAATACTGCAATGGCTCATCATTAAGAAAGACCTCTGTTGAGTCATTCAGATAGTCCTGCACCATCGACTCAAGGTCATCAGCGGTTCCTCCACTTTGCTTACTTTTTGCTGTGCCTGTGACTTTTTTTCGAGAACCATACACAAGCAAACTTAGCCAATCCTCTACAGCAGCCACTGTTACTGTTGTGTGTGGTGCAGATGATCCAGTTGCCGGTGTCTTTAACGGCTGAGAGGTCACTTGTGCCCCAGCCACAGGTGCAGAAGTGGATTCTTGTGACTGGGGATGGCCTGCTGATGCTGATGTACTGCCTTCTCCTTCAATAACCTGCCGTTCTTTTTCAAACCTCTTGGCTGACCAGGCTAGCCAATGTTTGTACTTTTGAACATCTTCATCAGTAAAAGGAAAGAATGCTTCGCCTGCCAGCGCCTTTTTGTAGCGTGGATCCAGAATAGTAGCACAAATGTAATGCTGTTCTGACTTGATCTTTTGAAGACGTAGGCGCTCTAATAATTTCTCAGACAAAATAAAAGGGTCTTTTTTTTTTACATCTTTTTCAAACTCAGAAGACACCGCCATCAGTTGGTGCTCCAGCATGCACAACAATGGGATAGCTTTTCCCAAATTACAGTCCTCCTGGCTGACTGCACGCGTGAAGAACTCAAAAGGACGAAGCATGTCTGTCAGGCTTTTAACTATGTCCCATTGCGCCGCAGCCATCCGCAGGTCCTCCTTCTGAGATGTACCCTCTGTTAAGAAATAGTGATCGAGTACCGTATACTGCTCATACAGACGCTCAAGCATGTAGAAGGTTAAGTTCCAACGTGTTGCCACCTCCTGGATGAGTGCTTTCACTGGCATTCGACGTTCAAGTAGCAGCCTCCTCAGATGCTTCCGGGCCTTAAAAGAATGGCTGAAATGGTTGCACATTTTGCGGCAGGTGGCCATTACCGCGAACGCCGCACTGTCTCTATCACTCAAGAATTTTTGAACTACCAGGTTGATACAGTGCGCCAAACACGGCACCCTGAAATAGCCACCCAGCGACATGGCCTTAACTACATTGGCGCCATTATCCGTGGAAACATAACCAATCTGGCGTTTTTTTGGGGATAGCATTTTCGAGACCTTTTTGTTAAACTCGTCCAAAATGTTTTCGGATGTGTGACTTTTCTCCAAGCCAAACATGGCTAGTGTTGCATGTTTCCGAGCAGCTTTGAAAACTTGGTCCGGGTCAACACCTGCGTTTAGCTTTGCTTTAACACCTGAAAAAGAGACCCAGTGTGCAGTGATGCACATGTAATCAGCGCCTGCGCCACTGGTCCACATGTCTGTTGTCAGATGTATTGTGTGAACAGCACTCTTCTGCAAAGCTGCCCCAATCGCCTCCAGCACATCTTCATGTAGTGCTGGAACCGCAACTCTATCAGTATCAAATGAGGGGTTTTGTCCTACGGGGCCAGGCTGGACTATATATGTTATGGAAAATGCAATGTGCCTGGTCTCGGGTTTAAAGCTGTTTTTTTATTACACAGCGAATCAGAAGCTTCTGACTAATCATCAAGCTTCCATGATTTATTCAACCATTTCACAATGTTTTTTTTGGTTAAACAGATGCGAGGTCTAAACACAAACTTTAACAGAAAATATTACTGTCATTCAGTGAAAAACAATTATATCATTCAATGAAAAACAATTCAAACAACATTTCAAACATTTCAAATTGCAACGTAAACAATACTTGTTTTTAAACAATGTAAAGAAAAACAAGTTGGTGGGATACACCAGTGAAATTTTTAACACAGTCCTGTTGGCTGAATTTCTTTTAGCTATTTAGGACTGGAGTCACCATAGGCTTTGTATTTATTAAACTAAAGTCCCTTTAACCTAGGACAAATATTTAACGCCTTTGGTGAATAGAAGGGATGGATCCTTTGGGAAAGCCGACGCGTTTCCAAACCCGGTCCATAAGTTTGCGGGTTTTTCCTCAGGGCTACCTGGGTACCTAGTGGTGTGGATAATAAAGAAAGCTTCTTTTAGTTCCTACTCCTATTTAGTTAAAACAGAGCTTAGCGCCATAATGGACATGGGAATACCTGTGTGTTCCAGCGCTTCGGTTTCTTCGAATGTCAGGGAAGAATGGTTTTCAGACCTGGATTTAAAAGAAACCTGTTTGATCTTTTTTCTTTTTTCTGAACGGAAAGCATTTCTTAAAATTTCTTGAGTGAGAAACTCACTACTTACTTGAAGGAAGGCTTGTGATGCAGCTCGGTTTCACTTGATCATCTATCTTGGGTTCTACACCGCCTGTCAAAACGAGGCAGGTTTAACTTATGAGTATTTTGTGATTCTTGGAAAATGCAAGGCTGAAAAAAATGGACCACACTGCTTACTTTTTAAGACGCCGTCATGTTAATGGTGATGCAGCTCCATTATTTAAATCGTCAACCTCGGGACTTTTCTCCTGCTAAATTAATGGACAACCTATGTTTAGGCTCATTGCTTATTAAGTTTGCTGGGATCAAAACTTATTAATGGTTACAGCTTCTCACCTTAGAGCAATTTTGTTTGTTTCTGCTATGCTTCCTGCTGCTGCTGTTCGATGCGTGTCTCCACTGAGTTGGAATCAATCACGGAAGTGTTCCGTTTGATCACGTGGGTTTAAGTAGAAATGAGGGTTTCTGGAACTTGTAGTTTTGGAGTGAAACCGGGCTGCATTTGGGTCAGCATTCAGTCTTGTTTGTTTCCCTGCTAATGTGTTTTCTAACTAGCAGAGGGTAAGAAATTGTCGGTGGTGCGCACTGAGGTCAGTGAATGTTTCTCTGCAATTCAGACAATTCGTTCATTCCATCACTCACGCAATTGAACTTAAGGATTAGATATGCTTCTTTTTGCATAAGTAATGCATCTGTGTCTCCACCGCGTGTCGGAGTTTTGATGGCAGATAAAACTGTCCACCTGAAATCCTTTTCGGTATGTCCTTTTTGTTGAAAATGTTGCACCATTGGAGCTGTTAGTATATTTTGTTTAATTCGAGAACGGTGTTGGGCTATTCGCTGATTTATTTGTTGTGTGGTCTTACCTATATACAGTTTAGGACAAGGGCAAGTGATTGCATATACCAAATTGCGACTTTTGCAATTTGTGAATTCCTTATGTGTCCATGTGATGGCATTGTGCTGGAATTCAGTACCTTCCACTGTATTGGCACATGACACACATGTGCCACATTTGTGGTGTCCCTCTATGGCTTTTAATCGCCATAGGGTACGTAAATCAGATTTTACCTGACTCATTCCTAAGTCTGCCCGAACTAACTGTTGCCCTAAGCTTCTGTTTTTTCTGAGGGCAAAAAGAGGTTTTTCAAAGGGTGTCTCTAGTCCTGTCAACAAGTGCCAATTTTTTAGAATGATGGCTTTGAATTTATTAGTGTGTGGCCCATATGTCGTCACACACACCAGTTTTTCAAGTGGTGCTTTTTGTTTTTTTGTTAACAATTCTTCCCGGGGTGTGTTCCAGGCTCTCTTGGTAGAATGTTTTAACATTTTACTCGGGTAACCTCTCGTTTTTAACTGATTCCTTAGGATTTCGGCGTGAGCTTCAAAATCCTCTTTTTTTGAACAATTTCTCCTAATCCTCAGCATTTGGCTGTAGGGGAGATTTGCTTTGAGATTTTGGGGATGATGGCTTTTGTAGTGCAAAATGGTGTTTTTATCAGTTTCTTTGCGGTGGAGAGTCGTGGTGAGTTTTTGATTTTCTGGAACTACCTCTACATCAAGAAATGTGAGGCGTGTGGTACTGGATGTAACTGTGAATTTGATGTCGGGGTGTCTCGTATTGAGCCAATCATGGAATTGAGCTAAACTTTCTGTTGAGCCGTTCCATTGACACCAAATATCGTCAATGTAACGATACCAAGTTAAAATGTGCTCTCTGTATGGATTGTTCCGATACACGTAGCGCTCCTCATACAGGGCCATGAAGAGGACCGCCATCTCCGGGGCATAAGGACACCCCATGGCGGTCCCCTTCACCTGTACGTAGAACGTGTCCATGAATCGGAAGTAATTCCTTTTGAGTGCAATTCTGGCTAAGTCCACAATAAATTGGGTGGGCACTCTCTGTGGTTTCGGGCGTGTTTCCAAAAAGTACTCAAGGGCTTCTAGGCCCTCCTCCTGGGGAATTTGGGTATATAAAGAGATTACGTCGAAGGACACCATCAATTGCTGACTGTCATCAAACGGTAATCCCTCAATTTTGTTTATGAAGTCCATGGTGTCCCTCAAGTAAGATTTTACTTGGTCCATGAAAGGTTTTAAAAACACATCCACGTACTTCGCTAGTGGCTCCAATACCGAATCACACCCGGAGACTATCGGTCTACCGGGCGGTTCGGTGACACTTTTGTGTAGTTTGGGCAAAAAATAAATTACCGGGGTGCGTGGTTTCTTTTTGGTAAGATACTCGAACTCTTTTGGGCCCAAAATTCCTAGGTCAAAACCTTCTGTCAGTTTTATTTGTATTTCTTTCTGAATTCGAATGGTCGGGTCTTCATTGAGTGGTCTGTACCATTCCACTTGGTCTATATGTTTATGTGCTTCCTGGACATATTTGTCTTTAGCCCATACCACTAGTGCTCCCCCCTTGTCGGCGGGTTTTACCACTATTGTGTCGTCATTTTTTAGGTCCATGATGGCTTTGTGATGTTCTCTAGAAATGTTCTTTTTTATATACGTTTTTTGTCTGCCCAATTGCGTGATGGATGAAAGAACGGCCTGTTCGTAGGCTATTATTTCTTTGGGAACAGTTTGTGCTGGAGGAATGAATGTGGATTTGTTTGCCAAGCCTGACGGTTCAATAATTCGCGTGTCCTCTTTGTTGTGAAAAAAAGCCTTTAATCTGATTTTTCTACAAAATTCGAGTGCCTCAATTTTTAGTTTAGTTAAATCGGTAGTTGTTGCTGGCACAAATTTCAAGCCTAATTCTAGAACTTCTTTTTCCTGTGTTGTCAGCTGTTTGTCTGATATGTTTACTATGGACGTCTCATTTAGCTTTTGTAATAGTTCCTCCTTGTCCGCATTTCCCATGCCGTTGGAGGTTTGAACCTTACTCTGTTTCTTGCTTCGCCCTTGTCTAAAAAAGAGTTGTTGCGTTTAGAAGACAAACAGCTGACAACACAGGAAAAAGAAGTTCTAGAAGGCCGTTCTTTCATCCATCACGCAATTGGGCAGACAAAAAACGTATATAAAAAAGAACATTTCTAGAGAACATCACAAAGCCATCATGGACCTAAAAAATGACGACACAATAGTGGTAAAACCCGCCGACAAGGGGGGAGCACTAGTGGTATGGGCTAAAGACAAATATGTCCAGGAAGCACATAAACATATAGACCAAGTGGAATGGTACAGACCACTCAATGAAGACCCGACCATTCGAATTCAGAAAGAAATACAAATAAAACTGACAGAAGGTTTTGACCTAGGAATTTTGGGCCCAAAAGAGTTCGAGTATCTTACCAAAAAGAAACCACGCACCCCGGTAATTTATTTTTTGCCCAAACTACACAAAAGTGTCACCGAACCGCCCGGTAGACCGATAGTCTCCGGGTGTGATTCGGTATTGGAGCCACTAGCGAAGTACGTGGATGTGTTTTTAAAACCTTTCATGGACCAAGTAAAATCTTACTTGAGGGACACCATGGACTTCATAAACAAAATTGAGGGATTACCGTTTGATGACAGTCAGCAATTGATGGTGTCCTTCGACGTAATCTCTTTATATACCCAAATTCCCCAGGAGGAGGGCCTAGAAGCCCTTGAGTACTTTTTGGAAACACGCCCGAAACCACAGAGAGTACCCACCCAATTTATTGTGGACTTAGCCAGAATTGCACTCAAAAGGAATTACTTCCGATTCATGGACACGTTCTACGTACAGGTGAAGGGGACCGCCATGGGGTGTCCTTATGCCCCGGAGATGGCGGTCCTCTTCATGGCCCTGTATGAGGAGCGCTACGTGTATCGGAACAATCCATACAGAGAGCACATTTTAACTTGGTATCGTTACATTGACGATATTTGGTGTCAATGGAACGGCTCAACAGAAAGTTTAGCTCAATTCCATGATTGGCTCAATACGAGACACCCCGACATCAAATTCACAGTTACATCCAGTACCACACGCCTCACATTTCTTGATGTAGAGGTAGTTCCAGAAAATCAAAAACTCACCACGACTCTCCACCGCAAAGAAACTGATAAAAACACCATTTTGCACTACAAAAGCCATCATCCCCAAAATCTCAAAGCAAATCTCCCCTACAGCCAAATGCTGAGGATTAGGAGAAATTGTTCAAAAAAAGAGGATTTTGAAGCTCACGCCGAAATCCTAAGGAATCAGTTAAAAACGAGAGGTTACCCGAGTAAAATGTTAAAACATTCTACCAAGAGAGCCTGGAACACACCCCGGGAAGAATTGTTAACAAAAAAACAAAAAGCACCACTTGAAAAACTGGTGTGTGTGACGACATATGGGCCACACACTAATAAATTCAAAGCCATCATTCTAAAAAATTGGCACTTGTTGACAGGACTAGAGACACCCTTTGAAAAACCTCTTTTTGCCCTCAGAAAAAACAGAAGCTTAGGGCAACAGTTAGTTCGGGCAGACTTAGGAATGAGTCAGGTAAAATCTGATTTACGTACCCTATGGCGATTAAAAGCCATAGAGGGACACCACAAATGTGGCACATGTGTGTCATGTGCCAATACAGTGGAAGGTACTGAATTCCAGCACAATGCCATCACATGGACACATAAGGAATTCACAAATTGCAAAAGTCGCAATTTGGTATATGCAATCACTTGCCCTTGTCCTAAACTGTATATAGGTAAGACCACACAACAAATAAATCAGCGAATAGCCCAACACCGTTCTCGAATTAAACAAAATATACTAACAGCTCCAATGGTGCAACATTTTCAACAAAAAGGACATACCGAAAAGGATTTCAGGTGGACAGTTTTATCTGCCATCAAAACTCCGACACGCGGTGGAGACACAGATGCATTACTTATGCAAAAAGAAGCATATCTAATCCTTAAGTTCAATTGCGTGAGTGATGGAATGAACGAATTGTCTGAATTGCAGAGAAACATTCACTGACCTCAGTGCGCACCACCGACAATTTCTTACCCTCTGCTAGTTAGAAAACACATTAGCAGGGAAACAAACAAGACTGAATGCTGACCCAAATGCAGCCCGGTTTCACTCCAAAACTACAAGTTCCAGAAACCCTCATTTCTACTTAAACCCACGTGATCAAACGGAACACTTCCGTGATTGATTCCAACTCAGTGGAGACACGCATCGAACAGCAGCAGCAGGAAGCATAGCAGAAACAAACAAAATTGCTCTAAGGTGAGAAGCTGTAAACATTAATAAGTTTTGATCCCAGCAAACTTAATAAGCAATGAGCCTAAACATAGGTTGTCCATTAATTTAGCAGGAGAAAAGTCCCGAGGTTGACGATTTAAATAATGGAGCTGCATCACCATTAACATGACGGCGTCTTAAAAAGTAAGCAGTGTGGTCCATTTTTTTCAGCCTTGCATTTTCCAAGAATCACAAAATACTCATAAGTTAAACCTGCCTCGTTTTGACAGGCGGTGTAGAACCCAAGATAGATGATCAAGTGAAACCGAGCTGCATCACAAGCCTTCCTTCAAGTAAGTAGTGAGTTTCTCACTCAAGAAATTTTAAGAAATGCTTTCCGTTCAGAAAAAAGAAAAAAGATCAAACAGGTTTCTTTTAAATCCAGGTCTGAAAACCATTCTTCCCTGACATTCGAAGAAACCGAAGCGCTGGAACACACAGGTATTCCCATGTCCATTATGGCGCTAAGCTCTGTTTTAACTAAATAGGAGTAGGAACTAAAAGAAGCTTTCTTTATTATCCACACCACTAGGTACCCAGGTAGCCCTGAGGAAAAACCCGCAAACTTATGGACCGGGTTTGGAAACGCGTCGGCTTTCCCAAAGGATCCATCCCTTCTATTCACCAAAGGCGTTAAATATTTGTCCTAGGTTAAAGGGACTTTAGTTTAATAAATACAAAGCCTATGGTGACTCCAGTCCTAAATAGCTAAAAGAAATTCAGCCAACAGGACTGTGTTAAAAATTTCACTGGTGTACCCCACCAACTTGTTTTTCTTTACATTGTTTAAAAACAAGTATTGTTTACGTTGCAATTTGAAATGTTTGAAATGTTGTTTGAATTGTTTTTCATTGAATGATATAATTGTTTTTCACTGAATGACAGTAATATTTTCTGTTAAAGTTTGTGTTTAGACCTCGCATCTGTTTAACCAAAAAAAACATTGTGAAATGGTTGAATAAATCATGGAAGCTTGATGATTAGTCAGAAGCTTCTGATTCGCTGTGAACCTTCCATTTAGGGCAGAGCGTTGCCACTAATTCTAGAAAACCTACCGCTTCTACAAAAGAAAAAGGGAGAAGGTCCACAGCTAGCATTTTAGCCAGCTTAGTGTTATACAGACGCGTCAGTGGGTGGTTGCGTTCATATGGCATGTCTGAAGAAAACATGGTTCTAATGTTGCCCTGGACCAAGCATTTACGGGCTGATAATGACTTCGTTGACCCAATTTTGCTCGCTGGTGAACTTTTGTGCGTTGGTGTCTCACTCGCTCCAACACTCTTAGTGTGCCTCACATTGGGTGTGCTGCTGACAGGGGTACTGGGTGTAAGGGAAGTGTTTGACACGTCTTCTTCCTCCTCGTCATCATCAGATGCAACATCAACGTTTTCTTGAATTCGGGCTTCCTTGATCGCATCTAGGTGCGCAAACCATTGGACAGTGTGCTGTCTCCTAAGATGACCTCTCTGGCCTCCGGTACCATAGTTAGTACCAGACTTACCACGACTAACTGCAAGCTTACAAAGGGTACAAATGGCAAACTTTGGATTTTTTTGACAAACAGTAAAGAAGTCCCAAACTGGGGACTTGAAGTGTCTGTGGGGCCTGGAGGAGGCGGCGATACTGGTGGTGGTGGTCATGAAGCTAATGCCAGTTGAAGTGGAGGATCTGGATTGCCCAACTTTTGTACGTTGTGCACTTTCACCGCCACTAATTAAGGTCGAGGTGGATGGAGGTCCCTTCTTGCCAGAACGAAATATGGAAGCGGGACGAGTTGGTGTACTACTTAACTCCAATGATTGTGGTGTTTCCACTGCCTCCTCATCGACAACATCATCATCATCACGCTCAGCAGCTCTTCGGGCTAGGGTCAAAATGTCTGTTTGCTGCATGCCCGCTGGGGCTGCAGTGACCTTTATGATGACTGGGTCGTCGTTGTCAGAGTCTTCATCAGCAGCAGTATCCGCCACTTCTTGTTGAGCCTCATCACACTCCATAACTCTGAGACTTTGGACGAGCTTCCTTTTACGCTTAACTACCTTTGTCAGATCATGGTGTGCCTCACTGTCAGACGGCAGTGGTGCTGGTTCCCAAGTTTGATCCATATCATCAGAAGGAGGTGTGCTTGAAGAAGATGTAGACACCACCCTTGATCTCTTCCTTGCTAGGGGTGTGGAAGACAATGAATGATCATCAGGAGGAGTGGCTTCCTCAAATGATACCTCGCCTTGATTGTCGATTTCCTGATGTGCCCCTACTTCGGGAGGAACAACTATTGTGGGCACTTGTGACCCTCCATGCACCTCTGCTTGCGCATCTCCTTGCGCTGCCTCTCCTTCCACATGTACTTGGGCTTGTACTTGCACATGTGATTGTTGTTGCGGCTGTGGTTGTTCAACACTCGTCAGATGAGCTACAACAACCTGTGTTGATTGAGGGACATTGCTGCTGCTTTCTTGCGATGAGCCAACATCACTGGTCGATGGTGATTGAACAAGTAGATTGGCTGCCTCTGCAGCACTCAAGGGCTTGGACTTAAGTTGGCGTGGTGGTGGTGGTGGCACTGAGCCCAATGGAGCGGGGGTGCTGCTGCCAGCTTGGTCCCCAGCAGATCCCGCTGCTGCTGCAGGCATACTTTATTTTTTTACTCCCAAAAAAAGGGGCGGGCGGCACACCAGTCTCCTTGGTAACTTGCTTCTTCTGCTCCTTACTGGCACCTTTCTTGCTAGAGGAGCTACGGGTAACTTTTTTTGGGGCCATCTTCTTCAGAGCAGGTCAGAACAGCAGGCAGCAGTTGCACGAGTTGCAGAGTTGTCTGTGTCCAGACGTGACGTCGCGTGACGTTATGCTGCGCACACACACCGCTGCAGGACTTCTTCCTGGCACTGGTGGTTCTCTTGAGTCTTGTGCACCTAAAAGCAATGGAAGACAGAGGAACATCAGTTCAGTTATACACCCCAAAAAATCAACAAAACACAGAAAAATCAGCACAATCCCATGCCATCCATGATGTTTACATTGAAGACACCCCACAGAAAGACTAGGGCCATGCAAGTATGCAACACTCACTACCCCTGGGCATAATGGATGAAAAGTAGGCAAAATAAGTGCAGGCCTCAGACACTGCCTCTCTTAAAAATGGCCCCTTACACCCCAAGCCAGTCCACATCAACAGTACACCCCAAAAAAACAGAAAAACAGCCAAAAATCACCACAATCCAATGCCATCCAGGATGTTTACATTAAAGAGAGTGAGACCACACTACATGCACACTCAGTCCATGCACCACTACCCCTGGGCAAAAGGCCCCACCAGCAGCCCCCAAAAAACGACAAAAAACAATAAAATCAGCACAATCCCAGCCCATCCATGGCCTCAATGGTGTTTAAATTCAAGAAGACACCCCTCAGAAACACTAGGCCCATGCAACACTCACTACCCCTGGGCATAATGGATGAAAAGTAGGCAAAATAAGTGCAGGCCTCAGACACTGCCTCTCTTCAAAATGGCCCCTTACACCCCAAGCACATGTTGCCTGTACCAGCCAGCACTCAAGATGGCCACCACCACCACCCACATGGCCAGTCCACATCAACAGTACACCCCCAAAAAACAGAAAACCAGCCAGAAATCACCACAATCCAATGCCATCCATGATGTTTACATTAAAGAGAGTGAGACCACACCACAGGCACACTCAGTCCATGCACCACTACCCCTTGGCAAAAGGCCCCAACAGCAGCCCCAAAAAAACGACAAAAACACAACATTCAGCACAATCCCAGCCCATCCATGGCCTCAATGGTGTTTAAATTCAAGAAGACACCCCTCAGAAAGACTAGGCCCATGCAACACTCACTACCCCTGGGCATAATGGATGAAAAGTAGGCAAAATAAGTGCAGGCCTCAGACACTGCCTCTCTTCAAAATGGCCCCTTACACCCCAAGCACATGTTGCCTGTACCAGCCAGCACTCAAGATGGCCACCACCACCACCCACATGGCCAGTCCACATCAACAGTACACCCCCAAAGAACAGAAAACCAGCCAGAAATCACCACAATCCAATGCCATCCATGATGTTTACATTAAAGAGAGTGAGACCACACCACAGGCACACTCAGTCCATGCACCACTACCCCTTGGCAAAAGGCCTCAACAGCAGCCCCAAAAAAACGACAAAAAAACAACATTCAGCACAATCCCAGCCCATCCATGGCCTCAATGGTGTTTAAATTTAAGAAGACACCCCTCAGAAAGACTAGGCCCATGCAACACTCACTACCCCTGGGCATAATGGATGAAAAGTAGGCAAAATAAGTGCAGGCCTCAGACACTGCCTCTCTTCAAAATGGCCCCTTACACCCCAAGCCAGTCCACATCAACAGTACACCCCAAAAAAACAGAAAAACAGCCAAAAATCACCACAATCCAATGCCATCCAGGATGTTTACATTAAAGAGAGTGAGACCACACTACATGCACACTCAGTCCATGCACCACTACCCCTGGGCAAAAGGCCCCACCAGCAGCCCCAAACAAACGACAAAAAACAATAAAATCAGCACAATCCCAGCCCATCCATGGCCTCAATGGTGTTTAAATTCAAGAAGACACCCCTCAGAAACACTAGGCCCATGCAACACTCACTACCCCTGGGCATAATGGATGAAAAGTAGGCAAAATAAGTGCAGGCCTCAGACACTGCCTCTCTTCAAAATGGCCCCTTACACCCCAAGCCAGTCCACATCAACAGTACACCCCAAAAAAACAGAAAAACAGCCAAAAAATCACCACAATCCAATGCCATCCAGGATGTTTACATTAAAGAGAGTGAGACCACACTACAGGCACACTCAGTCCATGCACCACTACCCCTGGGCAAAAGGCCACACCAGCAGCCCCAAAAAAACGACAAAAACAACAAAAAACAGCACAATCCCAGCCCAACCATGGCCTCAATGGTGTTTAAATTCAAGAGGACACCCCACAGAAAGACTAGGCCCATGCAAGTCACCACCCCTGGGCAAAGGGCCCCACCAGCAGCCCCAAAAAAACGACAAAAAACAATAAAATCAGCACAATCCCAGCCCATCCATGGCCTCAATGGTGTTTAAATTCAAGAAGACACCCCTCAGAAACACTAGGCCCATGCAACACTCACTACCCCTGGGCATAATGGATGAAAAGTAGGCAAAATAAGTGCAGGCCTCAGACACTGCCTCTCTTCAAAATGGCCCCTTACACCCCAAGCACATGTTGCCTGTACCAGCCAGCACTCAAGATGGCCACCACCACCACCCACATGGCCAGTCCACATCAACAGTACACCCCCAAAAAACAGAAAACCAGCCAGAAATCACCACAATCCAATGCCATCCATGATGTTTACATTAAAGGGAGTGAGACCACACCACAGGCACACTCAGTCCATGCACCACCACCCCTGGGCAAAAGGCCACACCAGCAGCCCCAAAAAAACGACAAAAAACAATAAAATCAGCACAATCCCAGCCCATCCATGGCCTCAATGATGTTTAAATTCAAGAAGACACCCCACAGAAAGACTAGGCCCATGCAACACTCACCACCCCTGGGCAAAGGGCCACACCAGCAGGCCCAAAAAAACGACAAAAATCAGCACAATCCCAGCCCATCCATGGCCTCAATGGTGTTTAAATTCAACAAAACAGTTGTATCATGCACCCCTAACCAACCCTGGTCCTACTGGATACTGTAGCTACCCACAATATAATTTATTTAATGCTCTGAAAAAGTTCCAAAATTGTACTTGCAGCAACTGTAATGCCCCAAACAAATTTACTTGTGAAAGTTGATTTCTAATCCAAAAGTGATCCAAAGACAGTCAAAAAGGCCTCAAATCCAAATATCCAGCAGCACCCACAAAAAGTAATCCTTCCAGCTCCAGATCCAAATGAAAGTGACCAGGAGATGGACAAAGCACTGGGAGGAGCCTGCTGGACAGGAACAGGAAGTTGGAGACTGTGGGGCACTTCCTTCCCCCCCCCCCCAAAAATGGACTCCTTGCAAAAAAAAAGGCCATGCAAATGTCAACCTGAGGAGTGATTCTGATAAAAACCATAATTTTCTGAAGGTTTATCCTGTTTGCTGGTGATTTTCTTGTGCAGAATTGCAAAATCTCTATTTCGCGAGTGCGAGATTGTTCCTTTCTGCCGCAACTACGTGTTCGCAATTGCGAACTCTCGCGAGGTGGGCTGTGCAAGGTGGCAAGCCGCGATTACGTATTCGCGGGCGCCAAACTCCCGCGGGATCACGCAGCAAGATCTAAAATGGCGCGGCACTAGAAAAATATGATCGAGAAAAACAACTCGGCAAACGCTTAATGATGGAAAGTGAACGCCGTGCACCACGCCGCGCGCCGCAACCAAGCAAAAAATCCGCCGCGAGCGGATTCACGGATTTTCGACAAATTCGCGAGAGTTCGCGGATTGCGAATTTGCCAAAAATCCGAAAAATCCGCGAGCGGAGCGGATTTTACGCCCATGCTTAATAACAATGGCAGAACAGAATTGCAGTGCAAGCCCACCACATGCATTTGGGTTTCTAGAGCTGAATCTTCACTGAGGTGGGTGGAGTGGAAGGACTGTTTCGTTAACCCTTTTGCTGCTTGGCCTTTTACCCCGTGCTAAGCCTTTCTTTGGCTATTTGGGGTAGTTCGTGCTTAGGCCCCTGTAACTTTTTGACCACATAAGGTATCTATGCCAAATTTGGGTCCTTTTCTTCCAACATCATGGGGATTTTAAAGGTACCCACAGTTTGTTGATTCCCCTAGAGGCAACCCATAAATTAGCCAAAATACAGCTAAATATATTTATTTTTGGGGGGCAAAGGGAAAAAAGTGCTGCATAAGAAAGCGGCGGCTTTTTCCCAGCAAAAGGTATCAACAAAGGGTTTGTGGTGCTGAAATCCGCATCTTCCCAGCTTTCAGGGACTGACAAGTTATTGTCAGAAAACCACATTTTTTACACAGCTTTAGCAATTTACTGGGACAGAGCCTATATTTGCTATTTTTTGTGCTTTCAACCTCCTTATGGTTAGTGGTCGAAAAGGGTATGAAAGCAATACTTGATCCTGGATAGCTTTACATTTCAGTAAAGTAAAGTTAGTGGACAGGATGTAGCCTTGCGGCTAGAGCTGTCGACCTTGAAGCAGGGGAACAGGGTTCGAGTCCAGCAACGGCGCTCAACATCCTGTGATTCTGGGCAAATCAATTAATCTTCCCGTGCCTAACAAAAATTCATATGTCGGTCTTTAACGAAACTGGTGCTCATGTAAAGCGCTCTGATACCTGATGTCTTGGGTCCAGTTAGCACTATATAAAGCTCTTAAAAAAAAAGTAGACCAAATTCTGAATTCAGCAAGGGGTCATTTGTGTAGATCCTTCAGGTTTTTTTTTATAGAAGCTAACAGTTGGAAATAAGAAAAATTGAAAATGAGTCGAAAAAAACAGCCATTTGTATCAACGTTTTCACCTGTAAATTCTTCTAAATATGACAGATTGTTTAAAGCAATATTCAGTTACATCGGCTGGACCTTTCTGGTTGTGTGGATATATAGGACTTGGATGTTCACCAAGAACCTGAGGAACCCAGAGCCAATAACTAAGCAGTGTCTCAATGGTGTTTCATTGTGTCTGGGGTATATAGCAATTCATTTGGTAAAATATTAAAAGTGAAAAATAGGTATCAAACATACCTATGTATTTCCGAAATGGGAATAAAATATTGAGTTTAGAAATAGTAGCTATTTCCACATTTTCGAAATTGTGGGTACCTCCTACTAGCATTGAATAATAGGACATTTTTCAAAGTGACTTGTTTTTTACACAATGTCTTAAATTTGGAAGGCAGAAATGCATCAAACGTCAATAGGTAACAGTTGCTCTACAATTCTCTGTTCCCCTAGGGCTCTTGGTAAAAATGATACCTCTCTTATGTGGATAGGGAAATGGACCAAAACGCAACGTGGACACTCCACATGTTTACAGTGAAATCAGACCCTTTTTTTGCAAAGTGCCTAGCTGTCGATTTTGAACATTAGCTCAGCCAGCACCTAGGGAAACCTAGCAAACCTAGACATTTTTTAAAACTAGACACCCAGGGAAAACCAGGATGTGGTGACTTGAGGGGCTCTCACCAGGTTCTGTTTAGCAGAATCCCTTGCAAACCTTTAACTTTGTTAAAAAACACACTTTCCTCACATTTCTGTGATGGAAAGTTCTGAAATCTGTGTGGATCCACATAATTCCACCCACTCTACATTCCCCAAAGTCTTCTGATAAAAATGGTACCTTATTTGTGTGGGTAGGCCTAGTGCCCGCGACAGGAAACGGGCCAAAAAGCAACGTGGACACAACACATTTTTACAGTGAAAACTGACCTTTTTTTCAAAGTGCCTAGCTGTTGATTTTGAACCCCAACTCTGCCGGCACCTGGGGAAACCTAGCAAACCTATACATTTGTAAAAACTAGAAACCCAGGGGAATCCAGGATGGGATGACTTATGTGGCTCTCACCTGGTTCTGATTCCCAGAATCCCATGCGAACCTCGAACTTTGTATAAAAAAACTAATTTTACCCACATTTCTGTGATGGGAAGTTCTGGAATCTGCGTGGGTCCACAAACTTCCGGCCACCACGCATTCTACAAAGTCTCCTGATAAAAATGGTACTTCCCTTGTGTGGAGACATCAAAATTACCCATCACAAAACCACCTAAAACAACCTATTTTGCAAGGGTGGGCACATGGGTCTTTGGCCGTGGGTCCGGTGGCCATCTAGGGAAGCTTACCAAACCCACACTTTTTTTAAAACTAAACACCATGGGTAGTCCAAGGAGGTATGGCTTGTGTGGATCCCCCAACGTTTCCCTACCCAGACTCCCCTGAAAACCTCAAATGTAGCTGCAAAAAATCACTTTTTCCACACATTTCCGTGTGGGATCACAGTGTTGGGACAAATGTCCTATCACCCTGCGTTCCCCTTGTTCTCCCGAGTAAATTGATACCTCACTTGTGTGGGTGGGCCAAGGGCCTGTGACTAGGAATGGCCTAAATCATAGGGATTAAGGGTATTCTAAGCACTGCATTAAAAAAAACAAAAAAAGGTTTTAAGCTGATTCTGGATTGAACAGCCGCACAAGTGAGTTATAATCTTACTTGGTAGAGCAAGGTGGTAGGAAATTTGTGCCGGCATGGTCATTCCACCATGAGGGAGGGGACAGAAAGGGGGATTTTGACCCAATATGCCCCCAAAGGGGGCAGAAAGACTGTGATTATTTATTTGGGGGTGGGGGCATTGGTATGCCCATTCTGGGCAGGCCCCACCCCTATGTACAAAAAAGCCAGTGAAATCCCTGGCACCTACTGGGCCCTCTGCCCTCCCTGGGGTGGGCAGATCGGGGCTATTGCCCACAACTGCCTCCCGGGGGTCTGTGGCATGCGTTTTGGTGCTCAGGGGGCTGAGATATCCCCATGAGCACCGAAACTGTGAAACGTTGTAATGACAACAGCATGCCATGAACACACTTGCACTTGTTCTCATAACATAACCATTCCGTCATGAGCACAGAAGGGGATAACTATATTGATGCAGTTAACGAAGCCAACAAAATGTCAGCAGATCAGAAGAAAAGTATTCCTCTTCATTCCTTAGGTCTAGTAGGGTTGAAAACATACAGTCAAGTGCCAAAAGTGGCAATTACTTTTGATGTCAATGTTTTGGAAGCTGCTCTACATGATTTAGACAAATATTTTGCATCTTAAGTCTGCATAGGCATTACAAGGAATACATTTTTTCAGCGTAAACAATGTAAAGGAGAATCTGAGGATGGCTATGTAGTAGAATGTTTTTTCAATTAGCGATAGACTGCAAATTTGATGCACTGCATGACGACCTGATAAGAGATCAACTAGTATTTATTTAGAAGTTTTGTATAGCGGTAGCTGGACCCGAGGGTATCAGAGCGCTTCACAACAGGTACAGCTGTGAGCATTTTTTGGCAAAGACAAACAATTTGCAATTTACCAACTCAAGAGCATAAAAACAAAGTTACAATACAGGTCTTCAGGCTGAGGGGTATCAGGAATAGGAGTTAGTTACCCTTCCCAAAGTAACTTGTGGATTTCTCGTTAAGTTCGAGAGTGCTCTAGGAAGAGGGCTTTGAGTAGGATCGGGAAGGAGGTGGTTGTTCTGATGTGGGGGGGGGATGGCGTTCCAGATCTTAGGTGCATTTCCAGTGAAGGATTTATTTACAGTTTTGTGTTTCCATGATTTCAGTGGGGTGAGTAGAAGCGTGTTGGAACTTCTGAGGTTCCTGGACTGGCCAGCCCTTTTGAGTTTGGCGGGAAGGTATTCTAGTTTACCTGTGGGCTGGGCTTTATGCGTGAAACAGGCTGTATGGAAGCTGGCTCGTTGATCAATAGGGAGCCACTTCAGTTCCTTGGGTGCCAGAGAAATGTGTTCGAATTTCTTAGTTCCTGGGACCAATCTTGCTGCGGCATTGAGGGTAGTGGTCAGGGGACCTAGGTGGGATTTTGCTGTCCCGGTCAGGGCTGCGATTCCATAATCAATTCTGGAGAGCACCAGTACCTAGGTGGCTTGTTTAAGATCTTTCGGGGGGGGAAGGGTTTTATTTTGTATATCAGTTTCAGATTTAGGAAAGCGCTTTTGGCGGCTTTTGAGATGTTTTTTCATGTCCAGTTTGGGGTCAAGGGTAATACCTAGGGATTTCACCGTGTCCGTTGGCGCAAGGGCACCATTGAGGGCATCAAAGGCTTTGAGCCATTCTTCGATTTGGGGGGTTTCATCTCTGTCAGAGATGAGGAGAACTTCGGTTTTCTCTTGGTTGAGTTTAAGGTGGTTCGCTGAGAGCCAATGTTGGACCTCTTTTAGCATGACATTTAGTCTGTGTATGTCTTTAATCGAGGGGGTTTCCAGATAAAGTTGTGAGTCGTCTGCATAGAGGTGGAAGGGGATGTTGGAGTTCCTAAGAAGTGTGGTGAGGGGTCCCATGTAGATGTTGAAACGTTGGGGAGAGAATACTGATCCTTGTGGAACTCCTCTGTTGACGGGAAGGGGTCAGACTCAAAGTTATTGATTTTTCTTCTTTGTGTGCGGTTGTGAAGAAAAGAGGAGAATCAGTTTAGTACGATCATTTGAATGCCCACTCTTTCATGGGGGACTTTGAGGAGCAGGGTGTGATCAACTGTGTCGAACGCAGCCGATAAATCTAGGTGAATGAGAGGGCTGCATTGGTCTGAGTCAAGTGACTTGTGAAGATCGTCTAAGACCTTTAAAAATGCGGTTTCAGTGCTGCATCCCTTTCTGAATCCTGATTGGTGAGGGTCTAGTAGCTTGATATTTTCTAGGTGTTGGGTTAGCTATGGAAGATTCAAGCTGCTTCAGAAGTATTCAGATACTTAACGAAGCTCTGTACGATTGTCAGACCGAATCTTAGAATGATTTTAGAATTGCTAATTGAGTTAGATCTGCGCTGCCTGAATGAGTTACGATGCAGAGTAGCACGCGCTTTTATTGTCACCTGATTTGTTTTTTAATTGCGCACAATTTCGGAGCTGTTAGCAACATTTACTGCATAGGCGCCGCTTCTCTCCCCGGTCCACCGCAGCTGGTGCTGTTTGTGTGGAGGGAGACAGATAGCGCGGCACATAGAGAGCGAGTATCCTCACTTCCGGGGGCACATTATAGGAGCCCATCTTGGCTGAGGTTGACGGTCTAGTCTTGCACTAGGACCGAGCCCAGCCTACTACTTAGAGGGCTTCTGGCGCCGACGCGAGCAGATTCAAGCTGCTACAGAAGTATTCAGATACTTAACTAAGCTCTGTACGATTGTCAGACCGAATGTTAGAACGATTTTAGAATTGCTAATTGAGTTAGATCTGCGCTGCCTGAATGAGTTACGATTCAGAGTAGTAAGCGTTTTTAAAATTGTCACCTGATTTGTTTTTTAATTGCGCACAATTTCGGAGCTGTTGGCAACATTTACTGCATAGGTGCCGCTTCTCTCCCCGGTCCACCGCAGCTGGTGCTGTTTGTGTGGAGGGAGACAGATAGCACGGCACATAGGGAGCGAGTATCCTCACTTCCTGGGGCACATTACAGGAGGCAATCTTGGCTGAGGTTGACGGTCTAGTCTTGCACTAGGACCGAGCCCAGCCTAATACTTAAAGCACTTATGGCGTGCAGCAAGCCCGTCTGCGCCCGTCCATGCACCAGCCGGGCCTAGGGACAATAATAATACCCGTTTAGAAACAACCCTCCCCTACAGTAGGGAACTCTTACTATCTTTAAACACCAAAACCCATGCATGCTAGCACTTATTAGACTTCGCATCTTGGGAGGGCCCGGTCAGCTGTTATGTTTGTAAAAAATAATTTCCTTTCACGCAAATACCATCAGTAACAGGCCCCCATAAACGGCTGCGTGGGGGGCTCATAAACGCAAGGTCAATGTCCAAACATGCGCTGCACATTTTTTATCTGATATTTGAAAGCAATCTGGATTGTCTCTTTATCACGGAGACCTGGCTGAAAACATGGAGTAATCCAGATATAGTGCACGCCCTGCCCCCAGGTTATCTTATACAAAGGGCAGATAGACTGGAGCAACGGGGTGGAGGCCTTGCAATTATCTACCGAGATACCTGGAAATGCTCCATAAACGATCTCCCGGACATCAAAGGAGCAGAATGTGCCAGTTTCCGCATTAAGGTTAATGACTCCTCTACCTTTGCAGGAGCATTAGTTTATCGTCCGCCAGGCCAGAATAAGGAGTTCCTGGAAAGCATCGGGGAAGCACTTAGTAATTTGGCCCTTAGATTCTCCAATTTTACACTACTCGGGGACATCAATCTTCATCTGGATTCCACTACAGATTCGGCAGCCATTTCGTTTAAAGATCCAATGGGTGTACTAGGTCTCCCATTACTCACACTGAATACAACACATAGGGCAGGACATATCCTAGATTGTATTTGCTCAAATTTAGCTACGCTCAAAGTAAACCCTCCTATTGTCCAGACATGGTCGGATCACTCACTGATCCCTTTTAACTTTTCATTAGATGGGGGAGCCACAGGTAAATACTCAGGGAAAATTTCCCAGTCTGGAAATTCAGGCCCGGATCTGGTCACGATGGCTAGTGAATGTAGGCCTTTAACCTGTTCAGTGCTAATGACAAGGTGAACTCGTCATGAATAATGGGATACAACAAATGTTAGCATTGAAGGTGTTAATGACAGGAAATCCTCTAATAGACAATAAAAGCTTTGGGGAGTGGATGTCTACTCTTAAGGAGAAGTCTGGTCGTGTTAGTGCTAGGAACAGGTCAAACCGAAATAGACCATCCGCCCCCTGGTTTACCCATATGCTGAAAGGAAAACAAGGAGAGGTGCGAGCACTTGAACGTAGGTGGCGCAAAAACTACCAAGATGAGGAACGCTGCAGATATAAAACAGTGAGAAGACACTATCATAAGGAGGCTAAAACTAATTTCTACACAGCAGCAATAGAAGCGGCTAATAAAAAACAAAAATCAATTTTTAAGATCGTAATGGTTTTAATAATCCAAAAATACTGTCGCAGGAAATTCCCCCGTCTGAAAAGCTCTGCAACACCATAGCGGACTTCTTCGAACAAAAAGTACAGGTACTTACCAAAGACTTTGTCCCCCCCTAACACTCTAATAGCAGAAGAAAGGAGCTTGGCAAGCTCAGACTTGGTCAGTATGGCAACGTTTCAACCTATTAGTCTGTTGGAAACCCGCCAGGCCATATTGTTGATCAAGTCGGGATCTCCGTTTGATCCGTGTCCCCCCACTCTTCTTCAAGCCCTTGTGGACACAGTTAACCTCGTTATCAATAACATTGTAAACGCATCGCTCGACACTGCAATGATTCCTATAGAATGGAAACTTGCAGCGGTTAAGCCTTTGCAGAAAAAACAATTAGCAGACCCTACCACCTTGTCTAATCTCCGGCCCATCTCGCTTCTCCCTGTGTTATGCAAACTAACGGAAACGTTTGTGAATAGACAACTCACGTAGTTCCTTGAGGAAAATAACGCCTGGCACCCGAATCAATCGGGTTTTAGAGCCCAACACTCCACAGAAACGGCCCTCCTGTTTAATACAGACACCATACGCACTGCTATGGATCAGGGTAAGAAGGCTGTCCTGATTTTATTAGACCTGTCGGCAGCCTTCAATACGGTCTCACATGCCATCCTGATAGACCATCTAGCAACATCTGGCATAGCAGGAGACGTATTGGAGTGGATTAAGAACTTTCTGAGTGCCCGGCGTCAAGTGGTCACCCTTGGAGACTCCTGTTCAGAGGAAAAAACACTCACGTCAGGAGTTCCTCAGGGATCTAGCCTGAGCCCGATGCTCTTTAATGTTTACACAGCCCCTCTGATCAGGTTGATATCGTCCTTTAGGATGGACGTGATGTCTTATGCGGACGATACGCAGCTTATCCTAGTCCTCGATAAAGACACTAAGGACAGGGAAGAAAACTTTAAAAGCTGCCTGGCAGCCACCTTTGAGTGGATGGGTAGGAACCATTTGAAGTGCAATACGGGAAAAACTGAAATTTTGGCGTTGGGCCCACAAAATGACTTTACCCCCAAATATTGGTGGCCTGAAGATGCGGAGGTGCCGCCAAACACGACTAACGCAGCACGTAAGTTAGGCATCAAGTTTGACGCCTCCCTGTCGTTTAAAAAACAGGCGCTGTCAGTAGCAGGTACCTGTTTTAATGTTATTAAGAGCTTAAGAATTTTTTTTGATTTACTCCCACTATCAGCCAGGAAAATGGTAGCGATCGCTCTCATAACATCGAGACTTGACTACTGTAATAGTCTATGTGCGGGAACCAACAAGGTCGTCATAAGCTCTCCCTAGTGAGGGTAACTAGGGCTGCGAGCTTGCTGCTATTTTGTACTGTCTTGAGAATACTTTGCATCATTTTTAGGAGGCATTTTACTTCAAAGGAAGCTTTTAAGATCGTTTTGCAACTTTTAACATTGGGGGCTTTTTAGCGATGATAATTGGGGAAAAGTAATTTACAGGCACTCTGACACCTTTACACGCTCTTAATACCTCTTTTCCTGCCTCGCCTAGCCGATTATCAAGCCGGCTTAAGGCGGCGGTGGGCGCCATCTTAGGTGTGGCTGGGGGAGCGCTCTAGTCGCGCCGGCCTCCCGCCCTCCCGGAGTATTTAGTTGGGCTTCTCGGCGGCCGCATTGCCTTTGAAGCTCTCCCTAGTGAGGGTAACTAGGGCTGCGAGCTTGCTGCTATTTTGTACTGTCTTGAGAATACTTTCCATCATTTTTAGGAGGCATTTTACTTCAAAGGAAGCTTTTAAGATCGTTTTGCAACTTTTAACATTGGGGGCTTTTTAGCGATGATAATTGGGGAAAAGTAATTTACAGGCACTCTGACACCTTTACACGCTCTTAATACCTCTTTTCCTGCCTCGCCTAGCCGATTTTCAAGCCGGCTTAAGGCGGCGGTGGGCGCCATCTTAGGTGTGGCTGGGGGAGCGCTCTAGTCGCACCGGCCTCCCGCCCTCCTCACACCCTATATAATGTGTGTCATGACTAGACGGCGCAGCGGGCTGGCGCAGCGGGCGCAGCGGGCGCGCCGTGCACGCGCCGAAGCCGCGCCAAAGCCAAGCCCGTCTGCGCCCGTCCGAGCCTGGCCCGAGCCCAGGGCCACCCCCCATGCCCCTACTGAGACAGTACGTCACACTTACACTTCGAACGACCTTATGTCCTTAAATAAGACCTTACAGAAGGCCCATGATCATCTAACATGCTTGTATGCAGACCCGATCGCAGGACCTTTTACCTGCACGTTCTGCATCAATAATAGCCGACAAACAACACTACATCAGAAACCTATACAAGCAGCGCTTGTTAACGTCCGCTCCCTTCAATGCCACAAAATAGACATACTTGAGCTAATCACCTCCCACGCTCTTGACCTCTTATTCCTCACGGAAACATGGGGAGACGAGGCATCAGGCCCGGACTTTAAAGCCGCAATGCCCGAAGATTACTGCGTCTTCAGGCAGGATCGTACCTCAACAAAAAAAGGCGGCGGGATTGCTATAATCTATCGCAATTGCTTTCAAGTTAAAGCTATAGATTTACAGCACGCTCATTGCGAGGCATTTGCCTTTACTATCACTCTTGCTGCTAAGCAATCACTTACCGGCGTTTTACTGTATCGGCCCTGTATTTCTGTCACATTTTAATCGACTAAGCGAACTAGCCGTAGAGAATAAACACTTTACCTTACTAGGAGATTTAAATTTCTATCTCGAATCCCTAACCGACAGAGACACTTTCCAGCTCATCAACGATCTACTACCTATCGAACTCAAACAACTGGTCTCCACTCCCACACACAAAGCTGGACATACACTTGATGGTATTTTTACTAATAACCCAAACATTATTATAAATAAAACATTACCTTTAACATGGTCTGATCACTCAGCAATCTTATTCGACATTAAAATTAAAAGCCCCTTACACAACAATGCATCTCCCAACCCATATCAAATTACTAGAGATTGGAGAAACCTTGATCGGACACGACTTATTCAGACCCTTACTGATGTATTTTCCTGTGCAGACACAGAGACAGACCCAAACATTGCAGCTAATAATTATACCTCAAGCCTGGAAGAAGCATTCACAACATTAGCCCCACCCAGATCGTCTAAAAACAACAGAAAAACCCCCTCGGCCCCCTGGTTTTCCGAACAATTAAGACTACAAAGACAATACTGCCGAAACTTAGAACGCCATTGGCGCAAACAATATCATTCGGTTGACAAAATAGCCTACAAATCTGCTCTTCACAAATATAAACAGATGATAACCATAGAGAAAAACAACTATTATACTACTCAAATCGATCAGGCAAAATGCACCATGAAAAAATTGTTTCAGGTGGTGAACCAACTTGCAGCACCCTCAAGCCCTCCTACTGAAACATCTCAAACCCTCTGCAATGCACTGGCGGACTTCTTCTCCGAAAAAGTCACGTCCATATTTAAGGACTTTACTCCTAAAGCTACCATTACCAAAACAACCAATACACAAACAAGTGTGGACACACCAAGCTTCATGGAATTCACTAACATATACCCTCAACATATCCATAAACTTATTTCATCTATCAAATCAGGATCTCCTTTGGACCCCTGTCATCCAGCGATTCTTAATACCATCCCAGACATCATCACTCCACCTTTAACACACATCTGTAATTCCATGTTTTTATCGGGTTCATACCCTACCATTTGGAAAAACAGAATAATCAAACCTTTGCTCAAAAAACTATCACTTGACCCTTCATCACCTTCTAGTTACCGACCTATTGCATCCCTGCCTTTCCCAGCTAAAATTTTTGAATCCATCATGAATCAACAGCTGTCTGAATATATCCATAACAACGAACTTTTAGATGACACCCAGTTCGGTTTCAGACAGGGACACGGTACAGAAACCGCCCTGATAAAGGCTGCAGATGAAATAAGGATGACTATGGATAACGGTGGAGAGGCTGTACTCATCCTACTGGACTTATCGGCGGCCTTCGACACGGTCGATCACTCCACCTTGATCGACCGTGTCGAAGCCATCGGTATTACACACAAAGCCAAGGACCTCATTGCATCCTTTCTGGCAGACCGTAAACAGGCAGTTAAACTGGGCTCATATACTTCCCCCACTTTCACCCTCCCTTGTGGGGTTCCACAAGGCTCCTCGCTAAGTCCGACTCTTTTCAATATATATGTTTCGGACTTAGCGAGGGTAATAAAAGCCTATAACATCAACTTAACGACATATGCCGACGACACTCAGTTGGTAGTATCCATACACAGGGATGGCCCCAAAAAAGCGGCAAATTTTAAAGAAGGCATGAGGGCCATCAGTAGTTGGATGTCTTCCAACTGCTTAAAACTCAATTCCACAAAGACCGAAGTTATGTTGTTCGGCAAGATCCAGCCAACATGGTCCCCCCTTTGGTGGCCGGAGGAAATGGGCACTCCACCTGAGCCAGTCAGTAAAGTCAGAAATTTGGGAGTCATTTTTGATGACAAACTCCATTTTCACCATCATGTCAACTCAGTAGTTTCTTCATCATTTAACACACTAAGAAAAATCAAGAACATACTCCCATACCTCCCCAAAGCGGCAGGAAAAACACTCATTTCAACACTTGTGTTCTCACGCACTGACTATTGCAACACCCTCCTTCTGAACGCACAAGAAAAGGTCATCGCCAAACTCCAGATGATACAAAATGCCTCAGCTAGAATTTTACTGGGCATCTCAAAATTCAGTCCCATCTCTAAACACATTAAACATCTGCATTGGCTTCCCATCAGAAGCCGCACAAAATTCAAATCCCTCTGTATTGTCTATAAGGCAATTAACAACCTTGGACCTAAATTCCTTAAGAAATCATTTAAACCTCATATTGCCCCCAGAATGCTCCGCTCCAATACTGACCATTTGTTCAACATATCCAGAACAAGAAGTGTTAACTGGGGAGACAGATGCTTCACGAACGCCGCTGCAAGACTGTGGAACTCCCTCCCCCTAAAAATAAAGATCAGTCCCACCCTTATCATTTTCAGGAAGCAATTAAAAACATGGTTATTTTCTCAGTAATCTTATCATCCTCAGTAACCCTTTCACTCTTAGGAAGCAACTAAAGAAAGGGTTGCCGTGTCAGTATTCTCTTACCAGTTGTCTTAATTACAGCATCAGCGCCGAGACACCCCTGGGTAATTGCAGCGCTTTAAAAATCGCGTAAATAAATAAATAAAATACACAAGTTGCAAATGGTACAGCATGCAGCCGCTAGGCTTGTTTTGAAGTGACCAAAGAAATCCTCAGCATCTACCGCATTGAACACTCTCCACTGGCTACCAATTCTCAAACGGGTGCTATTTAAAGTCCTGGTAATCACCTTTAGGGCCTTTCACTCATGAGGACCAAAGTACATACAAAAGTGGTTTTCGCGTTACTATCCATTACGCACCCTTAGATCCTCCAATGCCAATTTGCTGGCCATCTGGACTTTTAGACTCATCTCGAGGGGAAGCAAATCTCTGCCAGTTCTAGGTTCCAAAGCATGGAATAAACTCCCCCCACATCTCTGTGCTATGAACCGGGAATCTGAGTTCAGAAAAGCACTGAAGACCTGGATCTTTAGTCTCCCAGACATGTGCGCTAGAGCCTTAATATGAGTACCCTGGCCATACTACTGAAAGCAGCCGGACCAGACTCTTCATCTTTTCTGGTCTGTTTCAGCGCCAAGATGCTCCTTGGAGTGATATCTGTGCGTTATAAAAACCGACTTACATTACATCACATTACAAGAACACATCTTTCTAGAGTTTTGGATAAAAGAGGAAGGTTCGATACCGGTCTAAAGTTGTTCATGTCCTCAGTGTCTAGCCCAGGTTTTTTTTAGTAGCGGCGTGACTTGTCCTACTTTGAGGCAGTCTGGGATGATTCCCGAGCTCAGTGAGCTATTGATGATCTTGCACCAGATTGGGGCAAGGGTAAGCTTCAGGTCTTTAGCCAGGTTCGTGGGAAGCTGATCTAGGAAGTGGGATGAGGGTTTAGCGGAGGCGATCAGATTGACTATCTCTTCTACCTGGATGGGGGGAAGGAGGACCAGTGAGTAAGTATGTTCACTGGGGTGTTGCCGTTTATTGTTAGCCTCATGGTCTCCGTGGGAGTGGAGGGATTTGTGCTGAGAGAGAGATCAATTTTGGCGATTTTTCCACTGAAAAAGCTGGCAAAATTGTCGTAGTGATCTTTGGACACCACTATGTTGGATGTCATCGGTTTGGATGTTTGGCTCCTAATGATGTTAAAGAGTTCTTTGGGGCGTTTTTTTGCACTGTCTAAGGCGGAGCAGAAGAAAGTTGTCTTTTTGTTCTTAATGTATTTATTGTAGTTTCTGCGTGCTGCCTTGAGTTGATCAAGGAGGAGGGAGGAGGGATTGTTCCTCCAGATTCTTTCTAAGGTTCTGAGGTGTCTTCTTTCGTCATTGATGTCGGTGGTGAACCAGGACCTGGAGGGGGTGCTTCTGGGTTTTTTTTGTTTTAGGGGCGCCAGAAGGTCCAAGGTGAGCGTCATGTTGGAGTGGTAGAGAGAGGTGAGTTCCGTGGTTGAGAGGTGCTCCGTCGTGCTTGGGAGGAGCGTGCTTAGCCCTTCTTCTAGTTTAGCCCGGGGGACTCGGACTGTGTTCCTGACCCATTTGGGAGGGGCTTGCATAGGGGGTTGAGTTAAGGCAGGTTGGTTGATATGGAAAAGTATAATGTGGTGGTCAGACCAGTCCACAGGAATGATGTAGTCCATAGTGATTGCGTTTCTGTCTGAGATGATTGCATCAAGGATCGCTCCTCTGTGGTGTGTTTCTTCTGAGCAGTGTTGGGTCATACCGTTATCTAGCAGGAGGCTGTTGAGAGATTGGATAAGCAGGTTTTTTGTTTCATTCCATCTTAAGTTGAGGTCGCCAAGAATTATACTGTTGTCGTTGCTGAGTGCGCATTGGGTGATCAGGTTAGAGAGCTGTGTTTCAAATTTGTTGGAGTTGCCTGGAGGGTGGTATAGGAGATGGCAGCGAAGCGACCTGTTCGTGTGTGACTTGATGTTGACCGACAGGCATTCGAAGGAGTTATATAGGCACTAGGAGCTTTCTGAGATGGAGAGGTCACTTTTGTGAATGATTGCTCTGCCACACCCTCTATGCTCATGTCTATCTTTGTGGATAATTGAGAACCAAGGCGGCACCAGCAGGTCCATGTTGGGGTTGGACAGGGTGTTGAGCAATGTTTCCGTGATGAAAGCTACATCTAGGTCATGGGAGAGGATAGTTTCTGCTATTTCAGTAGCATGTTTGGCGGCAGATCAACTGTTGATGAGCATGCAATTACTGGAAGGTTCTTCTTCGGGCTTCGATTTGCTGGGCTGGACTCTAGGTATGGAGGATAGGTGAGCTGGGGGTATGGTGGCTCTACGGGGGGATGGTCCCTACCCACTCCAGTAATAATTTGAATCGAGGATTTGGGAGCGGAGTTCACCGGCGGGACCTGTGCTAGGATGGGTGGAATCACATTCTGTGAGCAAGGTGTGGACTTAGGGTAGGGGTTTGTGGGTTGGTCGTATGATGCGGCGAGTGTGGTCGCTTCCTGAGGGGAGAGGTTGGGATTTGTTCTTCTAGGTCTGTCTGCACGTGATTCCGTCCCCGGTTTGGTGAGTGAAGGGCGAGATCTGGGGGGGAGGGGGTGGGTGGGGTCCAGTTGGAAGGTGGTGATTCATTCCTTCTAGGTTGAGAAGGGATGGGAGAGCTGCGGACTGTTGGGTGGGCAGATGGATTTTCGCTAGGGAGGATAAGGTTTCATTCAGGCCACAGACCAGGGTTTGTAGCTGAGCTTCCAGAAGGTTGAGGCGTTGCATCAGATTATTAGAGGGGGTGAGATGGGGAGGATGGGAGGAGCTGAGCTCTGGAGTGGAGGGGCTGTACGACATGTTGCTTCTAGAGGGGTTATGGGGAAGAGGGGGTACTGACTTAGGGTTATTGTCCATTTGTGATAGGGCTGGTGGAGTTTGAGTTTAAAATATTTCTTAAGCGCAACGTGCACCTGGCGGTTTCTTGGCGGGGTTGTGGCCCCGTTGTGATTGGGAGTAGTGTTCGTCTCTGGTGGAGCGGCTGTACTCTAGTTGGGTTGTGGTTGGTGGAGGGGGGCTGCGAATAGGTTTTGCTAGGGAGTCGGACTTCTCTTTGGGCGGATGTCTTTGCTCTGGGTGCGATCGGGGGAGTTGTGGATCCATTGTGGGTGGGAGAAAGGTTCAGCTCTGGGAGGCTGGCTGAGATGGATGGGGGGCAGGGTTCCGACGATAGGAGGAGCCATAGTTGAGGGGGACACGGGGGGTTGGAGTCACAGTGGGATGGGGGATGAGCTTGGGGAGAAGGTGCGGGCGGTATCTGATGACTTCATGATTGTTGGAGGCTTCCCGTGGGGGGGGGGGGCCGCGAATGGTGTGTGTTGTGAGATGTTGCCTTCTTTAGTGAGGGGAAAAGGGAGTCAAAGAACTCGAGGTTCTCGTTTTGTGCCTGAATTGGGATGGTGCCGTTCTCAAAAATGGTAATGGAGATGCATCCGGTAAGGGTCTGGTGTTTCAAGAGAGAGATTGTTAGTTTAGGGCTGTGATGGTAGTTTTAGAGAAGAGGAGGTGAGAGTTGAAGATAGTGACCCAGAGGTCGAGCCTGTCGGTGTGGAAGATGAAGTCCATTTTACGTTGCCCTCTAGATGGGCAGTGGTATGTGTCTACAACTAGCGTTTTGGGATGTTGCCTGATTACTTTGTGTTTAAAGTTTTTTTTCGCTTTGATGGAGAGTTTGTGGGGGAAAGTTACAGCGAAGGCATTCTGTCTGTGGGGTGTCAGGTAGTTAGGTGTAGGACACGGATATGTGTCCAATTGTAAGGCCGGGGCATCTTAGCTGGGCGGGAGGAGGAGGAGCCTCTAGTGCGAGAAGGCGGAGAATGCTGTGTCGGGTGGAGGGGTGGCCTGCTCGATGAGGTGTGTAGTGGGGTAGTAAGCGGTGAAGTCTCTCTAGTGGCGTGAGCTATTGGCTAGGCGACAAGGGATCCTCATGTGCGACCCACTTGTGCGAAGTAGGGAGAGTGTTGCGCCGGGGGGGGAAGATGATTGAGGAGGTGGAGGGAGGGGCGTTAGAGGTGAGGACTGGAGACCCCTCTGGGGGTGGGACGTTGGTGTTCCTAGGGTGAAGAAGCCTTGGGTTCCCTCAGTTGTGGAACCGTAGCATGTTGAGGGACCCCACTAACCTGGTGTTGCTGGTTCGACGGGAGTCTGTTCTGCATGGGCAGTCCCGGTCATTAGCAGTGCTTCCAGGACGGGGGCTCAGCCAGGCAACTCCTTCCCTGCGTTCCTCTTGGGGGTTTCATAAAGAGGGGAGGTCTCCCGGTTGGAATTAATTGAATAAAAGTCGCCACTCCGAGTTCTACTCCCAACTGAGGTCGGCGCTTCTTTAATGTCAATCTGGTGCCCCTGCGCTGGGCTCCGCATGTGGGGTCTGCCCCTGGTGTAGCCCGAGCCTCTCCCTGCGCTGCGGTCACTCCCATGGCTGCTCTACTCCACTCCTGTGTCAGGAGTGTTGCACTCTGATTCCCTGCTAAGGCTGGGACTACAGAGTGGGCGGTGGAGAGTTGCTGCGGCCACATTGACGTTGGAGGGGGCACCGAGAGCCTAGGACCAGAATACCTTGATCTGAGGTCATGCATGCTAATCATCCTATAATACAAGAGAAGTTGTGGATCAGTGGCGATTCCCCACTAGGGTAGGTTTTGGCCTAGGTATAAAAGGCAGAATTGTCACAAAAGTTTCCAACATTGTTAAAACAATTATACAAAGATTTGAATTGTGTATGCAAAACAAGAACTCATAAAACTGACAGGGAGGAAATAAAGCAGTGGCAAAGAAAGAAAATGCTACCGTTGTGATTGTACAGATCACCTGACATATAGCAAAAATTGTCCCACACTAAAACAAAAAAGCAGTAACTGGTATTATGGGACATCTTGCGAGTCTGCAGGAAAAATAAGAGTTGTATAAAAAACATATATGAAGACAATAAAAGTCCTGGAGATAGTGACACTGGGCCGGATTCACAGAATTAACTTAAGACAAAATCCAAAACTTACTCCCATTTTGGTATTCACATGAGGCACTTACTCATTTTGGTATTTACAGAAGGCAATTACTCATTTCGGTATACACAGAAGTTAGGAGTCCTAACTTTAGGACTCCTAAATGCCTTCTGTGAATACCAAAAGTCTTAAAGTCAAGATTTTTTTAGGAGTAGTAAAGTTAGGACTCCTAACTTTAGGACTCCTAAACTGAGAAAAATCCTAACTTTAAGACTTTCTGTATTCACAGAAGGCATTTAGGAGTCCTAAAGTAAGGAGTCCTAACTTTACTACTCCTAAACTGAGAAAAATAATAACTTTGAGACTTTAAGACTTTCGGTATTCACTGAAGGATTTTAGGAGTCCTAAAGTTAGGACTCCTAACTTCTGTGAATACCGAAATGAGTAAGTGCCTTCTGTGAATACCAAAATGGTAGTAAGTTTAGGACTTTGTCTTAAGTTAGTTCTGTGAATCGGGCCCACTGATGAGGAACCAGCAGAAACTAACAGCAGTATGAGTTTGCATGATAACTTTGTGTTAAATTTCAGTGACATGTATGTGAGAAGCAAACCTCAATGCAATATGACCTTTTGAGGTGTGCCAATTAAGATATATGAAGATTCCTGCTCACCTCTCACCAATGTCAATGAGGTTTGGAGAGAAAAATGTATTGACAGGATTGGCACACATTTATTGGCACCTGACATACATCCTGAGACATACTGGAGTAAAGATAGATATGTTAGTTTTCAGATGGTTGAACTTCTCTAAGTTCTCCTTTAGAAATAAACACACTAGGGGGAAATTATATGTAGCAAAAAAGTACCATTGGTACAAGACTGATTAGATCAAGGGAATCTGCATATTATTTTGGACCCTAACAGTGCTGAGAAAGTGTTGGGAAATTCAATGGGCAACACCATGATGGAAACGTTTCCCAGAGTATTTAGTAAGATTCTGGGGAAATTGAAAGTATTGAGGATAATATCATGCTCAAAAGCAATGCTACTCCAAAAATACATAAAGACCTGCACAAATGCTGGTAACGGATGACGTCTCGAAGAAACTAGAAAAGCTGGTGGCATTGGATGTGATTGAACCTATAGAGATCTCAGAATAGATTTGTTCTGTGTTAGTGGAACATCACAGTAATAAAAAAATGTGCTTGTGTGTGGAGTTATGCAATCTAAACAAGAATGTAGTTATTGATCGGCTTCCTTTGCCGAAAATTACTGAGATGGTGTCATTCCTGAAATGAGCTAAGTGGTTCTCAACCATAGACCAATCGTCGTCTGCATACCACCAGATCTCGTTGACACCCATGTACAGGAAATTCACCACCTTTATTATACCCCTCAGGTTTTTCCAATTCAAAGAGATGCCGTTTAGATTGTCATCAGTGGCTGCGGGTTTTCAAAGGCTATTGTATAGGTTGTATGGGAAGGAAAATTGAATGATTTCTTTTCAAGGTGACACTTTTATATTTGGAGCTAATTGATTCACCCATGATGAGAGATACTGGAGGACAATGGGCTCACTGTGGAGTTTGCCAAAAGAAGAAAGGAGTGTTCATTACCTGGGGCATGTGATTAGTGAGGGGGAAATAAGCCTAAACCCTCATTAATCAATGCTATCAATGGGGCCCCCATGTCTTTTAGTAAGGAAGAAGGAAGGTCATTTTTAGGAATGCCAGGGGACTGTGCAAAATGTATTCCAAATGTGCACAGCATCAGACAATTGGTAAAAAAAACACAACATTTATATGGAGCCCACAATGGAAGGTGGAGTTTCCTGGGATCAAACAAGATATGGCAAACATTTGGCAGTATTGACCCTTGGTGGGATTTTCATAACCACACATGCCAGTAACAGAGGATTTGGGGTGGCGGTAACCCAAAGGGACACTAAGGGTAACTAAACTGTCATTTTGTTTGCTTCCAGATCCCTATCACCAACAGAGGAAAAGTATCCTATCACTTAAAAGGAGGAATTAGACCATTTCCGAGGTTTTATCTGGGGTAAATAAATCACTATACAATGTGACCACAAAACCCTTATTGAAATTGTTAACTACAGAGGGGAGTGTGACCGTTTCTGCGAGATTTGCGAGACTGTCCATGCACATAAGGAACTACATTTACTGTATTGTGTATGCAACTGGTAGGGACAATGTGGTAGCGCATTGCCTATCTAAGATGCCTTATGCATTGGAGGAATGTAGGGATGACCCCAAGGATGACTTCTGTGTTGAGTTGGTGCATGATTGGGGGATGCCTGCTATACAAATAGAATAGGAAGAAGGAGCATGAAAAGGTTGTGGTTCTGCAAAAAATGTTGAAGTCTATGTATGAGGGTTGGCCAAGGAAATAACAGCTTGATGGAAATTTTAGACCATTTTGGGAAGGCAGGTCTGAACTTACAGCAGAAAAAGACTTACTTCTTAGAGGAAGCAAAATAGTTACTCCAAGTGGGTTGCATGAATTGATTTTGGAACTTTGTCATGAGGGGCATTTTGGAGTGGTAAGAACAAAGACTGTGATAAAAGAACTGTTTTGATCCCCAGGAATAGACTTAGCTGTAAGGAGGTTTGCCAGAGTGTGTGCCAGTTGTTCCTCTGCTGATAAGTGTTACTCATGCTAAGACCACCTATGAGCGAATGTCTCCTTACTAAGCAGACATAGGAGTGCGTGCAGTGCATGTGTTAGATCCGATTGTGAGCTGCAAGAATACACAATTATGTTAATTGATTTATTCTTTAGATGGTCGATAGTGGACAGACAATGTAGGAGTTACTGGACTAATCATTTCTGTCAGAAAGAATATCTGCTGCTCTTTTGAGCGATAATGGTGTGCAATTTGTCTTGAATAGATCAAAAACATATTTTGAGAGAGTAGGAATCAAAAATAAGACCACTTCTCTTTACAATTCAAGTGGAAACAGTATGGTGGAAAGGCTCAACTGTGTGATTAAGGGTGTAAATCAGTCTGCTGTAAGGAGACACTGTGGGCCTGAATCACAAAGGTAATCTGAGACTGTGTCTAACTTTATGACTTTTGGTATTCACATACCTCATTTACGAGTCGTATCTTTGTGTTCACAGTCAGGATGGAATCTCCAACTTGGGCCGGAATCTCTGCACTCGGGCTCGGGACAGATGAAGTGTAATCAATGGGCTGGGTAATAATTTTTACAAAAAGGAACATTAGGAATGTGAGATAAAGTTCACTCCTTTGCATTGTGGAACATGCAGCACACAATAAGAGCTCAACACTGAGGGGAGTGCAAATTGTGGACTGCATGTACCATAATGCAAAGAAGCAAACCCTTTCTGGGATGTGATGTAGGGTCTAGCAATACCTTTTCCCCTACCCAAACTGATTTTTATGACCGCCTCCACCATTTATCTCACGTTCCGGCCCATTGATTACACCTCATCTGTCCTGAGCCAGGGATTCTGGCCTGCGTGCGGAGATTCCTGCCCAGGTGAGGAGATTCCTGCCCGGATGCAGAGATTCCAGTCCCGGTGCCGAGATTCCAGCTCGAGCCGGAGATTCCGGCTCGACTGCAGATGTAAATATACGACTTGTGAATGACCTCTGTGAATACTAAAAGTCGTAAAGTTAGACTTTTGTCTCAGATTGCCTTTGTTAATCGAGCCGTCTGATTGGCAGAATGAAGTGAGGAAGGCGGTATGGGCATAAAGAGTGACTACTAATGAATCTTTTGCATTTTCGCCATTTTTGATCATGAGGGGGAGGACTTCGAAGAGTAAATACAATCCTGCATGGTTGTGTGATACAAAGGTGGAACAATAGTCACCGGATTTGGTGGGGAAAAATTTAAGTGGCACTTGTGATAGAAGGAAATCTTACTATGATGCCAAACATGGAGCAAAGCAAGTTCAGGCGAGAATCGGTGATTTGCTATGTGTAAAATAAAAAACAATAAAGTTCTCAAATGAAAGGGTCAATGTTTTGCACCTGAGGAAGTTGTGAAGGTTTTACAAAATGCAGCACGGGTGAGTAGTGGTACACTATGGAACCTCAAAAGTGTGGTATTGGGTTCAAAAGAGTTATGCAAGGAGTATGGAAAGGATGTGTGTCGTGGTGAGATGTTCAATGGCTGGAGGATGATGACAAATTGCCAGATACATCTGGAAGTGCTCAGTCAGCACCGGTGAATGATGACAATTATTTATTATTTTTAGAGTTTTCTATAGCGCGAACAAGACTCAAGGTAGGGTAATAGAGCACTTTACAAAGTGAGCAATGCATGAGTAGCACATTTAGTAAAACATAGCATACATGAACAACGCATACAAAGTAATAACATAGCATAACAAAGTTCGGGGGATAACCGTAGAGTAGAGAACTGTTCTGAGCAAAAAGAGTCAATTCGAGATTGTGCACGTCTTAGCTTCGAAAAGTCAATGGACGGAGAGTTTAGATGGATGTATAAGGTTTCAACGCATGCTTTTACAACGCAGGTATTACAACGCAAGTCGTTACAACGACTTGCGTTGGGGGCGCTGGATAGTGGAATAGTTTAATTTTCTATTCCAACTCCAGTTCACGTGGATAGTAGGGAAGGTGTTGGATAGAAAATTAAACTATTCCCTATCCAACAGCACCCTCCAGCGAAAGTCGTTGTAACGACTTTCGTTGTAATTCCTGCGTTGTAATGGTAGTGCGTGGTAAAAGTTTCGTTGTAAACGATGATCTCCGTTTAGACAAGTTTGAGGTTGTAAGCTGGTGTGGTGTTTGTGTGGGATTTAAGGGAGGAATTTGCTCATCAAGAATGATTTTGTTTCCTTTTTGAAGAGGGGTGTCGAGGCAATTTTTATGATGGATGGCGGAAGTGAGTTCCAAATTCTTGGCGACGGTCCAGAAAATGCTCTGTTGGAGGTTTTAGGCTTGTTGAACCGTGAGGGTTTCAGGAGTAGAATATCTGCGCTCCTAGAATATCTGTTTACTCCAGATAGTGTACGTTTTTGGGGTAGGTACTTGGGGGTGTTGTGGTGTAGCGCCTTGTGAGTGATGCACGCCATCTTGAGGTGAATACGAGCTTCATAGGGTAGCCAGTTAAGTGCCTTCAGGTGAGGCGATATTTGGTCAAATTTCCAAGATCCAGTTATGAGTCTTGCTGTGGCGTTAAGACAGGCTTTTAGAGGGACGGTAGAGATTTTGGGAAGCCCTGAGAGGGTAGAGCATCCGTACTCCAGCCTTGATATGACTAAGGACTGAACTGCAGTTTTGAGGTCTGACTTAATTTTTCTAAGAAAGCTGAAGTGAAAGCGGGCATTTTTAGTCATCAAGTTGATGTGAGCTTGCATGTTAAGATTCTTATCTAATGTGATTCCAAGTGGTATTGTGGAGTCCACCAACGTTGGCATGCAGTTCAGAGCATTGATGGGAATGCACAGCTTGATTCAGGTGTTTCACTTGCTGAATGTGGTGAGGAGGTGAGGAATATCAACTGGTGTAGTGTGCTGGGATCTGATGTTAGTCAAGAGGGCACAGAAAAAATTGGAGCACTAAAAGAAGAAGGGAATTATTAAGGTGGTTCAAGAATTATGTAGTAGGTTAGTGCATTTACATTTTTCTTTTGTTTCTTGATTTGCAAATATATATATATTAACAAAACTCACTGTGCACATCCAAGGACAAACAATATCAACTACGGAATCCAAGAAGCTTAGTTAGCTGTGATTTATTTTAGCAAAGAATCAGCAACTCATACATGTATATATTCCACAGAACGTATCAACTTTCAACATAGAGAGATACAACGGCACTCGTCATGAGCTTCTTTTTAATTTATTTATAGGCGTAGGAATGTATGTCGGCGCATATTGATCGCGCCTGGCAACCTTGTCCACGACAATGCACGCCATCCTGTGTGAGAATAAATACAACAGTGATATTAAACATAAAAAATAGACTTCGGTTTCTAGGGAATGCTAAGGCTATTGCCATCTTTCAGTGAATAAAATTCAAGGCCTATTGCCACAATCCTATCCAAAATTGATCCACTCCTTAATCAATTCATTATATAGCCTGCAATTACATAAAGTCTTAATTTGTGTTCACTATACTAGGGATAGTTCCGCACATTTATCTCACAAATTTTGAATATCCAGAGAACATTCTCAATATACATATTCTTAAAAACAATATGTCAGCCAAATCTCCCAGAATCACCCTGGACAAGAACCTGAATATGAAAAATCATATCAGCAATGTGTGTAAGGGAGCTAACCACTTGTTGAGGAGAGTTAGAAACATCAGACTATTCCTTCCACAATCTGATTTTAAGCAGACTACGGCAGCGCTACGCCCTGTGGCCTTCCCAAATACACCCTGGCTCCACTAAGGGCATCACTGAACGCTGTGGCTAGTCTGGTTACAGGCCCAAAAATAAATGAGCGCATATTCCCAGTCTTAAAATCTCTTAAATGGTTGCCCTACGAAGCTCGAATTCAGTTAAAAATAGCCATTCTGGTGCACAAAGCCCTTCATTTGAAAACTCTCAGGTACCTAGCACAAAAGCTTGAATTATCCTGTTGTGGTAGAGCTTCAAGAAGTGCGAACACTTTACATTTGAAACCCCTAATCCTGAGCAAAAAGAGAACTTGTCACCCTGCTTTCTCTGGCGCTGCCCCAAAGATTTGGAACTCTCTTCCACCGGAAGTATGCAGAATCTCCTCAACGACTGCATTCAACTGGAAGCCAAAAGATTCTTAATGAATACATTTTTACCTTAACTGGACTAGGTCTCACCTGCTCGAAGTCATTGATCACACAACCGTTGTACCATCATTTGATACTGCTCTCCTCTAACACATGCCCCCCTTCGTAGCCCGCTATATATCTGCCTTATGTACTACTCTCCTTGACCCAATTGTCTTGTAATTATGCGATCATTCTTGTTTCCTATTCGTACCTGATGTCGATGTTGTATTTATGTCCTTCCTTCCATACTATTGTAAAGCACTCTAATATCCCCCGGGATCTTGTTCGCGCTATATAAAACTTTATGAATAAATAAATATGTCTCTGAAACCAATTTCAATAATTGCCTGTTATGAAACTCATATTTCGTGGGAATTCAGAATTGGATCGTATTCATTTTAAAAGCCAGGACCTGTTTGTAATCCTCTTTCACAGTCCCCTGTCACATATAAAAAAACACTGTGCTTAAATAAATACCATAATCTTTATATCGCTCTAATTAGGCATATATCTATGTCTACAGATTTTCGAATAAATGCATTACAAAAAATATGGAGTGAAAATGGATGCGTATGTATTTAGCATATCATATTAAAGTGCTTTGCGCAAACATGTGCCTAGAGACTTAAATTATTGCCAATAATGACACTTTTCATTATCCAAATAGATATAGCTGTCATAAAAAACCCTATATAAAATAGTATAAAACAAGTCTTACAGTTTTCTTAATATCAGTTATATAAATAATATCTACATTACCCTTAGCAAGTTTCTTAAAAAATGTAAGTTCCCTAATGTCTCACCATATACGCTTATTAACCCAATGAAGTGCTTTCCAAAAACTTTAAATCATATAACAGTGCCTAAGGGGAATGTGTTCTTCCTAACTCAGTTTGAAGAAGACATGTATATAATTCTTCATCCATATTAAAACCAAACAGTTATTTACTGTCTACCTCCAACATACTTGATGTTTCCAATGTACGTAACTCCTTCTCCCTCTCTCCACCCCTCTTCCTCTTGGAGACGTATGCTATACAGCTGTATCTTAAATCTGTAGGTTTACTTTGATGGATGGTATTTTTCAAAGTGGCTTGCAATGGTGTAACTCCAATCTTCATTTGTAATCGCTCTTATGTGCTGCAATATTCTTTTTTGCACGGGCAAGATGGTACTCCCTACATACATTTTCTGACAAGGACATTTAAGTATGTGCACAACAAAGTTTGAGATGCATGTTATGTTGCCCCTAACTTTGATTTTTTTCTTAAATGGTATGACTAGCATTGCCAAATTCTCTCCGTTTTTACAGGCTTTGCATCTGCATTTCCTAAAACCATCCTGTTCCATGTTTTATGTTCTTTATTATCAATGTTGTATTTATTCACACACAAGTTGGTCGTGAACAAGGTTGTCAGGAGCAATTTAAACGCGTCAATATACATTCCTGATGTAAAAAAATAATTAAAACTCAACGAGGAGTGCAGTTGTATCTCTGTATGAAGAAAGTTGATATGTTATTTGGAATACTGAAGGCTTAGCGGAAGCCGTGTCTTGATGGCACCACCGATTTCAGGAAGCACGCCAGCAGCCGCACTGTACAATGGAAACAATACATATGGCTGCAATAAATACCTGCATTTTTACCAAGAACTTTGCCAGTCCTTTGTTGCACCAATTAAATTATCCTTGCAGGGATTTAAACGTGTTACTTTCAATAAAAATTGATTGAGCACTGAAGAAGGCAGAAGGGGGAAATGCAGTTGCTCAGAGTAAACCATGAATGTCGTGTGCGTGCTCCATGCCTGTTTTTTAGCTTTAATATTTTCACGTGATTCACCCTCACATTACCAGGACAAAGCAGCCATCCAGAGTTTGGCAGCAGGGTGAAACCTTGGATATATATATATATATATATACATATATATATATATATACATATATATACATGTATATATATTTTTTTTTTTTTGCTCAAACGACTGAAAGACTATGAACAAACGATCAGACGAAGAAAACAAAACAAATTTGATCGTGATGAACAGGACTATGCGACAGGACGCATACTGACTTTTGCACGAAAATACGATAACGCCCGAAAAAAACTAAACAAAGGCGGTGCTACTGTCAGTGAGGGCCAAGAAACTTCTGAATCAGAAGAAGAACTATCTGAAGATGAACGACCTAATACAGGAGCTGGCTCTAGTGGACAAAATGTGGAGATTGAGACAGACCCTCCGTTTTTTCAAGAATACAAACTTATCAGAGAAAGTCGTCAAAGATCAACACAACAGACGCACACTCCGGTACAACAAAAATCGAAAAACCAAAAAGGCGGAAAACAAGGCGGGGCAAGAAAGGTGGCAGAAGAAGTGCCAACACAGAGAGAAACCAGGAGTCAACGGAACAAGAACAAAAACAAACATTAAACAAAAAACCGTTCCAAACTGTAGTCAATCTCTCCAACAGAATCTTGACCCAGGAAGATCAAAAAGTCTTGGAATTGGGTCCCACTTTTTGTCCTACTACAGGATATGACTATGCCAGTGTTCGTATAGACCTCTTCAAGTTCATACGAAAATTAAAATTTCAAAATATTTTCTTGATCAACCCTACAGAAGGAACACAAACATCTAATACCGCGGCTAATGATAAAGAATTTACAGAGACACAATTCACAGTAAACACCTTTCGAGCATTATCAACGATGCAAGCACTTGAAAATCTGGGCGCCGGAGAATCTACAGTGCCTAATACTCAGGAATATCTAGAACAAGCAGGCATCAAACAAGTAAGCGGGAATAGCAACTTCAAAAGGAAATCGGGAAAAATACCACACACATCTTTTGATGCTATAGACGTTTTTAATGAAGCTGTCATTGCAGACTTAAAAAACCTTGCAAAACATACAAACAAAGGAATTGAACACTACAACATCCCACGAAAGTGTTGGGAAGCATTGAAAACTTTGAAAAATGACAAAACCATCGAGATCAAACCATCAGATAAAGGTGGCAATATGGTGATTTTTACAAAAGAACATTACCAAAGGGCAGCAATGCGGCAACTGGAAGATGTTGAATGTTATACTCAAATCCAACGTAACATCTATGTGGAAAGTATAACAAAATACCATCAGCTATTAGACCAATGGAAGGAGGAGGGTATGTTAAACAACGAGGAATACCTCTTCTTGTACTGTGATGAACCAACCCTACCAACTTTCTACCACTTGCCAAAAATCCATAAACACTACAAGAACCCACCAGGAAGACCCATTGTGGCTTCAATTAACAGCCTCCTGGAGAACACAGAAATGTATGTAGATTCCTTTCTATCTCCTCTTGTGAGAAACCTGGTGTCGTATATACAAGACACACAGGACTTACTCCGACATATAGAAGGGGTCAGATGGGAAGAGGAACTATAGCTTATAACCCTTGATATCACGAGCTTATACACCTGTATCAGTCAGCCTGATGGTCTAAAAGCGATAAGATGGCTTTTGGGTCAAAAACATCCAAAGTTTACTCAACACAATGAAATGCTGCTAAATATGGTCTCATATTGTCTTCATAACAACATTTTCACATTTGGAGGGCAACTGTACCGACAAAACAGGGGTACAGCGATGAGTACGTGCTTCGCCCCCAGCTACGCAAATCTTTTCGTCGGCTGGTGGGAGAAGCACGTAGCCTGGGGGGAGGCCAACGACCAATGGCTAGACAGGATCGTACTTTGGTCACGGTATATTGACGACCTTTTTATTATTTGGAGAGGTGATCGGTCCTCGGCTGAGGAGTATATCGCATCCCTTAATAATAATGATCTAAACCTGATATTTACAGGGAATATTAGCAACAGTACGGTCAATTACCTGGACCTACAGGTCTATATTGAGAATAGTACCTTACTAACCAGTCTTTATCGAAAACCTACTGCGGGAAATTCAGTCCTGCACGCAGGTAGCCATCATCCAACCAGCTTGATTAAAAGCATACCCTACGGGGAACTGTTGCGCTTGAAGCGCAACTGTACCACCGAAGAGAGTTATGCAGCTGCCAAGGATGACGCACTGGAACGCTTTAAAGACAGAGGATATAGGAGAGGATACCTTAAAACTGCTGTAACAAAGGTGCAGAACATTGAGAGGAAAACATTACTGTCCTCTAAGAACAAAACAACAAAAACTGATGGAAAAACTGTACGAATGATCACCATGTACAATGATAAATCTGCCCAAATAATTCAAATCTTTAAAAAGAACTGGCATATCCTCCAAACTGATAATATACTGAAAGGTCACATTCCGGAACGCCCTCCAATTACATACAAAAGATGCCCTTCAATTGGGGACCATTTAATACATAGCCATTTCACTAAACTGAATACAGCACAGAATAAATTTGGGATCAATGGCTTTTTTCCATGCCGGAAATGTAAAGCCTGCAAATTTAGCAAAAAAGTTACTACTTTTGAAGGTAGGCCAGGGGACTCTAGGCCCATTAGAACTATTAAACAGTTTTATAACTGTAATTCAGAATACACAATTTACTGTCTCATCTGTCCATGTAAAAAAAGATATATTGGCAGTACCAAGAACCCCACAAAAAAACGAATACTAGAACACATGCGGGCTATCTCAAATAAGGACCCGACCTAACCCGTCGCAAGACATTTTGAACTATGTCATCAAAGCAACAGGGATCTGTTGCAGTATTATTGCATCGACGGTGTAGATAAACATGAAAGGGGAGGAGACAGGTTGAAAAAACTTAGAGTCAAAGAGTCCCGTTACATCATAGAGCTACAAAGTATGAGTCCGATTGGACTCAATAACGATGAAGAACTTTGGACCCACCTTGAGTAACAAGTGATACGGCTATATCAAGTGGAAATATATCAGCCTCACTGTGTAAATAGAGATTACTTTCAGTTCCCTGAAATGCTTTACTTAGAAAACTACTGCTTAAAATGAAATAAAAGAAAAAAGACCTAATTAGCAGCTAGTCTTTTCCTAAACATACATTAAATAATAAGCCCATCCAGGGCTCAATTCTGAAACCTTAGCAGGTCTCATGACAGAGAAACTGGTTTTGATTTACTGATTATCTGTAGACATTTTCCATGTTTTCCACTGACCCTGCTATGGTTAAAACTAGAACAGGCGACATATATTGAACATAATGAATTTCTTGTTTGTAATATATGCCTGCTCAAGAAGTGTATTTATATATATATTTTTGTTCCTTAATATTGGTTGTAATTATGTTCAGTTTTTTGCACTTGCACTTTACAAATGAATTCATGAGTTTTGTACATTACGTTTACCCACTAGAAGATGGCCGCCAACCAACTTACACCATTAGGGTCGGTGGCATGTCCGTCTTGTATCTTCATGGCTATGACGATACATGGTGGGTTTAAAATGGTTGTGTTTTACAATTTTTATCGACATTGAAAAAGCCGCGAGGCGAAACAATTCATGCTCCAAGCTTGGTGTCGTTGTGCGAGATGCACTCAAGCAGAGATGAGGAGCTCCAAGCCTCAGCTCCACTTAAAAGGTAAAAAGGCTCCAGCCGGCTGTTACCTTTCACAGTCCTGCTTACATCTTAGCCTTACGCGTTTCGAATTACTTTCTTCATCAGAGGCTGATGGTGAAGGAAAGCAATGTGCATTTTCCAACCACATTCCTTTTATTGCCAAATAGCGCGCCCTCTGATGGGCTGCTCTTGATGAGACTGCGCAATGTTTCGTGGCAGTTGTAGTGGGGAAAAATTATTTGCATCCATTTCATCCTCGTTGCTTCTTTATACACTGTTGGTACATTCAAGCTCATGGATTGAGCCCCAGTCAGCGTTGCTTTCTAAATCCAGCATCTATGCTCCATATCAAAGGCTCGGGGGATACTCACCCCTGTGGCTCCCTGCTTCATAGGGTGGTGCATCTCGGCGGCACGACCGCCGCCTCAATATTCATGCTCCAAGCTTATTGTCGTCCTGCGAGATGCACTCAAGCAGAGTTGAGGAGCTCCAAGCCTCAGCTCCTCTTAAAAGGTAAAAAATCTCCTGCCGGCTGTTACCTTTCACAGTCCTGCTTCCATTTTAGCCTTAAGCGTTTCGAATTACTTTCTTCATCAGAGGCTGATGGTGAAGGAAAGCAACGTGCATTGTCCAACCAGTTCCTTTTATTGCCAAATACCGCGTCCTCTGATGGGCTGCTCTTGATGTGACTGCGCAATGTTTTGTGGGAGTTATATTCGGGGGGAAATTATTTGCATCCATTTCATCCACGTTGCTTCTTTATACACTGTGGGTACATTCAAGCTCATGGATTGAGCCCCAGTCAGCGTTGCTTTCTAAATCCAGCATCTATGATCCATATCAAAGGCTCGGGGGATACTCAACCCTGTGGCCCCCTGCTTCATAGGGTGGTGCATCTCAGCGGCACGACCACCGCCTCAATATTCATGCTCCAAGCTTATTTCTTTATGAGTGCTCTGCCACTATTTCTCTCTCCTTCAGCCCTGAAGAGCTTGTCGCTTTGCACCTGACTCCTGTTGCCCCTGTGCCAGCCTCTTACCGGAGTTCAAGTACGTCGTCGTTAGCGAGAATCCTCCCATTCTCGTCTCATGAACATTCTCTCTCCTTTTATTTGGTTGGGGGCTCTCAACAGGAATACGGGGGACACGCCTGTCTCGTAGCATTTTTAAAAAATCCTTCCTTTACAGTTGCTGGCGTTCTTCCTCAGTGTTGGTGTTACCGATGGCAAGACGTCCACAACGCCTCATGGAAAATGAACAAAAACACCTCATTGAATAAAAGAGAGATGGAATGGGCACTCAGTTGGTACTTCACTACGATGTTATTCTGTTACCAGTGCCACAAACGTCTTGGCATTTCGGCTGCCAGACACAGCCTTGTTTATGACTACAAGCACAATGTGCTTTCCTACAATTTACATTTTATTAAATAAACATAGCAAGAGGACAATTGAGGCGTTATTTTTGTACTCGCAATGTTACGCACGCATCAGTGCCATCTTGTAACATATATGCAGGCACATTCTTTACATTGCTTTCAAATCTCAAGAAGAGGTTCTTGTAAGTTAAAAAACACTTTGAATTGGAAAGTTCCCCCTATTCAAATTCTCATGTTGAATTTCAAATTTACAGTAAGCAAGTGCCTATTTGTCCATTGCTGCCATCTCCTACTCGCAATTTTCCAAAAACTCACAGCAATTAATTTATGTGCAAAACATAGAAAGTGCTAAACCAGTCTAAAGTGCATGTGGTTAAAAAACTGCTCTAGTTTTTCCAAAGTCCAAATTTCCACACAGATTTTATATTTTCATATTCCATCTCTTGTTTCAAATTTCTGTCTCCAGTTTATTTGGACATGAATTAATACCCAATTGATATGGTCTACTGAATATATGTAATGCTTCAATTGTATAATTTTGGTTAAATTCTGCTTCCTAGCTCCCAGTTTACCAAGAAATTAAAGAGCTAAAATCTTTACTCTATGTGACTAAGGTACTACCCCTAACTAATAAAGTGCTCACGTTGTATTTTTCTTGTCCTCTTCTATTCTATACATCTGTCTTACCTCTTGTGATGAATGTGCTCAACTAGATGCAAGTATCAATAAAGGCAGATAAACAATTCGTCATCCACATTAAACCATTTGGCTCCTTACTATGCAATTCAAGAATAGTTTTCTCAACTCCCTCTATTTATCTCCACGTACACGTCTTCTAGACACTTGTGCTATACAGCTGTATCTCATTGGTGTTGGATTGCTCTGGTGTTCTTTCTCAAAATGTCTACCTACGGGGTAACTACGATCTTTATTAATTATGGCTCTCCTGTGTTGTAATATTCTTTTGTGCACTGGTAGTGTGGTGCTACTGACATAAACTTTGTTACCGGGACACTTCAAGATGGAAACCACATAGCCTGTTTTACAGGTTAAAAATCCCCTTATATTTACAGTTTTATTAAAAACTGTTTTAAAAGCTGAAATATTTTCCCCATGCTGACATGCCTTACACTTCAAACATTTTCTAAAACCTTCTTTCTGTTGAAGCCAAGTTTGTTGTGGTGTACCACCCAGGCATTCGCTCCTCACTAGATAATCCCTCAGTAATTTGGGTTTCCTGTATGTAATCAGTGGATTTTTCATTGTCTGCTGTCCTAATACCAGATCTCTAAAAAAAGTGTCTGTATTTTTTTAAATGATATTGTATTTTCATATTTTCAGTATTATATGTTGTTAGAAACCTCTGTATGTTACGTGGTCCCCTGTTCTTTTTTCTCTTAGCGGTTTTCGATTGTTCAAACAGTACATGTCTCTGTTCATATTTCTCACTCTTTTAGACGTTGTCTCCAAAATTGTAAGTGAGTAACTCCTTTGGCTAAAACTACATTTCATCTCACTCTCTACTTTGCCAAAGTCTTCTAAAGTAACGCATGCCCTCTTAGCCCTTAAGAATTCTCCAAAAGGGATGCTTTTATAAGAGGTGTTGGGTGTGAGCTACTGGAGTGTAAAACTGTATTCCCTGCCATTGGTTTTCTGAAGACTATGGTGTCTAAATTGTCTTCTTTCACCCACACGCTTATGTCCAAAATCCTATAGTTATTTTACTTTTATGGCCCACAAAGTACAAATTCAAGTCATTCTCATTCAAATCATTGATAAATCAATCGTCTTTGTGTCTCCGTACTGTGCCATAGTACGAAGATGTCATCGATAAATCTCAGCCATATACAAATCTTTTCTGACCATTGTTCCAATTTCAGCCCCGGAGCACCTGCTCCTCCCACCAGCTAGATGTAAATTAGAATAACTGAGGGCGAAGCAGGTAACCATGGCTGTCCCCTATTCTTGTTGGAACAATTCATTTTCGAACAAAAAGATATTCTTTGTCAAACACCACTCCATCATATCCAATGACATCCGATTGTGCTCTGCGAATCTCATAGGTTTCATTCTTAAAAAATGTTCTGTGTATAACGTGGAAATATCCAAGGTCATAAGAACCATATTCCGTTCCCATTTGACATTGTAGATATGTTTCAGAAGGTCCACTGAACCCGTTAGAATTATGGAAGGGTTTTAACGATCAGATTTAAATAGGAATCAATGTACTTGAAGACACTTTCAAAGAGACTGGTCGTCCTTGTGGATTTTTTTATGTTTTATGAACTTTGGGGATCATATAGATGACAGGAAGGACTGGATGTTCCTGTTGTAAAGAGCGATATTCGTCCGAGCTCAGTAGTTCCTGTTCTTTCCACATGTTTAATTGTTTAAAGAATTTTTCTTTTACTCTTTCATATTCATTCAATGTAATCCTCTTATAGCATTCTCTGTTATTGAGTTGGCTTAATGCCTCATTTCTGTAAAGACCTCTTCCCCACAATACAACATTTCCCCCTTTGTCAATGGTTTGACTAATACCTCAGATCTCTCCCTGATCTTGTTAACTGTTTGGAAAAAAATTCTTTCTTTTGGATCACATTGTTTCTTACTGTTTCCCATTTCTTTATAAAAATGTCTCACATTTCTTATGACATTCTCAAAAAAGGTGTTCAAATTGTCCATACTCAATTGGGGTATATACCTGGATTAGGTAGGAAGGGGGTAGTAATTCTTACTCCCAAAGTCAGTTTCAAGGAGCTTATAATGATCGTATTAGACGATTCTTCTTGCTGGTCCTCATTATCATTCTGTAAAGACCACATGTCTTTCAAGACTGATAGATCCGACACTGTCAGGTTTGATGGAACTGTTGGAGTGATTATTCGCTCCATTGCTTGAGTTATGTTATGTTAATATAATTTATTGAGTGCACATATACCCGGAAGAGTCTTGGCACTGAAAACTAAAAGTAAGCCTGTAAAAAGTGGAACCTAATTCTGGAACAACCATGTTTTAACACCCTTTCTAAAAGAAGAAAGTGAGCTTGCAGCTCTGGTGTCAATTGGAAGCGTATTCCATAGTTTAGCCGTGACATAAGTAATGCTTCGGCCTCCCCAACTGGAGGTGCGAATCCTTGGAACCATCATAAGTGTGGCGCCAGTGGATAGTAGCTGTCTGGCAGGATGGTACCAGGAGAAAAAGTTTTTAGGAAACACTGATCCGGTATGATTCAAGGCCTTATATGCTAAGGATAGCGTTTTTAACTTGATACAATGTGCCACAGGAAGAAAATGGAGTCTCTGGATTTCTTTAGAGACTGACTCATACTTAAGGATATTAAATAGCAGTCTTGCGGCTCCATTTTGTACCATCTGCAGTTTTTTTAATATTGTTTCTGCATATTCAGGTAGAGTCCATTGCAGTCGTCTAACTTTGACAGCACAAGTGCAGTCACCACCGTCCTCCTGGAGTCAACGGGGATATAGGGCAGAATCTTCTTCAGTTTCTTAATTAGATGGTAGGTGGCCAACATAATAGCATTGGTCTGCTGAGAGAAAGTTAGTTTGTTGTCAGTCAGTACTCTGAGATTTTTTGCCTTTTCTACTGGTTTTGGTAAACCACCCATCTCTGCCGGCCACCAAAGGCCGTCCCTTTTGGGTTGTAGAGTCCCAAAGATCACTACTTCATTTTTTTCCGAGTTAAGTTTAAGACAGTGCTAGCCCATCCATCTCTTAATTTCCACCATACAGTTTTGAAACTAAAGTGCTGGGGAGGCTTGATCTTTGTATGCTGCAACCCCGATCCTGTGTCATTGGCATATGATGTTAGACTGAAACCAAAATGCTGGACGAAAGGGGCCAGTTCTGATACACAGATGTTAAACAAGGATGGGCTTGGGAGGGATCAAGTAAATAATTTTCTTGGATAAAATGAGCTAACTGTTTATTCATGATTTTCTCCACAATTTTGGCTGGAAATAGCAGCCTGGCAATTGGGCGACAGTTGTTCAGGTTCGATGCGTCCAGATTAGGTTTTTTTATCAGTGGAAGGATTGATGCATCCTTCCATAGAGCAGGAAAAATACCAGACGTGAACATGCTGTTAAATATTTATGTGAGAATAGGACTCACCTCCTTCGCTATATCTTTCAAAACTGCGGGGGGACAAGGATCCAACGGGGATCCAGATTTTTTTTCCCTAATGTGTTTTTCCACTAATTCAGGAGATACCTGTGAAAAGCTCCGAAAATTCTTTTTTTAGGGATTTGAACTCCGAAATACCTCAGTTGGTTCATTTGTGAGGGTGGCTTCAAATGAGTTATAGATATCTTTAACTTTATTCCTAAAGGTGTTAGCAGTGTCATCACAAAAGCGTTGATATTCTTTGTGGATGTCTTATTAGGTAGGGAGGAGAGCTTCTTTACTAGCCCAAAAAGTTCTAAATCCGGACTGGTGGAATTCGTATAACATTTAAATCAGACTTTAAATTGTACACATGTTTGGTTGGGATTGTTGTGTTGGCGCGGTAATTGTGTGAGTGAATTATGGGTGTAGTAGTGCACAGTGGTCCGTGGGTGTCTCGTGATTGGTAGGTGGCCTCACAGACAGGGGGGAGGAGTTTTGCGGGTTTAATTAAGGAATTTAAAAAGTGGTGCTGTATGGCCGGTTCACGCAGGTGCGGAACACATCATTCGGAGGTGGAAGTTTAGTTGTGAGTGATCACGGAGTGGACAGGTACGTGTTTAGTTGGATGTTGAAATAGTGTTAGGAGGTGGCGAGTTGGTATTTAGAGTTTTCAGCATGAAAGCAGGGAGTATCTGGTAAGTGCGAATATGAGCGAGTGGTTTGAGGAAGATGAATGTTGTAGATGGGTAAATTAGAAGGGAGGGGCAATGAGATGGAGTTTGTGCAGAGTTGAGCGGGCATGGGCTTGTGCGAGGAGAGTAGCGGGGTGTGGTTACGAGTCAGTCGGGATCTGCGAGTGTTATGGATGGCCCTTTGAGAAGGAGGCGAATGTTGATGAGGGATGATTTGTCGTAAGTTAGAAATGGGGAATAACACATGGTTTATTATCAAGACACAATCTAGGGGTGGAAAGGATAATGGTGTGCTAGTAATTGACAGCAAAATGTGTGTCGGGTAGTACTGGGCATAAAGATTTTGTTTAATTTGGAGAAAAGATATTGTTTTAAAGATTCTTCATGTTACACGGAGGAAAGGTAGTAATGGTGGTTCTCTTAATGTGTTAACTTACAGTTACCCCTGATGAAGGGCTCGGATAAGCCCGAAATGCATTGGGTTGAATAAAAGACATGCTGCTCTGAACGACTCTTTGCAATGTTTGTTCGTGTTTAAGAAGAGGTCCGGATGGGCACACTTGAATATGGGAAGTGCCAGAAATGCAAGATACCATACATGTGGATTTTAAAAGGAAAACATCAGAATCTTTGAATATACACAGTAGATTATTTTGTTTGAACATGGAGAAAGCATTGAGTGGAATCGCTAAATAGGATATTTCATCCATTTAAGCAGTGCGTCTGGGAATGGAGCGTCACCGTGCTCCCCACATTGACTGTTTATCTTGCCTCAGCTATATTGTTAAGAGAATACAATCTCATATGTGTTTCACCTTACAGCACCAAAATGTAAAATGTCAACAGTGCAATGATTCACTGACTATATAAGAAGTTATTACCTTGTCCTATCAAGGTTTAATGGTAACAATGCATTAAAAGGTGACTCCATAACTGACTGTGCCTTATGTGGTTGTGACTAAAAGGTTGAGGCCTGATTTAGAGTTCAGCAGACAGTTACTCTGTCACAAACGAGTATTACAAGTCTCAATAGATATATTTTGATTCCTATTTTTTTGCCTTTCTCAGGAAAGCACTTTATGACATTCACAATTACTGCTTGTCAACCATTCCTAAAAATTCTTGTGGAATATATAACATTCCCCAAAATATTCCTGGACTAGAATTGAAAAACTAAATAAGCCTCCAGGAAATATTCTAGGATTGGAGTTTAAATAGTAATTTTGACCTTCCAGTGTCTGCCGCGCACTGAGGGTGAAGTTCCAGTCAAGAAACACTAACAAGTGGGCATAAAGCACCTGCAATACTGCAAACGGAATGCAACGTGTCTGCTGAACTCTAAAACAGGTCCTAATTCTGCCATAGGTGGAAGCATACAGGTAGGGGCGATGAGACACTAATAGAATACTTGCAGTGCACAACATGGCACACCAACAAATCGCACCAGGTAGGAACCATTTATTAACAATGAAAGATACTGCCGAATTAACAAGAGTGGTGTGACTTTGAGAGTGCAGGAAACAATAAACATGAAATTGTTACAATGGGAGTGGATGGAGACTCATTATAAGAAAGAGCTTAGAGTAAAAGATTGACAAAGTTAGAAATGCTAATGAGCAATGGTATTCCAATAAGCAGACAGGGAAGTGACAAACAGAAGATTTTTACTAGAGGTGGTAGAGTTGGCAGAGTTTTGGCAGCTCTGCGCTATACATGTAATGCAGAGTTCCAGGCAAATTCTAGCAACTACCGCATGGCAGAGTTTTTATTTGTGCATGGCTCACCAATGGTAAGTTGGCGTGTGAGAATTGGCATCCTATTGAGCGATTTTCAGATGCTAAGAGGGCACGTGGCGAGATTTTCCTAATGTACTGTTCGTGGTGAAAAAGCAGCAACATGAGTCCAAAATTTACCACAAAACAACCTTGAGCAGCAGTGTCCTCTAGTGTGCCTTGTCACATCATTCCCACAGATTTTTCAGTGCAGAATAAAATGCCTGTGATGAAAATCAGAGCAAAATACAGATTTCCACCTGTTTGCAAAACTATGTGGAATCTCACAGAGTTTTCATGTAGCTACGCGGAATGCCTCAGGGTCCACCCCTAATTTAAACCACCAGCTAGATGGTTGACAACCAACCAGATCTGTTGTCTCTATACCCAGAACTAGAGTTGTATTTCTTCTCAGCAGAGAAGATAGGAACCCATTCCCCCCTGCCTGTTGGCAAACCACTTCACAGTCATGTTGTCCATTTAGATTTGGACAGATCAACAGCGAAGGAATGGCACTAAGGCCTTGAACACTAGCTGAATCACCTGCAGCTGCAGAACATCAATATGCAACATCTGGTCTTCTCTTGTCTGTGATGTCCAACTCCTCCAGATATACTCCCCACCCTAAGGTGGAAGAATCTGGTACCTCTGTGGCAACTGCTTGAATAGGCTGGAAGGACATACCTTGAGTCAGGTTCTCCTTGTCATAATACTATACCCATATACTGACTTCCAGCCTCTTGGAAACTATTCTGAAAATCCTATTCACTCCAGATCCATGACAGGTACCATGGAAAACAGATACTGTGGAAGTCGATTGGTTTTTCTTGATGAAAAACTCCAAAACCTAGAATTCCCACCTCACTCTTTTATCTCCACTCATGTAGACCAAGGGAGGGTGGAGGAATTCAGCACACCTGTGGCTGTTAGGTGAGTCTGCTCACACCATAGACAAGATAATAGTGATCTCTTTTAAGCCTCAGTTTCCTTTAGCCCACTTTTGATCCCTGTAGCAGTGTTTCTGTTTGACTAGCTCCGTTTCTTGAGCTCCTGAGGGTTTGCCAACCCTTGTTCGCAGAAGATTCCTGAGCGTTAACTTTTCCTTGTTCCTTGACTCTTGATTCCTGAGCTAGCACTATTTTAGTGGATTCTTGTTCCTGAAATATTTACTATTTATGTAGTTACGTGTTTCCCAGTTTCTCCCTTTATTTCTCTTTACCTTAGTTCCATTTTCTAGTTTACTACTTCTTTTCTCTACTGCCTTAGATTCCACTTTACTGTTGTGGCTGTATACTTTCTTTCTGCCTAGTGCTTCCTTGTTTTTATCTTCTTTCCTATTAAGTACTCCTCCTCTCTAGCTCCTTGTCTATTATGGCTGTGAATTTAGTTATCCACCCTTGCTGTTACTTGCTTGTACCTGTGTGATTGCCAGGATTCACTGGGCACAGCGGACAACCTAAATGTTCTTTCTCGGCCGATGTGAGCATTATCTTTTCTTTACTTTTATATATCTCCAAAGGTATCAGCACCACAGACCCTGTTGTTTTATGTGTACCATATATGTGTGTATTTGCAGTCAATATCTGTAACAGCAATTGTGGTTAAGGAACTTGCTGAGCTTCAGTTTACCATGTGGAGCTCCTGAGTGCTTTACCCACCAGGTAATGTTGTTATATGCATGCCTTGCATATATTGAGTGTTAGTTACTGCACATGATGCATTGAAGTTTGAGTGCCTATTCTTTCTGAGATGTGATTTCTTGTTACCTTCTGCAGAGCTGTCCCATTGGATCACTTTTCTTCGCTGACTCCCTGTGGGATCTTGGGCAGCTCTGTACTCAATATTCTGTTTACCTTGTTTACTCTGCCACAAGTCCTTGTCAGAGTTCACAAAACTCCTGTATACTCCACAACATCAAATCCACTGCAATTACCCTGGAGATCAACATAGAATGAGACAGATCTTCGCCATGCTGCAACCACTGCCTACGGAGGGCCTCATGTGCCAGGGCGCGAGAGTGACCAGGAGGATGCAGGAAGCTAGCAGACATAAGACCATTAGGACTGGAACATGTGCTCCATTCTGAAACATCAGAATCATATCCTGTATATCCCTTATCTGTGAGGAGGCGGAAAGGCTCAATTTGATGTAGTGTCCAGTAGTGCCCCTCTAAACAGCCTAAATTTGTCCTTTGCTCTGTGCTAAGACCTGTATGTTAAAACAATGCACTCCCAGCCACCATTTTGTGTTCACAAGCCAGTGAAACCAGCCCCCCTGCCTGCCCCCACCCCAGCAACAGGGATTTTTTCTACATCAGAGGGTGCTTCTGTGAGCTGTTTAAACTGTGTTTTACTAGGGCCTGTTTACTTCGTTTTTTGGCCAGCAGGGGGACTAAAGTTTTATTCAAACAGTATTGTTAGATTTCAAGTTAGTGAGGCCTTTACCTGCTGAAGTCCAAAGTGTGGATTGAGCCTGTCTGTCTCCTAGGAGATTCTGAACAGGAGAAGCAGCTTTCTACTCCCTAGCCAGCAAACCTTGGCTGAGGTCGCTGGGACCTTATATGGTCTGCTAGTGGTTGGTACATGTCTACACTGATTGGTGGTTGTATCTACTGTTTCTATTGGATTGGGGTTAATGTCCTCATTGGTTGGGTATTTGAGGGTTCTGATTGGTTTCTGGGTCTGTGATTCAATCATTGTAGGGTTGGGACTAGGGCTAGGGTTAGGATTTCTATTGGAAGTAGGGGGACTAGGGCTTCCTATGTTATTGGTTGTTGGGAGTAGGGTGGGACTAGGGCTAGGGTTAGACCTTTAATTGGAAGTAACGATTAGGGCTTCTGGTTTGATTGGTTGCTGGACTGGGTGTGGGACTTAGAGTAGGCTTAGGCTTTCTATTGGAAGTAGGGATTGGGGCTACCTGTAGCATTGGTTGCATGCACTTGTTTTGGGACTACTGGTAGGGCTAGGGCCTTTATTGGACGTAGGGATCAGGTTTTTTTTTAACTGATTGGGTGCTTGGACTAGGGCTAAGATTGGCTGTAAGGTCCTAGTCTCCTATTTGTTCCTAGATTTTAGGGCTAGTGTTGTGATTGGATAGTGTTAGGGCTAGGGTTCCCATTGGCTGAAGGGGTCACCTGATTAATAGGAAGACCGAGACTGAGAAGACAGAAATCCTCGTCCTCGGTACCACCCCTTCTGCATGGGATGCACTTGGTGGCCGACCGCCCTCAGAAGCCCGCCCAACCCCTCAGACTACGCCAAGAACCTTGGCATCGTACTTGACTCATCACTCACGATGAACCATTAGGTCAACGCCGTCACCTCCAACTGTTTCAACACCCTCCGCATCCTCAGCAAGACCTTCAAGTGGATCCCCACTGAGTCAAGGAAGATAGTCACCCACGCACTCATCACCAGCAGACTGGACTGTGGAAACGTACTCCACGCCTGCATTAACACGTCCCTACTCCGCAAACTTTAGACAATACAGAACACTGTAGCCAGACTCATCCTCGGCATTCCCCGACACAAACATATCAGCCAACACCTACGAAGTCTTCACTGGCTCCCCATGGAGAAAAGAGCCACTTTCAAAATCCTCACTCACGCCTACAAATGCCTACACAACAACGGACCTAATTTCTCAATGACAGAATCAAGTTCCACATACCCATTGCAGCCAAGACCTGGAATGAGCTTCCGGCAGACATCAGATGCGCCTCCTCCCTGAAAGCCTTCAGGAAGACCCTCAAGACCTGGCTCTTCGGCTAAACAGATCTGCGCCCCCCTTAGCCCCTTGAGACCCTCACGGGTGAGTAGCGTGCTTACAATTCCCTTATTGATTGATAGATTGCAACCTGTTGTGTCCCTAGGGCTGAAGATGAGGAGGCCAGCCACCTCGTCCTTGGAGTCACTCTAGGTTCTGGGTTTAAGGCATGCAGGTCTAGTCCTTCTCACCCAGGCAAGAGTACAACAGGCAGCAGGTACGCATAGCAGGGCATCAGTACCTTCAGAGCATCAGTCCAGCAGTGGTAGTCTTTGAGCAGCACAGCTGTCTTTCTTTCCGGAAGAGTATCCACAGGTCCAGAGGTGTACTGAAGTGGTACTGAAGAGGTAGTATCTGAGGTGCTTCCCTTTATACACAGTTGTGCCTTTGAAGTGAGAAGAAGTTTCTATAGGCATGCCTTGAAGTGTACAGACGCCCTAGGTTCCCTGCATTGGCTCCAGACTAACCACAAGGGGTATGAAGCCCTTTGTGTGGAGATAGGATACAACCTATTCAGATGTAAGTGAGTCTGGGCCCAGCTCCATCCTCTTATCCTGTTAGTGTTGGCCAGTTCAGTAACACCTAAGCTTCATTTGTGTGTGGCTGTCTATGAGGAATATACAAAGCCCAACTGCTAACTACACCCAGTTACGTAATCTGAGGCTGCAGGCACCAAAAGCTAAAACAAGAATATACCAAAGTTCTAAAAGTGCTGCAGCAACAAATGCTGGACGGAATGCTGAATAAATCAAACATTCACCTCAGTCAAGGGATTAGGGTTAAATCCATCGTTCTTTTGCACACAATGCCATCCCAGTTTGGACCCAGCCACATGCAAATCAGTCTTGACCCTGCTCCTCATGGGAACAGTCCAGCCCGAACTGCCAAGCCATGTCTTCCCGGGTTCAGAAACAAGCATCCTGGGACAGGTTTCCGGGTGTCAGCCAGGCTAGCTTGAACCCAGTGGCACAGCGAGTAAGGGACCCACGTCCGGGTATACCCATCCCACTTAGGACTCTAAAAGTGTCATTTTCAGAATTGTAATTTAAAATCTGACTGCACCATAAGTTAGAATTTTAAATTAGGATTCCAGGGACACCAAACTTGAAGCTGGCATATCTTGCTATTTAGAAATTGCACTTATAAAATGTAATAAGGTAATCCCAAAGTTATTCTATGGGAGAGATAGGCCTTGAAGTACTGAAAACGAATTTAGGAGTATTCACTACTAGGACATGTAAAACATAAAAGTACATGACTAACATTTTAAATACCCTGGCCTCTGGGGTATCTGTGGCCTACTCTAGGGATGACTTATATGTATTATATAAAAGGAAGGTTTGAGCCTGTCAAAAGGTCTCTTTTGCAAGGTTGACATGCTTGATGGGCTACTTAAATGGATGGCACAATCAGTGCTGCAGGCACTCTAGAGGCATTTAATTTACAGCCGTTGGGCCCGCAAAGTACCACTTTACTAGGGACATATAAGTAAATTAGACATGCCAATTGGGTATGAGTCAATATTACCATGTTGAGAGGAGGGAGCATACGCACTTTAGCACTGGTTAGCAGTGGTAAAGTGCCTAGAGTTCAAAGTTCAGCGAAAACAAATTCAGCAAAAAGGGGCGGAGGAAGGCAAAAAGTTTGGGGATGGCCCTGCAGAACGGGTCATTGCCAACACTAGCATCTATGTTCACAACAAGGTAGTCATAGTTACCGATCGTGTCAATTTGTGCCTAGCCAATTTTCCATATTTTTTGCATAATTTGCATCGCAAAACACATTACTTTTGTTTTCATTTGATTGACCAAGAGGAAATTCTTCATGTTAAATTCGTGGAGTCTTGATAATTGAGTTTGAAGGCCTCTAGCTTAGTCAGATGATTACCAAGTTATCTGCATAGGTTAGATGTGTTATTGATTGTTTCACTAATTTTGGTGGTATCCCATCTGTATGTTCCAGAAGAGTATGAAAATCAGAAATATAAAAAGAAAATAGAGGGGAGATATAGTGCTTCCTTTTTTTCGACCATTCTGGGAATGGATTTTTGGTGAAAGAGGATTTCCATCTGATAATTTGATCTATAACCATATATCTTCATGAAAAGCCTTAATAAAGAGCCAATTCCCCAATTTAGCAGTTTGAACCACAAGAGAGGGTGGTTGGCCTCGTCAAATACTGTACAGTAGTCAATGTAACACACATACAATGAACTCTGCCTGTCTAATGCCTACTGAACTAAAATTTTCAATGTAGCAATGTTATTGGTGGTAGAGAATCCGGGACTACATCTTGACTGGTGGAAAGTTATTAGATTTTTCACAGTAGTCCTATCAAGCAAGATCTTACCATCACAATCTAGAAGGGCAATAAATCTGTAGTTCTTTGGTTTGCATTCATCACCTTCTTCGTGGGTCAAATGAATAATAGATCTTTTCCAAAATGGTGGTACAAAAGGTGACAGCAGAATTCCTTGAAACACATAATATAGAAACCAACTCCAGAGAGTTGGATCATATTCTACATTGATAGGCAGGCCATTTGTCCCAGAAGCCAGAGAAGACCGGGTTTTTGTTATTAAAAAAGCAATGTATAATTTATATTCAATTTATACGTAAAGTTGAGTTGAGGTATTACTGGTTGTCCGGTGAGAGTATACAGTTGCTTTCATAGGGGCTGATTACGATGTCGGTAGCGGAAACAGGATCGCCTGATGAGTTGCAGTCCCGCTTTCCATATTATGATGGGACCATCTCTACGGTGCATGTTTTCTGCTGCAGCACAAGCCTCAATAGAAAATATATACTTTTAAAACATCCATGCCCCGTGTGGCAGGCTCTGTGTGGCAGGCCACAAGGGCCATGAATGTTTGGGGGCACCTCAGGTCCGACCTCTGCTTTCGATGTCGGATGGAGCCTCACTGATAGCCCGTCTGTGGTGATCCGTCCGGCAATGTAATCGGCCCCATAGATGTTATATGTGTTCTCTACTTCTTGAAGGGAATAAAATGATCTTTTACAGGTCTGTCAACATTCATTCTACTACTGACCAGACACAACATTGTTGAGATTGGTTTTATTTAACTGCCTCAAAGAGATTCATCAAAGCCGGGGTAGATGAGATCATTTTAAAGTAAGTTTTCCATTTCATCAAATGCTCTTATTATGTATTATCGTTAGGTTGCTGTCAATTCAGTTTTTAGAAGAAAGCGGTTAATGTACCTATCTGAGGATTATGATCGCTTTCATTTCTATGTATAATTTCATAACTCCTTGAAATTGTGAATAATCTAGGAAGGAATAATCAATAGTTATTTTCCGGTGACTAATGCTGAAGGTTGGAAGTGCGAGTCGATCACACTTCATCATTCCATTTAATCACTGATAACCCATGTTCTGAAGTTGAGCAAGAGTATATCTTTTCATTGGCAGAGGATTCCTTCTGATGGTAGTTGAGGATATTGATGGGATATTACATGCATCCTCTGATTGATCATTAAGTATTGACACATTGATTGGTAGAAATAACATATGACACTATATGAACCCATAGCCATTATTACTGTGCAGAATTCATCAATAATATTTGTTTGCAAATTTTAAGCATATAGTAAAATGTATTAATCATCAATTATTTCGTAATATTCATTCTGTGAGTGAGCTCTCCCCTGTGTAATTGTTATGTCGGTAAATGTGAACATCATTAACTGTATATTACATCATTACTTAAGAAAAACATGAACCATTGAAATAATATGGTTCCCTGTAGGCCTGGTCAGTAAAATTCCGTTCCGCTCATGGAATTTGGGTAATTTCGCGTTCCGCAAAGAGCGTGGAATTGCCCAAAATTCCGCGAGCTGCGGCTTCGTGGAATTATTTGCTTGTTAGCGCTTTCAAAATGCGTGTTCACGAGATATTTATCCCCTAGCATGCAAACAGCGTTTGCGAACAGGAACCAAGCATCACAAATGTGCGGAACAAGCAATTCCGCATGTTTGCGGAACTTTTGCGTGCTCGCGGAGATTTTTTACCGTTTTGCGGAGCTTTGCGTAGCGCGACTCGCAAATTCCCCCCACCAAGTTACCTGTTCTGCTGCACAAGGGCAGCGGTCTGATGGCTTGTAAAAGACTCCCCTCCGTAGCATTCGTGAAACAATGCAATACAGAACCAGCCTCTACCATCATCTGGGCAAGTAATACTCACACACGTCTTAGGGCCTCATATGATGTCAGCCAGAACCATTAAGACCAACTCCTTGTCAGAATCGTTTCTGACCGACTCGGGTTCGGGGAGTCCGACCGTCTGATTACGATGGTTCTGAACACTGCTTGGTCAAACTCCCTTGACTTCAATGGGAGTCTGTGTTCTGACCGACGATACAGGCTCCCATTGAAAAAAGGGGTGGTTCCGGAAAACCTTGCACCCTGTAGCTGGCATCCCATGGTGACTGCTACACTGTGCATGGTTGGAGAGAGAGGTCCCATGGGCACCCCCACGGGCCCCAACCAGAGCTCTTCAAGGGAAGGGGGGCATGCTACGGCCACCAAAGTCGGTTTCTGACAGCCGATCCGTGTCGGACAGACCAAGTTGGGATGGCTGTCAGAAACCAACAGCGTAATCTGTCTGTCGGAAACGCGTCCCGTAGAGCTCTACGATTCATCTCTGACCAACTCGGACTCTCTGAATGTCAGGGGAACCAATTCGGAATGAAAAACTACTTTGTATCATAATCGGTGAAACGGAAATGTTTCTGAGTTGGTTGGAAACATGGCTTCCGACACGGGTTCTGTCATTCTGAATGCCATTCGTAGCCTTTCCGACTAACATCGTAATGAGGCCCTAAATATAGTAATACTTGGAAAAGCTCTACAAATGTAACAGTCCCTCAGCATGCATATCTACCAAACACACTGCGTTTTCCTTTTTTATCCCAGTCAACCATACTCAGCATCCTGAAGTAGGGACAAATGCATTGCTTTGCATTGTGTCTGTTGCTCTGGCAGCAGTTGAAAGAGCACTGCTATGTTTACAAAAGCCACTGAAGGCTGCTCTAGATGTAGATCTAAGAAGATTTCAGCTGGACAATTCATATACCAGACTACAGGCTTCACCTGACTAGTATCTATTTTGTGAAAAGCCAGCATCCAGTATTCTCTAAGTTCGGAAAGCCAAGCATGTCCCAGATAACATGTTTGGGTCTCTCTGCATCTTTGTTCGGCTGGATACATGAAAACTATATTGTTGATTTTCCTTTCAGAAGAGGAGAAAGATGAAAATACTACAGTAGATTAGCAGTGGGGTTGGTTGAAAATCCTCCCAAAAGACTGGAGAATAAAAAGTAAAAACACGACGCGTTCAGTCCAAATACTGCTTTAAATCGACTCACCAGACCAGATCTAATATTCAAAACACTAGTTGTCAAAGACGAGTTAAATACTTTTTGCACAATATTAGCAAAGTATGTTGGGTATTGCGTTTGTAAAACTTGTTGAATCTCTGAAGCAGTTTTATCTGGCTCTTCTTTTCTAGCAAAATATACACTAACTTGTTAAGGTCATCAAAATGCATACCTCTCATATCAATACTTAATAAAGGAACATTTCTGATTACATGTTGCGGCGGTGGGTACAAGGTTCATCCACTACACTGTATTGTTTTATAAACTGTAAGTAAGTAGGATTGGTCAGGTTTCAACCCGCAAAACAATAAAATAACAATGAACTGCTATTTAGGAGTTCATGATGTATGAAGTAGGAGTTACTGATAACATGCAACTTAACCCTGAAATCAAAGCACTACATATTCCATGCAACCAGGGCCAGACTGGGAACAGAAACCGGCCCTGGCAAATTGCTCAGCCGACCCCCCCTGGGGTGAGGGGGAGTACAGCTGAGCAGTTTGCCAGGGCCGGTTACAGCCGATTTTGTTACAGAGGGCTGATATTGCCGACCCGTGGTAACAAAAATGGCCCCCCAGGGGCCCAAAACCGGCCCCCACCCTAGCGGCCCACCGGGGAAATGCCCGGTGCCCGCTATTGCCAGTCCGGCCTGCATGCAACAAACTAGCATCACTGAGAAGGGAGTGACCCAGGGTGTTTCAACAGTTGGCTGTACTGATATACAGAAGGCCATTTTCATTTTAAGTCAAACACATATAAGACAAGCATTTGCAATGCAATCAGTTTTGCCTTTGGGACCTTATAAGTATTACTGTGGGAGGCTGGCTAAACTGGCATGCACACTTTCAATGCCCACTACGGCTCCTCTCCCTGCTGGTGATGCTGCAAGTTGGCCCTGCACGAGACTCGGTGGACGCAGCAAACTCGGCCTAGTCAATGACAAATAAAATGATAAACGTGTTATATTATCAATTTACTTTTCATATTCTGCCTTTAAGCAGTGAGGTGTTAAATTGGATAACTAAAAAAACCTGCACTCTCCCAGTACAAATGTACAGAAGTTGAACTTTTATTTAGCCTAACGTGACATGTGCCTTTAGCAGTCATGGAGATCAAACAATTCCAAAGTCCTGCTTCTTCTCAGGAAGTATAATTTTTTATTGCCCTTTTCTTAAATGAAACACGATCCGGAAAAATGCCTGACCGGCTGTCAGAAAAATAATTCAATTAAAGGAGGTCTGGTCACTGCATGTGAATTTAAACTCCAGAGCGTAATGGTTCTTTGTGCATGAAAAGTGGCAATTGTTAGAATGAGGTATTGTTTTGTAGTTGCATCTATATAGTGCTTCGTAGCTAATGAGGTGCAGAATCGCATTTGCTAGCACGTGACACCCCATTCCTTCAGTGTTTGTTTGGAGGTGTGTGTTTTAACAGATCGCGTATATCAGTAGTATTTTCGCAGGGCGTGAGGACATGAGATGTGCTTCTATCACTCCATCTTAACTTGAAGTGAAGCTAAACGGGCGAGAGACGGGATGTAAAGGCTTCGAAATCCCTAGTTTGTGGAAGAAGAAAATGCATGAACGCTGGAGGTATGGGGTGGGTGGGGGGATCAGAGCGTTTCATACCCAAGGGTGGAGTGTTATTACAGCCAGCCCCGGAGGGAGCGGGTACTCAGTGGGGCAGATAAATTATACACAGGCGGTGATGAGGGGTAATAACTGAGACACACACACTTGGACAGCTAGTCGGACCGGAAGCCACGAGCAGCGACCGTCCATTTATTTATTTATAGCCTTCTGGCCACGCCTGGCCAGAAGGTGATACATTGTGTGGAGGTGTTTCCGGGTCTCAGCCGAGACCCGTGAAACACTAGACCGTTACATCCCTTCCCAAGTTAGTGTTCAACGTTCTTGTTTTCTGGTCTTCTGCACGGCAGAGTCAGCAGGCAAAGTCCGCCAGCATCCGACTTGGTCTAGGGTTTGGTCGCAGGTTGTGATAGTATCGTCCTCGGGGGATTGTTGGTCGGTGGTCTCTGCTCCCCGGGGTTGAGGACTTGTTGGTGTTATCTTCATCCTCATGAGGTACCTGCGGGTCGTCAAGTTGACTGGATGTTCCTGCTGTAGGCTAGTCAGTTTCCTCCTGATGGTCATCTTTCGGTGGAATCCGTTTAAACCATGAGACGTTCCTTGTTATTTCTTCACCGCTCTTTTGTGCTGTTACAGCTGTGCCGTTGGTGGCGTTGACCTTCCAGGGATCCACTTCATATGGGGTTCTGAACTTTCCTCCGGGGCGTCTTGTTCTCACGAGCACCTCATCCCCAGGGGATAGTATTCTGTCTTGCGCTCGTCTCCTGTGGCTTGCTTTATCATTTGTTCTACGTCTTCTCTCTTGAGTGTTGGCTGGTGAATACGGTTCCGGTGTCCAGTTTTCTGCTGTAGGCAATAGGTCGTGCCTTGGTCCAGCAAACATGAGCGCCCACGGGGACCTCTGGGTAGTGCTGTGCGGGGTGCTTCGGTATTCCCTGAGAAACAACTGCAGGGCCGCTTCGGGATCTTTTCCTTCTACCAGTGCAATTCTCAAAGTTTTATTCACAGTTCTCATGAATCGCTCTGCCTCCCCAGTGGCTTGAGGCCATTGAGGTGTGATTCTTCGATGTGTTATTCCCAGCCTTTGCATGAAATCCTTGAATTCGTGTCCTTGAAATGGAGGTCCGTTATCGGTTTTTATAACCTGCGGGATTCCGAACATCGCAAAAGTCTTACTGAGTATGGGCTGGACGTTTGCAAAACTTGTAGATTGAGCGACTTCTACCACTGGGTATTTCGTGTAGCTATCGACTAGTACCACTGTCACTCTCCCGTCCGGGAAACTTCCAAAATCTAGACTGACCCACGTCCAGGGTGCCGGTGGTAGTTCTTCCGTTATGACTGTTGCTGGTGCCTCAGGGAGACTAGTCAATTGACACGCTCGACAGTTTCTTACCAGTTCATCCACTTTGTTTTCCAAGTCCGGAAACCACACTTTTTCCCGCATCCTTGCCTTCATCCGTTTTGTTCCTTGATGTCCTTCATGAGCAAGCAGTGTTGCCCGGTCCTGCAGAGTGCGGGGAATTACTACTCGCCTTCCTCTGAGTATCAGTCCATTATTCGCCTTGCTGAGCTCATTGTGTATTCTCCAGAACTGGGACAGCCTTGCCTGATCTGCTTCATCCCAGTCACTCACATTTCGCAAGAAATTCTCCCACGATCCGGAGTCTAGGGCTGTTTTGACTCGCATGATGACAGCATCTTCCCCATACTGAGCTACAATGTCTTCTAGTGCCAGGGCCCGGGGGCACGATAGGTGGGCTACCATGTCTACGTACTCTTCAGTCTTTGTTTCCTGACTCATCTCCTCAGCAACGTTTGTCTGTGGGTGCCTAGACAAAAAATCCGCCGTGTTCTTGGCCCCTGGTCTGTAGACTAAGTCCATTTGATAGTGCTGGACCTGGATAGCCCATCTCTCGATCCTCGGCGGAGGATGTGGGGCTGTGCCCTTGAACAACGGCACCAGAGGTTGATGATCTGTGACCATTCTGAAGGGTTGCCCTGTTATGTATAAGTGAAAATGATTACACGCCCACTTCACGGCCAGCGCCACTCTTTCAATTTGTGAGTATCTCGCCTCAGTAGCTGTGAGGGCCTTGCTAGCAAACGCCAATGGTACCCATATCCCAGGTTCTGATTCCTGCGTCAATAGTGCTCCTAGTCCGACAGGACTCGCATCCACCAGTATTTCCGTTTGACGTGCTGTATCAAAGTAAGCCAAAGTGGTGCTATCCAGCAGTGCTGCTTTTATCTTGTTGAAGGCTTCTTCTTCCATTCGTGACCACTTCCACGGGTTTTCCTTTTTTGTCAGGTTCCTCAGAGGTTCCGCTAGGGTGGCAAGTTGCGGTATGAACCGGGCACAGTATTGCGCCATTCCCATGAAACTCCTCACCTCTGAGGCTGTAGTCGGTGCAGTGGCATTCTTGATGGCACTTGACTTCCTTGGAGCCACTCTCACTCCTTCTGCTCCGAATACGTAACCAAAGAATTCGATGGACTGTTTAAAAAATTGACATTTCTCTTTGTGTAGCGTGACACCAAATTCTGCCAACCTCTTCAGCGTTGCTTTCAGTCTCCTGTGGTGTTCCTCGCTGGTTTTGGCATGTATGAGGATGTCATCACTGACATTTAACACCCCACTAAGTCCTGATAGAATTTCTCGGATAGTGTTTTGAAAGATTTCAGCTGCCGACGTGATGCCAAAATTGAGTCTCTTATGTCTCCTCAGACATAGATGCGTGGAAAAAGTAGTGATATAACGGCTCTCTTCTGCCAGTTTCAATTGATGGTACCCCGCATTTAGATCTAATTTGGAGAACCATTGCGCCCCATTTAAGTCTGTTAATATATCATCCACTGTAGGAGTAAGATGTCTCTCTCTTTTTATCGCCTTATTTGGCATCATCATGTCTATGCATATTCTGATTTGTCCTGGTTGCTTGGGCTTCTCAGCGATTACCATTGGTGACACCCACGGTGTCGGCCCTGTCACTTTTTCTATTACTCCTTGCTCCTCTAGTTTCGTTAATTCCTGCTCCACTGCCGCCCTGAGATGAAACGGAATTCTTCTATGCCGTAGCGCAACTGGTTGAATTGCCTTGTCGATATGTAGCCTTACTGGAGGTCTCTTGATAGTACCCAGTCCTTGGAATAGTGACGGGAATAGCTGGAGAGTTTCTTCCGTGTGTAACTCTTTCACTGCGTTTGCAAAGGCAATCAACTTGAGGTCTTCGGCCGTGTGACTGCCAACCAGCAGGTCTGCCTCCTTGTCAATTACATGAAAGGTCGTTGTCACTTCCTGATTTTCTGCTTTGACTTGGACTGTCATGTTCCCTCTTAACGGCAGTGGTGTTGTGCTTCCATAGGTGAGTATTCGTGCACTCGACGGCACCAGACGAGGTTTTGGTCTCAGTGCATTGTAATGCTGGATGCCCATGACATTAATTGTGGCTCCGGTGTCTATGACCCCTGTCACCGTCGAGCCGTCAATTTGGATCAGACACTTTGGTTGGGGTCTACGCCGCCGTTTGAGCTCATTCACAAAGGACACGTAATAGCATTCGTCTTCATCGTCCGTTGACGAGTCATCTAGGCGGTTCGGGTAGCGAGATGGTGTCCTGTTTCCTTTTTCCGAGTGCGTATCTCGTGCGTCGTCTAATGCCAGTTGCCGGACTGCTTTCGTCGGTGGCTTCCTGCCTTCGTTTCTTTGCCCTCGCGTTGACCCTCTGCCTCCACCTCTGCATACACTGGCAAAGTGATTGCTTCCTCCACACTTGTCACATGTTTCACCACGTGCCGGGCAGTTGTCTCGACTGTGCTCTTCATACCCACAGGACCCGCACTGTGCCCTCCTCTGGGTCCTGGTCGGCCATCTTCCTCTGCCTCCCCGGTTAAAGTTCCGCACCGCATCCACTCTCTCTGTCTTGACCGCTACTTCTGCGTGTGCTGCCGGGTTGAGGGCTGATTCCATTGCTGCTGCCCGTGCATCCGATAGTTCGTGTGACCGTGCCAACATTAGTATTTCGTCAAGTGTTATGCGAGGTTGTCTTAAAATTAATGTTCTTAGATGTTTATTTTTGCACCCCTGTATTAACTGCGCAGTTACCTCTTTGTCTTGGTCATCATCCGGGCATGTGCTTACTAACTCTCTTAGTCGGGCATAAAACGCATCCATAGTTTCTCCTTCCCTTTGCCGGGACTGCCTAAACTTGAACCTTTCGTAATGGGGATTCAGCTGCGGATCGAAATGAGCATTCAGCGCTTGTACCGCACCATCATAGTCTGTCGCTGCTCCAGTGTTGGGTAGGTGTAGGAACAGCTTATATAGCTCATCACCACCAAAATGCAATAACAGGGACCTTTTTACCTCATTGTCTTTCTCCCTCGTTGCCGTGAAATAGTTGTTCAGGCGACTTAGCCACACCCCCCATCGAGGTGCTGCCGTTCCAGGGTCTGCTAGCGCACTAAATGGAGGAATGGGATTGATTTGGGCATGTGGCGATTGTTGTATCACTGCTCTTGCCGGCTGAAGTCCTCCTGCTTGTGCTGGGGCCACTGCTTGTTGCGCCCCACCCCCATTGGCTGCATCCTGTGGTACTGACATGCCTGTGCGCTGCTAGGCCTCTGTCTTGCCTCGTGGTTGGCCACCACGTGGCCCTTGATGAAGAAAATGGCGCCTTGTTACTGACTCCCTTTGTGTTTTCTCTCCCAGTGGTGCTGCGCTGTCTCTTTTGTGTATCCTTGAAGTTCACGGCAAGCAGTCACCACCTAGACTCCCATCCAGACACTTTCTGTCCAAGCAAACCTACGATTTCATCCACATTAATGTTGTTCCACCTTCAGACAACTAATTCTTTTTTTTTTTTAAATGTCCGCCGCCAATGCTTGTTGGCTCACCCCTTTGCCGTCCTACAGGGCCGCTTTCCCCTCAGGGCTCCACTGCAGCACTCCGGCGATCACCACGCCGCCTCACGCACTTCAGGGCCTCCAGCGCACGCTTCCGCCCTAGATCCAGGCCGCGCGATCACTGCGCACGCGCGCACCTTCCTCCGCAGTCACCAGGCCTTCTCCTCGACTGCACGGCCCCTCCAAGCACTCCGGTCCCCGTGCAGCACTGGACACGCTGCTTACCAGGGGATCGCCGACCGAAGAACACCCTCCGCCGGCACCACAGCAGACACCACGCGGTACCGGAAACACCAGGCCGGTCGAGATCGATCCGCTCCGCAGACGGGGTTCAGGTACCTCCGGCCACGCACCACCCTCGTCGCCAGTTGTAAGGGAGCGGGTACTCAGTGGGGCAGATAAATTATACACAGGCGGTGATGAGGGGTAATAACTGAGACACACACACTTGGACAGCTAGTCGGACCGGAAGCCACGAGCAGCGACCGTCCATTTATTTATAGCCTTCTGGCCACGCCTGGCCAGAAGGTGATACATTGTGTGGAGGTGTTTCCGGGTCTCAGCCGAGACCCGTGAAACACTAGACCGTTACAACAGTCATGGGCTGTTACAGTTGAACTTCAGGCATCGGCGTAGTTGTTACAGTGCTGCGTTTAGGGTTGCAACAGCGAAGCACTGGGAATCGAAGGACGGAGTGGGATGACACGAGTCATCACTGGGAATGCAGGATTAAAACTACCCAGTACTTAGAGCAAGCGGGGTAGTGGGTTGTCAGCCCAGAACTCAAGCATGGGATGGAGGGTTTGTTGCTGTCGATCACTACAGATCTGGTCTTTAACACAGGCGGGACCCGTCTAGTGCTGCTAATGTACTGGTACTATGACATCGCACTTGTTACCAGAGTATGAGAGCTGGTACTACAGCCGCACATGGCTGGGGATGCCGCTGCCTGCCACTGCACAACAATGTAGAAAAAATGGAGGGGTTTGGTCCAGTTGGGAAGGAGGGGGGTTGGACCACTGAATTTGTACAAAGAACAATTTACACACACCTCCATTCATTTAAGATCGGGAATCCGATCAAGGAACCAGGTAGACTAAATTAATGGTGTCTATCTTGGCAATAATGATTTGCCTCTTTTATTTTAATTTATTTCATAGAGAAAAGATTATTTTTCACAAGGCTAAATTAGGAACACATTATCAACCAAACAAAGTATCACATTGACATAAACACCTACACAAAAATCAATTGTTACATATTATGTACGAATTACCACACAATTTGACAATACATTTTAAACACAACAAAATTCCCAAAAATTAAATGCGTGAATACATTCATCATGCATGTAAAAAAAAGCTGATTCTATATACACTATTTACATATATATTCACTGCACAACAGCACAACAGCCATGTGCTCCTCCACTGGCGAAAGGCCCTATAATTAGAACCCCACAGTGAAACCAACATTCTATGCTGTCCCCTTAAACAGATGCCTCCTCACCCCTGACACTCTCTTAGCAGATGCAACAAAAAAATTAGCACTCCACATCTAACTGTTCACCCACTCTTCCAAGATTCACAAATCACACAAAGAATTCTCTGCAGCCCTACAAGGAGCCACGGAGGGCAGTACTTCAGGCACTCCCCCATTCCAACGAGCTGAGCACAACTATCCCTTTACAGAAAGGAAAGAAAGAAGCATTTACAATGCAACGGTCTCGCCTTCGGAAAAGTTAGAGCTATTGGCATTGTAAATGAAAAACTTTTTATTTATGTGTTGGCTTTGAAAACAGATAAATAAATGGCATTGCCATTTACAATCCCAATAGCGTAATCTCTCACAAATACAAGACCCATTGTATTTGCACCCACACCCACACACACAGAGCCACACACACAGAGCCACACACACACACAGAGCCACACACATAGAGCCACACACAGAGCCACACACAGAGCCACACACACACACACAGAGCCACACACACACACACAAAGCCACACACACACACACAGCCACACACACACAGAGAGCCACACACACACAGAGAGCCACACACACACACAGAGCCACACACACACACACAGAGCCACACACACACAGAGCCACACACACAGAGCCACACACACAGAGCCCCACACACAAAGCCACACACGACTACAACATGACCCAAATGCGGACTTAAAAAGTATGGGAATGAAAGTCTCGGAATTCCTCCATCGGCACCTCTAATCCTCTGTCACCCCTTTATTCTCCGTTATTGCCTCTTTCCACACTGCATTATCGATGTTTGGCGGTGTATCCCGCAGTGACCTATGGGGTGACTCGGACTTCTCCCCTACAATGCAAGGGGAACGAAGAAGCCAAAACGGGAAGCGCGGACAGTAAGTGTCCCTCTTACCGAGGCTCTGCATGTACTGATCAAACCCCTCGCTGCTGCACAGCTTCCAGATCCCGAGCAACTCGTCCACCATGGCAAAGGGTAAAAGAGCAGCTTACGCGTCCAAGCATAGGTGAGGAGAAACTTGGCTTTGTGTGAGGCAGGACTGCGTCTCGGCCTTTTAAAGAGGAACCGACTCCCGACCGCTCACCTCGGCCAATGAGCGGCTCCCGACCTCCCTCGAGCCGGGAAGCGCCGGGTCAGCAGCATGTGCCGCAGAGCCAGGAGGTCACTGGGGCAGGGAGCGCACGCGGGCATGTCCCTGCTGAACACCCGGGCCCCGTCCCCCAGCTTGCCTTGGTCCCGTGCCTCTGCACGTGCCCGTACGCAGTCACCCCACATAGAATAAATACCAGAAAATGCAAACTAAGAATTCAGATACAGCTGACAGCACGCAAGCCGAAGCTCTAGACGCCACCCGATAACCCGGAGGGGTGACCCTCGATTTTCACTCACACTCCTTGTGCTAGAAATTATTTTAAAGGTGAAAGTGAGGATATTTTAAGATCTTATCATGGACTTTGGACGTGAGAAAAGCAATATGCATTTTCATGCTTTGCAAACACTTGTTAGGTAGAGAATACAAGCGCTCGCCATGTCTGTAAGCCCCGTCCTTTTCGGATTGAGGGGCGTGTTTTTCTTTCTCCCCTCTTCTCCATTGGCTGGAGGAGAGGAGAGAAAGAAACGAAAAAAACACGCCCCTCAATCCGAAAAGGACGGGGCTTACAGCGAAAAGATAACGTCACAGAGACCTCTTCTCCAATGGCTGGCCGTCATTTAGGAGGCCAGCCAATGGAGAAGAGGGGCGGGTTTTACCCTCGCTACTCTGAGACATTAAGTCTCGCTGGCGAGACTGCGCTTTCACGCAGCCTACGCCAGTCTCGACCTAAAAACACTGCTACCACCCCCTTTACAAAGGAACACCTCTGAAGTCTCACAGGAATCTACAATAAAAACACACAAAGGGCACCCGTCAGCAGAATAGGAAGGGGCGGTCAGTAGGGGCGGGACCAGTTTTTTAACACTACCTTTCTAGCCACTCAGCCCTTCAAAGATTGAGGTGGGGGACCACTTTTTGAAAGATGTTTAAGTGTTTCTGGGTAGCAGTCCAGACGGACACATTCATTTTTTCAGGCACAGGGAGATCAAGTGATTTGCCCAGAATCACAGAATGCTTAAGCCGAAGCGCCAGAACCTGGTTCCCCATCTTCAAAGTTTGCCTCTCTAGCCGTTAACCCTTCCTCCTTCTGATGTTGATGAAGTATTGGCAGTGAGTTGGGTAACCCTAAACATCTGTCAACGGTCACCAGCGGCAGCTAGGAGCGGTAGCTCTTAGAAACGTTGGTTGGGATGTTTGTGCCCTCTAAATACCACAGCTGTTTATAATACGCAGCATTTCTGTTTTTGGGAACACTGTGACTGCGCCTTTCCTCATAGCTAAACAAGAAAGACTGCATCTGGGGCAGTTATGATTCTCGAGTCACAAAGAATGCTTAGAGTACCTGGAAGAGACTGTTCCCCCTCCCCACGGGTCCTGTCGCAAGACCACTTCCTTGGCGGACCGCCCATTTCCCATCTGCCAGTGCTCCTGGTTAGAATACGCTGATTTTTACCAGCTCAGTGTTAAATTGCGACTACCTGTAATGTCTCTTATGATGGAGCCAGACGGAGAGGACGGGACCGCAGAAGCGCAACCAGGGGAGACTTTGGGCAAGCAAGGGGCAGCCTCTAATGCAAGCAGGTCTTCGGCAGAGTGCAGCTGAGGTCACGGTGGTAATGCGATATGCGTGCACGTATCCTAACACCCATGTAGTTAAATAGGATAACCCGCTGCAGTGCTCCAGTGCCCCCATGGTGTGAAAGATGAACTAAACACACAAAGTGCTGGCAGCGAATTTTTCCCAGCATTTCAGTGTCTGCTGTTTTTAACAAGCATTTGCAAAGCAATAGGACTCGCATACACCTATTGTTTTGCAAATGGGAGTGCAGGCAGGCAAGAAGGCACGAACAACGGGAGGGGGAGGCCTGAGAACGCATGGACTGTGGGAGGGGGAGGCACAGGAAGGAAATAGTACTAACAGTATAATAAAACATACTGTGCAACACTCCAAGTGAAGGGACCAGTAGCCATGGAAAGATACATATGACGACATGCTCGTCATAAGAAGGGACTAACAAGCCTAAAGCCAATCGGAAGGCAGCAGTTAGGAACTAAGCCAATGAACAAAATAGAGCTTTATCTCCATACTGAATACTGCATGCCTCGCAGAGCGAGCAGCGTGTGCACGCTGCCGCTATATGCTCGACCTAAAAAAGGGAACTTCCATGAATGGAAAAATTGTGACTTGTGCATTATTTCAAACCAGCATACAGATTTATATATCTGGTAGTGATGAAAATGAAAATATGTAGTAGGTAGAGAAATTATGCTGTGCACTAACTATGCAATAGGTGGATTATTACTAACCGAAAATGGTGCTTCTTGCATTTGTTTAATACTTAATAGTGTATATGTTGAAGTCTTTTAGCCATTATTTTTCATGTAAATGTCAAATTGTAAGGCTCATAAATGTCTGTTTTGTTCAGAAGTTGCCAAGGCGCAAAACGGACCTATGTGTTTGCAGTACCCAATCAAAATGTGCCTAGTATCTTAACGCTAAGTTTCAATTCTATTAAGGACACGGAGGCGAGGACTATGCCTTATATTCTCACTTCGCTTTATTCTTAAAAATTTAACAGCAGCCAAAAAACAAACTTTCCAGTGAAAAACAACAACTCCCATGAGTCATCAGGACATCCGCAACATTGTAGTCCTTTTATAGTGTCCATTGTTGGCCATATAGTTCCTTTGCACTCTCTTTGCCTCCTCTTTTTTCACTGGTCCTGTTTGAAACCGCCATTTTCTAAGAAAAATGGAGACAGCGTGAGGAATCATCCAAGATGCAGCTGCAGGCACAAAGGTCAACATCTTGTTAAAGAGGAACTGATATTCACAATGGCAACTGTATATAGTATAGTACTATTACCAAAACTCTGAACAAATTACTTACCACCATACGGGAAGGGTTCCCCATGCGGCTCTCCGGGCGGGATAATCCTCGCCTCCGTGTTCTTAATAGAATTGCAACTTACTTTTAGGATGCTATGCAAATTTTGATGCTATGTCACGACCGGAGGTTCAGATAATGCTAGTTTAAAGCTTACTTACCACTAGCTGAGCCATTTCTATTACCGGCTTACAGTAAAATCTCACGAAGGTCAAGTCTGAGGACCAATCTGCCGCAATCTGCCGCACACATCAAGTACTCAAGACGGGCCCCCAAGCAAAAAGCTTTGAAGGCCATGGCTTCCATTGCTGAACGTGCCCCAAACTGTTTTGTGTCGATGCCTGCTTCTTGCATCACCCAACGCACCCACCTGGCAATGGTGGGGGAAGAGACAGCCTTGTGGGACTTCATTAGGGCAATGAGCAACTGGCGTTCGCCCGGAGGAAGAAATTCTTGAGTCATTTCTTCATATGCCTTGAGGCAGCCTGCCACACAGCTTCGGCATGTCCGGGAAAGCCATATATGAAATCATGCGAGTGGGGGATGTAGTGCGACGTCCCACTGTGAAGACATCCCCTTCAAAGGAGAACACACTTGCTGAGATATCCAAGGCTCGCAGATCAGAAACTCTCCTGTAGGAGACCAAACATAACAGCATTGCCAGCTTAGCTGAGAGCTCTTTCACTCAAAGATACCAGTTCTACTGCGAGGACAGAAAAAGATTCAGGACTAGATTTACTTCCCATAAAACAGAATAGCGCAGTTCTGGAGGCAAGGAGAGGCGTATGCCTCGCAACAACCTCCATACAAAAAGGTGTTCACCCACCGGAGCCAGTTCCACCGGGGCATGGCCCGCAGAAATCGCTGATCGAATCACATTGATTGAACGGTATGCCAAGCTGTTCTGCGACCACGGGATCCAGCTTCCTCCGAAGACACCAACGAACCAATTGTGCCTAGGCAGACCGATAACGCTTGGTGGGGCTGTCTGCCTATGCCTTTGATAAGAGGCGCTCAGCAGGTTGCGATAGGCCGGGGTGCAACCAGCTTTGCCTGAAAGTCACCAGCCCATCAGCTGGCGGGAACCCTGAGCCGCGAAGTGATGGGGACCCAGGTCCGGATTCAGGAGCAGAGGAGAAAACCGGGGGAGTTGGATTGGAGAATCCCAAGAAAGTTCCAGTAGAACCAGAAACCAAACTTGCGATCTCCAAAGTGGAGTCACCATTACCACACCTCTGCCTTCTGACGACAGATCTGGGCAGCCGACCTCATGATCATCAAGAATGGAGGGAAGGCATAATCATTCTCCTGACTCCAATCCTGTAGGAAAGCATCCGTGGCTGCTGCTAACGGATCCGGTCTCCAACTGAAAAATTGCGGCACTTGATGATTGGGGCGAGATGCAAAAAGGGTGGCCGAGGAGTCGAGAAGATGTCTCGAGTGCCAATCTGCGACTTGGTTGGCTTGCCCCGGAAGGTTCTCCGCTGTCACTGAGATGTGATGCGCTTTACCAAAGTCCCAAAAATCTTTTGTCAGGTTCGCCAGGGTGCGGGAGCAGGGACCCCCTAGGTGGTTGACATACCGAGCAACCGAAACATTTGCCATTTTCAGAAGAACACACGACTGAACCTTGTCCTTGGTTCAAGACTTGATGGTGAAGGACCCCGCAAGGAGCTTCTGACAGTTGATATGAAGGGCTTGCTTGTCTAATGACCAGACTCTGCCAGTGGAGAACTCCTTGCAATGGGCGCCCCAACCTGTCCTGCTGGCGTCGGACTCTATGATCAGGTTCGGGGCAGAGCCGAAAATTGCCCGGCCGTTCCATGCCTCCATGTGGACCAGCCACCACTCCATCTACTCCCTTACTTCTGCATTGAGCAGCACAGCCTTGGCATGAGACAGACCCATCCGAAGATGGTATGACTTCAATCGCTGGAAGGCGCGCTAGTGCAGGGGCCCCGGGAAAATAACCTGGATGGAATAGGAGAGAAACCCCACTAGCCAGGAGATTTGCCTGAGCAACGAGCGTGGTTTGGCCATGGTTTGTCGCAGCTTGTGTCAGATCTTGGCCATTTTCCGTGACGCAAGACTCAAGGAATATTGGACCGAGTCCACGAGAAACCCGAGAAAGCTAACACTTTGTGACAGAACGAGTACCGACTTGAGCTCATTGATGAAGAAACCCAGTCCCTGTAGGAGGTTCATCGCATGCTGAAGCAGCGTGGACAAAATCTTGGGGCACTGCGCCATACGGAGGATATCTTCTAAACAGACGATCATGCGAATACCTTGCGCTCTGAGGAACTCCACTCCCGGGTGGAGAACCTTGGTAAAGCACCAAGGTGCTGAGGAAAGACCGAATGGAAGGGAGGTAAATTCGTAGATCTGGTCTTTCCAGCGGAACTGTAGAAACCGTTGATGCGGGGGATAGGAGTCTTTCAGATCCAGATGCACCATCCAATCTGAAGGAAGTAGGACATCCGGAAGAAGATGGATCCCCTCCATCTTGAAGTGGTGGTATACCAACCATCCGTTGAACACCCGGAAACTGATCACCGGTCGACGGTCGCCGTCGGACTTGTCCACTAGAAATATATTGCTCAAAACCCCGTTACGATGCAGGACCAACTGACAAATGGCTCCCTTGCGCAGGAGCGCAGACACCTCTTCGTCCATTAGGTCTGCATCGCGAGTTGTGAAGCAAATAGGCTGAGGGAGGAACTGCTGACGAGGGTGGTGGTAGAAGTCTATGTGGAAACCTTGTACGGTTTGTAAGACCCATGCATCCGAGGTAATTGATAGGCATGCGTTCAGAAAGCCTGCCAACCGACCCCGAACAGAACTTAAGAGGAAGGTACCACACTTACCAGTTGAATTTCCGGCATTGTTCTTGAAGCCTTCAAGGCCTCTAAAGTGCTGGCCCCTGGTGGGGTAGAAATTGGAGTAGTTGGTGCTGGTATTATATTGTCAGCGACCTGAGCCTTGTCCCTTCTGGGGATTTTGGAAACCCCGGCAAGCCGAGCGGCCCCTACTCGGCTGGCCCCATGGAAAACCTGCTGATTAAAAACTCGTTTGATATTGGACTGCTCCTTTTCTAGGGATGTAAAGGTCGCTTCAAATTTTCAAAGCTCCTTTACAAAGGGGTCAGGAAAAAGGCCCCCCTGTGCCACTGCCTTCTCCTCCAAGGAGACCAAATCCCCATGCTAGGGATCCAGCTTAATCAAAAGGGAACACCGGCGTTCCGTTGACAGGGCACAGTTGGCTTTACCCATGAATATGTTGGCCCTCTGAGCTCAGTTGGAAAGCACGTCAGGCAATATAATGGAAACTGAAACTTTTGCCTCTTCTGACATGGCCAAAACCTTGGTCATGGGACTGATGGCGTGAAGAAGTTTATCTTGACGAGAACGCCAAGATCTGTCGAGCCCTTTGTGTGGATCTTTCATATATTTGGCTAAAAAAGTGGCCATTTTTTAGTCTAGCTCTGGGGTACAAGCAACCTTGTCTTCAAGGGAAGGCCTCTGGCATTCCGCCTTTAAGCAGCCCTGGCCTCCTTCTCTAGGGGCTTGCGTAGGCAGCCTGCGACGAACTTCGCCACTTTGTCCCCAAGGATCCAAGAAGAGGACTGCGTGGATGATCTGGTCCAGGTCTAGCATGCCTGCGTCGTCCCCCTGTGTTGAAGTTGAAGCTACCACAGGGCACAAGGGCCGTGAAGATCCTTCCCTGTCATCCGAATCCTCTGGATAGTCCGCGTCAGGCTCTGGAGAAGCTGGACCAGGAGTCCGTGGGAGTTCCGGAGCGGCCAAAGGCACTGCTGGAGCGGCCAAAACAAAAACGCGCTCTTAAGAAGTGCGAAAGCATCCCTGTCCACCCCAATACATGACTTCTTTGCTGGGGGAAGCCCCTCTCCTGTGGGGGGGAGGCAGGCGTGGTAGGAGGGAAATCAGCGTGGGCCTTTGCCATCTTACCACACTCTTGGACAAATCTGTCCGAGAGGAGCGGCTCCATAGGTGCCATGAACTCATTAACAGCCCTATAAATAGAAGTATCAACAGCATCAAAAAAGTAATCATCCCACTGCATGTACCCCTGGGACTCCTCTTCCTCATAGGAACCATCCTGTAACTCCATGATAATTAATGAGAAGGAAGGGCAAAAGCTCTTTCCCCCAAAAAGGGTAATTAATGCTGAATTATGCTCCAAAAAGCTATTAGACAGCTGGTGGAAGCCCAGAACTGTTTTTAGGTAGACCGGAGGCCTGCAAACGGGCTTGCAGAGCCCAGCGCACGGACAAAACCCACAGCTGAACTGACAGGGTTCCGCTGCCCAGCCGTGCGCGCATAATGAGGATCACCCTCAATAAAATCTGCAATAAAAAATACCGCCTTCAGGCATCACCGTGGGGTTTTCCCCACAATACGGACCCTCGCTAGGGCTACAGACCCGGAGCTCCGGGCGTAGCTGTGGCAGCGGGGACAAGGCTTGGTCAGCGCGAATCCCGCAGCACGGTCTCCTCAATCTGAAGAGACGTGGGCAGCGGGAGGAGGCGAGACGAAGCAGTCCACCTTGCAGGCATACAAATCACCACACCAATAACAGCCTTGGCTGCGTAAGGAAAGCCGAAGAGCTTCCACTGTTCAGGGAATCTGGAAAGGAAAAACCAGAAAAATTCTCTGGAACGGGTTTCACCCGACACAGCAATACTGACAATCAAAATACAACTATTAACACCAGAAACGTTCCAAATCACAGTGAATAAGGAAAACACACCTAACTGGCTGCAAAGCAGCAAAGAAAGAGGAGGCAAACACAGTGCAAAGGGACTATATATCTAACAATGGACACTATAAAAGGACTACAATGTTGTGGATCTCCCGATGACTCATGGGAGTTGTTCTTTTTTCTGTGGAAAGTTTGTTTTTTGGCTGCTTTAAAATTTGTTAAAATAAAGTGAATATAGAATATAAGGCATAATCTTAGCCTCCGGGCCTGACATACAATTCAGTTGTATAATAGCTCTTAAATGAGCCTGCCCATGTAGTAAAAGACCCAGGTCTCCTTTATGTAAAATCTAGGGCTGCTGACATAATGTGGTTTAGTACTAAATCTTTTTATTGAACATTTTTTAAGCATATACAAAAAAATATACATGCAGGTGTAGCCATCGTATCCTTTAACAGTGCTAAATCCAGGACTTGAAAAGGACAAGTTAAGTCCATCAGTGTTAAAATGGGCCTGTGCCACTGTAAGGAAGGGATGTATGACATTACAACGCATGCTTTTACCACGCATGCCTTTACAATGCTGTTTTTACAACGCATGCCTTTACAACGCATAGTGCTTTGGGGCGCTGGATAGTGAATAGTTTAATTTACTATTCCAACTCCAGTCCCTGTGGATAGTAGGGAAGGTGTTGGATAGTAAATTAAACCTATTCCCTATCCTAGAGCGCCCCCCAGCGCAATGCGTTGTAATGGTTTGCGTTGTAAAAGTTGCGTTGTAAAGGTACTGCGTGGTAAAAGTTGCGTTGTAAAGGATGTTTCCCGTAAGGAAGCCTTGTATATACTATAAATGACAAGAAAAAACAAAACAATATGAAAACCCCTATACCCTTCCCCTTCCCACTCACCACCCTTGTTCCAAGTCCACCACCTAAACTATCTAGGCCATTTGTGACCGCTAGCCCTATGTCATCTGTTCCGTATCAAAGAGGCGCAATAAGCGAAGGTATTGAGGGCAAGTGATTTCCCGGAATTCAGAGGCCAACAGGGACAAGAAGGGCTGCCACTGTTCGATATATTTGGATCCCTCCCCTGCCGTAGTCAGCGTGAGCTTCTCCATACCAAGAACCTTCCACAAGCGGTGGAGCCAGCCGTTGAATGTCAGGACGTGGGCGGTACGCCAATGTGTGAGTATATTTTGCATTGCTGAGCCCAGCGCAATCCCTATCTGGCGGCCTCTGTGAGAACGCAATGGATAGGTCACCGGATTTGGGAGGCCTAGAAGGACATATGAGGGGAATCGTGGAATTTCTGTGTCAAAATGCGCATCTACTTCGTCCAGTACCTGTTTCCAATAGGATTGAAGGTGAACGCAGTCCCAAAGCAGGTGTACCAATGTGCCTACCTGTCCACAGCCCCGCCAACATGTCGCTTCTCTAGTGTGGTCCATGGCATGGATACGATCAGGAGTATAATACCAGTAGGTTGCTACCTTAGTGAGGGTGTCAGTGAGTCCCATGTGATATGCGGAATGACGTGCTCTATAGTATATGTCTTCCCACTCTTTATGACTGAGTGTCCTGCCTAGTTCCCTCTCCCATCGTGCCCTTCTGGAGCTGTAAGTATGAGCAAATCTGGCCTGCAGCATCTTGTATAAGTTGGATATTAGCTTTTTGTCTGTCTTGCGTGTGATAAGCCAGTACTCATAGGGAAGAAGGTGCCTGTCTGCTATGGATCGGACTTGGACGCTGAGCGCCCAATGTCGCGCTTGCAGATATCGAAGTCTCTCCGTTTCCGGCAACCCATATTCTTGTATAAATTGATAGAAAGGGATAACTCCCTCTGCGGAGTACATTTGGTAGAGGGTTCGGCACCCTGAGGGCCGCCACCTTGCAAAAGCTATCGAGTCCATACCCGGAGTGAAGTCTGGGTTGTCCATCAGTGGAGTGAGTGGGGACTGGAAGGTGGTAAGTTCGTGCTTAATATTGGTTTGGTCCCATATCTCCATGGGGACTCTTGTGATATATGAAGTGTATAAGTTAGGGGGTCTGGGTTGTTTGCAAATAAATGGAATTTCATGCAGGGGTCTGCCGGCTACCGCCTGGTCCTGAAATAACCAATGTTTCTCTGACTCCCATCGGCTCCACTCCACCAGGAAACGCAATTGTGCAGCTTGGAAGTAGAGCAGTAAATCAGGGAGTCCGAGTCCCCCTTCCTCCGGGGGAAGCATTGTCAACCTCTGTTTCAGGCGTGGCTTCGGACTGTTCCATATGAGCCAGTTCTGATTGTGTTTAATGTATCCAGCCAGAAGGTGGCCCTAGAGGAATGGAACGAAACAGATATAGGATCTGTGGAAGAATGGTCATCTTGACTGCGGCTACTTTGCCTAACCACGATAAAAGGTAATGTTTCCATCACCCCAGTTCCTGTCGGATTTTCTGTCGCAGTAGGGCAGAGGTCTTCAAACTTTTGTAGGTTGAGCCCCCCAGCTGATTTTTTTTAGATGTTGGGCCGCCCCACCACCTGACAGAAATTTCTGGACTCGACCGCCACGCGCACATTCCGGGCATATTCAGCGAATAACATTCAATACAATAAGAGTGCTTAGTAAACTGCAGGTTTGTGAGTAGGTGGGTGTGGTGAAATGACAGAGGCTTATTACACAGCTCAATACACCACTTTCCAAGATAAAATTGGGGGCGCATGTTAGTGCAGAGTGGGACGAATGAATGTATGTTAGTGGTGGGCTTACTGGAGTGAGATTGCAGATTGAACAGTGAGGGGGACAGATGAGTGAAGGGTCATGAGTGCAGGTTGAGTAGTTTGCTTGTGTGACTGCAGGCTGAGGTACAGGGTGAAAAGCGCAAGTGCATTGTGAGTGCAGAGTGATCACTGTGAGTGGAGGGTAAGTGGGTGAATGGTGTGAGAACATGGTGATCAGTGTGAGTGCAGGGTGAGCGTGTGAATGGTGTGAGTGCATAGTGATCAGTGTGAGTGCATTGTGATCGCTGTGAGTGGAGGGTAAGTGGGTGAATGGCGTGAGTGCATCGGGGTCAGTGTGAGTGCTGGGTGAGAGTGAAAGTGAAGGGCGAGAATGAGGAGTGAGTGGTCTGAATGGAGGGTGCATTCCCAGACACTTGAAGTAACTCAGCATATTATTGACGGCAGCGTAGGGTTTCAAATGTGTTTAACTATTGATATTATGGCAGTAACCAGGAATCGGGGTGGAGGAAATAAATAATGTGCTGATCCCTCAACAAACTTCCAGTCTTATGATTACGGTTGACAGCTCATTATTTTGATGTCACAGATGGTATACAAATAAGCAGTCACCTAAAGCTGTATTTTCAGCACTTGTCTGTGCATACTTTGAACAGCAAATATAAATAGAAAGAACTTTTATTTGATTTCTAGAGCTGCATGAATGATCCATGACTGATAATAAAAGGGAACAAAGATAGAAAAGGCACATTACAAATGAATCAACAAAAAGAAGGGGGACCGGGAGCTCGTTAACATTACAAATGAATACATACTTCTTATTTATAATCATATTTAGCAATTTGAAAGCTGTTTAAACACATGGCTGGCTGGCATTTTGTGCGCCTGCCTGTGTAATTTTAAAATAAACTTTCAGGGACGTTTTAAGGATTTTGGGGCCTGTGGGCCAAATGTATTTTTGGGGCCCCTGTCACCCTGTAGCACCCCTGTAATGTGAATTTACACTGATGTTGTGCACACACATGTCCAAAGGACATGTGTGTGTGTAACATGCAATTTAGAAAAATGCATTTAAATGCACTTTTCTAAGTTTTAGCTATTTACCACGAGGTTTGACTTCGTGGTAAATAGCGGTCCTAAATTGCGATTTCGCAATTTCAAAATGGTTCATGAATTGCATTTAAGGAATCTAAAATAGAGATTCCTTAAATGCAATTCCTCGTAAATGTGCGAATTCTTTATTAGCGAATTTTGCATTTGGGATGATGAATCCCAAATGCAAAAATTGCACTCGCAAAGGGCCAGATTCTGAGAATCTGGCCCTTTGCGAGCGCAATTAAGCTTGATGAATCTAGCTGTAAATGTGTGTACATCGGATATTCAGGGACAGTGATGTGTGTTTTCAGTATGTAACACAACAGCAGTTCACTAATATTACTGTAAATAATGTGTCACCACCTCTATTTCTCATATGTGAGGTCATGTATTGATCTAAAATAAACTTTTTATATGGAAGTCGCATGACGCATAAACACATTTTGTCTGCAAAATGTATGTAATAGACTTTAACACATTAAAAATGAATGATTGAAAAACGATATTTACAACATTGTGTTTAAAAAGGATTCAAGGTCATGAGGGCAAGACTCTGTAGAATAGAGCTGCCTCTTTCAGTCCCCCCCACCCAACCCCTTTATTTATTTATTTATGCGTTTTTATATAGCGCAGACTTTACCCGAAGCGGTCAGAGCGCTTCACAATACGAACAGAACTGATACATGAGAACATTACAAGTGAACAAATTACAAAAGCAAACGCTAAATTACATGAGGCAAAAGTGCCAATCATGAGCAAACAAATACAAGAGGTAGCAAACTGAGCATTATGTCCCTGGAAACTTTGTCTCTGTTCTGGGAAGAGCTAACTCTCCCAGTAGGGGGTTAATTCACAGAGCTGACATGCTTCAGGTGCAGTGGGAGGCGAGGGGTCTCCTCTGCTAAAACCAAAAGCATGTCCCACTGCAGCTGAAGCTGTCAGCTCTGTGATTAACCCCCTCCTGGGAGAGTAAACATAACAAAAGAACGGGCACCTCCTGCCCCATGGATCTCCCCTCCCTCCCCCTTCCACATACCGGAGTGCTTCAAGAAGACTTGCACGGGCAGACGGACGATTACAGGGCACAAAGGTCATTTTGAAGTGGAGTGGCGCCCCCCCTGGGAAGGTGTCACGCCCCCCCAGGGGGGCGCGCCCCACAGATTGAAGAACACTGCAGTAGGGTGTAGTTAGTGATAGCCGTTTCCGAAAGCGAGGAGGCTAACTAGATCCCCAAATATGGGACCGTGTCCGCCGCCCATTGGATGGGGAGTAAGCTTTGCAAGTGTTCCAGAGTGGATTTCTCTAGAGACAGGTCTAGGGCCACCAACTTGTCCTTATTCACTTTTAACCCAGCAGTTTGTGCAAAGAAATCTAGGTCCTCTAGGCACGCTGGCAGTGCGTCTCGCGGGTTAGATAACGAGATCAAAACGTCACCAGCGTAGAGACTAATCGTATGGTTGTAACCGCCAAATTTGATTCCCGTAACCAACGAGTTGAGCCTCAACCTTTGCGCCAGTGGCTCCACGTAAAGAGCTAAAAGGAGGGGCGACAAAGGGCACACCAGCCTTGCACCTCTCTCAATGGTGAACCGTGGAGATGTGTATCCGTTGATTCAAACCGTGGCCATCGGAAACTTGTAGCAGTTCAAGACATATGTGCGAAATTTCATGCCCAGCCCCACTCTTTCCAGAACTTGTTCTAGATAGGGCCAGTGGACCCAATCAAACGCCTTTTCAGTGTCGATAGCCAGCATCATGTATTCCCCCTGTGTGCGTGTGGCTTTTTGATAAGATGCAAGGCCCGCTTAGTGTTGTCAGACGTTTGACGTTCTGGGAAGAAGTCCGCTTGATCCGGATCAACTAGACCAGTCATGTGAGGTGCGAAGCGGGAAGCTAAAATCCCGATGTATAGTTTAGATCTAGGTTAAGAAGAGAGATAGGGCGATATGTCTCACATTGAGACTTGTCTTTCCCTGCTTTGGGATTACTGCTATGGAGGCCTCCAGAAGGTCCCCTGGGATCGCACCAGGCTCCGGGAAGGAATTACAAAGTTGAGTGAGGAGAGGGGCGACTTGGGTACAGAATGTCTTATAAAAGACAGTGGGAAAGCCATCCGGCAAGGCGTTTTCGCTAGCTTGAGACGCATAATGGCGGCAATCACTTCTTCTGGTCAAATGTCTCTGTCGGGGTAGTGGGCTTGATCTTTTGTTAGAGCTGGTAGAGGGATGGAGTCAAGGAAGGCCTCCCCAGTTGATCTATCTAGTGGAGAGCTAGCGTACAGGTCGGCGCAAAAATCACGAAATGCTTCAGCAATGTCGCTGTCCTCCGAGAAGCGCCTACCATCCTTTCGGAGAATCTCCTGCACTTTCTGCTGTTGTCTAGTTTCACGCAATTTATGGGCAAGCAGACGCCCGCACCTATCCCCCGTGTAATAAGCGTGTCTCAGCCGCAAGGCTGAAAATTCCGCCCTATCTTGGTCAATAGCTGCAAGTTGTTGGCGCACAGCTTTAAGTTGCCTCCACACTCGAGGGGCTCCTGTTCTCTGATGCATCTGCTCCAGTTCCCTAGTCTGCTGGGTGAGTTCTTCCCGCTTGCGTCGGCGTTCAGCCTTGTCTGCAGCTGAGATTGCTATCAACTCCCCCCTAATGACTGCCTTCGGTGCTGCCCACTGCCTTCCAAGAGTGGTGTCAGTGTTACTGTTGTGAGAGAGATAGTCAGTGATGGCGTACTGTATCCGCATGACCACGTCTTTGCGGTACAGTAGTGTCTCTCTGAGACGGAATGTCCTAATGGGTCAGTGGGTTGGTGGAAGGGAAAGAACAACTGTCACTGGGGCATGATCTGAGAGGAAGGCGACCCCTATCTCCACCTCCGTCTCCAGCGCGTGTACGGGCACAGATGCCAACAGGTAATCCAACCGAGCATATGTTTTGTGCGCATTGGAATAGTATGAGTACTCACGTTTCTGGGGGTGGAAGCTACGCAATAGGTCACTAAATCCTAAGTCATGTAAATGGGTCAGTCCCTCTGTGGGAAGGGCGCCTGTTTGGTGTGTGCATTGACATGATCTATCTAGGGTGTTGTCAAGAACCAGGTTTATATCTCTCCCCAGAAGGATGTGGGGATCTGGTGTGGTGGAGGCCTCTGTAAGCGCAGAGTGAAAGAACCGCTAGTGAATGTGAAGTTGCCTATGGCAAATCTATAAGTCAGTAGCCTACCTTTTATCTCAGCCTCTTTGTGTTAGACCTTCCCCTTAAACTGCTGTGCCACCAGTATAGCAACCCCGGCCGTTTTAGTAGTGCCTGAAGAAAAGAACTGGATTGAGAACTTCCGGGACCGGAGGCGGTGACAATCTTTCAAAAAAGGTGCTTCTCCTGCAGTAGACACATATCTGCTTGGGCATGCCCTAGACACAAAAGGACCGCTTTGCGCTTCAGTGGATTGTTAAGACCTCTCACATTTAAGTTGAGTATTTTAGGCTTGGTAGCAGGCATTCACTCAAGATTACAAAAAGCAATGGTGGATAGCTGAATCTGATACTATCAAGGCACAGGGTGTGTTTCCACTCTAGAGAGCCCATGTGATGTGGGCCCATGCTAGCGAAGGTGGACAAGGAACACTGGAACCCACCCCCAAACAACCCCCCTCCCCCTAAAAAACCAATATTTGGAAAAAAGAGAACAGACATATTGTCCATCATCCGTAGGTGATTGGAAGTGTAGTGAATTGGTGTATTCCGTCAAGATCTGTGAAGCCCCCTCCCGCCAATGGCCCGGCGGAAAAGACAAATAATCAATTGGCCTTATGATATCGTGAAGTTCAGCCAAGTAGGGACGTGATCAACTCTGTCGATGCTGCTTCCAATGCTGTTTGCCGGCCCTTCATGATTTCCGCTACAGGAGGTTTTCTAGTGCAACGCCTTCGGCCTTGTTGACGCCACCTGGGCTTGGAGTCGTCCATTTCCGCTGTGGCTCGCCGTGTTATTCTCTTCTGTACGAGGATCTATGCCCAATAAGCGGCAGGCCTCCGTCAGGGATCGTAGCTAATAGAGTTAGCTGATAGAGTTTGCTGTACATTCAGAACTCTAGGCAGAATGGGTGGTCCCAGCTATAGGAGATGTTACGTTGTTGTAAGTGAGCAGTGACGGGTTTAAAGGTTCTACGCTTCCGCAGGGTGAGTGCTGACAAATCCTGGTACAGGACCTGCGTTTGACCTCGAAATGTCAGAGGATGTAGCTGTGGGGCTTTTTGAAGGATCTCTTCCTTGGTGTGATAATCCTGCACACAGGCCAGGATGTCTGGTGGTGTAGCTGAAGAGGCACGTGGGGGGCCCACCCTGTGTGCCCTGTCTAGACGGAGATCCGTTTCCAAAGGCCTCCCTAAAATGTGATTGAATAGCTCCCTTATATACCTGAAAAGGGCCTTAGTTTCATCTTCAAGTTTCACTCCATGGATCCTTATATTATGATGCTGGGAACAGTTTTTCAGGTCCTCAAGGAGGGTCTGGAAATAAACTTGCAGGTCATGGATCCGGAGGACTTCCTGCTGCAGTACTGCTATTTCTGTGTCCCATTGTCGCTTTTGTCCTCGAGCTCGGCAACTCGCTCACCAATACCGTACCTGTCTCTGCGGACCTCCTTTATTTCCTCTGTAAATTCTTTCTTTAGCATGTGGATGTCCTCTCTCAGTGCGACAAACATGGATTCCAAGAATGCCTTGGTAATCGGTTACGTTCCATCATCCCGCTCAGAGGTGGGTTGGACAGTGCCTGAAGCCATGCTAGTGGATTGCTGACCCGCTTGAGGCTTGGCGAACAAATCTTTCAAAGTCTTAACTTTACGTCCTCTAGAAGTGGACATTTCGCGATCCAGGCACTGAAGGAGTTGTGAGCTGAACTCGTTCCCCCGGGGCAGCAAGACCACCACCGCCAGGAGAGTAAGGGGCTAGAGAGTCTGCCCGTTCCGCTGTATTTGGCGTTAGTGGGTAGTTGGGAGCAATGATCGGTGGGACCGGGCGGCCCAAAGTTGCGCTGCCGTTCAGGGTGAGGTTTCCCGGCGTCTCTAACTGTATACTACCTCCAGTAGGCTGGACCCCTCGCCCTCGCTCTGACTGACATCCAGCTCCTCCGGCGGTTCACTGTTCTCACAAACAGGCGCCTTCGCCCCTCACTCTCATCCCGAAGCTGCACCCATAGTGTGACATTGTTTAAAGTGTCCAAGATTCCTGGCTATCTGTACGTGGTCCCTAGTGGCCGGTCCGGCTTTTAAGAGTTTTCCCCAGATGAGACTCCCAGCACGGGGGCCTCTCCAGGCTCCTAGGATCCAAAGTTAGTCTTGTGCTTGTCTCACTGGCCCACAGCCCTGCAACTGGACTATGGCACAGTCCATTTGTCTCAGACCGGGTCTTCAGCTCTTCCACTCACGCCGTGGCCAACTGTCCATCCAAGCAGTTCCACACCTACACCAACGCCTCCAATTCAGGGCATGCTCGCCCAGGCGATCACCAGGTGGCAGTCAGTAATCATGGAGCAACACACCTCCGGGTGTCTCGCTAAAGCCCCTGGCTGCTGCGCCGGCCGACTTCACCCGAGGGCAGCCCATAGCCCCCTTTTGAATTCCCCCGGCAGAGGCCTGCATGGGTGGAGCTCTTGATGGTCTCACGTAGCTCCGGGACCAGGCCGCCGCTTGCTCCACTTGTCCCCACTCGCTGCCGCAGGCAGTCAACTGGCAGCCACCCCTCTACCTGCCGTGCAGTCTGTCGGGCTGCACTCCAGTTCTCCCTCATCCTTTCGAAGCACAGCACTCTCCGGCTCAGCCTAAGGATCGGGCCTAGGCTCGGGCACAGACCGCTCTTCCCTTCGCACCTCAGTCTCAGTGGGTCGATGATCAGCGGCCCTCCTACCTCACAGTACATTATGTCTCCTCCGGGTTGCGGAAAGTTTAGTTGGATTGACACTCCCCCTAGGAGGGGGAGTCCATTTCACTGTGGTGCCCTCTGCCTCAGCCGCATGAGTCCAGGGTTGGCAGAGGCACCTTCACAAAATGGCGAACTTAACCGCCTATCTGTTCCCCAGCGCCTTGCTTTGCCGCCGGTAGCGCGACCCTTCCTCTCCACAATCTGTAGTAGCAATGGCCGGCCCCTCCTTTCACCGTCTACCAGCAGTCCTCTCTATGTATCTCTGGTGAGGCCCACAAGGCCGGGTCACGAGTCAGACCTCCTTCGCCCAGCAGCCCGACCGCCGCACGTCCGGCCAGTCGCTTCTGCCCTCACAGGGCAGCAAAGCAGCCCGCAGCTTCACTCACCGGGCCGTACTCTATTCCCCGGTCCCTGGGAGCCCCTCCAGCTCATCGCTCTCTCCAGACAGTCCGGGAAGTAGGCCCAGACCCGGGCATGGGCAGCTCCTCACCCCACTCCCTAGTCGCTGTAGTCTGGTGTTCAGCGGTCACGCCGTCTCGAGACCCCCTATGGCTCATCCTTGCTGCTGGGAGTACCACTGAACCCATTCCTCCGTCTCGCTACTGAAGGCTGCCACAGTCACCAGGGAGCTCGATCTCCCCTCTGTGCTAGCCCGGGAGCGGCAGTTATCTCCACAAAATGGCGGCCCAGGTTCTCACTCCTCCGTGCCCCACTGGGTCTCAGTCACGATGTCCCTGCAGCTCCGCCTCTGTCTGAACCACCTCCGGTGGGCTGGGGTCTTCAATATGGGTTGCTGCTCCTACCGGGCTATGCGTGGACCGATGCTCCGCTCTCCAGGCCACTCACGGCCCGTCCACAGACCCCAGGCCTCTCCATGGCTCCGGCGATGCGCCACTCCGTCTGGGCTCCGTCTCGCTTCTGGGGAAATCCACCCGTCTAGTCTCCGCACTGCCCCCGGAAGACAGCACAGCAATGTCGGTACCAAACCATTCACGATGCATGGGCAGCTAAAATGGCCAAGAAGCCGGTGCTATAGCAAGCCGTCGGCGGGAGCTCCGGAGCAGTACGTCTGCTCACGCCGCCATTTTGGCCACGCCCCACACATAATGTGGCTTAATGAGTTTACTCTTTCGGACAGCATGTGCATGCCGTTGTTGATAACTTTATAAAGTGTTTGCAGGTTTTCTTGATCTAGTTGCCTAAGTCTTTCTGCACCTTCTTCTTATGAGTATTTGCTCAGTTCATTGTAAACAGCTTATATTCCCATTCACAGGAATCTCTTGTTTCTAGAAGGATGTGGTCCCAGTAGAAAATCTGAAAAATCCATTTTTTTTAAAGAAAAAAAATTTTCATACCCAAAAAACTGGAACATTCTATGCATCGCTGGCACAGCTTGCCTACACAGTATTTAGACAGAATATTGAAATAAAAATATTGTGTGAGAGAAATATCGAGTATAAAATATCGTTGTTTAGAAATATCGTGGTATTTAATATAGAGTTCAATAATATCGAAATTAGGCTTTGTTTTGAATATCGTTGTCAATAAAAGGTGGAAATATTGTTGGTTAAAAATCGATTTTTGTGTAGAATATTGATTAATTTGTTTTGTTTGCTATTTTGACGTTAGTAATTTATGTTGTAATATTTTTAGAATTTAATTTATATGTACTTTTTAGGTCTCGCCTGACCCAGCGCATGCGCTGGCCTGGCGAGACACATAGTGAGGGCTCAAAAAATGCTACCATGGCCAGCCTGGACAACCTAGAGCTACAGTGCATGTGCACGGGCGCGCGCTTAGGAGCCGAGGCGCCAATTGGCAAACCTCGTCATACTCAGATTTATTTTCTTTATTTAGATATATAAAACATATCTTTAAAAGATTCATCCAGCACATTATCACAATTTTATAGATTAAAAGAAATTAAGAAAAAAGGAGATATAAAAACAGAGTAAAATTTGGCCTTCTTATCAGTGCTTACTGCAGTGTATCAATTTAGAAATTAGCACTACCACACTATGCAGATGAGGTTAAAGTACATGTTTGTCTGCACAATTGTCCAGTTTTTCTAAAAGACTATACACTTGCTGAATGAATTTGGCCAATTTTATATTTAAAACAGTGTTCAGACAGAGCAGCAATAGTGGCATGTCTACAGGTCCGAACTCCCAGCCTGTTCCATTCTGGCCTGAGAAGGCGTCTGCGTTGGAGAATAAAAAAAGGGCATGTACAAAGCACGTGCAAAAAAGTTTCATTTGCTGAACTACACCCTCTGCACGTTTGATCATCCCTTTTTCGACGCCATACAGGGAGATTTTGAAGGAAGCGCTAGTCTCCCAGTCTTAGGGCGATCAGACATCGCTTTAACTGATAAGAAAAAGTAGTCGAACGGTAGTTAGCCGGGGATAATCGTTTGTAGTAGTTGGCTACTGCCCAAGCATGGCTACGTTTCGCAAGGAGAGCTTTGTCCGTGATCAGGGATTTAAGTCTTATAGCTTTTCTAATTGTGTTTTTGAAAGCGGTCTGGCTTGGGTTAAGAGCACAAATGTCCGCAGCAGACATTTGTTGGGTATAGTCATTTAGGAGGCGACCAAATGACCCCCCCGGATTGCTCACACTGATTTCGTTCCAGACCAAGAGTTCCAGTGTGCCAGCTTCTGCCTGTCTTAGTTTGTGAATCAGGTTAAGGTATGAGCCAACGTTAGAAAATTCGTAGTTAATTAAGCTCAACTCTAGTCTGACCTGAGCTGGCGAGGAGGAACTCGGCAGAGAGAGCAGTTTCTTGTAGAGTTTGATTGTCAGTTTGTTTAAGGAATTGTTCATTTTACCCTTAACGATCTCAATGCCATACGAAAGTGTGGGCCCGATCTTTGCTCGAAGCACATCCAGTAAAGGCAAGAGCTTGGGGCCTGAGAGTCTCCTCGATAGCTTAGCCAAGGATACCCTTAGCGCTGTGGCCTTGGCTGCAATCACAGTGCTCTGTTTGGTGAAACTGCCCCTGGGATCCAAATGGACCCCTAAGTACTTGTACGACTGGCCAATTGAGATGCTTTCTTTGTTAATTGTCCAGCCTCCACCGCTGTAACGTTTTTTGCCAAACGGAACAACCATCGTTTTTTTCATGTTAATTTCTAACTGGTTGTTGACCGTGTAATGCATTAGGGCATCAAGGAGTCTCTGAAGCCCCACTCTGGTGAGACTGAACAGTGCCAGGTCATCGGCATATAGGAGATTGCATAATGCTGTGCCTCCTACTTTTGGTGAATGGGTAATTACTTTCTCCAACGTGCTTAATAGGTCAGCAATAAATAGATTGAAGAGAAGGGGGGCCAGCACGCATCCCTGTTTGACACCACGATAGGTCCTGATTTTCCGGGAGAGATGTGCGCCAGACCCTAACTTCACTCGAACCCATGTGTTGGAGTACAGCATGATGATGGGATTCAGGATATTGTCTGGGATTCCCCACTCCCTCAGTTTTTGCCACAGAGCAGCCCTAGGCACCCTGTCGAATGCTGCTTTGAAGTCGACAAAGCAGCAGAAAATCGTCATACTCATTAAGCGCCTGAGATCACTTTCGCCCGCGAACACTTTAGCAGCGCCCCTTTGATGTTCTCGTTCAAAGAACATCAAACATCAAAGAACATGTTGTTGTGTTAATGCTTTGCTGCGCCCATTTGACTTACAATGTGCTTTCTCTTTCCACAAACTCGATGTGTCACACACATAACCACACACACAACCACAACCACAAGCACAACCACACACAGCCACAACCACACACACGCAACCACACATACAACCACACGTACAACCACAAACACACACACACATATACACAACCACACACACACACACAACAACCACACAACCACACACACAACCCCACACACAACCACACACACAGCCACACACACAACCACACATACACACACAACCACAAGTACAACCACACACACACCCACACATACCACAACCACACATACACACAACCACACCCAGCCACACGCAACCACACATACCACTGAACAAACACACAACTACACACACACACAACTACATACATCACATACAGCCACAGCCACAGCCACACACAACAACCACACACACAACCACACACACACGGCCACACACACAACTTCAACCAACACACAACCACAACCACATGCACAACCACACACACACAACCAAACACACTGAACCACACACAAACACACAGCCGCACACTCACACAACCAAACACACAACCACACACATCACACACACAAAACCACACACACAACCACAACCACACACAACTACACACAACCACACACACACAACCACAAGCACCCACACAACCACAAACACAACCACACACACAACCACAACCACACACACACAGCTAAACACAACCACACACATAACCACACACACACACATACAACACACAACCACAACAACACATACAACCACACACACAACCACAACCCGACATACAACCACACATACAACCGCACACACAACCACACACAACACACACTCACATACACAACCACACACAACCACACGCACAACCACACATACAACCACACACATAACCTTACACAAACACAACCACACACACATTACCACACTCACAACCACAAACACAACCACACACACACAACCACACACAAAACCACACCCACAAACACACACAACCACACACACACACACACACCACACAACTACACATACAACCACACACACACAACCACACAAACAACACACACACACAACCTCACACACACACAACCACACACACAAACACACACAACCACACACACAAAAACACACACACAACCACACACACACACAAACCACACACACACACCACAACCACACACAACCACACACACAATCACACAACCACACACACAACTACACTCAACCACACCCACAAACACACACAACCACACACATAACCACACACATACAACACACACACACAACCACACACACAACCACACACACATAACCACACACAACCACACACAACACCCAACGACACAAACACTCACAACCGCACCCACACACAACCACAACCACACACACAACCACACACACACAGCCACACACACACAACCAACACTTGCGGGGGTGTGCGGGGAATTGTCAGCTACATCTACAGGGTAAGTGGCCTTACCCCAAATTGGTGGTAGGGACTACAACCTGCACTACTTAATCAAATTTAAACACTTTACAAATTATTCATTTTCTTCATTAGATACATTTATTTCATTGCATGTTAATTCAAACTTGTCTTTACCAACAAATTTTTTACATGAACGCATCACATTTTAGATCAAAACATAATAATATTCAACAAATTCATGTCCACCCAATGCAGTGGAGTGGTGTGGCTCACTGGTTAGAGGCGGCAGACCCATAAGCAGAGAACGGCCCGGGACCAGGGTTCAATTCCCGATGCGGCAGGGTCGTGGACCAGGGTCAAAAACGGACTCAATAATTCTCGCCTCGGTGCCTACTCTAACCAGGGAACACACTCGGCAACTCAGGGCATTAAGCTTGCCTCATCTCTACAACGGCCCCCCACAGACGCCGGGGATGCCTGGTTTCACCTTGGAGATACCCAGAAAGGGACCATCTCACAGGGAAAACCAGGACGGGTTCCCCAGCGGTCTTCAGCGCCAGGATACTCCTTGGAGTCGCAGTGCGCTTTACAAGTACATTTACATTTACATTTCGGGACACTCTGGTCCCTTCGTCAGGGGTTCCTGTTAAAGGTAACAAAAAGAAAAGAAAAGACAAAGGAAACAATTAACGCGATGCCATGAAACAACTCGTCTGCAATTCAAAAATTTCTCGTTATGACAACTACCTTTTCTAATCAAAAACCAAACTTTAGTCCTATTCTCAATCAAAGACACATCATGTCTGTATTTATAAGATAACTGCATCATGATTATTTGGGACCATCAAAATCCCATCTGCATCAATTTCAATAATAAAAAGTCTCACCAGGGAATCAACTCTTTATGAGATCTGTCGAATAATCTTTTAAAATCCAGTTCTTACAGAACCTAAACATAAACGAGAATTCTTTTCGCATTATGCCCTTATTATTGATTTTTGGAAGTTTATGGAGCTTAAACTTTTTTAATCAAGCTTACCATAATATGAGCAACTTTGGTCCAAACGATGTCACCTAATAAAATAATTATGGGGTCACAGTGAACCACTACAAACGTATTCGCACTGTCTTATATTCTAAATATTTCACCAGGTTGCAACCCACCTCTTGCCGGCCAACCGGCAGCGTATATGTTGAAGTCTTTACATGCCCAGGGGGAAGAAGAAATCTACAAAGTAATGTCAACACATTACTACCACTGTTCATTCTGACAATCTGAAAACCAGCTATAACATTGAATCAGGAAACACGCGTTTGCTCACCTCAACACGCTTTCGTATTTTTCATTAAGACCGGCGGGACCTGTACGAGCGTCCTCTGCAATACATAATAAGCACACATCAGTTCCCATTCCAACAAGCGGCTTCTGCCTCACAGTTCGAACACCCAATATTGAAGCCGGAATACTTCGCAACATTTTACCTGAATCACCGCCTACTTAGACCTTCATTCAACTCAACCCGACGGACGGGGCAAGAATACTTCCGGGTCTGCAAAACGCCCTCTACATAGCGCATCCGCGAGATAACATAAACGACGGACTAACCCGATTTACCTAGTTTTTCAAAACTCCCGAGACTGCAACTTTGTTACACTGCATTGAATGCAACAAACTCACATCCGAATCTAGTTGCCTTTTCATTTGTGTAGTACACATTTTGCTTTTAAATACAGATAAGATCAGAAAAAGAATAACAAAAAAGAAAAATATGAATACCCCATAGTTACAAACATATTCGGACATCATTAGTAAGCCTCCATAAACATAAGCACCTTGACATTGACAAATAGTGATGATCACTATGGTATTTCATTATATAGACTCCCTGTTTACATGAAACCCTATTATTGTAAAAACTTTTTAAAGATACAGTGTACCTAATTTATTTCTTGTGTATGTGAGTATACCTCATGTGTGATACCTATTTTGTTATCAATATATGGAAATTACGTGACGATTCAACCAGTGTGCCTCAGAGCCAACGATTCTACTTCTATACTTTACAGAAAACAACTCATCTCAAACTTATCATTGAGCCCGAGGGGCGTCAAGGTTTGTAACTTTTTGATCCAAAGGCTTCCTTTTGCAGGAGGATTTTAGAGTTGTCATAACCTTCCACTTTCTAAACATGTTCAATAATTTGGAATTTAATCTGCGCTATAGAATGGCGCTGCTCACTCTAATGTAGCGCTAGCGGTGATGTGATGTTCTTGTTTCTGATCCGACTTTTATGCTCTGATAGCCGAATCTTTATCTTCCTTTCAATTTTTCCTACATAGAGGAGTCCGCACGGACATTTGATCATATAAATCAGGTGTTCAGAATCACAATTTGTAGTATGTTGTAGTCGTATACTTTTGCCTGTGCGTGGATGCCTTAGAATATTGCCTAGAATCACATTATTGCAGTTCTTGCAGTTCCAGCACTTCATGGTGCCACGAGGCGGTGTATCTCCGGTATGGGATGGCGTTCTCATTTGTTTAGTCAGCAGTTCTTTCAAATTCTGTGCCCTTGTGTAGGCAAACAGGGGTTTATCTTTATACAAATTCCCAAAATCAGGTTCAACTTCCAACAGTTCCCATCTCCTGTTGATTATTTTTTTAATATCTCTAGACGCTGATGAATATTTAGAGACAAACACCATCCTCTTGGTTGTTTTTTTCTGCTTTTTTGCCAATAGTTGTGCTCTAGGTAGCTCTTTCACTTTTTCAATTTGTTTATCTAGGTGCTCTTCCGGGTACCCTCTTTCTATGTATCGTTTCCTTTGTTCATTCAAAGATGTCACGCATTCATTCTCTTTAGATGAAATTCTCTTAATACACATAAACTGAGATCTGGGTAAATTTTCGATGAGATTTTTTTGGTGAAAACTTTGGAAAAGTAATGCATTATTTTTGTCTGTAGGTTTTTTATATAGACTTGTATTTAATTGATTGTCTTTGATCTTTACCAACACATCCAGAAATGAAATTTCCACTTTGTTTATATGGTGTGTAAATTGTATATGTGGGTCCACAAGTTCCAAACTCTTAATGTTATCAGTCAAGGCTTTCTCAGTGTTCCTCCATATCAGGAATATATTGTCTATATATCGCCGAAAAAAGATCAGGCCATCTTTCCACGTCTGGTCTTCCAAGATGAAATCGTGTTCGAATTTAGCCATAAATGTATTAGCATACATTGGAGCACCTGGAAAACCCATGGAGGTTCCGTTAAGCTGAATGAAAAAATTATTTTCCCACCTAAAATAGCTGTTGGTCAAACAGAACTCCAGTAACTGTAACTTCATGCACTTAATTGATTCTGGTGTATCTTCCTGTAAAAGTGCCCATTCAGCTGCCTCCAATCCCAAGCTATGCGGGATAGAAGTGTACAAAGCGATGACATTTAATAGAAGAATAAGGTCCAAAGAGCACTTGTTTAGTATACTAAACCATTTTTCCATAAATGTATCTATTTATTCTATTAATTGAGGAACTGTCAACAACAATAAAAGACTTGGAAGAGGAAATATACAATCTAAAAACTGACCTATCTAAAAGAATGGAGGAGGAACCGTGGGGTAAATTCCTTGAGGAATTGGACTCGCGTCTTGACAAGTACGGCAAAGAACTCCAGGAAACCAAACTGCGTAAATTTAAAAGAGATACTATTGACTACAAGCTCAAAGAAGCTTACACATGGGCTGAAGTTTATGCAAAACGGAGGTATACACAGAAGAAAACCCAGCCTGCATCATCAGAAGAGAGTGTCGTATCAGACCGAGATACGAATACTTCTAGACCACCTGCAAGCCAATTATTGAGTAAGAGAACTTCAGACAAGATGAGTCAAGGAACATCATCTGGAGGGAGCGAAAGTACGACTTTTTTAGAGCAGGGCTCAGCACCAACCAAACCTCCAGATCCAACAACATCCAAACAATTAGAAAAAAGACCAGACGTGGAAAAGGAAAAAGAAATAGGCTTAAAGAAAGGACTGAGGAGCCAAGGGAAAATCTCTTGATCAACATCTCGCAAAAACAACTCACTAAATTTGAAGAAAAAGTTTTGAACAAAGGGACAGCTTTTGTAAGTACATACCATACCACTGAACTTGAAACTGAAGTGTCATTCTTCAAATTTATGAGAATACTCAGGTTGAAACACTTTTTCACTAATATATGTCCAAAAGTGGGTGAAGAAGACTTTGTTCCTAAATTTAGACCTAAGAGTACTTTTCAAGCTCCAGTGTCACATAAGACACTGGACAACTTCGACATTTTGGTAAAGACTGATTTGCGTAATCTGCAGTATAAGCGGAAGATAAGGAATTTAACACGAGCAGACTTCAGTGTACTATGACAATTAGCAAAAGATGGATCAGTGACTTTTCAGAAGGCAGACAAAGGAGGAGGATTGGTGATGATGGACTCAGAGTTCTATATCAGGAAGGGTTCTGTTAGGACACAAAGCAAACGGCGACAACAACACGCCCCTAGGATAGTTCCGTTCGTGGAACTACAACCCCCAGGACCAGACTCGCCAGGAACTACATTTCCCAGGGGGTAATGCGCGGAGCATGCGCGGATCGCGCCGTCATAAAACGGACCATAGCGGCAGCGGACGGCGTCAGATATTCAGAGTTCGCTTCGTCGGAATACACCCCCTTGAACTTCGGAAAAGGGGAGACAGTGTTGCCGGGAGTTCCTTTGTTGCCCAAGGGTTGTAAAGCAGGGGAAACACTGTAGCAGTGTTACGGCGGTGGAATCCGCAATCCCGCACTCGAACACCGTTGACGCCAGGGCATCCGCAGTCCCCGCTCGAGGGTTAATCGAGAGTGTGGGACGCTCTCAGTCTTGGACATACTCCACAGTCCCCGCTCGAGGGTTATCGAGCGTGGGGGACGCTCTCGGCCTCAGAAGTATTCCGCAGTCCCCGCTTGAGGGTTATCGAGCGTGTGGGACGCTCTCGGCCTCAGAAGTATTTCGCAGTCCCTGCTCGAGGGTTATCGAGCGTGTGAGACGCTTTCAGCCTCAGACATATTCCTCAGTCCCCGCTCGAGGGTTATCGAGCGTGGGGGACGCTCTCAACCTTTTGAACATATTGCGCAATCCCCGCTCGAGGGTTATCGAGCGTGTGGAACACTCTCAGTCATTGAACATATTGTGCAGTCCCCGCTCGAGGGTTATCGGGCGTAGAGGACGCTTTCATCTTTGGTTCATTGTGCACGATCCCCGCTCGAAGGTTGTCGAGCAAAGAGAAACAAGCCATAGCAGAACCGGACATCGAACCGGTGTTTTGCCCTCTGTTGGAAAGTGTCTGGACCGACACAACTGCGGAGGACGAACTAAGGAACACAGCGAAACAGTGCTCCTTATTCGAGTGGCATTGTCGGCCACTGCTTAGCACGGTGTCCTCTGTTGGTGAATGCCGGACCGGCATTCGTGCAGAGGATGGTTGGAAGGAAGGTCCAACAACTACAAGTGGTGACTTAACCCAGTATACGTTCTTTGCTGTATTCCTTATGGCAGTTTTGTGATCCATTAAATACGGTTACACGAATCAACCCGTCTATACTGTTTCCTTGAACAACAGTTGTGTCAGGGTGTTGATCGGTAATACCCAATCCTGAGGTCCTGGGGGATTACAGGTTCAGAACATGTCATGGATACTAACACGTATGGGCAACTTGCGAATGATCCTACCATGGATATATCGAAGGAACTAAGCAAATTACTTGAAAAAGCGGAAGAATTACAGTTGATCGATTCTAAAACTAAACAGTACCTATTTCAAACACTTCCTAGGAGACCTAAAATATACTTCTTACCCAAGATTCATAAAAATTTGGAAGATCCTCCATTCAGACCAATAGTTTCCGGGTGCGGATCAATCTCTGAACACTTAGGATTATTTATTGATCATTATTTGAAATCTTTTGTGCAAAGTTGGTCTACCTATATTGAAGATACTTCTGATTTTTTACAAAGTCTAACAGAGATACCATGCGAAGTGTCAGAAAATTTGATTTTATGTACGATTGATGTTGTTGCTTTGTACACTTCTATCCCCGCATAGTTTGGGATTGGAGGCAGCTGAATGGGCACTTTTACAGGAAGATACACCAGAATCAATTAAGTGCATGACGTTACAGTTACTGGAGTTCTGTTTGACCAACAGCTATTTTAAGTGGGAAAATACATTTTTCATTCAGCTTAACGGAACCTCCATGGGTTTTCCAGGTGCTCCAATGTATGCTAATACATTTATGGCTATATTCGAACACAATTTCATCTTGGAAGACCAGACGTGGAAAGATGGCCTGATCTTTTTTCGTCGATATATAGACGATATATTCCTGATATGGAGGAACACTGAGAAAGCCTTGACTGATAACATTAAGAGTTTGAACCTTGTGGACCCAAGTATACAATTTACACACCATATAAACAAAGTGGAAATTTCATTTCTGGATGTGTTGGTAAAGATCAAAGACAATCAATTAAATACAAGTCTATATAAAAAACCTACAGACAAAAATAATGCATTACTTTTCCAAAGTTTTCACCCAAAAAATCTCATCGAAAATTTACCCAGATCTCAGTTTATGCGTATTAAGAGAATTTCATCTAAAGAGAATGAATGCGTGACATCTTTGAATGAACAAAGGAAACGATACGTTGAAAGAGGGTACCCGGAAGAGCACCTGGATAAACAAATTGAAAAAGTGAAAGAGCTACCTAGAGCACAACTATTGGCAAAAAAGCAGAAAAAAACAACCAATAGGATGGTGTTTGTCTCTAAATATTCATCAGCGTCTAGAGATATTAAAAAAATAATCAACAGGAGATGGGAACTGTTGGAAGTTGAACCTGATTTGGGGAATTTGTATAAAGATAAACCCCTGTTTGCCAACACAAGGGCACAGAATTTGAAAGAACTGTCGACTAAACAAATGAGAACGCCATCCCATACCGGAGATACACCACCTCGTGGCACCATGAAGTGCTGGAACTGCAAGAACTGCAATAATGTGATTCTAGGCAATATTCTAAGCCATCCGCGCACAGGCGAAAGTATACGACTACAACATACTACGAATTGTGATTCTGAACACCTGATTTATATGATCAAATGTCCGTGCGGACTCCTCTATGTATGAAAAACTGAAAGGAAGATAAAGATTCGGCTATCAGAGCATAAAAGTCGGATGAGAAACAAGAACATCACATCACCGCTAGCGCTACATTGGACTGAGCAGCGCCATTCTATAGCGCAGATTAAATTCCATATTATTGAACATGTTTAGAAAGTGGAAGGTTTTGACAACTCTAAAATCCTCCTGCAAAAGGAAGCCTTCTGGATCAAAAAGTTACAAACATTGACGCCCCTCGGGCTCAATGATAAGTTTGAGATGAGTTGTTTTCTGTAAAGTATAGAAGTAGAATTGTTGGCTCTGAGGCACACTGATTGAATCGCCACGTAATTTCAATATATTGATAACAAAATAGGTATCACAGATGAGGTATATTCACATACACAAGAAATAAATTAGGTACACTGTATCTTTAAAAAGTTTTTACAATAATAGGGTTTCATGTAAACAGGGAGTCTATATAATGTAATACCATAGTGATCCTCACTATTTGTCAATGTCAAGGTGCTTATGTTTATGGAGGCTTACTAATGATGTCCGAATATGTTTGTAACTATGGGGTATTCATGTCTTTCTTTTTTGTTATTCTTTTTCTGATCTTATCTGTATTTAAAAGCAAAATGTGTTCTACACAAATGAAAAGGCAACTAGATTTGGATGTGAGTTTGTTGCATTCAATGCAGTGTAATAATGTTGCAGTCTCGGGAGTTTTGAAAAACTAGGTAAATCAGGTTAGTCCGTCGTTTATGTTATCTCGCGGATGCGCGTTGTAGAGGGCGTTTTGCAGACCCGGAAGTATTCTTGCCCCGTCCGTCAGGTTGAGTTGAATGAAGGTCTAAGTAGGCGGTGATTCCAGTAAGATGTTGCGAAGCATTTCTGCTTCAATATTGGGTGTTCGAACTGTGAGGCAGAAGCCGCTTGTTGGAATGGGAACTGATGTGTGCTTATTATGTATTGCAAAGGACGCTCGTACAGGTCCCGCCGGTCTTAATGAAAAATACGAAAGCGTGTTGAGGTGAGCAAACATGTGTTTCCTGATTCAATGTTATAGCTGGTTTTCAGATTGTCAGAGTGAACAGTGGTAGTAATGTGTTGACATTACTTTGTAGATTTCTTCTTCCTCCTGGGCATGTAAAGACTTCAACATATACGCTGCCGGTTGGCCGGCAAGAGGTGGGTTGCAACCTGGTAAAATAATTAGAATATAAGACAGTGCGAATAAGTTTGTAGTGGTTCACTGTGACCCCATAATTCTTTTATTAGGTGACATCATTTGGACCAAAGTTGCTCATATTATGGTAAGCTTGATTAAACAAGTTTAAGCTCCATAAACTTTCAGTAATCAATGATAAGGGCATAATGTGAAAATAATTCTCGTTTATGTTTAGGTTCTGTAAGAACTGGATTTTAAAAGATTATTCGACAGATCTCATAAAGAGTTGATTCCCTGGTGAGACTTTTTATTATTGAAATTGATGCAGATGGGATTTTGATGGTCCCAAATAATCATGATGCAGTTATCTTATAAATACAGACATGATGTGTCTTTGATTGAGAATAGGACTAAAGTTTGGTTTTTGATTAGAAAAGGTAGTTAGTCTAACGAGAAATTTTTTAATTGCAGACGAGTTGTTTCATGGCATCGCGTTAATTGTTTCCTTTGTCTTTTCTTTTCTTTTCTTTTTGTTACCTTTAACAGGAACCCCTGACGAAGGGACCAGAGTGTCCCGAAATGCATTGGGTGGACATGAATTTGTTGAATATTATGTTTTGATCTAAAATGTGATGTGTTTATATAAAAAATGTGTTGGTAAAGACAAGTTTGAATTAACATGCAATGAAATAAATGTATGTAATGAAGAAAATGAATAATTTGTAAAGTGTTTAAATTTGATTAAGTAGTGCAGGTTGTAGTCCCTACCACCAATTTGGGGTAAGGTCACTTACATTGTATTTGATCAATGCTTAGCAGGCATTAATACAACTTTGCACACACAGCGAGGTACACTGATTTACTTGGGGTACAGAGTGCAACACCCACCCACACCGTTTTTAGCTACATCTACAGGACCATACGTCCGAACGCTTCATTATTGAGAAGGGTGGGGGGTGGGAAAGGGGGTAGTGGGGTAGGGGGAGGGAAAAGGAGGGGGAAGAGATTGATGGAGGGTTAAATGGGGCAAATAAATCCACACTTACATTTTTAGATGGTATTGGAATTTGTAAGAAAGTTAACAAACAACATGGTAGACAAACTGACAAAAGATACTATATGATGTCTAGAATGTTAAATGGGTCAAGTCTTGTGGAACTTACTAGTTGAGTGGTCTGGCTATTAATAGAGATCTTCGAATATGCTCGCTAAATGTCTCTGGGCTGAATAATTTCAATAAACGAAGAAGAGTAGCGGCCGAGCTGCGCCATGTTGCCGCAGATATGGTTTGTTTACAAGAAACCCATCGCCCATGGAATAAACATCAAGTACTAGCTGAATTGGGATTTATAACTTTAGTTTCATCACAGCAATCCGGTATGACGCGGGGGGTAGCCATCTTAGCAAAAAGAGATTTGGTTGAGACACGACGGAAAGCAACAGATACAAATGAAAGATGGGAGATGGTTGAATGTGGGGGACAACATGGTAATTTTACAATATGTAATATTTATGGCTCAAATATTGATGATTCGGGGGCATTGGATCAAATATATGAAGAGTTGGCAACATGGGCTACCCCCCTGATTATTTGTGCGGATATGAACGTCATTATTACAAAATATGAAATTGATGGGGGAGTGAAGACTTATAAAGGTAGGAAGCCGCAGGTATGCAGGGCTCTTCTCAATTTGTTAAAGGACTATGGGTTGGTGGATGTTTGGAGTGCCCTGTATCCAGCGGACCCAGGCTTTACCTATTATTCTTATCCCCATCAAAAAAAGGTTAGATTGGACTATTTGTTTGTGGAATTGCCCCATCTATCCGAGGTAAAGATGTATATGTATCCCAACATTTCGTCTGATCATACACCTATTGTTTTATCCTTTATCCCCTTCTTAAAAACCTGGGGTTCAGGCACTACTTGCCCGCTTACAGAGTACTTAAAACGGACGTTTCACTTCCGATTGTGTTTGCGGTAGCCAAATTCTTAACTGCGATGTGGCATGTACGCACTCGTTGCATGCACTTTGACATAGATTCAGTATAATTTTAAAAACAATTTCATGCTTTGTTGACATTTAACTGATACACAGTGCATTCAATCGAGGATATTTTTTATTCGGATTTGTGTTTTATGATAGGCAAACTATTGTAACTGCCTGATTCTGTTTAACTGGATGAAATCTGCAATGTCAGAATGTACTTGCATTAACAAACTGCATTTTTTTAAACTTTGGATGTACTCTTTTATGATCTATTCGATCGAAATAAAGAATGATATGAATGTATCCCAACATTTCGTCTGATCATACACCTTTTGTTTTATCAATTCGAGGGTGGGGGACTCCGGTTGCACCAAGGAAATTCACTTTTGATCGAAAATTATGCTATAACGAAGAATTTATAGTTTATTTGAAGAAGTGGCTAGGAGAATTCCTTAAGATTAACATGAATTCGGATTCAGTTAATATTGTTTGGGACACATTTATGGCTTGTTTTAGGGGAGAGGTTTTAGTTTTGGTCTAGTTCGGCAAAGAAAGCTAAAAACAGAGATGGAGAGGTTATATAAGGGATTACAATTGGCAGAAGAGAATCTAACGAGAGGGATAGCTACCCAGGGAGATGTGAAAGCACTAGAGATGGAGGTCGCAAAACACAGGGCAAAAATACTGGGTGTATGGGATAATGAAAACGCCAGGAAATACTTGGCGCAACGTAAGATCTGCCATGAGTATGGCGAAGCCATCGGACGACCCTTAGCGTTAAAATTACGTATGAAGGAGGCTAGTCTGAATATATCTGCTATGAAAGATAAAACAGGGACTTTAAGAACTGGGCCCCAAAATATTATGGCAATTTTTCATGATTTTTACTCAGAATTGTACCAAACAGAACAAACTAATTTGGAGGAACTAGATTTGACTTTTTTAGGAACACTTGCTAAACTTGACCCATTAGTGGTTGATTTAAGGCCCCGTTGTCAAAGGAGGAGGTTGCTTTGGCTGTTAAAACATTGGCAATGGGTAAAGCAGCAGGGCCTGATCAACTACCAGGTGAGATATATAAGTTTTTAGGTCTCGCGTCAGCGAAAGACCTTATGTCGCCCGTTTTCGGGAATGTGGACAGGAGAGGGTGCACGAGCGCAGAGCTGCTCAGTTTTGACCTCGTGAGCGCGCACGGCGCCGTGCCCCTCTCCTGTCCACATTCCCTTGCGCAAACACTCACACACGCATGCGCACATACACACACTGCATACACACACACACGCGCACTTACACTTACACAGACACGCAGGCACCCAGACAGGCAACCCCCTCCTCCTCCCCCACAGTCACACACGCATACACACAGACTCCAAGACACACGCACGCTCACACACATACACAGCCCGCCGCCACGCGCGCGCCCACACATGCCACCCCCCCCCGCCCTCGCAGGCCAGCCACAAAGCGAAGCCCCACTCACCGGCAGCAGGACTCTTCCTCCATTCTTCGGCACCGGGGCGCAGGGTAGGCTCCTGCCTGCTCCGGTGCTGCAACCAATCGCGGCTCTTCCGTGGGAGGCGGGGTAGGCACCCGCCCTCCTACTTCCTGTTTCCTGTTGTCGCGCCGGCCTGCCTGACTTCCTGGTCGCAGGCCGGCAGAGTGACGGCGGTGATTTGCGGTATTTATTTATTTAGTTTTTTTTGCATTTTTATATAGCGCGGACTTTACCCGAAGGCGGTATTTATTTATTTATGTATTTTTATATAGCGCGGACTTTACCCGAAGGCGTCAGGCGCGGCTCTTAGGTTTCGCTCAAATCTCCATAACTCTCTAGCTGCGTCCTCGCGTCCTCCTTTCCCTGAAGTAAGGGCCGCAGACAGCTAGGAGCAGAACGAAAACATCATCCCAGAGCCTGCGGCAGGCACGGCCTTCCAGCCCCTGTGCTGGCTGCCAGCGGATGGCTCCGCGTCATTGCAATCCAGGGGTCAGCGCCCAGATCCGGCCAGCCAGCCTCGGTGTGAGTAGTGCTTTATGTGCATTCTTGCGTCTCAGAGCTGCTATGGTTCTCTTTAAAGGGTTTGGACAGGGCGTTGTTGACGGGCGGAGATAGTTGAAAGAGAGATAGACAAGCCAGGACCCGAATTAAAGGCAACACTTGGACCCTCTCCCCTTGCTTAGGAAGTCCCACAATCTGTTTTTTTTTCCTCCTCCGCTGAAGTGCGAGTCTCTCCGTGAGCCGCTCCTCCCTGCGTTGGCTGTGGGCTGGGGACAGAGAACGGCGGCGGTACTGTCTACTGTTCTCTAGTCTAGAGCATGTGAGATTGCGAGGGGAGCAGAGAGACTGCTAAAATGAAGGGAACTAAAGACCGAGCGGTGAAGAGCTGCCGTAGCCTGCCCAAAGTTCCCTTGCTCGAGCCATTAAATCAGCGTGGGGTCCGCTGCATCCCCACGCAAAGCATCTCTCAAGTTCCCTGAGAGAGCAAGCAGCGCTAGAAGGGCAGGAGGTGTCTGCGGCTTTCCTCGGGCGCGCTGCCAGCTGGCACACAGTTGGGCTGTCCTTGATAAACTGTAGTGATGAGAAGTGTTAATTGCTGCAACTTATTGTATATCTGTGTCAAAAACCAACGATTGAAGGTTAAACCGATTGATCTCATCTCTGCAACACTAATCTTTGAGGATTGTAATGTATTGGGGAATGCAAGAGCAGGTGAATGCAAACTTCTTGTGGCTAATGAGACTAGGTAAGAGATTTCGTGGTCTGCAGAAGAGTGCAGTAGCTCACTGGAACAAATCATTAAAAAGTTAATGTGGTTGTTTGTCTTTAAATGTTCAATTTTATCAGAATTGATCTGAGCACATTAATAAAGGCTTGCAAGATTTTTTCAAGTGTTGATTTACATATTATTACGGAAGAAAATAAGAATACATATTTATGAATGGAGATTATTTTATGTGCGAGTCTTTTTTTTTTAGTTCTACCCAATTGCAAACATGTACGTGGCATCCTGAGTAATCACTCTGATTGGTTGGATTTAGGAAGTGGAGAGATTGCTAAATACATTCCTGTCAGCGAGTACGTTGGTGACTCCCAACTGACTCAGGGATAAGGAACATTAGATCACTTTCCTCACTGATTTTCTCTTTTTTATTTTATGTTCAAGTCTCTGTTTTTCTTTTCACGCTTTTTGTTTATTTTCCATTATAAAACTACATAGTTTATTTATTTGAAGTTGTTTAAAAACACTGCCTGGTGCTGCGTAGCTACCTCAGAGCGATGTGGGAAAAGGAAAGTACAGCAGTTATACAGGTGAGATGAACATTTTGGAATGGGTATCCTTGAACTTCAATTTCGTAGTATAATCATCAAAAAGGATCCTCCACTTGTCGAAAGGAGCTAGCATCAGCAATATATGTCAATTACAGCGAAGCCAATGTGGGTCCACAAGGACCACTGAGAGGATGGTGTCCAAACCATAAGAGGTTTAATGGCAATTTAGTGAAAGTTACAATTCAGTCAATAATCAACAAATTTGTACATTTATTAAATAGGTATTCATAGTCAAATGATCTGGCAATCTGAATTAGTATATTATCAAGAAAAAGAAGCAAAAAATAACAACATAAAGTAGGCAGACTATTAGGTAGACATGTTCCATACCGGGATATCTATTCTAAATAAGTATTGAAAGGGGAATAGAGAATTTATAAGAAGAAGGTGTCATCATCAAATGAGCCAAGTTTAGGGATAGCCACGGGTGCTCAAGCATGAAGCTCAACAACCCAGGCAGAGGAATCAGCAGAGACAAGGTGAGATCTCTCTCAGCGAAGTCAGGACAGGGTCTGCTGAACTATACCATAAAAACATATAATTAATACGTGAAGGAAAACTCTAGAAGCTTCACCTCATCAGTTCCCACCAAATGGCCTAATCATCTACTGTCATTCTCTGGGGACAGGTACACTCCCTAGTTTCCCCGTGCTGGACAAAAAAACACACATCTGTGCGACCTTGGATGTATCGCTGGCCCAGTCAGCACCACCACAGAACCACTCAGCACCACCACAGCACCACTCGGCACCACCACCACATTATCACTCAGCGTCACCACAGCACCACTCAGCATCACCACAGCATCACCTCAGCATCACCTCAGCACCACCTCAGCACCACCTCAGCACCACCTCAGCACCACCTCAGCACCACCACAGCACCACCTCAGCATCACTCAGCATCACTCAGCATCACTCAGCATCACTCAGCATCACTCAGCATCACTCAGCACCACCACAGCATCACTCAGCACCACCACAGCATCACTCAGCACCACCACAGCATCACTCAGCACCACCACAGCATCACTCAGCACCACCACAGCATCACTCAGCGCCACCACAGCATCAATCAGCGCCACCACAGCATCACTCAGCGCCACCCCAGCACCACTCAGCATCACCACATCATCAATCAGCACCACCACATTATCAATCAGCAGCACCACATTATCAATCAGCACCACCACATTATCAATCAGCACCACCACATTATCACTCAGCACCAGCACAGCACCACCACAGCATCACTTATTTAAGTATTAAGTATTTAAAAAAATATATAAGCCATTGTTATTTGTAATATCAATACATCTAAGTCACGTAAATCCGAAACATGTTGCATTACAAATGCTATAGGTGTCACAATTGCGAAAGTTATAACTATTGGCATTGTAAATGACAAAGCTATTAATTTAGCTCTTTTCAAAACCAACACATAAATAAAAAAATTGTCATTTACAAGACCAATAGCTCAAACTTTCATAATGCGAGACCTATTGCATTGCAAATGCTTGTTTTTTGAGGAACTTAAAGATTTGATGTTAGATACATTTAGGGCTGCCCAAGGAGGAGTAGCACCGAAATCGTGGGACGAAGCCACTATAGTAGTTTTTAGTAGAAGGGAAAGGAGACTGACCTTCCGGGTTCTTATCGCCCCATATCACTTTTAAATTGCGATGGGAAGATCTATTGCAAAATCTTAGCAAATCGGATATCAAAAGTTATTACCTCATTAGTATCTGATGATCAGCATGGTTTTATTCCAGGGAGAGGAACAGTAGCACATATCAACAAAGTTATTACTCTGTTTGATATAGCAGAGGTAGAGAAACGCAGCTTAGGGTTGATTTTACTTGATGCTGAAAAAGCATTTGACCGCGTAGAATGGAAATACTTATGGATGTTGATGGAGAACATGGGTTTTCCCAATAAGTTCATGACAGCAATACAAACGTTATATGTGGCACCAATTGCTTGGATTGCGGCTATGGGCATGACTTCAGATATAGTGCAGATAACCAGAGGAACAAGGCAGGGCTGTCCCTGTTCGCCCCTCCTTTTTGCGCTGTATATAAATCCCTTTATTGGTATGCTTAATAGTAGTGAGGCTATTAAACCTTTCTATGTCCGCAATATCCCCATACTGTGTTTGTCTTTGCAGACGATATTGCAGTGACTACAGAAGACCCGGCTCTTGGAGTGGTAGAAGTTGAACGTTTAGCTAAGATTTTTGGTCAACTGTCTGGCTACAAGTTAAATGCTGCAAAGACACAGTTGGTGTGTTCTTTAGCAGTGAAGGTTAATGATCCAAGAGTAGTTGTGGAAGCAACTTACTTGGGGGTTAAAATAAGGGCAGCTATGGAGGAGGTAGTGCCGGCTAATTGGGTTTTGCTGTACAGAAATATAGCGGAATCTTTAGAGAAGTGGGGGAGGCTACATTTTACTTTAATTGGGAGAACCAATATACTAAAAATTAATATACTACCAAGGGTCCTATACCTTTTTAGATCCTTACCATTAGAAGCATTACCGGCCCAAATTCAACAACTTCAGGCTTTGTGTGCTAGATTTATATGGACTTCTGGTAAACCACGGAGAGCTATGCGGTTTATGACGCTACCAAAAGATAGAGGGGCACTGTCGGTCCCTGATTTTCTATTGGAATATTATGTCTGCTTTTTGCAAAAGATAAATATTTTACTGATGGGAGGTGAAGAGGGAAGGAATGCAATAGCAGCAAGTTCTAATATTTCTATATACCATTTGACCCTGGGAATAGCAGCAAATCGGGGTCTTTTTAGGGAGATAGAATGGAGCTATTATAAAAAAACGAAGTTCAAGACTGTAGCTGCAGCTAGTAAAGTTTGGAAGAAAGTACGCAAATTAATTAGTCTAGGAAATGTAACGTACTATACCCCAATAAATGCGAAACAACTGCTCCCGGCTATTTGTCTGGATAGTGTGGCAAGGACATGGTAGGCCAAAGGGATTAAGACGCTAGCGGATTTGTATGATCAAACTGGGAATTTTAAGCAGTTTTCTTTACTGACACAGGTTTATGGGATACCACAAACACATTTTTTTACGTTTTTGCAAATTCGAGATTATTTAGTTAAAAAGCATTTAAAGCTAATTTCGAATCCTTTAATGGAGGCTCTAAAGGCTCATAGTAGAATCGGTGGATTATATAAAATCCTAAATTCAAGAAAGAAGGACGATCTGGAAAAACATATGATATATTGGGTGGAAACTCTTGGGGAGAACGAAATAGATATAGCAATAGAGGAAGCAATTGGAAGAGCAAGGGAAGCTCTTATGTCAGCAAATTTGCAAGTGCAATTCTTTAAAACTGTTTTTAGGTTATATTATACACCTGCACGGATGAAAAAATGGGGTATCAAGTACGACGGTAAATGTTTTTGATGTGCTTCACCTGATGCAGATATAGATCATATCTTTTATACTTGTGACAAATTGCTTCCCTTTATACAAGCTATGGAAAGTTTCTTATCAAATGTACTAGAGACACCTGTTCGGATAACCCTTGCACTGATGTTGCTAGGGATGGGTCAGGAGGTTTCTAAGGGGGGCAGGTTATATAAGTTCAGATATTTGTTGTTTGTTGCAATGACTGTAGCCCGTTTATGTATAGCCGGGGACTGGCTCTGCCCGGAACCTCCAAGATTGGAGGTGTGGAGGGCTAAGTTATACAGAATTGCAAGTTTGGAATTTAGTTTATATTCGTTCAAGGGGGCAAGAAAACGCAAATTAGGCCTTATGATTTGGGAGCAATTTTTGACTTATCTGAATAATTGATGATACTATGTTGCAAATATGAAGATTGATGTATAAAGACTAATAATTGTAATAATGTACTATGCCAGCTACACTTTTTTTTTAAATTAATGTTAAAAAGACTATCTATAGCTGTGTGTTTACGGGGGTATTATTTGTTGAGGGGCTTCGCGAAAGGACCCAGTTGGATAGTCGGATTAAATAATGTATGATAATTATGTAACAATCACATATGGAAAGTATGTTTTGCCAAATGTCTACCATGTCTTGGAAGTGTGGAACTAAAAAAAATAAAAAAATAAAAACATTAAAGAACATGCGTCACTTTCGCCCGCGATCACTTTAGCAGCGCCCCTTTGATGTTCTCGTTCAAAGAACATCAAACATCAAAGAACATGTTGTTGTATTAATGCTTTGCTGCGCCCGTTTGACTTACAATGTGCTTTCTATTTCCACAAACTCGATGTGTCACACACATAACCACACACACAACCACCACCACACACACAACCACAAGCACAACCACACACAGCCACAACCACACACACAAAACCACACATACAACCACACACATACACACAACCACACACACAACAACCACACAACCACACACACAACCCCACACACAACCCCACACACAACCACACACACACAGCCACACACACAACCACACATACACAACCACACGTACAACCACACACACAACAACCACACCCAGCCACACGCAACCACACATACAACTGCACACACACACAACCACACACACACACAACTACACACATCCACATATAGCCACAGACACACACACACACAACAACCACACACAACTTCACACCAACACACAACCACAACCACACACACACAACCACACACACTGAACCACACACAACCACACCCAACCACACACACAAACACACAACCGCACACTCACACAACCACACGCAACCACACACACCACACACACACAAAACCACACACACACAACCACAAGCACCCACACAACCACAAACACAACCACACAACCACACACACAACCACAACCACACACACAGCTAAACACAACCACACACATACCACACACGCAACCACAACCCCACATACAACCACACACACAACCACACACACACACACAACACACACACATACACAACCACACACACACAACCACATGCACAACCACACATACAACCACACACATAACCACACACAAACACACATACAACCACACACACATTACCACACTCACAACCACACACACAACCACAACCACACACAAAACCACACCGACAAACACACACAACCACACACACACACACACACACACCACACACACATCCACAACTACACATACAACCACACACACACAACCACACACACAACACACACACACAACCACACACACACACAACCACACACGCACACAAACACACACACAACCACACACACAAAAACACACACACAACCACACACACATAACCACACACACACACAACACACACACAAACCACCCACACACAACCACAACCACACACACAACCACACACACAATCACACAACCACACACACACAACCACACCCACAAACACACACAACCACACACATAACCACACACATACAACCACACACACACACAACCACTCACAACCACACACACATAACCACACACAACCACACACACACAACACTACTCACACACAAACCACACACACAAACCACACACACACAAACCACACACACACAACCACACACACACAACCACACCCAATGACACAAAAACTCACAACCGCACCCACACACAACCACAACCACACACACAACCACACACACACAGCCACACACACAACCACACACAACCACACACACACAACCACAACCACACACACAGCCACACATACACCCACACACACAACCACATACATAACCACACACACATCCACGCACACATACACACAACCACACACACACACAACCACAACTACACACACAAACAATACCACACACAACCACACACACACAGCCACACACACAACCACAAACACAAACACACAACCACACACACAACCACAAACAACCACATACACAACCACACACACACACAACCACACACACAACCACACACAGCCACACACACAACCACACACACACACCACACACACAACCACACATACTACCACACACACACAACCACACCCACACACACAACAACCACACGACCACAGACACAACTAGACACACACAACCCCACACGCACAACCACACACAACCACACACACAACCACAATCACACACACAACCACACACAACTAATTTCAACCACACACAAACACACACAACCACAACCACACCAAACACACACAACCACGCCCACACCCACACACAAACACAACTACGCAACTACCCACACAACCACACACACACAACCAAACACAACCACGCACACACACCACACACACAAAACCACACACAACCACACCCGACCACAACCACACACACAACCACACACACAACCACACAAATAACCACACACATACAACCACACACATAACCACAAACAACCACACACACAACACCACTCACACACAACCACACACACACACCACACACACAAACCACACACACAAAACCATACACACACAACCACAACAACACACACAACCACACCCAATGACACAAAAACTCACACCCGTACCCACACAACCACAAACACACACACAACCACACACACACAGCCACACACACAACCACACACAACCACACACACACAACCACACACAACCACAACCACACACACAGCCACACATACACCCACACACACAACCATATACATAACCACACACACATCCACACACACATACACACAACCACACACACACACACAACCACAACTACACACACAAACAATACCAAACACAACCACACACACACACAACCACACACACAACCACAAACACAACCACACACACAACCACAAACAACCACACACACAACCACACACACAACCACACACAGCCACACACACACACAACCACACACACAACCACACATACTACCACACACACACAACACCACACAACCACAGACACAACTAGACACACACAACCCCACACGTAACCCCACATACAACCACACACACACAACCACAACCACACGCACAACCACACACAACCACAATCACACACACAACCACACACAACTACACTCAACCACACATAACCACAACCACACCAAACACACACCACGCCCACAACCACACACAAACACAACTACACAACCACCCACACAACCACACACACACAACCAAACACAATACCAAACACAACCACACACACACACCACACACACAAATCCACACACACACAACCACACCCAACCACAACCACACACACACAACCACAAGCACCCACACAACCACAAACACAACCACACACACAACCACAACCACACACACACACAACCATACAAACACAGCTAAACACAACCACACACATAACCACACACACACACAACCCACAACCACACTAAACCACACCCACACAACCACAGACACACACACAACCACAACCACACACAACCACACACACACACAACCACACACACAGCCACACATACACCCACACACACAACCATATACATAACCACACACACATCCACGCACACATACACACAACCACACACACACACACAACCACAACTGCACACACAAACAATAACACACAACCACACACACACAACCACACATACAACCACACACAGAACCACAAACAACCACATACACAACCACACACACACACAACCACACACAGCCACACACACATACAACCACACACACACAAACACACACACCACACACACACCCCCACACACACACACACACAACCACACCCACAACAACCACACAACCACAGACACAACTACACACACACAACCCCACACGTAACCCCACACACAGCCACACACACACAACCACACACACACAACCACACACACAACCACAGACAACCACACACACAACCACAATCACACACACAACCACACACAACTACACTCAACCACACACAAACACACACAACCACACCACACACACAACCACAACCACACACACACACACACACACAACCACACACATAACCACACACACACAACCCACAACCACACACACACCACACACACATCCACAACCACATACAACCACACACACACACAACACGCAACCACACACACAACCACACACACAAAACCACACACACAACCACACCCACAAACAACCACACACACAACACACACACACAACCATACCACACACACAACCACACCCACAACCACACACACAACCACACACATACAACCACACACAACCACACACACAACCAAACACACATAACCACACACACAACCACACCACACACACAATCCACACACACACAAAGCCATATACACGCACAATCCACACACACACAAAACCACACACACAACCACACACATACACAAACCTCACACACACAACCACACCACACACACAACCACACACACAACCACACACAAACACACACAACCACACACATACAACCACACACACATAAACACACACACACCACACACACAATCCACACACAAAACCACAAACACACAATCCACACACACACAATCCACACACACAAAAGCACACACACACAATCCACACACACACATTCACACACACACACACACACACAACCACACAGACACAACCCTATACATAGCCCCACACACAACCACACACACAACCACATACACAACCACACACAACCACTCAACCACACACACAACCACAACCACACACAACCACACTCAACCACAAACACACACAACCACAACCACACCACACACAACCACAACCACAACCACACATAACCACGCCCACAACCACACACAAACACAACCACACAACCACACACACAACCCCACACACAACCACATGCACACAACCACACCCAACCACACACTCACAAGCACATACACAATCAAACTCACAACCAAACACAACCACACAACCACATACACAACCACAAACACACACAACCACAACCACACACACAACCACCCAACCACCCAAACACACACAACCACACACACAACCACAACCACACATGCAACCACACAAACAACCGCACACACAACCACACACAACCACACACACCCAACCACACACAAAACCACACACACAACCACACACACACAACCACACTGACAACCACACACACCACACACACAACCACACACACACACAACCACACACACAACCACACACACACAACCACCCACACACAACCACAAACATAACCACACATACAACCACACCCACACCAACACAACAAACACAACCACACACACACATACAACCACACATACAACCACACACACAACCACACCGTCAGTGCACACTTTTACCAGGCACAGACACCATCAGTCGTCAGGGCACGATTTCACGGGCACAAACACCACCAGCCGTCAGTGCATGCTTTCACTGGGCACAAACACCACCAGCCGTCAGTGCACACTTCCACCAGGCACACACACCACCAGCTGGCAGTGGACACTTCTACTAGGCACACACACCACCAGCCATCAGTGCACAATTTCTACAGGCACACACACCACCAGCCATCAGTGCACACATCAATTGTTAACTCATCCACAATTAATTATTGTAGCAATCGCAGTATGGCACACTTTACTTTTAAACATATTAATTTAAAGCACAGCATGCCACCATTGCTACAAAAATAAATTAAAAAAAATTTGGCCTACAATTTATAGACTTTGTTGCAATTGGTGTTTCAATATTTAGATGGATTTCTGGATGATACGCAGAACGGGTTTCGAGCTGGTCACAGCACGGAGACAGCTCTCCTATTTATGGTCGAGCATTTGAGGGCAGTGCTTGACGCAGGTCAAACGGCGGCGCTTGTTTTGTTAGATCTGAGCGCCGCCTTTGACACTGTCTCGCATGAGATCCTCCTGCAGCGCCTCGAGGAGGCAGGTGTGGCCGGTATCGCACTCCAGTGGTTTCGCTCGTTTCTAGCGGATCGGTCCTTCTGTGTGGCTGCCCCGCCCTACCAGTCCAAATTTTATCCTCTGTCTCTTGGGGTCCCACAGGGTTCCTCGCTGAGTCCCACGTTGTTCAATCTTTACGTGAGGCCGCTGGCTGAGGTCATGAAGCTCTGCGGTTTGACCATGGTGTCATACGCAGATGATACTCAGCTAGCGGTCACGATCAGCGGGGACCCCGAGGTGGAGGCCCCTAGATTCAGGGACGGACTGCGGGCGGTGGCCAGTTGGATGACGTCCAACTGTCTCCAACTGAATGCCAATAAAACAGAGGTGATGATCTTTGGCAAGCGGTCGGATCTCTGGGGCGATTCCTGGTGGCCTTCGGAGCTGGGTCCCACCCCCACTCCGGTTTCGAAGACAAAAAATCTGATGGGGTGGCTGGACCCCCTACTCAGTTTTGTTGGCCATTCCAAAAGGATTGCGGCCTCCTGCTTTGGCATTTTGCGTAACCTAAGACCTGTACTCAAATATTTTGACGCAGCAACCCGCCAACTTGTGGTCCAGGCGACGATATTGGCTCGGCTAGATTACGCCAGTTCCCTTTTTATAGGGCTAAATCAGGCCGAGCTGACGCGTCTCCAGCGAGTGCAAAATGCTGCTGCCAGAGCAGTTGTAGGCCTTCCTAGATTCTGCTCGGTCTCTGGCACCTTGCGTGCTCTACACTGGCTGCCTGTTAGGCAGCGCATTCATTTCAAAGTGCTCTGTTTGGCCTTTAAGATCTTAAAAGGCCCCTCTGCCCCAATACTGCAGAACCTTTTGCGCCCCTACATTCCCGGCCGTTCCCTTCGCTCCTCAGACCATGAACTGGCAGTAGCCTCGCGCTTTAATCGTAGTCGAGCTGGGGGGCGCTCTTTCAAGGTGCGGGCGGCCACTCTGTGGAACGCCTTGCCTTTGGAAATTCGGACCCTTGTTGATCTGCTTTCTTTTCGCAGGGCCGTTAAGACCTTTTTGTTTCCATAGTTTGCTGTAATTCTAATGTTTTTAATTAAAATTCTGTTCTTAGTTATGTTGTGTGGCTACCTTGTCGGGCGCCGGGACGCTCCTTCGCTGGAGCAGCTGCGCGCATTACAAATGCCATTAACATAACATAACAATTTATAGACTTTGTTGCAATTGGTGTTTCAATATTTAGCAATGCCAATAGCTCAAACTTAATTAATGCGAGACCTATTGCATTGCAAATGCTTGTGTTTTTGTAGGGTTTTTTTTAGGCACAGGATATTGGGTATCTAGGGGATAAGGGTGGGAGTGTTTTAAAATATTTTGCAAAAAATGTATATATTTTTAAATGCATTTTTAAATATTTTAGAAAATATGGATTAAATATTATTAGGAGTGGTATGTTGGGTGTGTAGGGGATAAGGGTGGGGAGTAATTTAAAATATATTTAAGAAAAAAATGTAAAACTGTTTTATCTTGAAATGGAAATTATTATAATTTATATAAATATTTTGGATTAGAAAGTGGGGCTTTTAGGTTTTGTGGTAGTTTTTTGTAGAAATAAAAAGAATTATTGGATTTATTCCAAAGTTTTAATTAAATTCTTTTTATTAGTATTGATTTATTGTTATTTTTATAAATATATATATATATATATATGCAAATCCACGGAACTGCGTCTGTATGGTCATATTAGGTTTTATTCATAAACCATAAACCATAAGCCAAAAAGAAAACCCTAAACGCCAAAACGCGTAGGGTTTTCTTTTTGGCTTATGGTTTATGAATAAAACCTAATATGACCATACAGACGGAGTACTAATCATAATTTCCAGTGTGGAGTGCGTGGTACTGGCATAGTACGTGGATTTGCATAAGGATCGGGAGCCTCCAGCCCGAGTCGCACCGCCAACGAAGTGTCCCGGTCTTCTTGGAGGAAAGGAGAATTTGCAAAATATATATATATATATATATATATATATATATATTGTTTTTTCTGGTGGATACATTATCTGCCTGTGGCTTCCTCACCTTATCAATATCCCCTACGCCAGCATTCCACCCAAAAAATTCCTAGGTCCCCGCACCAACAAGGTCGTCATAGCGTCATAGCTCTGCAAGCGGCTCCACATGACGTCACCTGAGCCATTAGAAGACCACGTTGGCGAGCACATCAGTTCCAGACATTTTTTCCGTGCCACCGAGGCAAAACGGGTGGACCGACCAAAGAGACAATGTATACATAGTACAGAGAATTCACACGAATACATTCAGTGTATAATGAAATAAGAAAGCTTTCATTTCAAACAAGCCAACAATAATCAAATAGAGGTAATAAAGTCTTCAGTACACAAAAATACATCAATTAACCAATACCTCATCTTTTAAGGTATAAAAGGATGGACAATGGGGAGGAGGGTGGGTCAGTGAGGAATCCACAGGCAGATACTGTATACATCAGAAAAAGTGTTACCGAAGGTAAGTAACTTGTTCTTCTGATGGATACATCTGCCTGTAGATTCCTCATCTTATGAATAGAATCCCACTGCAGTCCAAGCCCCGGAGGAGGGTGTCCACCCTTTTAAACCAAAAAGTCTTGTAAAACAGAGCGCGCAAAAGGGCCATCCCTCCTCACCTTGGAATCCAAGCAGTAATGCTTTGCAAAAGTGTGGAGGGAGGCCCAAGTTGCGGCTTTACATATGTCCAAAACAGGAACACCCCAGGATAAAGCAGAGGTAGACGATTTAGCCCTGGTGGAATGAGCTCTATTGCCTAAAGGAGGCTCCTTACCAGCCAAGGAGTAGCATATCATGATGCACAAGATGATCTATCTGGATAAAATGCGCATGTGCACTGCCTTGTCTTTCATACGACCAGCATATCCAACAAAGAGCTGATCATCTTGACAAAAGTCCTTAATCCTATCTAAATAGAAGCTAATCGCCCTCTTTGGATCCAAACGATTAAGCCTCTCCTCCTCCTTGGAAGGGTTAGGGGGAGGATAGAAAGTAGGGAGGGTAATGGACTGTCCTAGATGGAAGGGAGTTACCACCTTAGGCAGAAAAGCAGCCCTGGTCCTGAGTACCATCCTTTCAGCGTGTATGGTCAGAAAAGGAGGCTTTGAACTCAAAGCCTGGAGCTCATTCACCCTCCTAGCTGAAGTGATGGCCACTAGAAATACCGTTTTGAATGTCAGTAGTTCCAAATAACAACTATACATAGGTTTGAACGTGGAACCCATTAAAAAAGTTAACACCAGATTTAAATCCCACTGGGGCATAATAAAAGGAGTGGGCAGAAACATGTTAGTAAGCCCGTTAATGAACCTTAAGACTATAGGAGACTTAAAAAGAGAATGCTGATCGGGCAAACAAAGAAATGCCGACACAACCGACAATATCCTTTAAAGGTGGCCACAGCACAACTCTTGAGCCAAATTAAATGAAAAACAAAGAACATCAGAAAGATGCGCCTTCAGAGGATCAATAGATTTCTCTCCATACCATCTAACAAATTTCGACCACCTGTAGGAGTAGATAGAGTTGGTGGAATGTCGCCTGGCCGACAAAATAACATCCACCACATCAGGCGGGAGAGAAAAAGAATTCAGGTTGCCCCGTTCACTCTCCAAGCATGCAGGTGAAGGCTCTATAGGTGGGGGTGTAGAACCTGCCCCTCCATCTGAGAGAGGACGTCTGCCCTGAGAGGGAGACAAAGCCGAGGGTGCGACGAGAGACGAAGAAGAGCTGTATAATACACCCTTCTTGGTCAATCCGGAGCGACCAATATGACTTGGGCCCGGTCTTGGCGAATCTTTCTCAGAACCCGAGGAATCAAGAGTATGGGAGAAAACGCGTAAAGGAGTTGCGAGCTCCAACTCAACTGAAACGCGTCCCCCAACACTCCCTACCTCGGAAACAGGAGACTGCAGAATGACGGGCAATGCGCGTTCTCGAGAGTGGCAAACAGGTCCACCCGAGGAGTTCCCCACGTCTGGAAAATTTGTTGAACTACCTCCGGATGAAGCCTCCACTCGTGGTTGGCGGAGTACTGCCGACTGAGACTGCCCGCTCGTACGTTCCGCACCCAGGCCAGATGGTTTGCCATCAAGCAAATCCGATGGTCCTGAGCCCAAGACCAGAGCCACAACGCCTCTCTGCAGAGAGGGTATGACCCTACTCCTCCCTGCTTGTTGACATACCACATCGCGGCATTGTTGTCTGTCAGGACTTGAACCGACTGACCGCGAAGGGAAGGGAGAAAGGCCTTGAGTGCCAAACGTATCGCCTACAATTCCAGAATGTTGATGTGAAGCAACCTTTCCTCTGGAGACCAAAGACCCTTGATCTGCAGATCCCCCAGATGAGCACCCCACCAAAGGGTAGAGGCATCCGTTATCACTGTGGTCACCGATGGAGGAAGATGGAAGGGCTTCCCTTGAGACAGATTGCCCTCGAAGCTCCACCAAGACAGATCCACTGGAGCTTCTCTGGAGATCCTTACAGACTCCCTGAGATCTCCGTTGTGCTGATACCACTGCCTGCGGAGACACCACTGGAGCACCCTCATGTGCCAGCATGCATGGTTGACCAACAGGATGCATAAAGCAAACAGACCGAGCAGGTGAAGGACCTTCAGAACTGGAAAAACCACTCCATTGTAAAACAGAGGCATCATTTCCAGAATGTCGAGAATCATTTGCGGAGGTGGAAAAGCTTGACACACAGTGGTATCCACTACTGCCCCTATGACCAGGTTGCGCTGTGAGGGCACCAGGTGAGACTTGGGTACATTTATCGAAAAAACCAATTTGTACAACAGCTGGGTTTTAACCTGCAGATGATGACGCACCATCTCTGGCGACTCGGCTTTCAACAGCCAATCGTATAGGTAGGGGACAACAGGGATCCCAAACCTCCTGCGATGAGCAGCCACCACTGCCATCACCTTGGTAAAGACTCGAAGGGGACGATTCACAGACCTAACCTAAGCCAAAATCCTAAACTTACTACTTTTGGTATTCACAGAAGTTAGGATTTTGTCTTAAGACAAATTTAAGACAGACTTAAGACAGACTGAAGACAAAATCCTAACTTCTGTGAATACCAAAAGTAGTAAGTTTAGGATTTTGTCTTATGTTAGTTCTGTGAATCGGGCCCGAAGTGCGGTAGTAAGACCAAATGGAAGGACTGGAAATTGGTAATGTTGAGACCCAACCGTAAATCGGAGATACTTCCTGTGCAACTTCAGAATTGGGATGTGAAAATACGCATCCTGTAAGTTGATGGACACCATCCAGTCCTCTGCTGCAGTGTCTGAAGAACCTGTGCTAGTGTGAGCATCTTCAACCTCTCCTGATTGAGAAACAGATTCAATATTCCTGGATAGGACGTAACCTGCCATCCTTCTTGGGAATCAGGAAATACCAGGAGTAGCATCCCTGACCCCTTTACTGCTCTGAAGCCACCTAAATCGCAGCATTCTGTAAAAGGGTAAGAACCTCCTTCTGAAGGAGAAGCTAATGATCCTCCGTACAAAATCCCTGGCAAGGAGGGTAAGGAGGAGGGAATTCCCTGAAAGGAAGGGCGTACCCATTTTCTACAAGATCTAAAACCCAAAGGTCCGAAGTGATCAATTGCCAAACTTGTAGAAAATGGGTAAGCCGGCCTCCCACGGGACCCACATGATCCAGGATGGCGGACCTAGGGCGGCTCTCCTGCATTACCAGGAGGTGTTGGGAGTTAGAGGAGGAGGAGGAAGAGGGTTGGTGTCCAGCTCCACAAAGGCGACCTCTGACTTTACCCCTGTAGCTCTTATACAAGAGGGGGCCGATTCACAGAACTAACTTAAGACAAAATCCTAAACTTACTACTTTTGGTATTCACAGAAGTTAGGCTTTTGTCTTAAGTTTGTCTTAAGACAGACTTAAGACAGACTTAAGTTAGGATTTTGTCTTAAGTCTGTCTTAAGTCTGTCTTAAGTATGTCTTAAGACAAATCTAAGACAAAATCCTAACTTCTGTGAATACCAAAAGTAGTAAGTTTAGGATTTTGTCTTAAGTTAGTTCTGTGAATCGGGCCCGGGGTTCTGCTGCTGTTGCCCTTGCTGTCTGTATCCACGAAAGGAAGACTTCCCAAAGCTACGGTATCTTTTATATCCATAGCCTCTTGATTGAGTCTGCAGACCCAAAGATCTTGCCGTTGCCTTACTGTCCTTAAATCTCTGCAGGGCAGAGTCCGTCTTTTCTCCAAAAAGCTTGGAACCATCAAATGGCAAATCAATAAGAGCAGCCTGCATGTCAGGAGAGAACCCTGAAGATTTTAACCATGCGTGCCTCCTTGTCGCAATAGACTAGCCCATGACTGTGGCAACAGAATCCGCTGTACCCAGAGCAGACTGGATAACCTGGCGAGCAGCCGCTTGAGCATCCACCAACACCTCACTCAGATTTCCATTGTCCTCCTCAGATAACTTAGGGAGAAGCTGTTTCGCAGAGTCCATTAAAGCATGAATATACCTGCCCAAGAGACAAGTGGCGTTGGTAGACTTTAATGCCATCCTGGCTGAAGAAAATACCTTTTTCGCAGACTGCTCCAACCAGACTTTCAGGAGAAGGATGAGAGGAAAGGAAAACCAGATCGCCAGGAGCAGGTCTATACCTCCTTGCGACTCACCTTAAACTTCAGGAGCCGAAAGAGGATTGCTCCACACATCAAGTATTGGCTCAGTTAGAGCATCATTAAATGGCAAGAGTGGCTCAACCACCGAAGGAGAATGAAGCACTTCAGTGAGAAGATTAGGCGTATACTCATCCACAGGAAGCTGCAAGTCCAAACATTCTGCAGCCTTCCTAAGAACTGTGTGATATGGAGCAACATCCTTAGAGGGAGAAGCCTTTTGTGAAACAAAGTCCCACTCTGGAGAAGTGCCAAGTCCACTTGCTTCACACAAGTCCTCAAACACACCTTCTGTGTCATACACCTCTCTTACCTCCTTCTCTTCATACCGGTACTGCTCCTCTTCCAATAACCTCTGCGCCTCTCTTCTCGAACGCATCTTCGGTTGTGGTGTCGGTGGCGCTACACGGGGCGTCGACGGCTCCGGGAGCGGCGTTAAAGATGGATCCATAACCGGCGCCGTTTGAATCCGAGAGGCTTCACGGGATGGAGCCGGAGTCTGCCCATACGGCGTCGACATCCTCAGAGCCGGAAAAGACCAGGACGACGTCGCTGGCATGAACGGCATAAAGGGGGCCTGAGGATACTGTTGAGGCACATCCAAATTAAATGCCAAAGGACCCATGGGATCCGAAGGTGCTCCAGAGGGGTACGAGTCTGAGCCGCTGGAGCCACAGGTGGAACAGCTGGAGCCGGAGGAACCTCATCATCATCAGCCAGATTGGACTGTGAGAATCTCAGCGTTGTTGCCTGCTCTGGAGTCCCCTAATAGGAAGGAGAATGAGCCGGAGTCATCTGAGGAGACACTGAAGGTCAAGGAGAAACAAAGTCCTTTTCTCTACGTCGAGGAGCAGGAGAAGGCAACCTCAACACCAACGACTTCGAAGATCTGTGTCGAGAAGCATGTCTCCTCTTCTTCTTGTGCTTCTTCTTGGACATCGAAGAACTAGATTTTGACCTTTTTCAACTCCTTTTTTCTTTTCTTGCTTTGACCATGTATAGTTTGACTTCTCGCGCCTTTAACGCCTTTGGATTCATCTTCCTGCACGAAGATCATCCCTGAAGACAAACACCAAATGCAATCCTCATGCGGGTCAGTAATTGACATATGTTTATCACATTCTCTGCAAGGTTTAAACCCAGACTTCCTCGGAGCAGACATGACAAAAAAAGGAAGAGATACAATCCAAATATACAAAGTATCTAAACAAAGTATGGAGAGTCCCAGAAAAAAACATGGTCTTCTTATGGCTCCGGTGATGTCATGCGGAGCCGCATGCAGAGCCATGACGCTATGACGACCTCGTCGGCGTGGGGAGGCAGGAAAAATTTCCGCGGAAAGCTGGCGCAGGGGATATTCATAAGGTGAGGAATCCACAGGCAGATGTACCATCAGAATGGAATTTTATAACTGGAAAATAATAAAATGCTGTATTTAGTAGGTTGTGCTGCTGTGAAGATTTGATGTATTTTATATGAGTTTAATAAACATTTAAGTGTATATTTGATCATTAAAACTGATAGTTCTTAAATTACTAAAGTTGAATTGTTTTGGATATTTAATTTGAATGGAATTTATATTTTTCTAAAAACAAATTGGAATAAAAACGTAAATCTCAGTATACTGTTAAAAAAAATTAAAATAGGAATTTATTGGTGAATGCACTACAGTGCATGACTTATCGACCAATGTGGTTCTTCAGATTACGGGTGGAAATTCTGACCGTGACAGTTTCCAAAAGGTCGAATGTAGCAGATCCGAGCATGGTCCAGGACTGGAACCGGCCGCCATATTACGATGCGTATTTTCAACGCGCGTCAGTCAAGCCACCTTATCAGAGCTGGCAGAAAGGGAGGCTCATAAGGCCGAAACTCACCAAAAACTCTTTCACAGTTCCTGCGCAGTAATGCAGCCCATCACGCACGTCGCCGCGGGTAAGTGACATTCATACCCCTACACCAGCACGCTTCAAAATGATCATTGCTGCGCCTCGCACCTGTAAAAATTAATAAATCCTCGGGCCACCGACAATTTTTGCACAATAATTCATCTAAATTGGCAATGTGTAAATAAGGCTAAACCAGGCATCTGTAGTTGCTGATGTCTGTCATTCCATTGTCCCTCAAAGGGACAAACAAAATGCCCTTAACTCAATTGTGATGCTGAAGATGAAATGATGAACAGGCCCATGAAGGAAGTCTAACGTTGCATGTGTCATATTATGACACCATTTCATAATGGCTTCAAATATGTTATTCATGTTATCCTAGCAAACCAAAGAGAATATCATTCAATTTAATACGGGTGAATGTTTATTATATATACGCTCTATTACCCCGTTTCACATATACTCCCAGTCACGAAATAAATAACCCAAGTTGTCAGTGATGGTACATTGCAAGGCTGGCTTACAGCTGCTCATGCTCCTAAAATACAGGGACAGACCCAATATAAAGGTAGGAATACAAATGGGTATAGACACAGAAAAATATGTACAGAAATTACTATGGTGGGCTCACCACTGCTCTAAGTGACACATGTCATGGCAACATAACACTAATGCACACCTAAAAGCATGTCCCACAGAAACCCATACACTGGCACACTACATTCTCACTGAACCAATAGATACCCTTATCAACACTGCTGGGAGCAAAGGCTGAGGGTCCACCTGATCTCATAAACTGCATCGGGATGGAGACTGTTGAAGTGCAGTGGCATGCTGAAAATGTATGCCTCGGGAGCCCAGTACTTTTGTTGTTTGCACTGCTGCATTGTGCATTGTCACAACTGCCTTATAACTGCCTTCCTGCTATTCTTGCGTCCCCCTCATATTTCCTCATTGCTGCCCTCCTGTATTTCCTGCCTTCCTGTATTTGTTGTCCCCCTCGTGTTCTACATTACTGCCCTCTGTAATCTTGTCCCCTTCATTGCTCCTGTGCTCCCCTACCTTCGTCTGTGCCGCCGCTGTGCCCCATGCGGCTCCGTCCCCCCGCTCGCTACACTTGCTTAACTGTATTTGTATTTGTATTTCATTTTATTGTATTTGGTTATTTGGTTTTCGGCTTCATTCCTCCTTTTTCCCCTCTTGTGCCATTTCTGTGCCCTTTTTTGCCCTCTGTATCCCTCTCAGTTCCTTCTTCCGTTTTTCCGCTGCTACGTCCCCTGCAGCCCCGCCCCACCGCTCGCCTATTCGTCCGCTCCCACCTCCCAGCTGCTACTCCCTCCCACCTCCCCTTCTGTCGCTGGTGTGCCGAAGGCGCACCTATGGCAAGTCCGTCTACACTCGTCCGCACCTGGACCGCGCCCAGGGCCAGACCCCCTGGCCCCCGCAAATGCCACGACGCCGCTATGATACCAGCACTCAACACCGGACGATCACAAACCTGCTTCCTGGCTACCCCCCCAAAAAAACAAGGACTCTTCTACTGCCGGAAGTGCAGCTTCACCAGCATCCGATCCACAAATCCACCCACTGGGAAAGAACGCACCCACCTCAGATGCAATCTTCTCAACAGCCGCTCTGCCCGCAAACACGCCGTTGAACTCTGTGACCTACTCGACTTACCCTCCCCAGACATCGCCTTCCTGACAGAGACCAGGCTGAACCCCTCCTCGGCACCCGAAATTGCCATAGCCATCCTGGACGGCTACAAGATCACCCGAAGCGACCGCACCAACGGAATAGGAGGAGGAATCTCTGTCGTCTACAGGAAAACTCTCAGAATCTCAACCAACGCCGATGACACAATCTGCAACACCGAACACCTGCACTTCCAGATCCACAACAATCCGAAAACCACCCTCAGAGAAACCCTCGTCTACAGACCCCCTGGACCCCGACTACAGTTCAGTGGCTCCATCGCCGACTTCATCAGTACACACGCCCTCGCCTTCACAGACTACATCCTTCTCGGGGACCTGAACTTCCACCTCGAGAACAACAAGGACACCAACTCCACCACCCTGATCGACAACCTCGCCAACCTCGGACTCAGACAACTCGTCACAACACCCACCCACTCTGCCGGCCACGCGCTTGACCCCATCTTCTCCGCAAGCTCCCATGTCACCTTCAACCACACCACCGAATTCCACTGGACTGACCATCGCTGCATCCACTTCACCTTCCGGAAACCCACCATGCATCAACGCAACCAACAGATCCCCGGCAGCTGCTGGAGCAAAGTAACCGAAGACCAGCTAACCACCACCACCACCCTTGGAGCCCACACGTGGACCCCACCGACCCCGACACCGCTGCCCGCAACCTCAGACAATGGATCGACGACTGCGCCAACACCCTAGCCCCGATCAAGAAACCCTCCAACAGACACACCAGTAAGAAAGCCAGCTGGTTCACTGAGGACCTCCAGGCCTCCAAGCAAACCTGCCAAAAGCTAGAGAAGAAACAGCACCGTGAACAGACACCGGACAGCTACGCAGCCCACAAGAACGCCACCCGCCGACACCATCCCTTCATCACATCCGCCAAAAGGGCCTCCTTCAAAAATCACCTAGACAACAACATACACAACAGCAAAGAGCTCTTCAACATCGTGAAGGAACTCTCCAACACCAGCTCCAACACCAATGGCACCTTTGCAAGACCTCTGCGACTCCCTTGCCACCTTCTTCCACCGCAAAATCGCAGACATCCACGACAGCTTCAACTCACGACCACCCCGACAACCACTGAGAGCCCCTGCTCTCCTGGACCAACATAAACGATGACAACACCATCAAAAATCATGAACACCATCCACTCTGGATCTCCGTCAGACCCATGCCCACACCACATCTTCAACAAAGCCAGCATCACCATCACACCCATCTGCGGAAAGTCATCAACATCTTCTTTGAGACAGCGACCTTCCCGGAAAGCTGGAAGCACAGCGAGATCAACGCCCTACTCAAAAAACCCAAGGCTGACCCCAAGGACCTCAGAACTTCCAGCCCATCTCCCTGCTCCCATTCCCGGTGAAGGCCATTGAGAAGACCGTCAACAGACAACTGACCCGTTACCTCGAGGACATCGGCATCCTGGACCCGTCTCAGTCTGGGTTCCGCAGCAACCATAGCACCGAAACTGCCCTCATCGCTGCCACCAATGACATCAGGGCCCTATTGGACAATGGAGAAACCGCGGCCCTCATCCTCCTGGACCTGTCAGCTGCCTTCGACACTGTCTGCCACCGCACCCTACGCCAGCCGCGGCCGGTAGTGGGAGTACTGCAGGGCGGTGATGTGGGGAGGGGGAGGGGCAGGCCGGGGGGTAGTAATGTATGGATTACGGAGATCCCCAGGTAATACAAATTTTGTAGCTTGCACAGCATCCCCAAATGCGACACAGTGCGCGCAACAAAATTTTTTATTTATTTAAATGTTTACTTACCTATAAAACTCCATAATCCATACATTACTACCCCCCACCCTGCCCCATCCCCTCCCCACGTCACTGCCCTGCAGGTACTCCCACTGCCGGCCGCGGCTGCCCTACGCACACGCTTCTACGACGCTGGGATCTGAGACAAGGCTCTGGACTGGACTACCTCCTTCCTCTCCGGCAGAACCAAAGCGTCCACCTCACCCCTTTTCGCTCCGAAGCCACCAAAATCATCTGCAGCATACCCCAGGGCTCATCCCTCAGCCTGACACTGTTCCACATCTACATGGCACCACTCGCCCACGTCGCCCGACTGCACGACCTCAACATCATCTCCCACACCGACAACACCCAGCTGATCCTCTCCCTCACCAAGGATCCCCTCACCGCCAGAACCAACCTCCACGAAGGAATGAAAGCCGTCGCCGAGTGGATGCAGAACAGCCGTCTGAAACTAAACTCAGACAAGACGGAAGTCCTCATCCTCGGCTCCACCTCCTCGGCCTGGGGCGACTCCTGGTGGCCGACCGCACTGGGAACAGCCCCAACACCCACCAACCACGCACGCAAACCTACCTACCTACGGTTCATCCTCAACTCTACCCTCTCCATGTCAAAGCAGGTCAACGCCTTCTCGTCCTCCTGCTTCAACACCCTCCGCATGCTGCACAAGATCTAAAGGTGGGTCCCCACAGAAACAAGAAGAACGGTCACCCAGTCCCTCGTCAGCAGCAGGTTGGACTACGGAAACACACACACCACCAGCCAACAGTGCACAATTTCTACAGGCACACACACCACCAGCCATCAGTGCACACATCAATTGTTAACTCATCCACAATTAACTATTGCAGCAATCGCAGTATGGAGCACTTTACTTTTAAACATATTCATTTAAAGCACAGCATGCCACTATTGCTACAAAAAGAAATACAATTTTTTTTGGCCTACAATTTATAGACTTTGTTGCAATTGGTGTTTCAATATTTAGCAATGCCAATAGCTCAAACGTAATTAATGCGAGACCTATTGCATTGCAAATGCTTGTGTTTTTTAGGTTTTTTTTAGGCACAGGATATTGGGTATATAGGGGATAAGGGTGGGAGTGTTTTAAAATATTTTGCAAAAAGTTTATATATTTTTAAATGCATTTTTAAATACTTTAGAAAATATGGATTAAATATTATTAGGAGTAGTATGTTGGGTGTGTAGGGGATAAGGGTGGGGAGTAATTTAAAATATATTTAAGGAAAAAAAAGTAAAACTTTTATCTTGAAATGGAAATTATTATAATTTATATAAATATTTTGGATTAGAAAGTGGGGCTTTAACAGGAAGCAAGATGGCGGATGCGTCGGCATCCGAGTGAGCGGCAGACCTGTCCTCGCTGTCAAGCGCCTCATCTGCACTGGTCTCTTCACGGGCGTTTACCGAATTAATGGCAGATTAAGGGATATGCGGCAAGACCTTCACTGCAAATATCGCCGATACCTGCAAGCTGCCTGGCGCTCGGCGGATGATTTTGCGAGGCAGTATCTGGCGGCGGCTCTCTCTGATTCCGGACGACGGCTGCATCGGAGATCCCTGGCGAAACCTGGTGAAAGAATTGGCCAGACGTGTGCTGAAGGAACCTTGCAAGCACAGTCATATCGGCCACAAGAACTTTTGGCGGGCCCGGGCGCTACTGGTAGCTCGGTGAAACGGGAAGAAGCGCTGGGGAGACGGCATCGGAGAGGAGGACCGGTGATGGGTCCTAAACCAAAAACACGGGCGGTGACTGCAGCAGCCAGTGTTACCGGTAAGCCAGGCAGCTCTGATACTTTGCAAAATATGAATATTGATGTACCAGGACCAGGACCCGTGCAGGGGGGAAACACAGTAACAACTCTGGCTCCGTCTCTGCCTGAGGCTGTCCCAATGCATTCTGGGATCTGTAGTGGCGTGATATCTAAAAAGATATCTGGGATGTTTAAAAAAGGAAATAAAGCATCAAAGAGGGAGGAGAAAAATACTGCTGAACATCTGCCACAGTTAAATCAAAACTCTTTAGAGAATATGAGCAGCAACATAATTACTGAAGCCTCTAATAATGACTCCGGAACTAACTCTATACCGATAATTGCTGACAGTTTGCCTCTCTCTCAGGGGTTAGACTCTCATTTAGATCTTGTATCGGACAATAATCCACATATTAATCCACAGGAGGAGGCTGAAATTACAGGGGATACACAATCAGTGGACTCTGCCGGGATTTTTTATTCGATGTCAGATTTATCTACAGCATTAGAGTCAGAAAGTCTGGGTGTGGAGTCAGGGGACGATGCTAGTAATTCTAGTATAACAGGTGAGATGCAAGAAAGATCCTCCATAGAAGAAGATGGGCTCAATAATGCTGATCCTCCTTTTGCTCGAATGGAGTGGGGGATAACTGATAACACAGTACTCAGAGGAGGAGGTGCCGGCAGTGGCAGCGGGGTCTCACAATTGGAGAACGAACCTGAAAAGAATCTGGGATCCCCCGCCCTGACTACCCATGCTGAGAATACTTCACCAGTAATACCTAATTCGGCTCAGACACCGCAGACATCTGGGACTACTTTAGATATGCTGCATCAAGTAATGCTGCAGCACCGGGAAGAAACCAGAGTTGAGAATTTGCGTACGCAGGCTGCAGTGCGCAAACTTCAAAATAATCTCAGAAGAGTGGTCAAAACCTGCAATGAAACATCGGCTAGAGTACAGGAGGCTGAGGGGAGAATCTCAGCTATTGAAGATGCTATGACGCAACAGGCTGCTCAGCTTACTACAGTGGTTACCACAAAGGAGGACTTCAACTGGAAGTTAGTTGACCTAGAAAATAGGTCTAAACGCAACAATCTGCGCGTTTTGGGTATTCCCGAAGGAAATGAAGGATCTAATGTCAGGCAGTTTATCATAGAACTATTTACCGAGGCTTTTCCGGAGCTAGCCCAGTGGCAGTGGGACCGGGAGCTTCTGAGAGCTCATAGATTCCCTTTTCAGCGCAATAAAAACTGTGGGGGTGCTTTTAAGAAACAACCAAGAGCCATTCTGATATCTTTGAATAATTTCCTGGCACGCGAAGTATTGTATGACTTGGCTCGACCCGATTGCAAACGGAGGGGGAAGGGTGTGGATTTCTTTGTTCGGCCAGACTTTTGCTATTTTACTGTTCAACTGCGATGGCAGCTTCGCCAACTTATTCCTTTATTCCAGGCAAAAGGCGCACAAGCCTTCCTCCTTAACCCCTCGAAGCTCAAAGTTATATTTAAGGAAAGAACCCATTTTCTTACCTCGGAGAGTGCAGCAAAGGACTTATTATCCACAATGGGTTGACTTGATATAATAGATGTCATAATATATGCTGTCTCTCTTTTATTTTTTCCATTTTCCTTTTTATTATCTCTTGAATGATTGAGAAACTGAAAACAGAGGGACTATAACGTTCTTATTGAGCTGATCTTTAATTATCAGCCTCTATCTGGGTAGACCCTTTTTTTTCTCTTTATTCCTTACTTTTTTTCTAATTAGATGAGTGTGATGCAGATGAGAGCGCACAGCGAGACGCAATATGCTTCTCAGACCATCACCTTTAGGGACTGATCAGTCCCTTTGCTTTCTTGGGATGGGGTTGGTGTTGGTGGTGGGGGTTGGAGGGGGGGTTTGGGGGAGGGTGGGGTGTGGTGGAGGGGCAAGCAAGTGCAGGATTAATGTAATTTGTTACAGTTATTGTAAATTGGATGACGATGATGATATGTTTTTTGTCTTAATTCTAGATAAAGCAGGGCCCGTTAAACAAAATTGTGATATATATGAGGGGGGGAGAACAAAAACAGAAAATAATACAAAAGTAAATGGATAAATTAAGGATTTGTTCCTGGAATATCTGTGGGTTGAATAACAAGCAGAAAAGGGGTATGTGCGCTCAAATTATTTATAGTATGAAAATTGATATCTTGTGTTTACAAGAAACGCATTTGAGTTGGAATAATAGGAAATGGTTTATTGATCTGGGTATGTGCCTTGTGGGCTGTACTAGCCAAGGAACTACTACTAGGGGAGTGGCAGTACTTATCAGAAAAGGGATAGGGTCCTGCAACCGTATCAAAACCGATCAGTATGGAAGATGGGTCATATTAGAACTATACATTGATGGAAAACCTTTAACCATTTGCTCAGTCTATGGCCCAAATGTTGATGACTCTGACCCTCTCAACTTTTTAAGTATAGAACTTGCAGGATGGCCAGCTACGCTAGTATTCTGTGGGGATTTTAATATTCATTTAGACAGAGACTTTGATTTAACATCAGAAAATCCTTATATTGGTCTCAAGAGGAAGACCTACAAAGCATTAAGAGGATTAGTCACAGAGTTTGGGTTGGTGGATGTAGGCTTCATCTCAAGAGATGGGTTACCTGGCTATACATACTACTCTGCCCCACACCAGAAGATGGTACGCTTGGATTATTTTTTTGTCTCCACGATATTATTAAATGATATCATTTTTGAGATATTCCCGAGAATAATCTCGGACCATAATCCCATATTAATAGAGATCAAATATGGCTATGGTACAACCCGTGATAGAAATTCCTGGACATTTGAACGTAAACTCTTGGCAGATTATTTGTACATTGAGCATATGACCACATTGTATTGTATTGTATTGTATTGCGACTTATATAGCCCACATATCACCCGAAGGCATCAAGGCGCTTGCCTTGGGAACCCATCCTGGCTTTTCCCTGTGAGATAACCCCTACTGGGTACCCCCGGGGTGAAAGCCAGGCATCCCGCAGCGGGTGGGCTGCCGTAGTGGAGATTAAGCAACTATTGCCCAGAGTTGCAGCGTGGGACCCCATGATTAGAATAGGCACCGAGGCGAGAATTATCGAGTCCGTGGACATTTGGGCTCAGGACCCTGCCGCGTCGGGATTTGAACCCTGGTCCCTGGCCAGACCTCTGCATCAGGGTCTGCCGCTCTAATCAGTGAGCCACACTCCTCCATACATGGATTAAGGAATTCTTTGATGTTAATCGTGGTACAGCTACTACCCAAATGGTCTGGGATTCTTTTAAGGCTGCAGTCCGGGGCGAAACTTTGTCATATTCCATTAACAAACAAAGGTCCTCCCGAGCTAAACTTGCCACTTATTATAGGGCAGTACAAGAGTGGGAAGCTAAATTAACATCTGCTATTAGCACAGCTCACGATACGGAGCATATTAAATCAAGATTGGCTATTCATAAATCTAGATTGTATGAGGTTTTTGCAAAGAAACTTGCTGAACAGGCTGCAGTATCTCGGTCACAAATTTATGAGATGGGGGAAATGACAGGGAGGATATTGGCTAAGAGATTTAGGCAGCAGGAAACATTTAATAATGTAAAGGAGATCCAGGATGATTCGGGTCAGATATATAGCCAACCTGAGGATATTCTGGAGATCTTCCGTGTGTTTTATAGTAAACTTTACACGGAGGAAGATACATTATATTCTTCAGAAACAGTGCTAAATTTCTGTGGGGAGGACAACATCTCAAAACTAACTGATACTCAAGCCATAGCTTTAGAGGCTGTAATTTCATGGGAGGAAATAGAAACGGCTATTCTTTCCCTGGCCACCGGGAAAGCTACGGGGCCAGATGGTATACCCTTAGAATTTTATAGAGTTTTTAGAGTTCTCCTGAAACAAGATCTTCTGCAAACATGTGTAGAAGCGCAAAGTGGGGTAGCACCTCCCTCATGGAGCCACTCTACAATTATGGCATTTTTAAAGAAAGACAAACCACCTCTTCTCCCCTCGTCGTTTAGACCGATATCGCTTATAAATGCGGATAGCAAAATATTTTCGAAGATTATAGCCTCCCGTATATCGGGGGTAATTGCTAAAATAGTCTCGCCGGTTCAGCATGGCTTCATTCCTGGCCGGGACACTTCAGATCATGTTAGGCGCGTAATTACTTTAATGGATAGAGCTGAGGCGACGAGCAGTGACCTTGGTATTACCCTGTTGGATGCCGAGAAGGCATTCGACAGGGTAGCCTTGCCATACCTGTGGGAGATGCTAGTAATTAAAGGTTTTGGTCCCCGGATCATCTCGGCCATAAAAGTGCTATATGCATCACCCACATCCTGTATAAAACTTGGTTCAAAAAAATCTGATTCTTTTTCTATTTCTAGAGGCACCCGTCAGGGTTGCCCTGCTTCTCCACTTCTGTTTGCCCTTTATCTAGATATTTTTTTAAATAAATTGAATTCAGCACCGGGAATCCCACCTGTCTCAGTAGCGAACTTGAATTATAGAGCACTCGCATACGCTGACGACATAGTGGTGCTTACAACCAGTCTTCAGGAAGCTCTGCCAGTAATAGAAGATCTCGCTACTCGCTTTCGCGCCTTTTCCGGTTATAAGCTGAATATAGCCAAGACCCAAAATGTATTTGTAGGTCAGACACCTCCCTCATCGATCCCATTGGTTCCAGTAGCGACGTATTTGAGTATCAAAATTACCTTTCCTGTATCATACATCCCAGCTATGAATTTTAACCCAATTTTTCAAAAAGCAAATGCTACACTTGAACGGCTTGATCATTTTCATTTATCCTTATTTGGCCGAAATAATGTATTGAAAATGATAATACTTCCTAAGTTTCTTTATATGTTTCGTTCTATTCCACTTGAGTTTCCCCTGATGTTCTTTAAGCAATTGGAAAGGATGACATCTAGGTTTATATGGAGCTATAAAAAACCTCGAAGATCCTATAAAAAGATGGTTTTACCCAAAGCTAGGGGGGGATGGGCTATCCCGTACTTCCTGTATTATTATATTGCGTCTGTCTTACAGTTCATTTCCCCCTTGATCATTGGTGAAAAAGTAAGGATCCCACAGAGTCAATCTCCCTCCATCTACGAACTTATATTGGGCGAAGATTGTCGTGGATGTTTCCTGAAAAATATAGAGCCAAGTTACTACAAGAAAACTAAATTCAAGACTTTGAAAGCAGCTTTTGGAGTATGGAAGATAGTTAGGCAACTCCTGGGAATTAGGAAACTCTCGATATATACACCCTTCACTGCCCATAAAATATTTCCATCTGTGTTTCAAGATCTAGCAATGGTTCGCTGGCGAAACAAAGGAATACAAGGGGTGAATGATCTATGGCAGAATAATCGGCTACTTACCTTCCGGGAGCTTACAACCAGATATAATTTTTCAAATCAGGATTATTTTAAATATTTACAGATACATAGTTTTTTTAATTCCTTGTCACCTGTGGAAGTTTCAGGTTTTACTAGGATTTCATTGATTGATGATCTGTTTACCAAAAAAAGGATTGGATATTATTATAGAGCTCTTCAGACTTTATGCTCTGACGACTTAGAGACTCATGCTGTAGGATGGGCTGAGAAGTTAGGGGTGGAAATTATTTGTTTTGAGGAATCAATTCCATTAGCTAACACTGTGTTGGTCACTGGCAGAGCTCGTACACAGCACTACATGGCTCTATTTGACCTTTATTATACACCTCTAAAAATCTCAAAATGGGGTGCGACGGTGGGCATAACCTGTAATAGGTGTGGGTGCCATGTAGCTGATTCACTGCATATGTTTTTTGCATGTCCATCGTTAGCTACGTTTATAAAGGCAGTTCAGACCTTCTTGATTACAGTGCTAGGTTATCCCCTCAATTTAACGGGGGAATATGTCTTAATTGGAGTAACTGCTGAAGCCCTACCAGAGGGGCATAAAGGGCTTATATTTATATCTATGGCTATATTGAGAGCATGTATTACTCAAGAATGGATTAGCCCCCCCCCCCCTCCATTCGAAGCATGGAGAGCACGCCTATTAGCTGCATATAATATAGAGGAAGCTATATATAGTACAAAGGGTAAAAAGAAAAGATCGCTGGGAACGAAGATCTGGGACCCAGTTCGGCATGGATCCAGCGGGAGCTGATCTGACAATTATAATTTGCTACGGTATTTACAATCTGATAAATTCGAATGGGATTTATTTTGTGTCTACTGATAGTAGACTGGGTTTTTTTCTCTCCTTTTTGGTTTTTTCTCTTTTTTTTTTTTCTTTCCCCCTTGCCTGTCAGCGTTTTCTGCAACTGTATGTATATACATTCAGATCTGAGAGATTATTATTATTGATTTAATCCTGCTTTGCTCGCAAAAAATGAATGTAAAAATGATAATAAAAAGATTTTTTTTTAAAAGAAAGTGGGGCTTTTAGGTTTTGTGGTAGTGACTGTTTTTTGTAGAAATAAAAAGAATTATTGGATTTATTCAAAAGTTTTAATTTAAAAATATTTATTAGTATTGATTTATTGTTATTTTTATAAATATATATATATATATATATATATTTTTTTTTTTTTAAACAAATGAACAAGTTACTTACCTTCGGTAATGCTTTTTTCTGGTGGATACAGTATCTGCCTGTGGCTTCCTCACCTTATGAATATCCCCTACGCCAGCATTCCACAAAATATTTTCCTAGGTCCCCGCACCAACAAGGTCGTCATAGCGTCATGGCTCTGCAAGCGGCTCTGCATGACGTCACCTGAGCCATTAGAAGACCACGTTGGCGTGCACATCAGTTCCAGACATTTTTTCCGTGCCACCGAGGCAAAACGGGTGGACCGACCAAAGAGATAATGTATACATAGTACAGAGAATTCACACGAATACATTCAGTGTATAATGAAATAAGAAAGCTTTCATTTCAAACAAGCCAACAATAATCAAATAGAGGTAATAAAGTCTTGAGTACACAATTAACCAATACCTCATCTTTTAAGGTATAAAAGGGTGGACAATGGGGAGGAGGGTAGGTCAGTGAGGAATCCACAGGCAGATACTGTATACATCAGAAAAAGTGTTACCGAAGGTAAGTAACTTGTTCTTCTGATGGATACATCTGCCTGTAGATTCCTCATCTTATGAATAGAATCCCACTGCAGTCCAAGCCCCGGAGGAGGGTGTCCACCCTTTTAAACCAAAAAGTCTTGTAAAACAGAGCGCGCAAAAGGGCCATCCCTCCTCACCTTGGAATCCAAGCAGTAATGCTTTACAAAAGTGTGGAGGGAGGCCCAAGTTGCGGCTTTACATATGTCCAAAACAGGAACACCCCTGGACAAAGCAGAGGTAGACGATTTAGCCCTGGTGGAATGAGCTCTATTGCCTACAGGAGGCTCCTTACCAGCCAAGGAGTAGCATATCATGATGCACAAGATGATCTATCTGGATAAAATGCGCATGTGCACTGCCTTGTCTTTCATACGACCAGCATATCCAACAAAGACCTGATCATCTTGACAAAAGTCCTTAATCCTATCTAAATACAAGCTAATCGCCCTCTTTGGATCCAAACGATGAAGCCTCTCCTCCTCCTTGGAAGGGTGAGGGGGAGGATAGAAAGTAGGGAGGGTAATGGACTGTCCTAGATGGAAGGGAGTTACCACCTTAGGCAGAAAAGCAGCCCTGGTCCTGAGTACCATCCTTTCAGCGTGTATGGTCAGAAAAGGAGGCTTTGAACTCAAAGCCTGGAGCTCATTCACCCTCCTAGCTGAAGTGATGGCCACTAGAAATACCGTTTTGAATGTCAGTAGTCCCAAATAACAACTATACATAGGTTTGAACGTGGAACCCATTAAAAAAGTTAACACCAGATTTAAATCCCACTGGGGCATAATAAAAGGAGTGGGCAGAAACAGGTTAGTAAGCCCGTTAATGAACCTTAAGACTATAGGAGACTTAAAAAGAGAAGGCTGATCGGGCAAACAAAGAAATACCGACACAGCCGACAAATATCCTTTAAAGGTGGCCACAGCACAACTCTGCTGAGCCAAATTAAGTGAAAAACAAAGAACATCAGAAAGATGCGCCTTCAGAGGATCAATAGATTTCTCTCCATACCATCTAACAAATTTCGACCACCTGTAGGAGTAGATAGAGTTGGTGGAATGTCGCTTGGCCGATAAAATAACATCCACCACATCAGGCGGGAGAGAAAAAGAATTCAGGTTGCCCCGTTCACTCTCCAGGCATGCAGGTGAAGGCTCTATAGGTGGGGGTGTAGAACCTGCCCCTCCATCTGAGAGAGGACGTCTGCCCTGAGAGGGAGACAGAGCCGAGGGTGCGACGAGAGGTGAAGAAGATCTGTATAATACACCCTTCTTGGCCAATCCGGTGCGACCAATATGACTTGGGCCCGGTCTTGGCGAATCTTTCTCAGAACCCGAGGTATCAAGAGTATGGGAGAAAACGCGTAAAGGAGTTGCGAGCTCCAACTCAACTGAAACGCGTCCCCCAACACTCCCTACCTTGGAAACAGGAGACTGCAGAATGACGGGCAATGCGCGTTCTCGAGAGTGGCAAACAGGTCCACCCGAGGAGTTCCCCACGTCTGGAAAATTTGTTGAACTACCTCCGGATGAAGCCTCCACTCGTGGTTGGCGGAGTACTGCCGACTGAGACTGCCCGCTCGTACGTTCTGCACCCAGGCCAGATGGTTTGCCATCAAGCAAATCCGATGGTCCTGAGCCCAGGACCAGAGCCACAACGCCTTTCTGCAGAAAGGGTACGACTCTACTTCTCCCTGCTTGTTGACATACCACATCGCGGCAGTGTTGTCTGTCAGGACTTGAACCGACTGACCGCGAAGGGAAGGGAGAAAGGCCTTGAGTGCCAAACGTATCGCCTACAATTCCAGAATGTTGATGTGAAGCAGCCTTTCCTCTGGAGACCAAAGACCCTTGATCTGCAGATCCCCCAGATGAGCACCCCACCAAAGGGTAGAGGCATCCGTTATCACTGTGGTCACCGATGGAGGAAGATGGAAGGGCTTCCCTTGAGACAGATTGCCCTCCAAGCTCCACCAAGACAGATCCACTGGAGCTTCTCTGGAGATCCTTACAGACTCCCTGGGATCTCCGTTGTGCTGATACCACTGCCTGCGGAGACACCACTGGAGCACCCTTATGTTCCAGCATGCATGGTTGACCAACAGGATGCATAAAGCAAACAGACCGAGCAGGTGAAGGACCTTCAGAACTGGAAAAACCACTCCATTGTAAAACAGAGGCATCATTTCCTGAATGTCGAGAATCCTTTGCGGAGGTGGAAAAGCTCGACACACAGTGGTATCCACTACTGCCCCTAAGACCAGGTTGCGCTGTGAGGGCACCAGGTGAGACTTGGGTACATTTATCGAAAAACCCAATTTGTACAACAGCTGGGTTGTAACCTGCAGATGATGACGCACCATCTCTGGTGACTCTGCTTTCAACAGCCAATCGTATAGATAGGGGACAACAGGGATCCCAAACCTCCTGAGATGAGCAGCCACCACTGCCATCACCTTGGTAAAGACTCGAAGTGCGGTAGTAAGACCAAATGGAAGGACTGCAAATTGGTAATGTTGAGACCCAACCGTGAATCGGAGATACTTCCTGTGCAACTTCAGAATTGGGATGTGAAAATACGCATCCTGTAAGTTGATGGACACCATCCAGTCCTCTGCTGCAGTGTCTGAAGAACCTGTGCTATTGTGAGCATCTTCAACCTCTCCTGATTGAGAAACAGATTCAATATTCCTGGCTAGGACGTAACCTGCCATCCTTCTTGGGAATCAGGAAATACCAGGAGTAGCATCCCTGACCCCTTTACTGCTCTGAAGCCACCTAAATCGCAGCATTCTGTAAAAGGGTAAGGACCTCCTTCTGAAGGAGAAGCTAATGATCCTCTGTACAAAATCCCTGGCAAGGAGGGTAAGGAGGAGGGAATTCCCTGAAAGGAAGGGCGTACCCATTTTCTACAAGATCTAAAACCCAAAGGTCCGAAGTGATCAATTGCCAAACTTGTAGAAAATGGGTAAGCCGGCCTCCCACGGGACCCACATGATGGACCTAGGGCTGCTCTCCTGCATTACCAGGAGGTGTTGGGAGCTAGAGGAGGAGGAGGAAGAGGGTTGGTGTCCGGCTCCACAAAGGCGACCTCTGCCTTTACCCATGTAGCTCTTATACAAGGGGTTCTGCTGCTGTTGCCCTTGCTGTCTGTATCCACGAAAGGAAGACTTCCCAAAGCTGCGGTATCTTTTATATACATAGCCTCTTGATTGAGTCTGCAGACCCAAAGATCTTGCCGTTGCCTTACTGTCCTTAAATCTCTGCAGGGCAGAGTCCGCCTTTTCTCCAAAAAGCTTGGAACCATCAAATGGCAAATCAATAGGAGCAGCCTGCATGTCAGGAGAGAACCCTGAAGATTTTAACCATGCGTGCCTACTTGTCGCAATAGACTAGCCCATGACTGTGGCAACAGAATCCGCTGTACCCAGAGCAGACTGGATAACCTGGCGAGCAGCCGCTTGAGCATCCACCAACACCTCACTCAGATTCCCATTGTCCTCCTCAGATAACTTAGGGAGAAGCTGTTTCGCAGAGTCCATTAAAGCATGAATATACCTGCCCAAGAGACAAGTGGCGTTGGTAGACTTTAATGCCATCCTGGCTGAAGAAAATACCTTTTTCGCAGACTGCTCCAACCAGACTTTCAGGAGAGGGATGAGAGGAAAGGAAAACCAGATCGCCAGGAGCAGGTCTATACCTCTTTGCGACTAACCTTAAAACTTCAGGAGCCGAAAGAGGATTGCTCCACACATCAAGTATTGGCTCAGTTAGAGCATCATTAAATGGCAAGAGTGGCTCAACCACCGAAGGAGAATGAAGCACTTCAGTGAGAAGATTAGGCTTATACTCATCCACAGGAAGCTGCAAGTCCAAACGTTCTACGGCCTTTCTAAGAACTGTGTGATATGGAGCAACATCCTTAGAGGGAGAAGCCTTTTGTGAAACAAAGTCCCACTCTGGAGAAGTGTCAAGTCCACTTGCTTCACACAAGTCCTCAAACACATCTTCTGTGTCATACACCTCTCTTACCTCCTTCTCTTCATACCGGTATTGCTCCTCTTCCAATAACCTCTGCGCCTCTCTTCTCGAATGCATCTTCGGTTGTGGTGTCGGTGGCGCTACACGGGGTGTCGACGGCTCCAGGAGCGGCGTTAAAGATGGGTCCATAACCGGCGCCGTTCGAATCTGAGAGGCTTCACGGGATGGAGCCGGAGTCTGCCCATACGGCGTCGACATCCTCAGAGCCGGAAAAGACCAGGACGGCGTCGCTGGCATGAACGGCATAAAGGGGGCCTGAGGATACTGTTGAGGCACATCCAAATTAAATGCCAAAGGACCCATGGGATCCGAAGGTGCTCCAGAGGGGTACGAGGCCCTGGTGAAAACACCATACATTGCATTCAAAAAATGCGAGGGATCAGAACCCGGCGTCGGAAACTGTGGGTAAGAAGCCGGTCCCGGATCCGATCGAGGTACCTCTGGAGTCGGAGCCGCTGGAGCCACAGGTGGAACAGCTGGAGCCGGAGGAACCTCATCATCATCAGCCAGATTGGACTGTGAGAATCTCAGCGAGGTTGCCTGCTCTGGAGTCCCCTAATAGGAAGGAGAATGAGCCGGAGTCATCTGAGGAGACACTGAAGGTGAAGGAGACACAAAGTCCTTTTCTCTACGTCGAGGAGCAGGAGAAGGCAACCTCGACACCAACGACTTCGAAGATCTGTGTCGAGAAGCATCTCTCCTCTTCTTCTTGTGCTTCTTCTTGGACATCGAAGAACTAGATTTTGACCTTTTTCAACTCCTTTTTTCTTTTCTTGCTTTGACCATGTATAGTTTGGCTTCTCACTCCTTTAACGCCTTTGGATTCATCTTCCTGCACGAAGATCATCCCTGAAGACAAACACCAAATGCAATCCTCATGCGGGTCAGTAATTGACATATGTTTATCACATTCTCTGCAAGGTTTAAACCCAGACTTCCTCGGAGCAGACATGACAAAAAAAGGAAGAGATACAATCCAAATATACAAAGTATCTAAACAAAGTATGGAGAGTCCCAGAAAAAGACATGGTCTTCTTATGGCTCCGGTGATGTCATGCGGAGCCGTATGCAGAGCCATGACGCTATGACGACCTCGTCAGCGTGGGGAGCTACGAAAAATTTCCGCAGAAAGCTGGCGCAGGGGATATTCATAAGGTGAGGAATCCACAGGCAGATGTATTCCTCAGAATGGAATTTTATAACTGGAAAATAATAAAATGCTTTATTAAGTAGGTTGTGCTGCTGTGAAGATTTGATGTATTTTATATGAGTTTAATAAACATTTAAGTGTATATTTGATCATTAAAACGGATAGTTCTTAAATTACTAAAGTTGAATTGTTTTGGATATTTAATTTGAATGGAATTTATATTTTTCTAAAAACAAATTGGAATGAAAATGTAAATCTCAGTATACTGTTAAAAAAAATTAAAATAGGAATTTAATGGTGAATGCACTACAGTGCATGACTTATCGACCGATGTGGTTCTTCAGATTACGGGTGGAAATTCTGACCGTGACAGTTTCCAAAAGGTCGAATGTAGCAGATCCGAGCATGGTCCGGCACTGGAACCGCCCACCATATTACGATGCGTATTTTCAACGCGCCTCAGTCAAGCCACCTCATCAGAGCTGGCAGAAAGGGAGGCTCATAAGGCCGAAATTCACCAAAAACTCTTTCACAGTTCCTGCGCAGTAATGCAGCCCATCACGCACGTCGCCGCGGGTAAGTGACATTCATACCCCTACACCAGCACGCTTCAAAATTATCATTGCTGCGCCTCCCACCTGTAAAAATTAATAAATCCTCGGGCCACCCACAATTTTTGCACAACTATTCATCTAAATTGGCAATGTGGAAATAAGGCTATACCAGGCATCTGTAGTTGCTGATGTCTGTCATTCCATTGTCCCTCAAAGGGACAAACAAAATGCCCTTAACTCAATTGTGATGCTGAAGATGAAATGATGAACAGGCCCATGAAGGAAGTCCAACGTTGCATGTGTCATATTATGACACCATTTCATAATGGCTTCAAATATGTTATTAATGTTATCCTAGCAAACCAAAGAGAATATCATTCAATTTAATACGGGTGGATGTTTATTATATATACGCTCTATTACCCCGTTTCACATATACTCCCAGTCATGAAATAAATAACCCAAGTTGTCAGTGATGGTACATTGCAAGGCTGGCTTACAGCTGCTCATGCTCCTAAAATACAGGGACAGACCCAACATAAAGGTAGGAATACAAATGGGTATAGACAAAGAAAAATATGTACAGAAATTACTATGGTGAGCTCACCACTGCTCTAAGTGACACATGTCATGGCAACATAACACTAATGCACACCTAAAAGCATGTCCCACAGAAACCCATACACTAGCACACTACATCCTCTCTGAACCAATAGATACCCTTATCAACACTGCTGGGAGCAAAGGCTGAGGGTCAACCTGATCTCATAAACTGCATCGGGATGGAGACTGTTGAAGTGCAGTGTCATGCTGAAAATGTATGCCTCGGGAGCCCAGTACTTTTGTTGTTTGCACTGCTGCATTGTGCATTGTCACAACTGCCTTATAACTGCTTTCCTGCTATTCTTGTGTCCCCCTCATATTTCCTCATTACTGCCCTCCTGTATTTCCTGCCTTCCTGTATTTGTTGTCCCCCTCGTGTTCTACATTACTGCCCTCTGTAATCTTGTCCCCTTCATTGCTCCTGTGCTCCCCTACCTTCGTCTGTGCCGCCACTGTGCCCCATGCGGCTCCGTCCCCCCGCTCGCTACACTTGCTTAACTGTATTTGTATTTGTATTTCATTTTATTGTATTTGGTTATTTGGTTTTTGGCTTCATTCCTCCTTTTTCCCTCTTGTGCCATTTCTGTGCCCTTTTTTGCCTTCTGTATCCCTCTCAGTTCCTTCTTCCGTTTTTCCGCTGCTATGTCCCCTGCGGCCCCGCCCCACCGCTCGCCCATTCGTCCGCTCCCACCTCCCAGCTGCTACTCCCTCCCGCCTCCCCTTCTGTCGCTGGTGTGCCGAAGGCGCACCTATGGCAAGTCCGTCTACACCCATCCGCACCTGGACCGTGCCCAGAGCCAGACCCCCTGGCCCCCGCAAATGCCACGACGCCGCTACGATACCAGCACTCAACACCAGACGATCACAAACCTGCTTCCTGGCTGCCCCCCAAAAAAAACAAGGACTCTTCTACTGCCGGAAGTGCAGCTTCACCAGCATCCGATCCACAAATCCACCCACTGGGAAAGAACGCACCCACCTCAGATGCAATCTTCTCAACAGCCGCTCTGCCCGCAAACACGCCGTTGAACTCTGTGACCTACTTGACTTACCCTCCCCAGACATCGCCTTCCTGACAGAGACCAGGCTGAACCCCTCCTCGGCACCCGAAATTTCCATAGCCATCCTGGACGGCTACAAGATCACCCGAAGGGACCGCACCAACGGAATAGGAGGAGGAATCGCTGTCGTCTACAGGAAAACTCTCAGAATCTCAACCAACGCCGATGACACAATCTGCAACGCTGAACACCTGCACTTCCAGATCCACAACAATCCGAAAACCACCCTCAGAGGAACCCTCGTCTACAGACCCCCTGGACCCTGACTACAGTTCAGCGGCTCCATCGCCGACTTCGTCAGTACACACGCCCTAGCCTCCACAGACTACATCCTTCTCGGGGACCTGAACTTCCACCTCGAGAACAACAAGGACACCAACTCCACCACCCTGATCGACAACCTCGCCAACCTCGGACTCAGACAACTCGTCACAACACCCACCCACTCTGCTGGCCACGCGCTTGACCCCATCTTCTCCGTAAGCTCCCATGTCACCTTCAACCACACCACCGAATTCCACTGGACCGACCATCGCTGCATCCACTTCACCTTCCGGAAACCCACCATGCATCAACGCAACCAACAGATCCCCGGCCGCTGCTGTAGCAAAGTCACCGAAGACCAGCTAACCACCACCACCACCCACGCCCGGAGCCTACCCGTGGAGCCCACCCGTGGACCCCACCGACCCTGACACCGCTGCCCACAACCTCAGACAATCGATCGACGACTGCGCCAACACCCTAGCCCCGATCAAGAAACCCTCCAACAGACACACCAGCAAGAAAGCCAGCTGGTTCACTGAGGACCTCCAGGCCTCCAAGCAAACCTGCCAAAAGCTAGAGAAGAAACAGCACCGTGAACGGACATCGGACAGCTACGCAGCCCACAAGAACGCCACCCGCCGACACCATCCCTTCATCAGATCCGCCAAAAGGGCCTCCTTCAAAAACCACCTAGACAACAACATACACAACAGCAAAGAGCTCTTCAACATCGTGAAGGAACTCTCCAACACCAGCTCCAACACCAACGGCACCTTTGCAAGACCTCTGCGACTCCCTTGCCACCTTCTTCCACCGCAAGATCGCAGACATCCACGACAGCTTCAACTCACGACCACCCCGACAACCACTGAGACCTCTGTCCCCATGGCCACAATCCGCACCGATCCCCTGCTCTCCTGGACCAACATAAACGACGACAACACCATCAAAATCATGAACACCATCCACTCTGGATCTCCGTCAGACCCATGCCCACACCACATCTTACACAAAGCCAGCATCACCATCACACCCATCTGCGGAAAGTCATCAACATCTTCTTTGAGACAGCGACCTTCCCGGAAAGCTGGAAGCACAGCGAGATCAACGCCCTACTCAAAAAACCCAAGGCTGACCCCAAGGACCTCAGAACTTCCAGCCCATCTCCCTGCTCCCATTCCCGGCGAAGGCCATTGAGAAGACCGTCAACAGACAACTGACCTCGAGGACAACAGCATCCTGGACCCGTCTCAGTCTGGGTTCCGCAGCAACCATAGCACCGAAACTGCCCTCATCGCTGCCACCAATGACATCAGGGCCCTATTGGACAATGGAGAAACCGCGGCCCTCATCCTCCTGGACCTGTCAGCTGCCTTCGACACTGTCTGCCACCGCACCCTACGCCAGCCGCGGCCGGTAGTGGGAGTACTGCAGGGCGGTGACGTGGGGAGGGGGAGGGGCAGGCCGGGGGGTAGTAATGTATGATTACGGAGATTCCCAGGTAATACAAATTTCGTAGAGTGCACGGCATCCCCAAATGCGACGCAGTGCGCGCAACACAATTTGTTTTATTTATTTAAACGTTTACTTACCTATAAAACTCCATAATCCATACATTACTACCCCCCACCCTGCCCCTCCCCCTCCCCACGTCACTGCCCTTCAGGTACTCCCACTGCCGGCCGCGGCTGCCCTACGCACACGCTTCTACGACGCTGGGATCTGAGACAAGGCGCTGGACTGGACTACCTCCTTCCTCTCCGGCAGAACCAAAGCGTCCACCTCACCCCTTTTCGCTCCGAAGCCACCAAGATCATCTGCAGCATACCCCAGGGCTCATCCCTCAGCCTGACAATGTTCAACATCTACATGGCACCACTCGCCCACGTCGCCCGACCTCAACATCATCTCCCACACCGACAACACCCAGCTGATCCTCTCCCTCACCAAGGATCCCCTCACCGCCAGAACCAACCTCCACGAAGGAATGAAAGCCGTCGCCGAGTGGATGCAGAACAGCCGTCTGAAACTAAACTCAGACAAGACGGAAGTCCTCATCCTCGGCTCCACCACCTCGGCCTGGGGCGACTCCTGGTGGCCGACGGCACTGGGAACAGCCCCAACACCCACCAACCACGCACGCAAACCTACCTACCTACGGTTCATCCTCAACTCTACTCTCTCCATGTCAAAGCAGGTCAACGCCTCCCTATCCTCCTGCTTCAACACCCTCCGCATGCTCCACAAGATCTAAAGGTGGGTCCCCACCGAAACAAGAAGAACGGTCACCCAGTCCCTCGTCAGCAGCAGGTTGGACTACGGAAACACCCTCTATGCAGGAGCCTCGGCCAAACTCCTGAAACAACTCCAACGCATGCAAAGCGCCTCTTCACGCCTGATCCTCGACATCCCCTGCTGCAGCCACATCACTCCCCACCCGAGAGACCTACACTGGCTCCCCATCAACTAGAGGGTCACCTTCAAGCTCCTCATCCACGCACACAAGGCACTACACAACACCGGACCAGCATACCTCAACAGACAACTCAGCTTCTACACCCTCAACCGCCAGTTCTGCTCTGCCGACCTCGCCCTCCCCACCGTCCCCTGCATCTGAAGAGTGACCTCCGGTGGCAGATCGTTCTCCCACCTCGCCGCCAAGACCTGGAACGCCCACCCCATCCTCCAATGCAGGGCCGGACTGGCCATAGCGGGCACCGGGCGTTTCCCCGGTAGGCCTCTAGGGTGGGGGCCGGTTTTGGGCCCCTGGGGTCCGGTATTGTTACAGGGGGTCGGTAATATCGGCCCCCGGTAACAAAATCGGCGAAAACGGCCCTCACAAACTGCTCGGCTGCACTCCCCATCACCCCAGGGGGAGGAAGCTGAGCAGTTTGCCAGGGCCGGTTTCTGTTACCAGTCCGGCCCTGCTCCTACAGCAGACCCATGACCTGCTAACCTTCAGAAGACTCCTCAAGACCTGGCTATTCGAGCAGTAGCAGCATCCCCCCCACCCCCCAGCGCCTTGAGACCCTCACAGGTGAGTAGTACGCTTTACAAATGTTCTGATTGATTGATTGATTGATTGAAGGTGCATTGGAGGAGCAAGCACTGACAAATGTATATCAGTCTATGAATTTTCATTGGCATTGATAGTGCCTAGCATTACTGTAGGAGAGTAGGGTCTGCTTTCCTATGGTCACCCCACTTTTTGTTTTTGCTTCACTGGTTTTCGACTTTAATGTGGCTGTGGGCCTGCTAATCAGACCCACAGCCCTGCTGTTCTCTCTCTAAATGCACACCATGTACTTTAGGTACATCACCAATAGGGAATTGGGTCACTCTTGTGAGTCCCTGTGCAGTGTACCATAGGTACCCAGGGCATAGGTGCACCCAAGGCCTACCAGAGGCTGCAGCATTTATTTTGCCACCCCTGGCTGGCCATCCAAACTGACACAACTGGCTGATCACTCAGCTGGGGCAGGGTTGTGTAATCACCCCTTGCTTGGATATAGTATTCCTATATCTAACCTTATAACTAGACACATATACACCTATAAGTCACTCGTATGGCAGGCCTTAACAATCCTGGAGGCAGAGTGCTTGGTTTTATGTGAGATGAGGCTCTAGCATGAGCTGAGCCTCTCTGCAGCTTTCGGAACCATGTCCTTATAGCTGTTCTAGGACATAGCCATACCATATACTCTTAAGTGCATTATAATTAGGGCTTCCGGTTTTATGGTATTTATTTTTTATACATTTCCTTCTGTAATAATCTATATTTATTTTTTGCAAATTTTGTCTGTATTTATACATTTCTATTTTGTGTTTTCTGTATAAATGAAGCTGCCATAGGTATTTTCCACATTTATTTGACGATAAATGTACATTTGCATTTGAATGTCCCAAAAGGTTTCAGCAGTATACAGTGCAATAGCTTTATCTGAAAACACTTGCATTGCAGTATGGCATAAATAACTGTAGATCTGCACTTAATTAAGCTTAATTAAAGCTTACTTAAAGCTTAATTAGGAAATGTATTGTCTTTTTTCATCTCCCCTACCTCTCAAATCTGTACACCTACTGACCTAGCACACATGATTGACAGTAGAAAAAAAAATCTAAAGAAGACATATTTTCCATATATTTCTGTATTTATAAATAAATACAGACAGGAAAAAAATAGTTTTCTGTCTGTATTTATCTGTAAAAATCAGTAATAACGGAAAACTGGGAGCCCTAATTATAATCCTCGCGGTTGAATGCTAACTTTGGTTTGGCTTTATCAAAACATGTTATGTAAGGTGTCATACGCTTTGGAAGCATTCCACCCTTCTAGAGGGGAAGACATGTTGTTCCTACTAATCCCGGTTAAAGTTAACCAGAGCCTCAGTATCACAAAATGGATGCTGCTGCCACAGACACAAGTCTGACCTCCTACTGCTGGGAGTCCTTCCAGCGAGGGAGGCTCGGACAATAGGTTTCCTGTCTTGGGAGGTGATAGCACCACCCCAGACAGGCCATAGTGTATTGGGGCAGGGAGAGCTGAATGAAATGAGACACTGCCTGGGGCACACAAAGTGTCCCATGCATAGTCCAGTTCAAACCGGTGCTGGGGCACTCCAGCCCCAGCTCTGGCGCGAAACTGGACAAAGGGAAAGGGGTGTAACCACCCCCTTTCCTGGTCCCACCCATAGGAGGGACCTAGCAGGTAATCCAGCCCCTAAATTTGGTATATAGGTAGGAGCCGAGTCCCAAGACTTTAGATATATCCTGACTGAAACTTGAAACGAAACTCTGGACCTTCGACGTTCTACCTGAAGATAGAAGACTGAAGAATCTCCCTTGTGGTCAAGGAGTGACCAGCCTGTGCAAGCAGGCACCATCAAGCGATCAACGCTTTGTCGACGCTCCCGCCGGAGCCCGAGCACAGAGCCTGACAAGACCCGGACTTCCAGACTTCCAACAGCCCGATCTACAGTCACAGCGGAGCTGAGACCCGTGGAGGCGACGAGAGACGTGGGACCGGCCATCTTGGAAGCCAGCAAATTGCTTTCGGTGCAACTTCTGAGGCGCCCTCGAAGTTGTGCATGGCGGATTGAGAAGCCCAAGCCCGAGCACCAACTGCACCGAAGATCAGCCCTCCACACTCCACGAGTTCTGCGTGGGGCCCTTCTGCATTTTCCTGCTCGACGCGTCTGTCCGGTCACTTGCCCGTTGGCTAGTGGCCTCTGTGACGACAAACCTTTTGATTTACACCACTGGTCTGGTTGCTCCAGACTGGCCCCTGCTTCCCTGAAAAGGAGAAGCCCATCAGACCTTGCTGGTCTGATCCGTAAGCCATCTTCGATTCCTGCGTGGGGTGCCTTTGCCAAGGCTTGTTGACTCCAATCCGGAAGCCGACACTGCCGACAGCGAGAGCCTTCGTGGGACAGTCCGTATCCAGCTCCTGGTTGTCATCGACACCCCCTGGTCCACGTGGCTGCAGAGACAAGCATCACGACATCACCTGATTGCTTCGCGACATCGCCTGGTTCCTTCCTGGTCACTGGCTAGTGACTCATACTCTGTCCCCTCTGCTTTCAGGTACTCTCCATCCTCGATCCGCCCTTGGATCCAACAGGACACTTCCCTCCTGGTCGCCTGCAGCATCTTTCTCCAAGGCTCCATAGGATTCAGCGACGAAACCCGACACACTTTGACACCTATGCACCCGCTTCCTGTGGGTGAGGTAACGTGAGTACTTCGGTGCTCCTGTGGGTATTTACTATCCTAGTGTCTAACTTTCAAGTAGCTTTCTCCTTGTCCATCCGAAAGAGACCTAAAAGAACTAGTTCCATTTCTTTCGTTTCCATTCTAACTCTATGGTAACTCGCGTGAGTGTAAAGACACTGCACACGCATCCCGTGGGCCTCCTGCTCCCTATCCTTTGGTAGTACAGCGTAGCCCCAGCAATTCGCCAGGCCCTAGGCCTATCCTTTGTTCGTGATGTGGTTCTTATACCACTATTTTAGTATATAGTTCGAAGTGCCCCTAGGGCATTACTGTATTTTGTGCAACTTATTGTATGTTGATTAAGTATCTTGTTATGTGCTTGTGCCTCTGACCTCAAAAAGAGTTCAGAGGATTAATTTAGTAATAAATAGATATATATTTTATATATAACCTGTGTGGTGTCCTTTCATTTGGTATTAAAGGGGTTACACATGGTAAAACAGCTGGCTTCACATGCCCTCTTGAGTTTAGCCTAATACTGCTTTGTCCATGCTACCACTAGGATAGCTGGTCTATAAGGTTGACTTTACAACCATCACCATAAGGGTTGTTTGGACTGATACAGGGTGCCCACTAGAATAGTGGACATCACATATCAGGCCAACTTCTCACATCGGTGTGCAGCGGTTGGGATTTGAGCTTGCTGTTGTTTTACCAATTGTAATCTTTGAGATATCATTTGAAAGATCACATTAGGTACCATAGGTACATATAACAAGCCTTTGCACACTTACCTGCTGACGCCGCTACAAGCCAGGAGCATTTCTTTGGGGCTGCGGGGGCACACGGAGTCAAGCCGCCACCGCCGAGAGTCACCAGCTAACAGCCTACACGCGCCGCCGCTCCGGGACTTCAATTCCCGGCAGCCTACGCGGCGGCGCGCTTTCCAGCGACGCGAGGGCGCCAGGAGGCGCACAAAAGCGCCGCTGACACCGGCAGAGTGGGGGAGCCTTTGCACACTTACCTGCTGACGCCGCTACAAGCCAGGAGCATTTCTTTGGGGCTGCGGGGGCACACGGAGTCAAGCCGCCACCGCCGAGAGTCACAAGCTAACAGCCTACAAGCGCCGCCGCTCCGGGACTTCAATTCCCAGCAGCCTACGCGGCGGCGCGCTTTCCAGCGACGCGAGGGCGCCAGGAGGCACACAAAAGCGCCGCTGACACCCGCTTCGCGGGACGCGAGCGGGACGCCCGGACGAAGCCCGGACAAAGGGCGGGCCGTCTGAGGCCGTCCGAGGTTGGCCAGGGTTGGGTTGGGCCTGGTCCCTTGGTTTGCTGTCCGGATTTCGACGTTTTCGTGCACATCATCATCTCGACACATTCCATCGTAAGTCTTTACCTTTGGCTGTGTGTAAAGAGTAACATGCCTCCTAAAAAGTTACTCACTCCTAGCAATTCTATTGAGAACTACTTGGTACAAGTTGTAGAAAAAATTAACATTGGCAGGAGAGCTTCTTTGGGAATAGACTCATCTGCCCAATCTCCCTTAATCGACATTGAGTCAGATGATCCTTTTGGTCACCAGATTAATAACAGCACAAACTGTGCAATACCTGACTCACTTCCGGATAATACATTCATACAGCCTAGTGGTATTGTTGCTGGACCTGAAGACCTTAGCGTAAACGAAGTATTGACAGAGATATCTACTAGTCATGATCTCTCCATCTCCCCTCCATCACCCGTTCTGGGGAAACGGGAGTGTTTAAGGTCAGCCAAGAACAGAGTTGTAAACCTCCCGAGGAAACAATCAGAGGATGAGGAGTTCAATTTCGCTAATGAGGCTTATGTCACATTTTCAAATGCCCAATTTAATAAACTACTGGCTATGATGGATACTAAAATCAAAGGTGTGGTTAAACCCCTGGTCAGCAAAATAGATAAGCTAATCTCTGAGGTTAATCGTCTGGAAGGGCTATTGGAAAAAACTTTGGGTGACTTAGGTAAACTCCCGGACGATGTCTCCGCCAAGATAGAGGAATCTCTAAGTAAACTAGTACCTGCAGCTAACAGTGGACTTACCCCTACCCCTGCACCAAACCCCCAAATGGCAACTAATAATATTTTTCCTGGTGTCTCTCTTATTGCCCCAACCCCTGCTTCTGCTGTTGAAGACCCATCTACATTTACTGAAAAAGGGACTTTCGAGCTTGTGGTTGAAGCTTCCCCATTGGTACTTGTTCTTGCTAACGTTCCTCCCTTGGTTCAAGGTGAGTCTGAAACTACATCTTCTTTAATAAATAAATCTCTATCATGGTTGACCAACAACATGGTAATCACTCCATGGGGAAAACAGCAACTCTCTGAAGAGCTCGTCAATGCAAGAAGGGTCCAGTGGATTGGGGTTAGGGAGAAAAAGTTTAAAGGGGAGTGTGTTGTTCTACATTTTTCTGACCCTGGGGTTTTGCCTAACATCTTACCTAACATCCTACCACCACAACGGAGATCAACCTCAATAGTTCCATTGACTTTGGACTTCTTCTATCCAAGAAAGGGAAGTGGCCCAAACTCAAGTTTTTTGAGAACCAAATGGAACATTGTGACCAAGAGGGGGAGGAAGGATGTCGCTTCAGTGGACTGGGGTTTGGGGTTGGAAAATCGCTTTTCTGCATTATCTAACTTAAATGATTGCGATTGACAACCATCTATTTGCAACTCTGTCCCCTTGCCCCTCTGTGACAAAAGCATTTTTGATACAGTCAACTATTTAACTGCAGATTGTACTCTGGGGTTTTCGTCCTATGATTCACCAGGGTCACTGAATGTAAAAAACATAAAGCAGGTTATTGGGGGTCGGACGGCACACAAGACTATTATTGATCCCTGCTCTCCTATGACATCTAGTTCTGGGAATCTTTTGTCCTGGAATGTGGCTGGGCTTTGCTCTAAGATGGATTGCGCTGATTGGTTTGAATTTATTAATAATTATGACCTTTGTATTTTTCAAGAGACCTGGGCGTGTGATCCTATTTTTGCTTTGGGGTATGTAAATTTTCATGTTCCTGCTATTAAGGGCCCCAAAGGGCGGCCGATGGGGGGCCTTATCATATGGATCAGGCAGTCTTTAAAATTTATTGTAAAATGTGTGGAGCTTGACCAAAAAGATATCCAGCTCATCAGATTGACTAGCGATCAATCCATCTCCATAGATATTTATAATATCTATGCCAGAGGTGGAAGTAAAGGTAAATCTGAGGTTCTCTTGAGTCTTTTTAATATTCTTGAGACACAATCTGCAGGGAAAAACATTCTAATTGCAGGCGATTTAAATCGTACTTTTGAACCTCTAATCACTGGTGATTCTCCTCTTGGAGCTGAGGAAGACAAGCTCTGGAACATCCCCACATTAGATTCCCCACCGATAACTCGGTGGACGGCTGATATCCTAGGCCTAAACGCTATGTGTCTGGAGCACGGGCTACGAGCCTTGAATGGTCGGACCAAATCAGATCGTGATCCCGCCGTGACTTTTAATAACGGGCGAAGTAAAAGTCGCATCGACTATGTTATTTGTAGTATGTCCTTATGGTCATCTCTTAGTGATATGGTAGTAACAGCTAGGCCAGAAAGCGATCACGATCCGTTATGTGTCTCTCATAATTGGTGGACATCTGACGAATTTGCCCCAACCCCTTGTGTCCAACCGGTGCTACAGACGATCATTCCATCTAATAATATGCGTAGGTTAAGGTGGTCTGGTGTCAAGACAGATCAGCAGGTCCTGGAAAAGATAGGAGTAGCGGCAGACAAGGCCATTTTGGTACTGGAGAATATTGCTGGGTCTTTACAGGGATATGAAGATATTAATAAAGCACATACGACTCTTTTTAACTAAGTTAAAAGTTTCTTCTTAAAACCCGTACATAATATTAGGGACCGCCCGTATAAATCAGCAAAGTGGTACAATCAAGATTGTAGGGTAGCAAGATTTAAATTAGGAGCTGCAATCAAAAGTAATAATTTGAGTGAGACTCGTTCTGCCAGGAAGCACTATAAAAACTGCATTGCTAGGGCTAAAAGAGAATGGGATGAAGACCACTGGCAGAAATTGAAAAGTGCTAGTGAATGTAAACACTCTAGATTATTTTGGAATATTGTCAAATGGGGCCATGGCAGATCTCCAGAAACTCCCAATAATAATGTCTCCCACGATGCATGGGTCAAATTTTTCAGCGAGCAGTACTCCTCCAGGGATCAGTTTGATAATAGCTCTAGTCCAACTTACCTGTATACAGATGAAGACATTTTTGTGCAGAGCGAAGTCCTGTCTGCCTTGAAATCTGTGCACAGTGGCCGAGCTCCGGGTATTGACGGAGTCCCGGCAGACGTCTTTTTAAATGACACCGATAGGTGGAGTAAGTACATCTGCCTTTTACTAAATCATATAGCTAGGGGCGCTGAAATCCCGGTATCCTGGCGGGGGGCTGTTATTATCCCAGTATATAAAAAGGGAGATCGCGCCCAACCATGCAACTACCGTCCAATCAGCTTAATTGACACGGTTCAAAAGGTTGTAGGACGTGTAATTATTAACAACTTGCTTGATTGGGCAGAGGAACAGAATGTTTTATCTGCTTTTCAGGCTGGGTTTCGCAGAGCGACCAGCACGGTGGACCAGGTCTTTCGTTTTCAATTGATACAGTGGAGGACAGTGGTTCTGGGTGGATGCAGTCTCTATGCAGCTTTCGTTGACCTACGGGCTGCATTCGACCTGGTACTGAGGGCAAAATTGTGGGAGGTGCTGGCTGCTCTGGGGGTCCCGATGACCATTTTAACTTTGATCATGAGACTCCATGAGGGTACTTATGCTAAAATTCCATGGGGTGGTTACGGCAACGATACCATTGATTTTCCTGTCGAGCGTGGGGTTCGACAGGGCTGTTCAATGGCACCGACATTGTTTACACTTTTTATTAATGGAATTGTTCCCCGTATGCAAGTCGAGCCAGTAGATGCTCCCTCACTTGCAGGTGTAAAAGTTCCCATTTTAATGTTTGCAGACGACACCTTAATTTTATCAAAAACCCCCAGTGGTCTGCAAAAGGCATTGGTAATTTTTGACAAATTTTGTAGTGACCATGGCTTGGAGGTAAACGCAGCCAAAACAAAACTCATGGTATTTAATCCATCTAAAAATTTTAAATCTAAAATATCCATGAGTGGGCGTTGCCTCGATGTAGTAAATTCCTTTACTTACCTGGGGATCCACATTTCAAATGATAATAGATGGAACCATCATCTAAATATTGCAGTACTAAGGCACAAACAACTGGCTGGTACCATCATTAAGGAGCATAGTAAATCTTTGACCAAACCAATTAAACCTCCCCATATCATATATGAGGCCAAGGCAATAGGGTCAGCATTGTACGGGGCAGAGATGTGGGGGCAAGAAAATCTCCAGGAGTTACAGACATCAGAGAATAACTTCCTGCGGAAAATAACTGGAACCCCACAGAGCAGCCCCATTTTGCCTCTCAGATATGACCTTGGTAGGAAGGAAATCTCGGCAATGTGCAAACTCCGTCCGATATTATATTGGCGTAGAATCTGGACTACCCCTGAGTTGTCACAATATGCAGCAGGGTTTGCTGACGTCATCAAAGCAGACCGATTTCATAAAATCAGATGGTTTACATCACTAAAAACAGCATTAAGTGAACTAGGGTTAATTGAATTGTGGTCCGATCCATCTGGGTCATCCTTCCCATCCAAATTGTTCATAAAAAATCTTTTTTGGGAACAGGTCGAAAACAGGAGCATCCTTAGTAACAGTAATGGGTCTATGACGACTGCTTTTCTTGAAGCTAAACTGTTTCCCATGTTTGAAATGTACTGGGATCTTATTACTAAACCCATGGACAGGAAACTGTTTTTCCAAATGAGGGCTGGCTCCCTACCACTGAGTAATTTAACATCAAAATGGAGAAATGGAGGTCCAGCTATTTGCCCAATTTGTGGGGAGGGAAAGGAAACGTTGGGTCATTTCTTGTTTGCTTGTAATGCATATTCTGCTCCTAGACGTGTTTGGTTGGCTCCAATGTGTAGAAACCTGGGTACTAAAAGCAGTATGGTAGCTCTACGTATTGTCAAATCTACCTCCTTAAACTGGATTATCATAGCGACTGCAAAGTACATGGGGTGGGCGTGGGTAATTAGGCAGAGATTGCTAGTAGGGTGACTACTTTCTGCTTAGTTGAACAGAGACTGCTAGTTTATCTATTCTCTGTTCCCATGCGAGGTGTTATTTGATGAATGAATAATTGGTACTGATTTTAAATAGTGATAATGGATTGCTTTTAAAATCTGATTTTTTATCATATGAACTTTGCACCTTTGTCTGTAAATAACAGGATGAAATCTAATTTTATATGTCTTTTTAACGTGTATTGTGCTTAAGTCATATTTGACTTTGTAATTTAATTGTATTTTATTATGTGTTTGTTTGTCTGCTTTTATGAGTAATACTCGAATAAAGCACTTTTGAATTGAATTGAATTGAATTGACTTAGAATACTTAAGTTCTACTGAACTTAGTTGTTGTAGACCAAAGGGCCTAGCACACCCTGACGACAACTCCTAGAGAGGTTCAGTAGGAAACACTTAGTGTAGGTAGGTGCACACGCCACACCTCACAAGACAATGTCAGCCACAGGTGAACCTAGTGTATCTCTACCTGTGGGAGGTGACCCTCCAAGGGCACCCTCCAAGTTTGACATACTCAGCTTCAGAGAACTGAGACACTTGTTTACCACAAGGAAGCTGAAACAGGGTTCTAACCCTACCCGTCAGCACCTGATAGAACTCTTAGAAGAGTCTGAGGTTCTCAAGGCCTCAGGCACAGGTCCTACAGGGAATGCAGAAGGCATGCCCTCCACAGAAGATGATGTCCTTGACCCTACTGTCATAGATGAAGATGAGGTAGTAGAGGACGAAGATTCCGAGGATGAGGTAGGCAGCCAGGGCCAGGTTGAAGTTAGGAGACTCAGCCAGGCTAACCTAAGCCTACATGGGGCTGGAGAGGGGCAAGCACGATACAGACCTATCAGTAGACTTAACCAGAGGTATAGGAGGTAAAGATCTCACTCAGGTGAATCTCTCCACTCCAATGCCTCAAGAGGTTCTCAGAGGGGAATGACTTTCCCTCAGAGGAGAGAACACCAGGCTAGGATGAGGGAAGTCCAAATCAGAATAGAGAGGGAAGAACTTGCCCTAGCCCAAGCAAAACTTGCTTTGGCAAGGGAGCAAAAGTTAAGTGGATTAGATCCCACTGGTGGCAGCAATATCCCTATGGATAAAGACAGGTCCTATGACAATAGACACCTGAGTAAGATTGTGCCCCCCCTACAAAGTTGGGGATGATATCCACAAATGGATAACTGCTTTGGAGAGGTCCTGCAAAGTACAGCAGGTACCCAAAGGCAGTGGGTAGCAATCTTGTGGCTCTCCTTTTCAGAAAAAGGAAGAGACAAGCTCCTCGCAGTTAGTGATGATGATGCTAACAATTACACTGTCCTGAAGAGTGCTCTGATTGATGGGTTTGGCCTAACCACTGAACAGTACAGGTTGATGTTCAGAGATACCCAGAAGACACAGACTCAGGACTGGACTGATTTTGTTGATTGTGCCACTAAGGCTCTGGAAGGCTGGTTGCTGGGAAGTAAAGTTAAGGACTATACAGGATTGTATAATTTGATCATGAGAGAACAAATACTTAACAATTGTCAGAACCAGTTGCTGCACCAACACCTGATTGACTCAGATCTGACCTCTCCCCAAGAATTGGGAAAGAAGGCAGACAAATGGGTCAGAACCAGGGTTAAGCATAAAAACCAGGTCCAAGGTGGTGATCAGAAAAAGGCAGACCAAAAAGGTGGGTATCAGAAACCAAAAGACCAGAAGTCTACATCAGGCCTCCAAAATTCTAATGAAGGGGGGTCCCAAACTTCCAAGAAGAAGAAAGAAGGTCCAAAGAAACCTTGGTGTAATTATTATAAAACTGTCTCTCACTGGTTTAGTGAGTGCACCAAGAAAGGTACAGCCCCTACCACTGTAGCCCCTAAGGCATCTGCACCCCCTAGTACAGTTAACAGTGGTAGTTCCCAACCCAAGGCTATAGTGGGGTTAACCATGGGTACTGAGGTGGATTCTGGCTTAGTCAGGATACCAACCCAGGCTGTTCTTGTCTGTAATGTGGACATGGCTATATCCTCTACTGTGAGTCCCAGTACTCTGGGCAAGTACAGGCAAACACCTTTGATTAATGACAAAGTGGCTCAGGCCTATAGGGACACATGTGCCAGTGTCACCATGGTGACACCTAACTGTGGACCCTGGACAGATTGTACTGGGTGATAATTACCTGGTGACCAATGCAAGCAATGTCACTACTACCCATAGTGTGGCAGTTGTTAACGTCTCCTGGGGAGGGGTAACTGGCCTCAAAAGAGTTGTGGTAAGTGCAGACCTCCCAGTTGAATGTCTGTTGGCCAATGATCTTGAAACCTCAGTATGGTCAGAAGTGGAGTATATGACTCATGCAGAGATGTTAGGTATATCAGCTCATGTCCTTGCTGTGACCAGGTCACAGGCCACAAAGTGCCAAACTGAACAGGTCTTGGATACTGTAACTATGGACCAAGTACCACCCAAGAGAAAGAGCAGTAGGGTTAAGGCAGTGCCTTCCCCCTGCCCTCAAGTGAAGATCAGCCTTATCAGGAAGCTGATTGTGAGACCCCTGAAGGAACTGTCCTAGAAGAACTTGAACCTGACCAGGTTGAGTTTATTGGGACAGGGGGACCTTCAAGGGCAGACTTGAGGCAGGCACAGTTAGACTGCCCCTCTCTTGAACCCTCCAGACAGCAAGCTGCTTCTGAGGCTGCTGGGAATGCTACAGGTACCCACAGAGTTTACTGGGATGAAGGACTCCATTATTCCGAGGGTAGAGACCCCACGCCTGGTGCTTCCAGGAGGTTGGTCATACCTCAGGCCTTTAGGGGTTTCCTTCTTACCTTAGCCCATGATATTCCCTTAGCAGATAATGTAGGCCGCAACAAGACTTGCGACAGGCTTGTCCCTCACTTTCACTGGCCCCATATGTCAGAAGATACCAAGGAGTTTTGTCGCTCCTGTGTGACCTGCCAAGCCAGTGGCAAATCAGGTGGCAGAACAAAGCCCCCCTTATACCACTACCTGTGGTGGGGGTACCCTTTGAAAGAGTAGGGATTGACATTGTTGGACCAATGGATCCCCAAACAGCCACTGGGCACAGATGTATACTGGTGGTAGTGGATCATGCCACCAGGTATCCAGAAGCTATTCCCCTAAAGACCACAACAGCACCTGTTGTGGCAAGAGCCCTCCTGGGAGTTTTCTCAAGAGTGAGCTTTCCAAAGGAGGTTGTCTCATATAGAGGTGCAAACTTCATGTGTGGGTACTCTACTGCAATGTGGAAGGAGTATGGTGTAAATTATAAATTCACTACACCCTACTATCCACAGTGCAATGGGCTTGTTGAAAGATTTAACAAGACCCTAAAGGGTATGATCAAGGGTTTACCTGAAAAGCTTAGGCGAAGATGGGACATCCTTCTACCCTGCCTTCTGTTTGCTTAGAGAGAGGTCCCACAAAAGGGGGTTGGCTACAGCCCTTTTGAACTTTTGCTTGGGCATCCTGTAAGGGGACCCCTATGTCTGGTGAAGGAAGGATGGGAGTTACCTCTCAAAAAGCCTAAACAAGACATAGTGGACTATATACTTGGTCTCCGCTCCAGGATGGCTGAGTATATGAAGAAGGCTTCTAAAAAACCTTGAGGCTAGCCAAGAACTTCAAAAAGCTTGGCATGACCAAAAGGCTGTGCTGACTGAGTACCAGCAAGGACAGAAGGTGTGGGTGCTGGAGCCAGTGGCCTCAGCAGCACTCCAAGACAAATGGTCTGGACCCCACACAATTGTTGAGAAAAAGGGAGAGGTCACCTACTTGGTGGACCTTGGAACTCACAAGAGCCCCCACAGGGTGCTCCATGTCAACAGACTCAAAGCATATGTTGACAGGGCAGACATGGGCTCGCTCATGGCTACAGGTGAGGGACAGGAGGAAGAGAGTGACCCTCTCCCAGACCTGTTGACTCAGAACCCTGATGATGGTTCAGTTGATGGTGTGGCCTTAGCTGGCAGCCTCACTGGCCAGCAGCAACAGGACTGCAGACAAGTTCTACAGTCCTTCAGACATATGTTTTCCTTGACACCTAGTCAGACTAACTGGTGCACCTATGAGGTGGACACTGGTGACAGTCTGCCTGTGAAGAGTAAGATCTACAGGCAACCTGACCATGTCAGGGACTGTATAAAGACTGAGGTACAGAAAATGTTAGAGCTGGGAATAATTGAGCCATCAGAGAGCCCCTGGGCCAGCCCAGTAGTCCTTGTACCAAAACCTCACACCCAAGATGGTAAGAAGGAGATGAGGTTCTGTGTGGACTATAGAGGTCTCAATGCTGTCACTAGGACAGATGCACACCCAATTCCAAGAGCAGATGAGCTCATTGATAGATTGGTTTCTGCCAAGTTTCTGAGCACATCTGATTTGACAGCAGGCTAATGGCAAATCGGGTTAGCTGAGGATGCCAAGGCCAAAACTGCTTTCTCAATCCCAGGAGGTCATTACCAATTTGTGGTGGTGCCCTTTGGCTTGAACAATGCACCTTCCACTTTCCAAAGGTTGGGGAACCAAGTACTCACTGGGTTGGATGACTTTTGTACAGCTTATCTTGATGATATTGCTGTCTTCAGCTCCACCTGGGAGGATCACCTGATCCACCTGAAAAAGGTTTTAGAGGCCCTGCAGAAAGCAGGCCTAACTATCAAGGCCACAAAGTTCCAGATAGGGCAGAGTAAGGTTGTGTACCTGGGCCACCTTGCAGGTGGGGGTCAGGTTCAACCACTGGAGAGTAAGATCTAGACCGTCATGGACTGGGCTCCTCCAACCACCCAGACACAGGTCAGAGCTTTCTTGGGCCTGTCTGGTTATTACAGAAAGCTTGCTAAGAATTATGGGTCCATTGTGACGCCACTTAATGACTTGACTTCAAAGAAGATTTCAAAAAAGGTTCAGTGGACAGTAAGCTGTCAAAAGGCATTTGGTGACCTGAAGAAGACCATGTGCTCTGCACCTATCTTGAAGAGTCCTGACTACTCCAAAGAGTTCATTGTCCAAACAGATGCTTCTGAGTTGGGGGTGAGAGCTGTGCTTTCACAACTTAATATAGAGGGTCAAGACCAGCCCATTGCTTTTATTAGCAGAAGGCTGACCCCTACAGAGAAATGTTGGTCAGCCATTGAGAGGGAGTCCTTTGCTGTGGTTTGGGCCCTGAAGATGAGGCCATACTTGTTTGGCACTCACTTCAAAATTTAGACAGACCATAAGCCCCTCTTGTGGCTAAATCAGATGAAGGGTGAGAATCCCAAACTGCTCAGGTGGTCCATTTCCCTACAGGGGATGGACTTTACAGTGGAGCACAGACCAGGGGCTGACCATTGCAATGCAGATGGTCTCTCCACGTACTTCCACTTAGGACATGAAGACACAACTGGTCAAGGTTAGTCTAATGTCCCTGCGTTTGGAGGTTCTGTAGAAGAGTAGGGTCTGCTTTCCTATGGTCACCCCACTTTTTGCTTTTTGCTTCACTGGTTTTCGACTTTAAAAGTCAAGGCCCAAGGCAGGAAACCCTTTGTCAAGGCCTCCCTTGCTGGAAGGACTCCCAGCAGCAGGAGGTCAGACTTGTGTCTGTGGTGGCAGCATCCATTTTGTGATGCTGAGGCTCTGTTTAACTTCAAACGGGGTTCACAGTTACATACATGTCGTGTCCCTCTAAAGGGTGAAATGCTACCCCCGTCGCCAGAACTGGCGAGGGGGTAGTATTCCAATTCGCATGACACCTTACTCGACATGTTTTGATAATGCTATATCAAAGTTAGCAATAACCGCAAGATTATAATGCACTTAAGAGTATATGGTATAGCGTTATCATGGAAACAGCTAAAGGACTTGGTTCCGAAAGCTGCAGACAGGCTCAGCTCATGCTTGAGCACCATCTCACATAATTCCAAGCACTCTGCCTCCAGGATTGATAAGGCCTGCCATAGGAGTGACTGATTGGAGTATATGTGTCCATTTTGGGGTTAGATATAGGTATACTATATCTACAGCAAAGGGTGATTACACCGCCATGCCTCAGCTGTCTTACCAGCCAGTTGTGTCTGTTTAGATGGCCAGCCAGGGGTGGCATAATACATGCTGCAGCCCCTGGTAGGCCTTGGGTACACCTATGCCCTGGGTACCTAAGGTACACTGTACAGGGGCTGATAAGGTGACCCAATACCAATTGGTAAATGCACCTAAAGTACATGTGTGTCATTTTAGAGAGAGAACAGCTAGGCTGTGGGTCTGATTAGCAGGCCCACAGCCAGGGAAAGTCGTAAACCAGTGAAGCAAAAAGCAAAAATCTGGGGTGACCATAGGATTGCAGACCCTACTCTCCTACAGGGACCTAGCAGGTAATCCAGCCCCTAAATTTGGTATATAGGTAGGAGCTGAGTCCCAAGACTTTAGATTTATCCTGACTTAAACTCGAAACAAAACTCTGGACCTTCGATGTTCTACTTGAAGATAGAAGACTGAAGAATCTCCCTTGTGTCAAGGAGTGACCACCCTGAGCAAGCAGGCACCATCAAGCGATCAACGGTTTGCTTTGTTGACGCTCCCGCCGGAGACCGAGCACAGAGCCTGACAGCACCCGGACTTCCAGACTTCCAACAGCCCAATCCACAGTCACAGCAGAGCTGAGACCCGTGGAGGCAACGAGAGACGTGGGACCGGCCATCTTGGAAAGCCAACGAATTGCTTTCCGTGCAACTTCTGAGGCACCCTCGAAGTTGTGCATTGGCGATTGAGAAGCCCCAGCCCCGAGCACCAACTGCACCGAAGATCAGCCCTCCACACTCCACGAGTTCTGCGTGGGGCCCTCCTGCATTTTCCTGCTCGACACGTCTGTCCGGTCGCTTGCCCGTTGGCTAGTGGCCTCTGTGATGACGAACCTTTTGATTTACCGCTTCCCTGAAAAGGAGAAGCTCACCAGACCTTGCTGGTCTGATCCGTAAGCCATCTTCGATTCTTGCGTGGGTTGCCTTTGCCAAGGCTTGTTGACTCCAATCCGGAAGCCGACACCGCCGACAGCGAGAGACTTCGTGGGACAGTCCGTATCCAGCTCCTGGTCATCGTCGACACCTCCTGGTCCACGTGGCTGCAGAGACAAGCTTCATGACATCACCTGATTGCTTCGCAACATTGCCTGGTTCCTTCCTGGTCACTGGCTAGTGACCCAGACTCTGTCCCCTCTGCTTTTAGGTACTCTCCATCCTCGATCCACCCTTGGATCCAACCGGACACTTCCCTCCTGGTCGCCTGCAGCATCTTTCTCCAAGGCTCCATAGGATTCAGCTACGAAACCCGACACACTTTGACACCTATGCACCCGCTTCCTGTGGGTGAGGCAACGCGAGTACTTCGGTGCTCCTGTGGGTATTTACTATCCTAGTGTCTAACTTTCAATTAGCTTTCTCCTTGTCCATCCGGAAGTGACCTAAAAGAACTAGTTTCCATTTCTTTCGTTCCCATTCTAACTCTATGGTAACTCGCATGTGTGTAAAGACACTGCACACTCATCCCGTGGGCCTCCTGCTTCCTATCCTTTGGTAGTACAGTGTAACCCTAGCGATTCTCCAGGCCCTAGGCCTATCCTTTGTTCGTGACGTGGTTCTTATACCACTATTTTAGTATATGATTCGAAGTGCCCCTTGGGCATTACTGTATTTTGTGCAACTTATTGTATGTTGATTAAGTATCTTGTTATGTGCTTGTGCCTCTGACCTCAAAGAGTTCAGAGGATTAATTTAGTAATACATACATATATATTTTATATATATAACCTGTGTGGTGTCCTTTTTATTTGGTATTAAAGGGGTTACACATGGTAAAACAGCTGGCTTCACATGCCCTCTTGAGTTTAGCCTAAGACTGCTTTGTCCATGCTACCACTAGGATAGCTGGTCTATAAGGTTGACTTTACAACCATCACCATAAGGGTTGTTTGGACTGATACAGGGTGCCCAGTAGAATAGTGGACATCACATATCAGGCCAACTTCTCACAATTACCATGATGGCAATTGTATGCACAGAAAGCTCCCATTCAAACTCCATTGAGTGCAGCAACATCTTGAAAAAACACAAAGCAGACTTTGCAGCTGCATCATCTACCAGTGCCCCACAACTAATAGCTGAGATATCTGTAACACTACAAGCACATTCTCCTACAGTCTTCACTGACCCAACTACAAATCCCAAAGCATCGAAGTCACCTTTGTGTCAACAAAGTCAAAGGGCAGTAACAGCCTTTGCCAATATCAAACATTCAGGAATCTTAGGTAAGCCCAGGCGGCGATCTCCGCTCCGCCAGCAGAGTTTGCGGAGCTGTACCAACTTTGCCCTCCGCCGGGAAAGCAAAGTGAGGGCAAAACCCCGGCTCCGTGGTGGAGTATGTACACCACCAGGCCCCAAAAAAAGGGTTAAAACCCAACTCACCTTCCCTCTCGCATCTGCTGGCCGCCCTCCTCCTCGCCGTGGTGTCTCCTTGTTGCCGATGTCCTCCTCTTCGTTGCCGAACTCGCAACCCTCTACGTTTTACGTCTTGCATGAACTGCGCATGCGCAGTCTGCGCAAGACATCAACTCCTGTGTCACCCATTCCTGTACCCTAAGCGAGCTCCACAAGCAACTTACACATACATCAGTAGTGGATTAGTAAATTCAGAAACACAGTCTAACTTAATAAACATTGTCATGGACTCACAGACACAATCCACATGAAAAAGGCAACTAATGTGAGTGGCATTACAACCATTCAAAGTCAACTACACAGGAGGCCACAGTGCATAGATACCTCGCATACAACGGATCTCTACTTAAGGAGAGACCTGGAAGACAACAGGGCTAGGACATAGTCTGATTTGAACCTACCTCATACTCTCCATGTGGACAGGACATTGAGAATCTGTCTCAACTGGGACTAATGGCTATTGGCACAAAGTAGCATACACACGTGGCAAAGGTGTCATTGGAAGTACTTAACAAGATCCACTGAAGGAACATCAATTGGCCCATATCTATAAAGTCACTTTTTGCAATTTACACATTGCTTTGTGAACATGTATGACTACCCTACCTATAATGTATGCGGAGTCACAACGCATAACCCAAGCATGTGGCTCATCTGGCTGAAAAAGTGGGCCACATAGACACAATCCACATCCCTACGAATCCACATCGCAATTTCCTTCTTAAACAAAGCTTTTCCAACTCCTGTTTTGACAAACAAGATAAAGCAGTCAAATTGCAACGAGCACTATACTGATACACTCTACCATATCCCAAAAGTCCTAATGCTCATTGCTGTGCCACTGTTTGCACGTGACCCATCATGCCTACACATATACACACGCTCAACATCACTTGACACACAAACACTCCTTGACACCGTGGACCCACACTTGACAACAGACATGTCCCTCTGATAGCACATACATCCCCTATCAGATAGGTAACCATGGTCAAGTATGGTGCATTATATCTCTGGGTAGAAGTTCAAAATTGGGGCCATGTGTGCATGAAGACAAAAGAACAAGTTACTTACCTTCGGTAACGCTTTTTCTGGTAGATACAGTATCTGCCTGTGGATTCCTCACCTTGTGAATATCCCCCTGCGTCAGCAGCTTCCGGAAATTCTTTTTGTAACTTCGCGCCGACGTCACAGAGACACGGCATCGCGCGCGACTCCGCTGATGTCACCGACCCCATATTAGGCCCACGCCGGTGTGATGACATCAGTTCCGCCCTTTTTTCGTGCCTTCAAGGCACACGGACGGACCAATGGCAGTAGAAAAATACATAGTATACACAGAACACAATGCTCACATAACACACATAGTGCGAAAACAATGAGGGAAAGCAAAATGTAATAAACATTTCCTTTGAAAATAAATATATATATATATACAATAAACATGATATACAAGAGTGGACAACGGGGAGGCGGGTGGGTCAGTGAGGAATCCACAGGCAGATACTGTATCTACCAGAAAAAGCGTTACCGAAGGTAAGTAACTTGTTCTTCTGATAGATACATCTGTCAGTGGATTCCTCACCTTGTGAATAGATTGCCACAGCAGTCCCCACTCCCGGAGGAGGGTGTCCACTCTTCTATACCAAGAAATCCTGGAGAACAGAACGCGCAAAGTGGCCGTCCCTCCTCACCTCAGTATCCAAGCAGTAATGCTTCGCGAAAGTGTGGAGGAAGGCCCAAGTCACGGCTCTGCAAATGTCCTCTACGGGCACACCTCTAGAAAGAGCAGATGTTGCAGACTTAGCTCTAGTGGAATGAGCCCTTATACCCTCTGGAGGTTCCTTACCCGCCAGGGAGTAGCAGATCTTGATGCATAAAATTATCCATCTTGAGAGCGTGCGCTTGTGCACAGATCTTCCTTTCCTGCAGCCAGCAAATCCAACGAACAACTGGTCATCCAACCTGATGACCAGTTTGTCCTTTCCAGGTAGAAGCTCACCGCCCTCTAAGGGTCCAAGCTATGAAGCCGCTCCTCCTCCTTGGAAGGGTGAGGAGGAGGATAAAAGGTAGGAAGGGTAACGGATTGCCCCAGGTGGAAAGGAGTTACCACCTTTGGCAGAAAAGCAGCCCTGGTCCTAAGAACCATTCGATCAGCATGAATGGATAAAAACGGGGGCTTTGAACTAAGAGCTTGAAGCTCACTTACCCTCCTTGCCGAGGTAATTTCTACAAGGAAGACTGTTTTGAAAGACAAAAGTCTCAAGGGACATGAGTGCAAGGGTTCAAAAGGTGAACCCATCAAGAATGTAAGAACAAGGTTCAAGTCCCATTGAGGTACAATAAAACGAGTAGGCGGAAATTTATTGGTAAGGCCCTTGATGAAACGTAAAACAATAGGAGACTTAAACAAAGAGGGCTGGTCAGGCAAACAAAGGAAAGCCGATAAGGCTGACAAATAACCCTTAATAGTTGCCACCGCAAAACCCTGCTGGGCCAAGGAAAGAGCAAATTGAAGAATATTGGACAAACGAGCCCTTAAAGGGTCAATGGACTTTTCCCCACACCAAGCAACGAACTTTGACCATCTATAGGAATAAATGGACTTAGTGGAGTCACGCCTGGCTGACAAAATTACATCCACTACATCGTGTGGGAGGGAAAAGGAACTCAGGTTGCCCCGTTCAATCTCCAGGCATGAAGGTGTAAGGTCTGGAGGTGGGGGTGTAGAACCTGCCCCTCCATCTGGGAGGGGAGATCTGCCCTGTGAGGGAGACGGAGCGGCGGGTGAGAGGAGAGGTGGAGGTCTGAGTACCACACCCTTCTTGGCCAATCGGGGCGATCAATATAACTTGGGCCCGGTCTTGGCGAATTTTCCTCAGAACACGAGGAATCAAGGGTATGGGAGGAAAGGAGTTACGAGTCCCAACTCAACTGAAACGCATCCCCCAAGGCTCCCTGCATCGGAAACTGGAGGCTGCAGAATGACGGGCAGTGAGCATTCTCGCGAGTGGCGAACAGGTCCACCTGAGTAGTTCCCCACGTCCGAAAGACGTGACGAACTACCTCTGGATGAAGCCTCCACTCGTGGTCGGCAGAGAACTGCCGACTGAGACTGTCTGCACGAACGTTCAGAACTCACTCCGGCCAGATGATTTGCCATCAGACAAATCTGATGGTCCTGAACCCAGGACCAGAGACGCAGAGCCTCTCTGCAGAGACATTGCGACCCCACTCCTCCCTGCTTGTTGACATACCACATCGCGGTCATGTTGTCCGTCAGGACCTGAACTGACCGCCTGCGAAGGGAAGGGAGGAAGGCCTTGAGCGCCAGACGTATCGCCCGTAATTCCAGTAGGTTGATGTGAAGCAACCTTTCCTCTGGAGACCAAAGACCCTTGACCTCTAGGTCCCCCAGATGAGCACCCCACCCTAGAGTGGATGCATCCGTTATTACCGTGGCCACCAATGGAGGAAGTTAAAAAGGCTTTCCTTGTGACAGATTGCCTTCCACGCTCCACCAAGACAAATCCGCTGCAGTCTCTCTGGAGATCCTCACTGACTCCTTGAGATCTCCGTTGTTCTGATACCACTGCCTGCAGAGGCACCACTGGAGTGCCCTCATGTGCCAGTGTGCATGGTTGACCAACAGAATACAAGAAGCCATCAGACCAAGCAGACGTAGGACCTTCAGGACTGGAACAACCGCTCCATTGTAGAATAAAGGAATAATTTCCTGTATGTCGCGAATCCTTTGAGGAGGAGGGAATGCACGACATACGGAAGTATCCAGTACCGCACCTATGAACAGGTTGCGCTGGGAGGGCACCAGGTGAGATTTGGGTACATTTATCGAAAAACCCAACCTGTGCAACAACTGAGTTGTCTCCTGCAGGTGATTGATCACCTTCCCCGGCGACTCTGCTTTGATCAGCCAGTCGTCCAGATACGGGAATACAGGTATCCCCGACCTCCTGAGATGTGCTGCCACCACCGCCCTCACCTTGGTGAAGAATCGAGGCGCAGTAGTAAGACCAAACGGAAGGACCGCAAACTGGTAGTGTTGCGACCCAACCGTAAAACGGAGATACTTTCTGTGCGACTCCAGGATTGGGATGTGAAAATATGCATCCTGCAAGTCGATCGACACCATCCAGTCTTCTTCCAGCAGCGCTTGAAGAACCTGTGCAAGAGTGAGCATCTTGAACTTTTCCTTTTTCAGGTAAAGGTTCAAGATCCTGAGATCCAGGATTGGCCGAAGCCTGCCATCCTTCTTGGGGATCAGAAAATACCGGGAGTAGCATCCCTGACCCCTTTCCTGCTCCAGAACCACCTCTATTGCACCTTTTCTGAACAGTGCTAGGACTTCTTCCTGCAGGAGAAGCAGGTGGTCCTCCGAACAATAACCCTGGCAAGGAGGGTAATTTAGGGGAAACTCCCAAAAGGGAAGAGCATACCCATTCCCCACGAGATTGAGAACCCAAAGATCCGATGTAATCAATTCCCAATCTCGTAGGAAATGGGTAAGCCGACCCCCCACTGGACCCACATGATCCGGAATGGCCGATCTAGGGCTGCTTTGCTGCGTTGGCAGGGGGCTGGGACGGGGATGAGGAGGAAGAGGAGGAAGCTTGACGGCCTCGAGAACGGGCTCTTTGCTTGCCCCTATAAGACCTGTACAGCGTGTTTTGCTACTGCTGCGGCTGCTGCTGCGTTGGCTTGTAGGATCGAAAAGAAGATCTGCTAAATCCTCTAGAACGCCTCCCAAAAGTGCCCCTGGTCTGAAGGCCCAACGACTTAGCCGTCACCCTGCTGTCTTTAAAGCATTCTAAAGCAGCGTCTGACTTCTTTCCAAATAAACCAGCCCCGTCGAAAGGGAGATCCATCAATGTAGACTGGACATCTGTCGAAAATTCACTCAATTTCAGCCACGCAGCTCTCCTTGTTGCCACAGAAGAGCCCATGACCCTGGCCACAGAGTCTGCCGTGTCCAATCCACTCTGAATCACTTGCCTTGCTGCAGCCTGAGTGTTTGTGGTTCTGTGAATTCTGAACCCGTTTTATAAATAGCATGGTGTTGTTACGAATTTTATAGTAGCGAACCGTAACTGGTGAGTTCAGCAAGTACGAGTGATTTCGTCATGCTAGACCTACAGAATAACCATGTATGTGAAGATTTCGTTCCGAACCCTGGGTTCCATTTTGTGTGTGGCAGCCATTTTGTGTGGTTGCCCTCACATAGGCCGATGACTATGGTCGAGCGAGTCTTTAGTACACGTACACTTTAGCTGACTTCTGAACGACCTTAGCAAACTGACCTCGCTGCCTAAAGCTGACCTGACCGAACGAGTTCTGTGCCCTAAAGCTTATCAAGATTTGGGATCAGAGCACAGGACGTTGTAAAGTTTGGTATGGACACACACCTGCCTTATCTTGCTCTATATCTGTTTCTGTTCTTCCTTTATGGCTTCTTTTATGGCACGGGTTGTGGTCTTTTTATTATGGGTGTCGTTTGACCATTGTGAGAAAGAATGTTGGGCTGTCCTGTATAATTAATGGAGGGCTGGGCAAACTAGAAAGTGGGTTTGTCGTTAGTCAATACCTCGAGTTGTGGTAACATGTGGTTGGTTGAACTGTAAATAAGGAATGTTTGCCTGAAGCACAATATTTGGTATAAAAAGGGATGACTCGCTTTGTAAAGTTGAGCAGTCTCCTACGAATATACGCCATTGTACTTCGTGGACCCCTGTTTCTGGTTGCAGCCAATAAATTTGATCTTTGACGTCACCAAGAAGATTCTGCGTTTCTGTAGTCTGAGACAGGTGAATCCGAAGACTTTGGGTGTGTCCCCTGGCACCGCTGGGTCTTAAATAACCCGGTTCTTCATGTCAGAGATTACCTCCTGGAAGTCTTTCCCATCCTCCTCCGGTATCTTGGGCACCAACTGTTTTACAGTGTCCATCAGGGCGTGAATATACCGCCACACCAAGCAGGTCGCATTCGTGGACTTCAGCGCCATACTGGCGGAGGAGAAAACCTTTTTAGCAGCCTGATCCTGTTTTCTCGACTCCTTTTCTGCTAGAACCTGAGGAAAAGCTCCCGTTGATCTTTTGGAACAGGCCGCCTGCACCACCAAACTCTCAGGCAGAGGGTGAGTGGATACAAATTCTGGGTCATCAGGAGCAGCTCCGTACCTCCTGGCAACAGCCTTAGAAACATCAGGAGCTGATACAGGTTTCTTCCAAACCTCTAAAATCGGTTCTTTAAGGGCATCATTAAAAGGCAGCAATGGTTCAGATGCTGAAGATGGAGAGTGAATGACCTCTGTGAGAAGATTTTACTTAAACTCAGCAGTAGGTAGAGCAATGTTCAATAAACTTGCAGCCTTCTTTATCACGACATGGTAAGGAGCCACATCTTTAGAGGGTTCATCCGGTACTGAAACTAAATCCCACTCAGGGGACAGTTCAAGACCACTAGCCACTGAAAGGTCCTAAAATGGGTCCTCAGGCTCCTGCAGCTCACCCTCCTCCAAATTCTCCTCACGATATCTCTCTTCCTCCATCAGCCTCTGAACTTCACGCCTCGACCAGAGCGTCACATTCAAAGCCGTCGGATCCACTGACGGCTCCATCGAAGTCGGTGCCGGCGCCGATCCCGACGCCGGACGAGGAAGAATCCCACGACGTCGCTCAGGGTTCGGCATCAGGGTTGATGGAATCGGCGTCGATGGCTTCGGAGTCGAAGGCCTCGCCAGCGTTGGAAAATGCCAATGCGGCGCCGGAGCCGGCATACAGGGCATAAAGGGCGCAGGTGCATAGGTTTGGGGAACACCCAGACCAAACGCCATCGGACCCGTGGGACCAACAGGAGCCCCAGAGGGGTACATAGCCCTGGAATATATACCAAACATTGCATTAAGGAAATGCGTCGGATCCTGATCTGGAGCCGGGAAGGCTGGGTACGAACCCCAAGGCTGCTCTTGAGGGCGTGGAGTCGATACGACGTCGACTTCCTCTTTGGGCTGTTGCACCGGAGTCGACAGACCCTCGGGCAACTGAGCCTCTCCCTCTCCAACCATCTCCCCCTCACCTTCATCCTCCCGATCTGGAGGATGGAATGGAACCGGAGATGGATTTGCCGTCTGCCTCGGAGATCCTGGCGAATTCGCATGCGACGCCTCTCCTCCGGCGTCCTGATCTTCCAAAGCCGAAGATACCACCACCTTCTCAACCAGCTTCACCTGCGACTTCGGCTTAGAACCCGAGTCCTTACTCGAGCGATGTCGGGATTCATGGGACCTCTTCTTATGCTTCTTTTTAGATGATCTTGAAGCATGGGCCGAGGAGGAGTCCGATCGCGACCTCGAACGAGATCTTGACCTCGAGCGTCGAGTCCGCGACCTCGATTTTTTCTTCTCCTTACTTCCTTTAAGCTTCGCCACAAGAAGCTTAGCTTCTCTTTCCCGGAGGGCCTTAGGTGTCATCTTCCTACAAGACTGGCAGTCTTCGACGTCGTGGTCGGAGCTTAAACACCACAAGCAGCATTCACGCGGATCCGTAATGGACATGGTTTTGCCGCATTCCCCACAGGCTTTAAATCCGGTCTTCTTCAAAGGCATGTCGAAAGAGAAGACAATGAAACACGAACAATACAAGGTAACAAAGTTACTGCAAAATCTACGGACGATCCCTAGAAAAAAGTTAGCGTCGACGACGCGGAAAAAAGGGAACTGATGTCATCACGCCGGCGTGGGCCTAATATGGGGTCGGTGACGTCAGCGTAGTCGCGCGCGATGCCGTGCCTCTGTGACGTCGGCGCAAAGCTACAAAAAGAATTTCCGGAAGCTGCTGACGCAGGGGGATATTCACAAGGTGAGGAATCCACTGGCAGATGTATCTATCAGAATAATCAACATGATGCGGCCTATGTCCAGTTTATTAATAATGTCTATGCACAGACTCACATACTCTAACTGTGCGTTAAGCCCTGAATCTGATGAACATTAGTCTGCAACGTAGTGCCCAACTCATCACACCATATCATAACTAGCTATCAACTCCTGTGTCAACCCATTCTTGTACCCCAAGCCAGCTCTACATGCAACTAACACATACATCAGTAGTGAATTAATAAACATTGACATGGACAAACACATACCATCCACATGAAATAGGCAACTAATGTGAGTGGCATTATAACCATCCATATTCCACCTCACAGGAGGCCATAGTGCTCCGCTTCGCCAGCAGAGTTTGCGGAGTTGTACCAACTCTGCGCTCCGCTGGGAAAGCGAAGTGAGGGCAAAACTCCGGCTCCGTGGTGGAGTGTGTGCACCACCAGGCCCCAAAAAAAGGGTTAAAAACCCCACTCACCTTCCCTCTCGCATCTGCTGGCCGCCCTCCTCCTCGCTGTGGTGTTTCCTTGTTGCCGGTGTCCTCCTCTTCGGTGCGGAACTCGCAACCCTCTACGTTTTATGTCTTGCATGAACTGCACATGCGCAGTCTACGCAAGACATCAACTCCTGTGTCACCCATTCCTGTACCCTAAGGGAGCTCCACATGCAACTTACACATACATCAGTAGTGGATTAGTAAATACAGAAACAAAGTCTAACTTAATAAACATTGTCATGGACCCACACACACAATCCACATGAAAAAGGCAACTAATGCTTCAATTTGGCTTTCTCCCCTCTGTTCCGTACCGGCCGCCGCACACCCAGAGCTCAGGACGATCACCGGGAATCTTTCACCAGCTGAAGCGAGACGCTTGAGCGAGCTCAACGCGCAGGCGCGCTCTCACGGCTCCTGAGGCTCGCGTCTCTCGCGCCCTCCTCATCGCCGAAGTATCCCGCAGCAGCTAGTGGACGCGGGGAGGGAAGGAACGTTCCCCCAACGCCCAAAACACTTCCCCTGTGGAGTGGATTCACGGAAGTTTGGCGGGATGGCGCTGTAAGGGCTCGTTAGCCTGCGAGCCTGGGGGAAGACGAACCTCGGCGAACCTTGGCTGCAGATCCCGCAGGCGGTGGAGGAAAAGGCGACAATAAAGAATTCAAATACAATTACTGATTTAGAAGCCCGACAGAAGGAGGGCCCTGGCAAATCCGTGTACCCAGGCGCTGATTGGACTACACAGTAAGGTTTTGTGGAACATTGGACCCTGACATGTGGTTTTGAGTGTGTGTGACGGCAGACCGAGGAACAGAGGTAAGTGGGGTGTAGTCTATTCAAGATCTGCTCGTAACTTCAATATGGGAAAATTGTAAGTGTGGGCCCCCAATACAAAAAGCTAAGCCTGGTGAGAAGGAGCTGCTCTCCCCCGTAACAGCAGTAGCGGGGGGAATACCATCATTTCAGGCCTTATTTGTGTTAATCCGAGCCCGGAGAAAAGAATATAGAAGCAAATAAAAATGGCACCGGCTAAAACAAGAGGCCGCAAAAACTTAAAAACGGGGAAAAAGCCAGAGAAGAACTCCTCGGAGTCGGGGGATGATAATGAGACAGGTATTCCGGATGCAGTGCTGAGTGAGCCAACAAGAAAAAAGAAACATGTCTTAAGAGATACCCAATCGTTGTCACTAACACCTACATCCGTGAAGCTAAAAGGAACAAGCAATGACTCGTCAGTATCAAACCCAATTAAAGTCTTCTTGGAAAAACACTTTAAGGGGAAGGATGTAACCAGCAAGGAGCCAAATGCTGTCATAGATATAGACATAAACTCTGAGTACAGGAGTGACAATGTCTTAACCTCCCTGAATCAGTCCACCCTTAATTTATCAGGAGTACAGCTGAACCCACGTTTGTCTTCTTCACCTAGATTATTCCAGCAGTCACTTGAAGGGGATTTAGAGGACGAAGGAGATGACGTATCCATACATAGTAATGGTCTAAGCTCAAATGTTCAAAATGGAACTATGAAGCAACCTAAGGAAAATGTGGACGTGAATGTGAACTGCTCCTTTGATCTAGGAAATGAACATTTGCAATCACCACTGCATGGGCTTGAGGTTACAGGAGCCTCGAGTACCTCTATGCTTGAGGTTATGTGGATCCTCCAAAAAACCCTGCAAGGCTTGCTAGAGGCTTCCATAGTAAACAACGATCTTTTAAAAATCCAGGGGGACCAGTCTAAAGCAATCTTGGGTGAGCTGACCCAAATTAGAGGTTTAATGCCAGCTCTGGTTAGACCAATATATGGAAGCCAGGTGGGGGGCGGCAGTAATAAGGCGGAAGAGGATGTGTTAGGGGCCCCAAATTTAATGAAAGTGGAACCATCAGTATATATATCCAGGCAGCCAATGATTGTGAAAAAAATGGGGGGAAATAAGATATACGGGTAGATTCCCGAGAAGTGACGCTACTCGTATAAAAAGTTGCCTAAGAAAAAACCCTACCAGGAACTTGACTAGAGGGAAAGGAGAAACGAAGGAAGTAGGAGGTAACAAGGGGGGGGGAAATTCAGAGATCAAAGGTGAATAATGTGAAGCCACAAATGGAACAGAAAGAACAATGGAACAGATCAGTAAAACCAAAGCTTAATAAAAGTGGGTTGGCTCCTATAACAAGGGAGTTAGAGGTTATAGAGGAGGAAAGTATGAATAGGAAGCCTTCAGGATCTCGAGAAACACCAAGGTGCAGCAGGGTCGCGATTGACGACAACAAGAGGGACCAAATGTTTATGAAAAGGGACGCTACCTCAAAGGGGGTTAACCACGGGGCCAGGCAAACAGGCTCTAACGATCTATGGATTTTCCTAAAACCCGAAAATGGTGGAAAAGGGGGGAAAAAAGCTAGGAAACTACACCCATTAAATCGATCTCAGCTTTTATACATAATGGGTAAATGTGCAAGTCTTAGGAGTATTGTACAATGGACCTCAAAGAAGTAGGATTCGTTGCAAGCAGTACAGGAGAAGAGGCGACCAAGGTACTCTTTCACTCTGCTTGGGTGAAAGAAGCGGTGGAAAAAGCGAAAAATGAGTTACAAAAGGAGGGGATCAGACTGGTAGAGAAGGAGGAAGTACAGGGACAGTATTTCCTGACGAACCATGCTGGTCTAGGGTTACGGCAGATAAGGTTAATTAATTTGAACTGGAATAATAAGGAGAATATTGCAATCACTGTAACTGACTGTGAAGCTGCAGGGTATGGGGAAGGTGTATTTGCTAGAAATAGATATGAAGCCCTAGCACCCCTAGAATCTAGGGAGCACGAAGAGGAGGGATTTCTAAGCGAAATCGATTAGGAGAATGGGTCGTCACACAGCCTTACAGTTCTATCATGGAATATAAATGGCTACAAGAAAATATCGGCACATATCGAGTTCGATAAAATTATAAAGAGTAACGACATCGTTTGCCTTCAAGAGACATGGCTGTGTGACGATACCCTAAATTCCTTAGTTATAGAAGGATTTGCCCAATACTCCAAAGCAGCAAAGAAAAGTAATTTGGGGAGGCCATCAGGGGGTCAACTAACGCTAATCTCAACACAGATAGTCAGGAGGGTTGAAAGGTTAAATTTACCTTGTGAGTGGGCACTAGGTTGCAGAATCTTATTGCAGAAGGTAGACCCCAGATATGAGGGAATATGCATTATAAATGTGTATATACAGAAGGGAAAGGCCCATGAATATAAGGAGAATTTGGGTAAACTGAAAGAAGATCTGGAGTCAACTAGTGCCAAGCATCTGAAGGATTTAGTACTAGTAGTAGGTGATTTTAACCATAGATTAGACCCCAAAAAGGTGGACAGTTGGCACAAAGAATTGCTAGAAGCATATAACATTGAAGCTGCACTCTTTCCAAGGGGGGAGCTCTCACAGCAGGATGAGTCACTTAGTCAGCTAATGGGGTCCTTGGGCATGGTATGTGCAAATGGAAGATTTCAGCAAGACCAGCCTGCGGGAAAGACTTTTGTGAGGGGCCAGCAACCTTGCCCAATAGACTATATGTTCTGTCAGGCCTGGTGCTTCAATCAAATAAGAAATTTTGAGGTTGTGAAAATGACAGGTAGTGACCATTTCCCTTTGAAGTTAGAAATACGCATTCCGAAATGTAAAAGTAGAGAGAGAGTTCTACAGGTCAATGTGGATTACCCCAAACGATTAACAACCTGTATATCAGACGAACAGATAGAAAAGCTTAGGCTAATTCAACAGTCAATCCCAACTGAAGAAATTCATTCTAATGCAGGAATCCCGTGGTTTGAATTGACCATAGGTAAGCTGGCAGACTCCCTCAAGAAGGAATTCAAGATAAAAAAGTCAGGACTGGGCACCTATGTAGTTAATAAAAATAGGAAACCCTGGTTTGACGAAGAATGCAGGGTAGCTAAGGCCCTGATAAGACAGAAGGAGAGAAGAGTAAGGGCCATGTTCAAAGTGGACCTATATCAGACACTTCAGCAACTAAGGTTAAAGTATAAAACACTAATTCGGAATAAAAAAAGAAGGTATGAAGAGAAATGTTGGGCAAATATGTTGGAGGTGATTGAAACCAAGGATGTGAGAGGGTTCTGGAAACTAGTCCAACAGAGTTTGGGTGGTAAATCTGGTTCCTTGGCCTGTATGGTCCCGGAAGATGATTGGGTAGGCTACCTGGAAGAAATCTATGGCAGATGGTCGACACAACCAGTACCGGGAACCTTAGCTTGGCCACGGATGACGGATGACATAAAGGACTACTTTACCCCAAGTTATATAACGGAGATAATAGCTAGTTTGAACCTTACCCGTGCCGCAGGACCAGACAACCTTCCGGCAGTGATAATTAAAACGAGGCCTGAATGGTGGGCAGAGTTTTTTGCAAAGATGTTCCTGGTAATCCTGGATACGGGAATCATCCCAGAAAGTTGGAAGGGCGCAATTATTAGGCCTATTCATAAAAAGGGTAGCCACACAATACCGAAAAATTATAGACTTATAAACCTCCTCGATATAGGGGAAAAAGTCTTCGCAAAAGTAATTTTAAACTTATTAAAAGATTGGGCAGAAGAAAACCAAACAATCCCCCTGGAACAGGGGGGGTTTAAAGCCGGCCACTCCACTATCGACCATTGTTTTGCTCTTTGGGCCATAGCACAGAAGTCAATGGAATCGCGGGGTAGGCTATTCTGTTGTTTCGTTGACTTCCGTGCAGCCTTTGATCTAGTGGACCGGGCCCTAATTAGTCAGGGAATTCCTAATGATATACTGCGGCTGATACAAATGCTCCACACTAAAAACTGGGCACGGATAATTTTAGATATAGATGGTAGTCTATCAGGGAAAATAGAAATTGGAAATGGTCTGCGTCAGGGATGTGTATTAGCTCCCCTGTTGTTTTCCTTGTTCCTAGCAGACCTACCATCAATGTTGGGGAACACAACTGGGGCAAGCCCGAAACTAAATGGTAAGCAGATAGCATGCCTACTCTATGCCGACGACCTGGTGATTATGGACCAGACGAGGTTGGCTTGCAAAGAAAACTAAATGCTTTCAATTACTACTGCTTAAAAAAAAAACTAGTGATAAATATGGACAAGACCAAAACATTGAGCTTTGGGCGGAGGAAAACTGAGTTCTCATGGTGGATTGGGTCAGAAAAAGTGGAATCAGTAACAGAGTATAGATACTTGGGGTTATGGTTCCAGCAGAATTTGAAATGGAATACCCACTTAGAGGCATCTAAAGTAAGAACCTCTGCATCGATTAGCGGTCTGATATTGTTTAATAAAGCCTATGGTGCTATGACCGACAAACCAGTGCTAAAAGCCTATGCTGCTATTGTACCCCCACAATACTTGTATGGCGCTGAACTGTTGTTCCTAAGTGGTAAGGAAAACTGGGATGTGGAAGAAGGTAAAAACCTAAAAAAGTTGTTTACGCTCCCCCGGTCAGCAATGGTTCAGGCAGTAAGACTGGAACTAGGCCTGACTTCATGGGGTATACAAGTTGGTATGGCCCTTTTGCGCTTTTGGCAACGCCTTGAAATAGGCGCAATTACCAAAATATCTCAATGGGGCAAAAATGAAATACAGGACAGCGAACTAAAATGGGCAAGGGAGACCAGGGGGAAAGTAACAAAGCTATGCTTGAAGATGAGAGTTAATGTGTGCCCTACTGTCTCCGTGGCTAATATTGATAAAAAGTTACTCAGGTTGACGGGGAAGGAAATATCGCATGCACAGGACAAAATCTATCTTGCAAGTAAAACTTCGACCAGTTTTATGATTGATGCATGGAATAATGTTTATTGCTTCCCCTACATCGATAAGTTACCGGACCGTCAATTACGAAATGAGGTTCTGAGGGTTAGAATTGGGGTTAACCCTTCTTATATGAACAACTCAGTAAAGCGGGCCATGATCAATGAGGAGGGAAGCTGTACTTGCTCTTTAGGGTCCAAATGTGATATGCTGCATATCCTATTGGATTGTCTGAAGTTTTTGGACTTGCGTATTAAACTTTTAAAACCGATTCTTATGAAATATGAGATTAAAACTAGGACCCAGGCTGTAACACTGATGACAGAAATGTCCCACTTAGATATTGCTGTGGCAATGGGGAAATATATGCAAAAAGTGAAGGCAGTTTTATATCTTTTAAACGAGTTTTAATAATGAGTATTTTTAAAATATGTTTTAGGGTGTCTATGTGTGTTAATGAAATGTTTTATTTAACTCTTTGGATGAATTTTTATTGATATGTATTGTTTGTGGACCAACGGTCCAAATAAACGTGAAATAAACTTGAACTTGATGTGAGTGGCATTACAACCATCCAAAGTCAACTACACTGGAGTCCATAGTGCACAGACACCCCGCATACAATGGATCTCTAATTAAGGGGAGTCCTGAAAGGCAACAGGGCTAGGACATAGTCTGATTTGTTCCTACCTCATACTCTCCATGTGGACATGACATTGAGAATCAGTCTCAACTGGGACTAATGGCTATTGGCACAAAGATCACATTTAGGGACAGGATGCACACCTGTTTATACGTTTTTGCAGTTTTGTTCATGTTTCTTTGCTTTGCGTGCAGACTGGAGAGTGCTATGCCCAAAAGCACTTGTTGATCATAACACAATAACTATAGGGCGACATCTCACCCCAACCAATCTCACTGCTTGGTTGTGCCTACATAGGCAACCTCGTCATAAATGTACTTCTTTATGTATGCTTTTCTTTACTCCAACTTTATACTTATTCATCTTCGTTATTCTTTCTCTCAACATTGTTAAAGTTCCACACGCGGAGTGAAAATGCTATTTCGCAGGTTTCTGATGTTCCCACTGTGTCCATCCGGACCTCCTTAAAAGAACACGAATGAGGCATACTTCATTCAGGGCAGTATTGTATTCTAAAAAACCCAAATGCATTTCGTGCTTGAAGGCACTTCTTCAGGGGTCACTACAATCAAAAAAAAAAAACCTTCATCAGTAAATATAATAACTATCATAACGTGCATATTGCTGCTTTGTGCTTAACCAGTTCAATGCATTTTTCTACATTTTTGTTTCTAAAGCAACAATGAAAACCCTTTTTTTTTTCATCAGTGCAATGCAAGACAATGCCATCCCCAGAAATGACTTTAAGATGCGGACTGAAACTGACCGTTTTGCCTGAATCAGAGACACCAAGCGGAGGATCTTTTGGTGACGCTCTTGTGACACGAATGCCTTGGCAAGCATCGTGTCTAAAGTGGCTCCCAGAAAGTTCCTGCAGGGAGCTGGGTTGACCTGGGACTTGGCGGCATTGATTGAGAGGCCGAGGGAGCGAAACACGTCCTGACAAAGGCGAGTGTCTTGAAGCAGCTGGTTGCAAGACTGTGATTCGAGGAGGCAGTCGTCCAGGTAGGGAAATATTTGGACGCCCTGGAGACGCAGGTAAGCCACTACTGGAGCCAAGCCTTTCGTGAAGACCCGAGGGGCGGACCGGAGGCCGAAAGGCAACACCTTGAACTGGAAGTCTCTCCGTCCCACCCGGAAGCCGTGGAAGAATTGGAACATGGAAGTAAGCATTCTGGAGGTCGATGGTGGTCATGAAGTCGCCCATGGAGAGAAGACGCAAGATCTCTACGAGTGTAAGCATGCGGAAGTATTGGCTCTTGAGATACCTGTTGAGTGCTCGCAAATCCAGGATCGTTCGCCAGTCTCCTGTCTTCTTGAGTATTAGGAAAAAACGGGAATAGAATCCCTTTCCCCTTTGAGACTTGGGAACCACTTCGACGGCACCTTTTTGGATTAGAAGACGAACTTGATGGAAAAGCTCCTTGAGGTGGGGAGGAGGCGGGCCTGACGGTGGTGTGGGAGGAGGAATCTTGACAAACTCTAGAGCGTGGCCCTTCGCTACAATGTCCAGAACCCAGCGGTCCGAGGTGATGGAGGACCACTGAGAAGAGAACAGGGAGATTTGACCTCCAACACGTGGGGGGAGAAACAAGTCATTGTCGTTTGGGAGTAGATCCTCTATATGAAGACCTTCCCCTGTAGAATTTCGAAGACTGCTGCCGGGTGGACTGCTGTTGGTTGGAGGAGTAACGTTGATTACCCTGGTGGTAGGAGCGATATTGAGTGCTTCCTCCGCGAAAAGTCGAAGAGGCCGCGTGCACCACGAAAAGGTTGCTTTCGAAACTGTAAAGTCCCCAATGAGCGAGCAGTATCAGTGTCCTTCTTGATGGACTGTAATGCCTCATCGACATGTGCCCCAAAAAGCGACTCGCCGTCATACGGCATATCAAGGATTTTTGCCTGCACTTCCTGGTGGAAAGAGGTGGACCGTAACCAACCCTGCCTCCGCAAGACCACTGCCCCAGCAAGCTGACGAAAGCCAGTACAAGCAATGTCAACTGCGCAGTCAATACTTTCCTCTGACGTTCTCTCTCCGTCCTGAAGAATCTTTAAGGCTTCCGCCTTGGAAGAGTCCGGAATAAGGGCCACCAGGGCAGACATGTCCGACCACATCTGGCGGTCGTTGCGGCCTAAAATGGCTAAAGCATTAGCCGCCCTCACTGTAGTGGAGGCCATTGTGGAAAACTTGCATCCAATAGCGTCCAGGCGGCGACCCCCCCGATCCAGAGGATCTGTAATCGGAGAAGCCGGATATCGTGCACGACGTTGTGCTGCCTGGGTGACCACTGAGTCAGGCTTTGGTTGTGCAACAAGGCACGCTGGAGATCCAAAGGGCGCCTTATAATTTTTCTCAAGGCGAGGCAGTTGCGCCAGTAATGAATTTGGAGTTTGCATTAATTTCACACCTTCACTCCAAATGAAATCTATGATGGGTATGGTATGGACTTGCTTGAACTGTTAATTTTTAAAATCTTAGAGGAACCTCTCACCCGGCGTTTTAACCTCAAAATGGCGCCTGTGAAGAAACTGAGCCTCTTTTTGAATGCCTCGCAGCAGATCCATGGGAACTTTTTACCGAACTACCTACCCCCTTCCCCTCCCTGCTCTACTCCTCTCCTCTTTTCTGATACTAACCTTTGCCCCCACCTGTCCTTGCCCTAGTCCCCACCCTGTTTACCTGTGAATTTCCAGCGTCATTTGAGAGCTAGCTATTTTGTCTGATGCCCGATGGAGCTACCTGCTTTAGCTATAGGGGAGACAGGTCGGGGATTCCCTCCTTGGACGTCACCTACCCAGTCGGTCTTTAGCCAGACTTCCTTTCGTCTCTTCTGTCGTCTCTTCCCGCTTCCCCCCTCTTTTATATCTCTACTTCTCCCCTCAATGTATTGAGACTGAACTTTTTTGTCTGATGCCCGATGGAGCTACCTGGTTTAGCTACAGGGGAGACAAGTCGGAGATTCCCTCCTTGGTCGTCACCTACCCAGTCGGTCTTTAGACAGACTTCCTCTCGCCTCTACAATTGTCTCTTCCCTTATCCTCACGTTCTCACCTCACCTAGCACCCACTTCCTTTCTCTCTCCTTTCTCTCCTCTCCTAATGTATTGCTGATTGTCTGATGTAATGTTGTAATTGTTGATCTTTTTCTGTTACACTGTTAAACCACATTGTTGCACTTCCTTTCTTCCCTCCTGTCGTCTCCTCCCACATCCTCCCTCTATTTATATCTCTCCTTCTCCCCTCTCTCAAAGTATTGAGACAGAACTTTTTTGTCTGATGCCCGATGGAGCTTCCTGGTTTAGCTATAGGTGAGATGGGCTGTGGATTCCCTCCTGGGTCCTCACCTACCCAGTCGGTCTTTAGTCGGTCTTTAGACAGACTTTCTTTTCATCTCTCCTTATTGTCTCTTCCCTTATCCTCCCTTTCTCACCTCCCCTGTCCCCTCCACTACTTCTCTCTCTCCTCTCCCTCCTCTCCTAATTGTATTGCCTATTTGTCTGGGATTTATTGTGTAATTGTTGAACTTTTTCAGTTACATTGTTGATTCTCATGTAAAGCGCTCTGATACCTCCGGGTCTAGACAGCGCTATATAAAACTCTTTAAATAAAATAAAATAAATAAAAATAAATAAAGAAAATAAAGAAACAGTCCTCCTCTCTCTGGACAGTTTAAAGCGCTGAGCCGCTCTATCCATCAGCTGATGGAAACATGCAATGTCCACCGGAGGAGAATCCCCAGGCGTCACCGGAGGAGGGGAAGGCATCTGAATTTGATAGTCGTCCCACTCAGCCATGTGAGTGGCGTCGTCATCATCGTCATCGTGAACTTCTCCATCTTCACGTTGTGGAAGAACATCATCATCGTCATCAGCGTACACCGTAGTGTGTATCTTAACTGACGTATGAAACTGAGGAGAAGGCATTGGGGGCTGTGGTAGTGGAACCGCAGCAGGAGCCGCAACAGCCGCAGGCGCGTGTGGCATAGGCGAACCCTGTTGAGAGAACAGGAAACGCCGGTTGTAGTCATCCAACATATGCTGGAGATTGGAGATAAGCGACAGAGGCAGTGTCGCAGTTGGCACCTGCACAGAAGGTTCCTCTGCCTGAGAATATTGGCCGTCATCATTTTCACCATAGTCCTGGCATTTTATAATTAAATCCGAAGGACAGCGTGCCACTCTGAAGGAATCATCCAAATAATTGTCAGAATCAGAGTCCTGCTCAGAACCCGTGGCAAACAAGAGCGAAGGAGGCTGTGGATCACTTGGGATGGACAGCTGGTCAACTGGCCGCTTGTGACGTTGGTGCAAGGGGTCGACGGTGGAAAAGCCAGACCCGGTGGAAGAAAACGGCACCAAAGGCAAAGAAGCAAAAGAAGATGGAACCGTCGTCGACGGTGCAGACGATGACGATGGCATTGGCCTCGACGGGATCATCGTAGACGGTACGGCTGTCGACGAAGTCGCCATCATTGATGGAGCCGCCGTCGACGGAGTAGTCATCGACGGGACCGCTGACAAAGATTTCTTCAGAACTTTCGCCGACGATGATTTTGATGACGACAAAAGTGATTTCTTCGTCGACGATGAAGCAATAGGTATCGTCAACGGAACAGTCTTAAAGCTGAGTAATACCTTCATCTACATGGCTGACGACGATGTTGCCGTCGTCGACGATCAGGAGGCTGATGTCATTGTCACGGTCGCCGTCGACGATCCGGAGACGGCAGACCTCGTCGTCGGGACGATCGTCGACGCTCCCGTCGACAGAGACACATGTTTCGGAGCAGAAACATGATGGGAAGCAGCAGAAGACGCCTGAGAGCCAGGTCTCGTGGGCGTAGACGCAACAGGAGGTGGTGAGGACACCGCAGGAGCCACAGATAAGGAAAGTTTCTTCTTTTTGAGGAATGGAGAGGGCAAATCCTGCACACTGCTACGTTTAGAGGCTGCTTTTGAAGGTCCAGACACCAGGCTTTCTGCATCTGAAAGCGCCGAATCCTTATCCTTGAGTCTTTAAAGCCATAGGAGGAGACGGCCTTCTCTGTCCTTAAGGGTCTTTGTAGAGAAGGTTCTGCAAAATTTGCATTTACCAACCTCATGGTCGGGATAAAGACAATAAATGCACTTCTTGTGGGGGTCCTCGGAGTAAAGACGTAGCTTCCCACAAGAAGAACAAGGTCTAAATAAAGACTTCTTACTTGAAGACATGCTGGAATTCACAGGAAAACTTGAAGAAGTTGAGAAAACTGAGCAGAGCTCAGGGAGACTCCCTTCACACGACGTGCGGTAGAAAATCTGAGGGACTGAGCTCTGAGGAGAAGGTTCTGGAGGGGAACTGGCGCCTGATTGGCTGTAGTTTGGACTAACATAATGACAGGAATATGTTACAAGTTTTCTCTCTCCCATGTATTCTTATGTAGGAATGGTGTTTGGGTATTTACTATTTTTTCTAGTGTATATTTTATGTGTTATGTATTTACATACATATGTTATTAGTATGTTATTGCTATTTTATTTACCGTGGGACTCCCACTTCGACGACGGGGAATATTCAAGCATGTGAATCTATGAAACACACCCTAATACTGGAGAAGTACATGTTACTCCAAAGTGCGCACAATAGGTGAACATGGAAATATGACCATTGTGCTACTTCCTGCCTCAACTCATACTCATTACACGATATTACACACAAGCTGGAAGACAGAATACCACCCTGCCAGTCATTCTATTTCAAATTAACCACACAACTCCTGGGACAACCAAACATGGTGAAGAGACAGACACAACTTGCCAGAACAACATCTAAAACACGGGCACAAAAAGAACAATAGTTACTTACCTATAATCTGTGGTTCTCCAGTATTGGTGTCTTTCATAGATTCACATGCCTGAATCATTCCCCGTCGTCGGAGTGGGAGTCTCACGGTATATATAAAAAAGCAATAATATGCCTGAAATAACCAAAAACCTTGGTAATAACCAACCAGGAAGTAAAGTAGCACTAGCTACAGGAGCAAAAGCTCCCACACTCATGACTATCCTAGTCATTTTGTATAGACCAAACTGCTGCCAATCAGGCGACAGCACCCACCAGAATGTTCTCCCCAGAGGCTCAGGCTCTCAGATTTTCTCGCACAGGAGTGAAACCAACATAATTGCCTGAGGGAGCCTCTGAGGGGAGGTGGGCGGGTTGCATGTGAATCTATGAAAGACACCAATACTGAAGAACCACAGATTACAGGTAAGTAACTATTGTTCTTCTCCAGTATTTGGGGTGTATTTCATAGATTCACATGCCTGAATCAGAATAGATAGCAGTACTCATAACATAATGCTCATAGACGCTAATTGTAACATAGTATACATGCATAATGATAAAATGCAAAGACATTGTAAAGCGTTGAAAAAAGAAAGAACATAGAGGAGGCGGGAGAACAGAGTCTCACCTTATTGGAACAGATTGCGAAGAACTGCTCTTTCCACCGAAGCATCTGCATCATTTGCTGAGTCCAGACAGTAGCGCCTCGTAAAAGTGGGCCTGCTGGACCACGTTGCAGCTCTGCAGATTTGCAGAAGAGGCACACCAGCGAACAGAGCAGTGGAAGAGGAAACTGCTCTTGTGGAATGCGCTCTTGGTAAGGCCTGTAAGGGTCTTCCTGCCTGTTGATGACATAACCCAATTGCTGATGAAACCCATCTGGCTATAGTCTGCTTGGAAACAGCGCAGCCCTGGCGCAGTCTTCCATATGCCACAAACAACTGGTCTGTCTTGCGAACAGTTGCCGTTCTTTGAAGATAGAACCTGAGACATCTCCTAATGTCTAAAGAGTGTAAAGCTCTTTCAGCCGGTGATTGTGGATTTGGAAAAAATGTCTCGAGGATCACTGGCTCATTTAAGTGAAAGTCCGATGGTACCTTGGGTATGTACCTAGGATTGGTACGTAGCACCACAGAGTCTGATGTAAATTGTAAGAAAGGCGATTTTGACGTGAATGCTTGGATGTCACTGACCCTTCTAGCTGATGTTAAAGCCAATAGCAAAGAGACCTTCCAAGTAAGGAACTTGAGATCAACCTTATGAATGAGCTCAAAGGGGTGACGCATGAGTTGAGCTAGCACCACATCCAAATGCCAAGATGGAGGTGGTCGTCGAATTGGAGGAAACATCCGAAATAATCCCTTAAAAAATTGCTGGATTATTCTAGAAGAAAAAAGAGAGTTTGTTCCGTCCTGACGGAATCTGGAAATGGCTGCCAGGAAAACCTTTAGGGTCGAATGTTGCAAACCTGATCTAGCCAAATCCAGGAAGAATGGCAAAATTTGTTCTGGTCTAGCATGAATGGGATGTAGACCAGCAGCTTGACACCAGGCACAAAAACGCTTCCACTTGAGCTTGTAGGTCTTAATCGTCGATGGTATTCTGGCATTAGCGAGAACATCCTGACAATCTTGAGGAATGTCTAAGTTGGCAAACTCATTGTGCTGAGGAGCCAGGCTGATAATTTCAGCGAAACTGGGTCCGGATGGTACACTTGGCCTTCTTGGATTGTCAGGAGATTCGGTATTCGATGCAGCTTATCGGCCTGCACTCCGAGAGGAGGAGCAGCTCGGTGAACCAATATTGTCGGGGCCACCTTGGCGCAATCAGGATTAGCCGACATGGTTGTTTCCTCATCTTCCTGATGACCTTTGGAATTAAAGGAATCGGCGGAAAAGCGTATGCAAATATCCGACACCAGTTCATCGAAAGGGCATCCCCGCATGAGTTCTTGTGGGGAATCCAGCTTGCAAAGCGTGGGCATTTCCGGTTCTGATTAGTTGCAAACAAATCCAGGTTGGGATGACCCCACTCTTGGAATATGTGATCCAGGGTTGGTTGATGTAGCTCCCATTCGTGATTGCCTGCAGCCGACCTGCTGAGGGAATCCGCCAACACATTGGCAACCCCTGGAACATGGACCGCCGACAGATTGATGTTGTGATCCAGGGCCCAATCCCAAATCTCTTGTGCCTGATAGGATAATCGGGCCGACCTTGTCCCTCCCTGTTTGTTCAGGTAGTGCATGCTGGTTGTGTTGTCCGTTCGAATTAGAACCGTAGAGTCCTGTCATATTGCTTGAAAGGATCTCAGAGCGAGAAAAATGGCTCGCAACTCTAAGAGGTTTATGTGCCATTTTCTTTGCTGTATGTCCCATTTGCCACTGATTATCATCCCCTGAAGGTGGGCGCCCCAGCCTTCCAGAGAAGCATCTGTGGTCACGATGAATCTGGGTACCTCCACTAGGAATGCACATCCTTCCTGCAGATTTTACTTTTGCTTCCACCATTGAAAGGAGTTCCTCATTCGAGGGGTAATGTTAATCACGTCCTCGAATGATCCCGCTTCCTGTATCCACTGAAGACTGAGTTCCTCTTGTAAGGGCCTCATTCTTAGGCGGCAGTTGGGGGTGAGAGGGATACAGGACGAGATCATCCCCAGGAAAGACTTGAATTTGCGAACAGAAACGCACTTTCTTGTTAGCAATGTAGATGCCATCTTGTGAATCTTCAACTGCCTTTCTTTTGATATGAAGACTTGGGCGAGCCTTGTGTCCAGCGTCGCTCCCAAGAAAGATTTCTTCTGTGATGGAATTAGGTGGGACTTTTCGAAATTTACTGAGAAACCTAGAATCTGAAGTAGCGACAGACATCTCTGAACGTGAGTCTTTGCTGTGAGGAAAGAACTGGCCTTGATAAGGCAGTCGTCCAAATATGGATAAATCTGAATCCCTTCCAATCGCAAGTGAGCTGCCACCGGTTCTAGCATCTTTGTAAAAACTCTGGGGGCTGATCGCAGTCCAAAGGGGAGGACTTTGAACTGAAAGTCCCTGGCAGCCACTCTGAACCGCAAGAACTTCCGGTGTCTGGGAAAGATGGGCACATGGAAGTATGCGTCCTGGAGGTCGAGTGTTGCCATTTGATCTCCTTCTGAAAGAAACTGGAGGATTTCTTGAAGCGTCAACATTCTGAAGGACAATTTTTTGAGGTATTTGTTGAGGGCACGCAGGTCGAGGATGGGACGCCATTCCCCCGACTTCTTGCGAATTAGGAAAAATCTTGAATAAAATCCTTTTCCTCTTTGATGTTGAGGTACCCTCTCGATTGCTCCTTTTCGAATCATAGAATATATCTGGTAAAAAAGCTCCTTGAGATGAGCTGGTGGTGGTCCCCTTGGGGGAAAATTTGGCGGGGTTTTGACGAATTCCAGAATGTGACCTCTGGACACCACATCCAGGACCCATCTGTCCGTGGTAATATTGGACCAATTTGAGTAATGTAGGGATATTCTTCCTCCAATATGCTTCAGGTTGGGTAAAAGTGGTGGCAGGATGTTTGTCTCACTTGCTCTTGTTGTTGTTGTCTCTTCCTCGATAAGAGGTTTTTCCTCTTGACTGAGAGTAGTTGTTCCTCCTTTGACCATACGTTTGTTGTCGGTATGGTTGGTATCTTTGATTACTCTGTGAGTTGTTATAGGAACGCTGCTGTGAGTAACCTCCTCTGTTAGAGAAATTGCCTCTTCCTCTTGCTCCACGAAAGGAAGATTTACAAAACTGAAGAGACCCCAGGGACCGTGCAGTCTCGGTATCCTTCTTTATGGCTTGTAAAGCCTCATCCACATGTTGTCCAAAAAGGAACTCCCCATCGTAAGCCATGTCCATTATCTTAGATTGGACTTCAAGGCGAAAGGATGTAGATTTCAACCATCCCTGTCTTCTCAACACGGCTGCACCCGCTAGCTGTCTGAATCCTGTGGCAGCTACGTCCACTGCAGCATCAATATTTTCTGATGACACACATTCTCCCTCTTGCAAGATCTTCTTGGCATCAGACCTCTGAAAGCTTTTCAATGTACGGTGATATGTCCGACCACATTTGTCTGTCATACCTCCCAAGTATTGCAAGGGAGTTCGCGACACGGACAGTAGTTGCCGCAATAGTGGAGACTTTCTTTCCTATTGCGTCTAAACGCCTTCCTTCCTTATCCGGGGGAGTAGTTATTTGTGTAGACGGATTTTTGGCTCTTCTCTGAGCCACCTGGGCGACCACAGAATCCGTCTTTGCTTGTCCAATAGGGCATGCCGGTGAAGTGTTAGGCGCCCTAAACTTTTTATCTACCCGAGGTAGAACTGCAGGTAAAGAATTTGGCGTAGCCCTTATCTTAAGGCCTTCCTTCCAGATAAATTCAATTATAGGAATGGACCAACTTTGTTTTTGTGACAAGTCCTTAAAATCATACAAAAAACACTCATCTTGCTTAGCTTCCATCGTGATGAGGAATCTCTTTGTTGCCCTTCCCATGATTTGATGGAAGGTTGCGATGTCCACCGGCGAAGATTCCGCCGTAGGTTGGCTACCTGGAGAAGGAGTTTGTGCCTGATACTCATCCCACTCCGACGATACCGACTTGTCGTCCACCACGCCTTCTTCTCATTCCTCTTCTTCCGAAGAGTCATCATCCTGCACCTGATGAGATGGACCTGGTGAAGAAGCTACTGCAGGCCGTATCTCCGCAGTTGGTTGCGGAGAAGCTGGTCTTAGAGATGGAGTAGTTTCTGTCCTGTAACTCCAGTTCTGTAGTAGGGGTATCTCTGTTATAGTCATAATCTAGTGAATAGTCCCGCCCATGTGCGTGGACCCCGGAGCAATCAAAAATAATCTCTTATAGTGTCGAAAAATGCAGAAATGCACAGACACTTAAGAGAGAATTTAAAGACAGATAATGCAGCCTAAAAAAGGCTACACTGTACAGTACTTCAACTAGAAATTCCACCAATAAAATCCACAAAACAGCAAAGTCTGTACAGATTTCCCTTGCTTAAACAGCAAAAACCCTCTGGAATGATAGAGAGGAGGACCTGGACAGACAAGCCCCATAGGCTGCCATTATGTGGCTCAGAACAGGATACTGTGCCTTTAAGAGAACTTTCCAGAACTTCACAGTATCCCAGAATGCACTGCAGGTCCCAGTTACTTTCAGTTCTTTTTGAAGGCGTAACACGCCAGACCTGTAGCATTCCGTACATGAATATCTCTCTCCACCGGGGAGGAGGGCGGGCGCTTATGACTATAACAGAGATACCCCTACTACAGAACTGGAGTTACAGGACAGAAACTACTCCTTCTGTAGTAGGGGATCTCTGTGTATAGTCATAATCTAGTGAATAGAATGGCAAGCCCATCCCCACACCAAAGCGGCGGTGGAGAAACGAGAAATAACACCACTATTGTGCGAACAGATTTCGCAGCGAAGCCTGCCCAACCTAAGCGTCTGCCCTGGCATCAGAGTCCAGGCAGTAATGCTTAGCAAAGGTATGGACCGACTTCCAAGTGGCTGCCTTGCAGATTTCAGCAATAGGCACGTTACGAAGCAAAGCTGTCGTGGCAGCTTTGCCCCTGGTGGAATGAGCCTTAGGTTTGCCCCCTAAGGTCTTATTAGCTTTTTGGTAACACAATTGTATGCAGGACACAATCCATCTAGAGATGGACTGTTTAGAGGTAGTAAGACCCGTCCTGACCGATCCATAATTGATGAACAATTGGTCTGACCTACGGATATCTTTGGTTTTATCCAGATAAAATTTCAGCACCCTCCTAACATCCAGGGAATGCAAAGACCTTTCCGCTGGAGATGAAGGATTCTGAAAGAACGTAGGTAAAGTTATCGTCTGGTTGATATGAAAATCAGAAATAACCTTGGGAAGAAACTTAGGGTGAGTACGCATAACAACCTTAGCAGCATGAAACACAGTGTAAGGTTCTTGGCAACACAACGCCTGAATTTCACTCACCCTGGGGGCCGATGTAATGGCCACGAGGAACGCCGCCTTCCAGGACAGGTGCTGCAACGAAGCCTTATGAATAGGTTCAAAAGGCTCCTTCATCAACCTGGATAGCACCACATTCAAGTCCCATGAAGGCGAAGGAAGCCTGACAGGAGGGAATACTTTCTTCAAGCCTTCCAGAAAATGTTTGATCACAGGGATCTGGAAGAAGGAAGTCTGTGAAGGGCATTTCCTGTAGGCAGTCAAAGCAGTCAGATGAACCTTAATGGAATGGACATTAAGGCCAGACTGCGCCAGATGTAGCAGATATGGAAGGATGACATCCTCCTTGCATGTCGTAGGGTCATAGTTCTTAGACTGGCACCAGATGCAAAACCTCTTCCACTTGTAAGCATAAGAAGTCCTAGTGGAAGGTCGCTTAGCCTCCTTCAGTATGTCCATACAATCCTCTGGGAGATTCAGATGGCCATATTGCACTATTTCAGGAGCCATGCCGCCAAACTCAAAGACGAGAGGTTGGGGTGCACCATCCGCCCCCCGGACTTCGTGAGAAGGTCCGGCTTGCACGGCAGCTTCATGTGAGGAAGGAGAGACCGGTGAAGCAGGTCCGTGAACCACCACTGTCTGGGCCATTCCGGGGCAATCAGAATCATCTTCGCCCTGGATTGGGACAGCTTGATGAGAACAGCCGGGATCAGGGGAATGGGTGGAAAAGCGTACAGAAAGCTGTTCGACCAGTCGATCCATAGCGCGTTCCCCAGCGTCCCTGGCTAGTAGTACCTGGAGGCGAAGTCTCGGCATTTGCTGTTTTCGGCGGTGGCGAACAGATCTACGTCTGGAGTTCCCCACCTTGCGAAGACTTCTCCTAGTACTTCGTCGTTTATGACCCATTCGTGGTTTTCCTGAATCAGTCTGCTCAACTCGTCTGCCTGAACATTCTGCACACCTGGCAGATGAGTGGCCGTTATCGACAGTCCTCGGGCCAGAAGCCAGTGCCAGCTCGCCTGCGCCTCCTGCGACAGAGTGCGCGATCTCGACCCCCCCTGCTTGTTGAGGTAATACATCGTGGTCGTATTGTCCGTCTGTACAAGCAGAGAGTTGGTCTGGAAGGACGGGTGAAAAGCCTTCAGTGCCAAGTGAACAGCTCTGAGTTCCAGGAAATTGATGTGGTACGTGGACTCCATCGGGGACCACGTCCCTTGAATCTGTAAGTCTCCGGAGTGCGCTCCCCATCCCTGGAGAGACGCATCCGTCACGATAGTCTGTGTGGCAATGTCCTTGTGGAAGGGAACCCCTCTGAGGAGATTCTCCGCTGAACACCACCACTTCAGAGACTGAAGAGCATGTAGAGACAGTCGTATTTTGTCGTCCCAAGATCCTCTCCTCTGGTCCCACTGATCTTCCAAGCACTCCTGCAGCGGTCTCATGTGCAGCCGCGCATGTGGCGTCAGGAAGATACAAGAGGCCATCGATCCCAGTAGAGAAGACACCGTCCTCACTGTCGTAGATGGAGTGGACATAAGAGCCTGAGCCTTCCGAAGGAGTGATAACCGTCGCTCCTCAGAAGGAGACACGCTTGCTGACAGCGTATTGATGGAGGCTCCCAAGTACTGAATGCACTGGACCGGAGTCGGGACAGACTTGGACATGTTGATGTGTAACCCCAGCTTGTTCAATAGAACGCACGTCTTCTGGAAGTGTACTTGAGCTTCCGAGAAGGAGGAGGCCTTGATCAACCAATCGTCCAGGTACGGGTAGACAAACACCTTGTTTTTCCGCAGGTGTGCCGCTACCACTGCCATGCACTTCGAGAACGTCCTGGGCGCAGACTTCAGCCCGAACGGAAGTACCGTGTTTTGATAGTGATTGGTGACGACTTGAAAGCGCAGGAACTTCCTGTGTTTGTGTGCAATGGGCACATGGAAGTATGCATCCTGTAGGTCTATGGAGCAAAGCCAGTCCCCCTGTTGCAGCTGAGGATAAATCTGATGCAACAACAGCATGCGAAACTTTTCTCTGCGAATCCACTTGTTTGCCTGCCGCAAGTCCAGAATGGGCCTGAACTCGTTCTTGTCCTTCTTGCGGACCAGAAAGAACCAGGAGTACAGACCTCTTCCTCTTTGAGACAGAGGTACATCTTCTATCGCCCTTTTCCTTAACAGGATATCGGCCTCCGCCTGGAGCTCGCACAGCTGATACTGCGAGCTGACCGGAGGAATCGATGGAGGAGGGCTGATGAACCGAAGACTGTATCCATTGCAAACAATATTCAGCACCCACTTGTCCTGAGTAATTTTTCTCCACTCTTCCCGAAAAAATTGAATGCTTCCCCCCACCGGAGCGGGTAACGGATGAAGGGGAAGTAACCGCTCAGGGGCGAGACCCGGCCGGGCCTTTGGTCGCGGTAGAGGACTGCTGTCCACCTCTACCCCTCTGGCATTTTTGGAAGAGTCTTCGGAACTGCTGCTGTTGTTGCTGCTGCTGTTGTCCTGAAGATTGTCCTCTTCCTTTCCCCTGCGAGCCGAACCGCCGTTGGAACTGGCGGTAAGGCTTTTTGTCCTTGGGTTTCTCCAGACCCACAGCCGTCAGGGTTTCAGCCTCGGCCTTCATCCGGGCCATTTCATCGTCGGCATGTTTCCCGAAGAGTGTTTCACCGGAAAACGGCAGATTGGCCACCCGCTGTTGCGCCTCAGGCTTGAGCGACGTAAGCGTGAGCCAAGCATGGCGGCGCTGGTTGACCCCGTGACAGTAGCTATGTGCGGCCAACAGCGCTATGTCCGCAGCGGCACTGATGGCCTGGTTGGAAACCAGCATCCCTTCCTTGACAATTTCCTGGAAGTCCTCCCTCCTGTCGCGTGGTAAAAGGTCCGCGAACTGTTCCAGGGAGTCCCACAGCGCACGGCTGTACCGCCCCAGCAAAGCCAAATCTCTGGAGGCTCTCATAGTGGTGGAAGTCCCACAGGCTTTCCTACCAGCCGAATCAATCCAGCGGCTCTCTTTATCCGGTGGCACTGTGGAGGACGGGGAGGTAGAATGCAACTTCCTGGCCACCGTCACTATCACCTAGTCGGGCACTGGGTCCACACGTAGGAAGGCCGGGTCCGAGTCAGGCGCTCGGTACTTTTTCAGGAGTCTTGAGGGAGCAGCCTTCACCACCGCCGGTGTAAGGAACAGCACCTCCGCTGGTTCGACCAGTCCTGGGACCAACGGCAGAAGAGGGCGAGACAGGTGCTTCTTGTGAAGCGTCTCGAATATCACGGACGTCGTTGGTGTAGGAGCCGTCACCGTGATACCCAACTTCGCAGCCCCCCTCAGGAGCACCTCCTGGAACGTCCCTCGTCTCCGGAGAATCCGATAATGTAGGCGAATAGGAACGGGTCCTAGATGATGCTGTACGGGACCTGGACCTATGCCTCCTGCGGCGATGTCTAGATCTGGTGGAGGACCTGTGCCTGCTCCTCGATCTTTCTCTCCGTCTGGAGCGCGACCTCGACCTCGTAGGTCTGGGACGTTCTGCCGGTTTCCCCGGGGCGGACGTCTTAGGCTTGCGTGGTTCCTTAGACTTAGGAGTCTTCTTGGGAGGGGTCGGAAGCCTGGGCAACGAGACCGACCTCGGTGGAACCGGTGGCGGCTTGTCTGGCACAGGGGTCCGAGGTCCTGTTGGAAGTGGAGGCAGAGGAGGCAACGGAGGAGGGGTTGAAGCCCTCGGAGGTAGACCTCCTGGCAACGGAGGAGGAGGTGGAACAGCCTTCTTCGGAGTATACACCTCCGAGTACACCGATCCCGGTGACCCGCCATCCTTCCCGGACTGAGGGGAGCCCCCCACAGTCCTAGGCCTTTCATCACGATCCCTCGACGCCGAAGAACGGTGACCAGGTGTCGAACGTAGGTCCCTCGATGTCGAGCGCCCCTTCGGCGTCGACCGTCTTCTATGCTTCGGCGTCGAACGTCTTCCATGCCTCGATGTCGATCCCGACCATCTCGACGTCGATCCCTTGTGTCTCGACGGCAATCTCTTGTGCCTCGACGGCGACCTCGACCTTTTCGACGGCGACCTTTTCGACCGCCTCGACGGCGACCTTGTCCGCCTCGACGGCGACCTCGACCGCTTCGACGGCGACTTCTTCCGCCTCGCCGGAGATCTCTTCTGCCTCGACGGCGACCTCTTCCGTTTCGACGGCGGCCTTGACGACGAGGATCCCCTCGACGACGATAATGTCCTGTTCGTCGACGGCGATCGGCGGTGTCGCCTCGAAGGCGAGCGCCGACGCCAGGCCTGTCGACGCTGATCACTCGACGTCGACGCCGAAGACGACGACAAAGAAATCGTCACCGGGTTCGAGGGCGGCCTGTGCAAGTCCCTCGACGTCGACGGGCGACGTTTCCTCGACCCAGTGCCCTGGGGAGACGGGGAGACGGCCGTGGACCTCCCTCTCGACGTCGTGGTCAGTGCCACCGACCCCGACGGAGAATGTGGACATTTGCTGGACTTCCTGCCCATGGGGAGCCCCCCAGAGGCCTCAGCATGGGCAGATGAAGCCCCTCCAGACCCACCTTGCGCCTTCAGCCTTCTTTCCTCGAGGCCCTGAATTCTGATCTTCATTCTGTCCTTCAGGGTCCTGCCAGAGAAGCCTTGACAGATCTCACACTCCTCTGGAACATGGGAAGAGGGCAGGCAGAGGATACACACTTCATGAGGGTCTGACTTTGCCTTCTTCCTGGAGCACTCCGGGCATTTGTCAAATAATGCAGGCATATTTGACATCAAAAGAGTGCAACAAACCAAGAAGAAAAGCCCAAAAGTACTTAGAAAGTACTCAAATCGATTTTTCTGTGAAAAAACACCAATAAACCCTTGAAAAGGGAGAGCTCGATGCTCCAGGGTCCTGCTTGCAGGAGCGAGAAAAAAGAACTGAAAGTAACTGGGACCTGCAGTGCATTCTGGGATACTGTGAAGTTCTGGAAAGTTCTCTTAAAGGCACAGTATCCTGTTCTGAGCCACATAATGGCAGCCTATGGGGCTTGTCTGTCCAGGTCCTCCTCTCTATCATTCCAGAGGGTTTTTGCTGTTTAAGCAAGGGAAATCTGTACAGACTTTGCTGTTTTGTGGATATTATTGGTGGAATTTCTAGTTGAAGTACTGGACAGTGTAGGCTTTTTTAGGCTGCATTATCAGTCTTTAAATTCTCTCTTAAGTGTCTGTGCATTTCTGCATTTTTCGACACTATAAGAGATTATTTTTGATTGCTCCGGGGGTCCACGCACATGGGCGGGACTATTCACTAGAGTATGACTATACAGAGAGATCCCCTACTACAGAACCTAGCGTTGCCGTAGATGTTCTTGGTACCGGCGTAGAGTAGTGAGATTGACCTGATTCTGATGGTGGAAAACGACGATAATAATCGCCTAGCATATATTGAAGATTTTGCAACAGGTCTAAAGGCATTTGTGTGGTAGGCGCAGACACAGGAGCCCGCTCAGAGGGCTCATAGAATTGGTCCTCCTCATCTGGTTCTTCATCATGATATTTTATTAGCAGCTCAGATGGACTCCTGGCTGCACGCAAAGTTTCATCCTCATAAGATTCCTCCTCTTCGGAAACTAGCAATTTTTCTGGTAACTTCAATGGAGACAGAGTTGTCAGAGATGATTCACGCTTTTCTAAGAGTGAAGCTGTGGTGTCCTCGACGGAGGTGTCTTTTTCTTCGCCGACGATGATGTCGTCGACGGATGCGTCTTCTTCGTCGACGAGGGTGTCGTCGACGGTTTCGTCGACGAGGTCATCGGCGGTGTCTTCGTCGACGAGGTCGACGGCGGTAACTTCGTCGACGAGGTCGTTGGCGGTAACTTCGTCGACGGGGATGTCGTCGACGGTAAGGCTAACTTAGTCGTCGGCAAGATGCTCGTCGACGACCGAGTCGACGACGTAGCACCCGTCGACGGTACCTTCAAGATTCTCGTCGACGGAGGGACGTCGACGGTAGATGGCACTATCTTCGACGACGAGATAGGTCGAACTTGGACGTGGACCAGCGTCGACGGTGAGGAGGCTGTAGACATCACCATAGCTGGTTTTGGTGAGGAGAAAGTCACCGTAGATGTTGAAAAGGTGGCCACATGAGGCGATTGTGAAGCTGTATTTGACGCAGCAGTGGTCAAAGGAACAGCCTGAGGTGAAATCTTTTGAGAAGCTGATTTTGTAGATTTCCCAGCTTTCCTTGAGGGCGTACAAGGATCAGTCTTTACAGGTGGAGAAACCTTCTTAGAAGTGGAAGGCACGCCAGAATCCGGAGAGGATTGGGCTCTCTTCAACACCTTCGCCCCAGGAACAGCTACCTCAACCTCAGCTTTCCTCTTCCTAGAGGATACAGAAGACCCCGAGGCGATGCTCCCTACCTCAGAAACGGGGTTATCCTTGTCCTTTATCCTCTGAAGCCACAGGAGAAGACGACCCTCTCTGTCCCTGAGGGTTTTCTGAGGAAAAGTTCTACAGATTTTACACTCCTTTGCCTCATGATCAGGATACAAACAATAAACACATTTTTTGTGAGGATCCTCCTTGAACAGCCTTAGCTTTCCACAGGAATCACAAGCCTTAAAAAGGGATTTTGAAGTAGACATCTTTAGAAGGTAAAAAAAACAACCAAAGTATGAAGAAACTGAGCAGAGCTCAGGGAGACTCCCTTCACATGACGTGCGGTAGAAAATCTGAGAGCCTGAGACTCTGGGGAGAACATTCTGGTGGGTGCTGTCGCCTGATTGGCTGCAGTTTGGTCTATACAAAATGACTAGGATAGTCATGAGTGTGGGAGCTTTTGCTCCTGTAGCTAGGGCTACTTTACTTCCTGGTTGGTTATTACCAAGGTTTTTGGTTATTTCAGGCATATTATTGCTTTTTTATATATACCGTAAGACTCCCACTCCGACGACGGGGAATGATTCAGGCATGTCAATCTCTGAAAGACACCCCAAATACTGGAGAAATACAACGCCTACACAAAAGCCAAGACAACACTGAGCAAATGTTAGCTCAGATTTCTGCTCCATCGATGTCTGCTGTTTGAAGTGAACAAACTCTGCGCCGTTCGGACCGGCTTGCTAACAGGAGTGCACGTATCGCCACATCAAGTGCTACAGAGCCTCACTCACACAAGCTACTAACAGACATACCTGCCACTTTGCTTGACGTTCACCAGCACAACACGCAATACATCGATGTAACACGCAGTATTACAGGGACACCAGTACTATGTCACCTCCAACAACCACAATTCACTGTAAAACAACAACCTCACATTGGAAACACTATAAGATCTGCCTTCCAATACAACCCACTTCGTGACTACATCAACTATACAGATATCAACATTGGCAACATGGACAATGTCTGTAACAAGTGCAATGCCCTTAAATGGAAGGCTGAACCTCAAGGATTTTCCTGCTCCTCAGGAAAAGTACATATAATCAACATTGAAGAACCACCACTACTCATTAGACAACTACTCAATAGGACTCATCCACTTTCAAATCATTTCTTACATAACACACGTCGTTACAATACTCTCTTCCAAATGACATCCTTTGGGGCTAATGAAGTGAGGGAAGGAAATGTTATGCCTACCTTTAAAATCCATGGCCAGTTATACCACTTAATTGGCAGTCTACTTCCACAGGAAGGCAAGCCTGCGCAATTTCTGCAAATATATTTCCTATCTCAACAACATCAACTAGACACACGGTCACACATGGTGCCACATTTAAACATACAGCTTATTGATCTACCACAGGACACATTACACACACATAACACTTACATTCAGTACCTAAAGTACAACTATGAAATGAATATACAGAATAAAGACTTGCACCTCATTATCCAAGCTGACCAACGTCCACCAAATACACATCAACGGAGGTATAATGCACCGACCACGGATGAGGTTGCTGTTCTTTTAGTAAACGAGAAAAAAGGTCCCAGCGACATTATATTACATACTCTATTATGTAGAGTTTCTGAATTACATAGATCATATGATCCTTTACAATACCCCATTCTATTCACAAGAGGGGAGGAAGGGTATTGTCTAAATATACCCCAAAACCATTTGGTTACTCACAAAACGGTCACATGCATTACTATGACTATACTCTTATAGTTAGATCCGGCTATTTCAATACCTTGCATTGGTTCCGCAATCTATTTAATCAATACATTGTGGATATGATGGCAAAGATGATAACGGAAAGACTGGATTTTATCCGTCGTAATCAAACACAACTACGTGCAGATAACTACAAAGGATGCGGTTAATCAGGATCAGAACGTCAATGCACTAGATATTGGACAACACGTTATATTACCATCTACATTCACTGGCTCACAAAGGTGCATGCACGAAAAAACACAGGATGCCATGACATACGTCAGGCAGTATGGGAGACCAGATTTGTTTTTATCACCTTCACCTGCAATCCCGAATGGCCAGAAATTAAACATCACTTATTCACAAAACAAAGATCCTGCGATAGACATGACATCGTAGCGCGTGTGTTCAATTTAAAGGTCAAAGCATTAATGAAGCTGCTGAACCAAAAAGCTATTTTTGGTACAAGTAAAGCTTACATTTTTACTAATGATTGGCAAAAAAGAGGACTGCCTCACGTACACATTTTATTGTTTGTGGCTTGAACATAAAATACAGCCAGACGAAGTTGATCACATCATATCAGCCGAGCTGCCTAATCCTGTCACCTATCAACTACTATTCCAAATTGTCAAGAAAAACATGCTCCATGGGCTATGTGGGGAACACAACATTCATTCACCCTGTATGAAAAACGGTATTTGTACTAAATAATACCCAAGGGCTCTCACAGATGAGACAAAAACTGGTGTTAATGGGTATCCTGTTTACCGTAGAAGAAGCCCTGAGCATAGTGGGCATACTGTCACAATCACAGTCAGAGGAGAGGAGGTCATTGTAAATAATCGGTGGTTTGTTCCATATTCCCCTGTACTGTGCCGCAGTTTTAATGTACACATTAATATAGAATACTGCCAATCCGTAAAAGCTATAAAATATATATGCAAATATATCAACAAAGGGTCTGATCAGGCAACTGCTACTATACAAAACAAACACAATGAGATAGAAACATATGTAAATAGCAGTTATATTAGCACATCCGAGGCCGTATGGAGGCTTCCTGAGTTTCACATTCATGAAAGGCATCCCACTGTCACACATTTGGCCGTACATCTACCTAATGGACAAAGAGTTTATTTTAATGACACAAACCTTAGGCACATAGCACAAAACCCTCCAGCAACAACCCTTACAGTGTTTTTCCAGTTATGCGGGTCTGACAATTTTGCTAAAACCTTGCTATACCACAAATGTCCACAGTACTACACATGGGCTCTTTCAACCTTTACACGTCGAAACGCGGCCAGGCGGTACTCGGTCACCCTGGGGTTAGGAAAGACTCTGCTCTTGGTAGGGTGTACAGTATTCACTCAAACCAATCTGAGTGCTTCCATTTAAGGCTTCTTTTACAACATGTTTGTGGGCCTACTACTTTTCAGAGTCTTTTGACTGTTAACGGGCAAATAATGTCAACCTATCAGGCGGCCTGTAAAGAACTCGGTCTTAATGAAGAAGACGAAGATTTGAAGCATACTTTAGCTGATGCGGCCCTTTCTGAATCTCCATCAAAACTCAGGGAATTGTTTGTGACAATTGTGCTCTTTTGTAAACCATCTGATCCTATGGCTTTAAGGGAAGAATTTAAAAATCATCTATGTGAAGATATACTACACACTATGCGTCACCACTCACATAATAACTGTATGCCGATCACCAATGAAATCATTAACCAGGGACTAATAGAAATAGAAGACTCACCGTATCTATTAACCCCTTCAGCGCGGGTGACAAAGCCAGCTCGTCATGGGCGTTACCTGCGCTGCGCGCATGACGAGCTGGCTTTGTCACAATCAAGCCATTTTTCGAATTTCAGCGCACAGCAGGTAAACGCGGTAGCGCGGAAGCGGTTAAGTGAAAAGTCCTTACCAGATTTCAGCCTGCCGGCAGCGGTCAGGACAAACCAAACTCCATACCACAATATAGCTAACGGGCATAATATACCCGACCTATCTGACTACCTTGCTCAACACTTGCCAAACTTAGTTCCAGATCAACAACTCGCCTACAAGACCATAGTTCATAGTGTAGAGAACAACCAAGGCAAATTATTGTTCATAGATGCCCCTGGTGGGACAGGAAAAACTTACTTAATAAACCTCATACTAGCCAAAATTAGCTCTTTGGGAAAATTGGCTCTTGCTGTAGCCTCTTCTGGAATAGCTCCCACTTTGCTAACTGGTGGAAAAAGCGCACATTCTACCTTTAAACTACCTTTAACTGTTTCCCTTGAAAAGGATTCCATATGCTCTATTCGAAAAAACTGACCTTTAGGCACGCTTCTTCAAAATGTGTCTCTTATCATGTGGGACGAATGTACTATGACACACCGCTCACACATTGAGGCAGTTGACAGAACTCTAAAAGACATTAGAAATTCCACCAACATCATGGGTGGCGTTACTTGTGTTTGCAGGTGACTTTCGCCAAACTCTTCCTGTGGTGCCTAGAGGAACGCGTGCTGATATACTGAAGGCATGCTTAAAAGCATCACACCTATGGAACTCTGTACAATCTATCACCTTACGCACTAACATGAGAACACATTTAGGAGGTGGAGATACACTATTTGCAGGTCTTCTACACAGCTGGGTAATGGAGAAATACCTGACACAAATGGCATTATCAACATACATAACTAAGGTAAGCCTTTCTGTACCTTACATGATCTCATACACCATGTATAACCAGACATTCAGCATATTCTATGCAAAGATTACAAACGGATTTGCGAAAGATCGATAGTTGCGCCCCGAAACTCTGCTGTAAATCATATCAATGAACACATCCTACAACTAATCCCGGGTGAAAACAAAATCTATAAATCCATTGATACAGTATTAGATACACAGGACGCCGTGCATTTGCCGCAAGAATTCCTCAACTCACTTAACCCTTCCGGACTTCCCCCTCATACACTCCAAATAAAAGACGGTGTTCCTGTCATGTTATTAAAAAACCTACATCCACCTAATCTCTGCAATGGGACGCGCCTCCAAGTTAAAAGTCTTTTGCCATATATTATTGAGACTACTATTCTCTCTGGCCCTGCTGCAGGATAGTTAGCTCATATTCCCCGAATACCCATGATCCCTACTGACCTGCCATTTCACAAGGTCAAACATACAAAGTCATTGTGATAGACTTACGAGGGCTGCTTCACTCATGGCCAGTTATATGTCGCCCTCTCTAGGTCCGGGAATGTCGAATACCAATTTATTCTCAATCCCGAGTCTCATAAAATAAGAAATGTGGTATACCATGAGGTTTTGAAATAAAATGTTCTTACCAATTCGAACTATTGCAGACATTCTTTTTCATACCCGGACAACATCGGGACGGGCCGCTTGTATGTATATATAGATATAGGTATACTATATCTAAGTAAGGGGTGATTACACCACCTTACCCAGGCTGTGTGAACAGACCTGTGGTGTCAGTTTGGAAGGCAAACCAGGGGTGGCACAATACATACTGCAGCCCCTGGTAGGCCTAGGGTGAACCTTTGCCCTGGGTACATTTGGTACACTATACAGGGGCTCACAAGGGTGACCCAGTAAGCAATCTGGTATGTACCTGAAGTACATGGTATCAATCTAGAGAGAGAACAGCTGGGCTGTGGGCCTGTTTAGCAGGTCCACAGCCACACTAAAGTCAAAAAACCAGAGAATCACATCAAAAAGTGGGGGTAACCATAGGAAGCAGAACCTACTCTCCTACAGAGTTGTTGTGATTGTATACAGTAACAACTTAACGACATATGCATGACATTTCACATTCACCATTACAGTTAATTTAGCTATGACACCACAAGCAAATGTACTTCGAAATATAACAGGAAACAAGGCATCATCATGTCAAACTGATGTTTACATGCCTAACTAATACACCATACGAAGTTTGTGTTTGATGATGAGATATTCACATGGGAACAGTGATATAAAGTAAAGACCAGTACTGACACACATACAGCAGTGAACGTGTCCATCACATTTCCCAACACACTTTAAAACAATTGGCTACAGATTTAGATGTGTGACATATTGCAACAATCTGCCCTATGTGCATGGTTAGCTGACATTTAAAATATGTATCCTGTCTGAATTGTTCTCACCTGCTCCTCTGGTGTGACATACAGCTGCCTGTACAGAGGAAGGACGATGTCCACCTGCATCCTCAGCTCCTTAGGTTGTGAAGGCAAGGGTCCTGATCGCTATACCGTGAGACATTGTAGCTCCTCGAGAATTTGAACAGCAGCAGAGAGATTGGGGCGGGGTTGTGGAAGTGCAGATTCTGAATGCAAGTAATCTATCTAGCAAAACGCAAGGCTTATATCTAGACCGCATAGGCGGTCTTCTGTGCAGGAGATCAAAGGGAAAGGTTTGCATCGGTCACCTTTTCCAAAGTCGTTCAATGTATTCAAATTCTGCCTGACACTCCACCTACAGCGCGGTCTTCACTGCAGGCAGACACACAAGCCGCAACTGTCACCATAACAAGTTACAGCCTATGGCTATGTCCGCCTCTGTGCTGAACCGCCTACCGCAACTATTGAATGAAGAGTCAATTCAGGGGGAAAACTTGAAATGGATGATGTAGTGTAATACACCATGCCTGGATGCAATATGTTGGGTGTTGAAGGTGCATACAAAGCAAATGCCCACATTCACATGAAGAATTCACCTTGAGCAGACCATGAAACCAACATGAAAGTACACGGTACAGTTTCTGATTTTCAACTTTCGCTCAGGCAGTATGTGGACCATGTCCATTAACAGGTGTAAATACACTACATAACAGTTTGGGGAGCCATTTTTACCCAGTGTGTGATGTGTGTGATGTTCATTTGGAAAGGGTCTGTGTCTGATGTACAGTACCAAACCTGGTCACGCCATTCGAAAGCATTGGGTGCGACCAGAAGGCAGAGGAGATGGGCTGACCAAATGGCCAAGGGGATAGGCGTGACCAGACTTTCTAGTAACCCGGGCGCACAGACTTAGAGGGGACGCAAGGCGCAAACGCGGCTGACCTCCTGGAGTCCTGGCTGGGGTCGGGGAAGCAAATGAGCCCTGATCTGGAGACTTCCAGGGCAGCCCAGCCATCGGTCACCCCATTGGAAAGCATTGTGCCTGACCAAATGGCCGACGGGATAGGTACGACCAAATGGCCAATCTGCCTGCCCTGCGCCCTAACAGGAGGGGTCCCGCCTTCCCTTGGTGGTCCCAGGGGCTGAGAGACCCCAGCTGGGCCCCGACGGACCTCCGACCCGGGGTCCCCAGGCAACTTGACACACGTGTGAAGCAGGAGAGAGGCCTGCCTGGGCCCGACGGACCCCCACGTCCTAGGCCCATGGTGGAGCAGCATGCTGGGACGGAGCCCAAGGAGGCTGAGTGCCCACCCAGGGCCCCAGGACCCAGCCAGAGCTCTTGGGCCTTTATGCCCAAGGGAGGCCACACTAGGCCCGTGGGACCCTGTCCCGGGTGCTCTGCCTCAATGAAGGCCCGAGGATGGAGTCCAGGATCAGGGTGGGGGACCCTCCTTGGGTCAGATGGACACCCAGGCCCTTGGGGCCTCCCGCACCCCAGGGCCCACCGGAGCTCAATCCCTGGGCCCCGTCCCTGCTTCGGACCCCAGCCATATTTCCTGAAAGAGCAACTCCAATACTATAAACCAAGCAGATTGCTCCGATCAGCCACCCTCAATCAGCTAACTGTTCCACGGGCCAGAACAGTTTCCTGGGGCGATCGCCGCTTCCTGGTGGCTGCCCCGAAACTGTGGAATACTCTTCCCCAACATATCAGGCAAAGCTCTTCCCTCTTTCAGTTTCGCAAACACCTAAAAACTTGGCTCTTTGATCAATGACCTCCCACCATGGTCTCTAGCTTTCCCAGTGATAAATAAGTGCAGTTTAGCGCCGAGACGCCTACGGGTATTTGTTGCGCTTTAGAAATGTCAAAAATAAATAAATAAATGAATAAATAAATGCACCCCAGGGCCCACCAGAGCCCAGGCCCAAGTCCCGAGCCGCGGGGGGGGGCATCATCCCCTTCCCTGGTGGGCTGGCAGGCCCGGACCTGCTGGCACACTGACCCTGCCCAGCCCGGACCCTGCCTAGCCCCATCCTCTCTGCTGTAAGGCTGCCTTGTTCTCTTCACGCTTACATGATCGCTCATAACCAGCTTTTGTGTAAGGAGTGGTGTGACGGGCACAGGAAGAACAGGTAACAAGTGGGTCTTTGTTGTCTTGGGTTTTATTTTACTATACAACAAATCAGAACACGTTTTCTTGACAAGTAAGGTTCGACGAGTTGAACGACTCCTTTCGGACTTTTAAGGGTAGGGCTGTACTGGATCGGCCCGACGGGTTCTTTCCGGAGTCCGTCGATGTAGGGCTTCGTCTGGTTCCGTCTTGGCTCTGGGTGAGCCATACACCTCCCCCGGGTGTATGGCTGGGCGACTCGGGAAGTTGTTGGCCTCCTGGCTTCTTCTTCACTGAGTCTGTTTCTCCACCTCCGGTCTCCGCTTCCTCTAAATCTCCCAAACTTTCCTCCGCTTTGCTTCTCTCCTCCGTAACACTCCGCTCGCTAACTCTCTCCCTCCGGGTGAACAAGCACACCCTCGATTGGTTGTCCTCTGTATAAGACGTCTCCACGTCCTGATGTAGCTCCTCCCACTCGTTGGTCGTGTCCAAATTAAAGGGCCAGTGAACCATATCCTTCTCGTGGTCCCGTAAGTCAATATTGACGTTCTGTGGGAAGTAGAAAGAAGGGGAGGAAGTAGTTGTCAGCTGCTGAATTGATCCCCGGTCATAACCCGGAGTATACGGTGTTCCCACGCCGTTACACACCTTCCCCTCAGGACACTCACGATCGGGGAGTGGGTGTAGGGACAGGAAATCCGCCCCCACATTATCCGAACCTTTGCGATGATGGATAGTGAAGGCATATGGTTGCAGAGCTAGAAACCAACGTAAAACCCTGGCATTGTTTAATTTATTGCGAGCCATCCACAGTAGTGGAGCATGATCAGTATATAGGTCAAATCGGTGTCCCTCAAGATAGTATGCCAGCTTGTCAATAGCCCACTTTATGGCGAGGTATTCTTTTTCGATTGTTGCATATTTCAGTTCGCGTGGAAACAGTTTCCGGCTGACATACAGGATCGGATGGTCATGGCCATCATCCCCCATTTGAGATAGCACAGCCCCAATGCCGTAATCCGAGGCATCAGTATGAAGAGAAAAAGGGCGTGAGAAGTCGGGTGATGAGAGTACAGGTGTAGATGTGATAATAGACTTCAATTGTCTAAACGCCTCAAGCATTTGTTGGGTAGGCCGGATAGGCGTGGAGGATTTTCCGACGCTTCTCAGAGAATCAGTAAGTGGGGCGGCCAAATTCGCAAATTGAGGTATAAAACGCCGGTAATAACCGACTAGGCCCAAAAATGACCTCATTTCTTTCCGAGTAGCGGGGAAACGGGTGTCAGCAATTGCACAAACCTTTTCAATCTGGGGTTCGATAAGTCTGTGTCCCAGAATATAACCCAGATATTTAACCTTCTGGAAGGCCACCTTACATTTTTTTGCGTTAACTGTAAAACCAGCAGCTTGAAGAGCCGCAAACACTTTGTGAAGGTGACAGAGATGTGTGGGCCAATCTGGACTGTAGATGACAATGTCGCCCAGATAGGCGGGTGTGAAGTCAGACAATCCGGAGAGAACTGTGTTCATTAGGCGCTGGAACGTAGCGGGCGCCCCGTGCAGCCCGAAGGGAAGCACAGTAAACTCAAAATGGCCTTCATCTGTGGAAAAGGCAGTCTTTTTTTTTATCTTCCGGCCTAAGGGGGACTTACCAATACCCTTTTGTTAAGACGAGGGTAGTGATATATTTTGAGTTCCCCAATTTCTCAAAAAGTTCATCCACCCTAGGGATGGGATACGCATCAAAGAGTGAAATGTCGTTCAGTGCTCGAAAGTCCATGCAGAAACATCTGCTGCAGTCAGGCTTAGGGACCATGACAATAGGGCTAGACCAGTCACTCTTAGAGGGTTGTATCACACCGAGGCGGAGCATCTCGTCAATTTCAGTTTTGATAGCCGCTCTCCTAGCTTCAGGGACCCGATACGGTCTAATCCTAACCTTCTCGTCGGGGGGAGTCACAATACAGTGTTCAGCCAGGGAGGTCCTCCCGGGAATATTAGAAAAAATATCGCCATGTCTCTCCAAGGTTTCCTGAAGTTCTTGCTGTTGCTGCGAAGTCAATTCATCGTTAGGGACAAGCTGGTCATATGTAGATGAGGTTGGCCGTGTAGAGTCAGCTAGATGTATTTCAGACGGGGGAGGACCCAACCATTTTTTAAGAAGATTAATATGGTAGGGCTGCTGTTTGCGAGGGGCTATTTGCAATTTATAGCTAGTTCTACCTATTGTCTCGACCACTTTATAGGGTCCCATCCATTCTGCTTTAAATTTTTGGGTGGAGGAGGGCAGAAGTACCAAGGCCCAGTCATTAATTTGTAGCTGTCTCCATTTCTTTCCGCGATCATAAGCTACTCTCTGTCGACTTTGGCTCGTTTCAAGGTGCGCAAATGCTAAATCTCTCAGCTTCCCTATTCTTGATTTAAGACTGTTAGCATAGTCAAGTGTCGCAGCCGTTTCTTCCGGGTTTCATTTTCCCACAGGTCCATAGTCATCTCTAAAAGGGAGCGGGGTTGACGACCATATAGCAACTCAAAGGCCGATATACCCATGCTGCTCTGTTTCTGTGCCCTTATGGTATATAGCGCCAGTGGTAACATCCTATCCCATTCGGCCCCGCTAACTTACATCATTTTGCGGAGAATTGATTTTAGGGTGCGATTATACCGTTCTACCAGACCGTCCGTCTGAGGATGGTACACAGAGGTGCGTATCTGGTGGATGTCCAAGGTTCGACATATGTCCTTCATTAATTTGGGGACGAATGGTGTACCTTGGTCCGTTAAAATTTCCTTTGGAAATACGAATTGACTAAACAGTTCCACCATTTTGTCACCAACTTGCTTCGAATTAGCCGCAGATAAGGGAAAAGCCTCCGGAAATCTCGTGGCATAGTCGACCACCACCAATATATGTTGAAATCCCTTTCAGGTTTTAGGTAGTGGTCCAATCAGATCCATGCCGACCCTTTCGAACGGCTTCCCAATGATGGGCAATGGCTGAAGTGGGACCGCTGGAGGTTTGACCATGTTCAATTTCTGGCATATTTCGCATTTACTACAGTACGTTGAAGTGTCTTTATATATCCCTGGCCAAAAGAAATGTTTGAGGATGGTTTGGGTAGTTTTTTCGGCCCCTGCATGGCCGGCTATCAGATGGCTGTGGGCAAAAAAAAGAACCTGTTCTCTGATAGATTCGGGTACTAGGAGTTGAGGCGAATCTCCTTGTTTTCCTATACGGTAAAGCAGATTATCCTGAATTAAAAATCTGGGATAATTGTTGTTACTCTCGAGCTCTTGGTGGGCTTGTTCCCATGCATTTGAAAGGAGGAGGTCACTAGTTTGTGCGAATCTAAAACTCCTGTCCATAACCCACGGATCTGGTGATAGCAGGGCGGGCAATGGCTCTTTGTTTTGGTCAGTAGACCCAAAACCCCCAGACCCACGTTCTGTGTGATCTAATCCATCTAGTTCTTCCTACGAGGGGTAAGCTATTCGTTCACAGACTAATTGTGCCACTTGGTCTCCTTTTTTTACTAGAAATGGCTGGGGCGCCATGTGAAATGGGTCTTTCGGCTGTTCCTCTCCTAACTGTAGGATCGACCCATGATTGTCCCAGTTTTTCTTCGAACGCTTTCTTTAGTATTTCTCTGTCAGCTTGGGCTGACACTAAATGTTGTTCTATAACCCACTCAAGTCTTTCCTGGCCTTTCACGAGTTGTTCGACAACAGTTTCCATCTTTTCTGCAGAAATGGTCTTTATGCCCGCATTCTCCACCACTGTGAAGGGCACAGGAAGAACAGGTAACAAGTGGGTCTTTGTTGTCTTGGGTTTTATTTTACTATACAACAAATCAGAACACGTTTTCTTGACAAGTAAGGTTCGACGAGTTGAACTACTCCTTTCGGACTTTTTAGGGTAGGGCTGTCCTGGATCGGCTCGACGGGTTCTTTCCGGAGTCCGTCGATGTAGGGCTTCGTCTGGTTCCGTCTTGGCTCTGGGTGAGCCATACACCTCCCCCGGGTGTATGGCTGGGCGACTCGTGAAGTTGTTGGCCTCCAGGCTTCTTCTTCGCTGAGTCTGTTTCTCCACCTCCGGTCTCCGCTTCCTCGAAATCTCCCAAACTTTCCTCCGCTTCGCTTCTCTCCTTCGTAACACTCCGCTCGCTAACTCTCTCCCTCCGGGTGAACAAGCACACCCTAGATTGGTTGTCCTCTGTATAAGACGTCTCCACGTCCTGATGTAGCTCCTCCCACTCGTTGGTCGTGTCCAAATTAAAGGGCCAGTGGACCATATCCTTCTCGTGGTCCCGTAAGTCAATATCGACGTTCTGTGGGAAGTAGAAAGAAGGGGAGGAAGTAGTTGTCAGCTGGTGAATTGATCCCGGGTCATAACCCGGAGTATACGGTGTTCCCACGCCGTTACAAGTGGCCAAAGTTGTTCAGCTTTTTCTGTTTCGCTTAACACAATTTGGAACTCGCTGTGTTTACAATTGCCTTTGCCACCCTTCACAAAGCATTTGTGTATTACAAGATGATTGTCGTCACTTAGCAAGATAATGTTTCCTCTAATCAAGCCCAGCTGTGATGGGAATGCTTTTAGACTTGTTTGCAAAAAAGTTTGTCTTCTTCGATACGCCATCATCGCACTCACTGTTCGCTCACAAATGGGAATAAGTGTAAACCCTCTCGACTTTGTGAAGTTGCATTTTTTTTCCTTGAACTTTGTGGAGGTTCCAAGAAAGAGCACTGCAGTCTGGCACACCTCTGAGCCTGCTCCAGTCCTGAGAGGACGCAGTGATTGACACTGCACGAGATCAGAAAGGGCACGTGGTGAATGCTGAACTGCGCTGGGCACGTGCACCCAAATACTCACTACGAGGTGTTCACTATAGGTGTACAGAGAGTGCACACAAAGTTGTGCAAAAGTCGGTAAATGTCCCTTGTGTGGAGATGGGTGCAGTTTCCACAATTTTGTAAAGTGTTAAATGCAACTAATGCAGCTAGGATTAGTGGGATGTCAGGCTGCAGGGTCTGTCTGCCACCCCCAGGGAGTCAAACTAGCTGCCACCCAGCGCTGCCCCAGGTAAGGAAACCGGCTGCCAGTGCAATCTTCCCTGCATGCGCGGGGTTGCAAGCATGAAAAATAAAGGGTACCGCGAGAGGGGTGAGGGCGAGAGGTGAGTGTGCATCAAGTGAGAAAATGAACAAAGGAAAGGGGCAGTGTGCCTCCGTAAAGGATGTGAGTAGAACTGAAGTCTAGCTGTTGCTGTCCTTTTACTTTGCAGAAGACACAGTTGTTTATGTACTTCTGATATTTTAAAGAAAACCAGAACAAATTTATTGAATAGTGCCTGGTGGTTATACTCTTTTATATATGAGACCTGGGACTCGTGAGCTGCAATGGTTTGATAAAATATTAATCAGTATTAAAATTTACTAGCATTTAATCTTAGAACCACTGACTAACGGGCACTGTGCCCTGGATGTTAATTGAGTACAATGGTGTTAGGTGGGCTTATGTCCTAAGAGAGGTATTCTCTTGGGCAGCAGGTGCAAGTCATTCCTTGATTGCACGCACACTAGCGCATGGGTATAAGGGTCCAGGACCCACTGTTAAGGGGACTTGGGGACTCTGTGCATAGTGTTCAGTTAAGGACTCCTTCTATAAGCTTGTCTTAAGTGTCCTCTTTGAAAGAAGACACTAACCACCACCACCACCAATACCACCGATATTGGTGGGGGTGGTATTGGTGGTGGTGGTATTGGTGATGGTGTCATTGGTGGTGGTGGTATTGGGTCCCCTTCACGTTTGTGCACATCCATTCTGCTTTAATGGGGGGACCATGTTTGGTCACTTAATGTCAGCTGTAGATCCCCAAATAGTGTCATGTATTGGCATGGCATTGTGTGCTGAGGGGTAATCAGATAATCGTTCACGCTCTCTGATGGTTGTCACATGCAGGTTTTCAGAGTCCTCAGATAGATCATGCAATCTGTGTGTTCTCCCTTGTACTGCCGGTGTATTCAACTGTGTAGTCTTGGACTGTGTCATGTATGTGCATGTAACTTGCATGATCGAGGCCATGTGTCGCTCGGACACCCCTCTCAAGTGCTGGCCGTTCCCCAGCATCCCCCCTCCCCCCCGCTACCTGGCATGGGTGGCAATCTGTGGGATTACCCCGGGTGTCAGAAGCTCTAGCTATGCCACTGTTGAGAAGGCTCTGTTGGAGGCCTTGCAATTTCCTGATGCCATCTTCGTGGGAGGCAATCTGAACACTGTGAAAAACAATTAACTTAACCTGTTGGGCCAGCGGTTTTACCAGCCTGGAGATTTCTCAACAAAGGCCAAGCATGGCTGTACAGATGTGGCTTAGGGGATCTGTGGAGAAATGCTCATCCTAGTGCTAAGTGATGGTCTTTACTCTTTCTGCAGGGTCATCCCCAGATATTTTGTGTTCACCCCTCATAATTCTGCTGAATTTGTTTTTCTTGGCCTTAGGACTCTTTCCATTAACCAGTGCTCAAGTGCTTGTGCTCTCTTCCCGAAACATGGTAAAATCGGCTTACACCCAATTGTCACATTTAATTTACTTCTAAGTCCCTAGTAAAATGGTTCTAAATGTACCCTGTTGCCAGGCCTAAAGCTTCTTATTTAGTTCCTAAATGTCACCCCTACAGTAGGCCCTAACCAGCCCAGAGGACAGGATGTAATGTATTCAAAAAGTTGGATATGTACTCTTAAGTTTTAAATGTTCTGTTGGTGGAAAATTCTTGCATTTGTTTTCACTACTACTGCAAACCCTTCCTCTCCCACAGAATAACATTGGGCTACTTTATGGATCTTAATAAGTGCTAACTTTCAATTGCGAAAAAGAACAATTGATGGACTGAATGTTGAACAATGTCTAAACCTTCACCCGAGAACAGAGATCTGGGGCTAAATCCTTCGTTTTCTGCTCCCCATGACATTCCAGTTTAAACCCAGACATATGCAAATCAGTCTTGACCCTGCTCCCCATGGGACCAGTCCAGCCCGAACTGCCAGGCCGGGTCCTCCCTGGACTTGAAACAAGCATTCTGTGTCCGGTTAAGAGGTTTCACCCCTTGTCAGCCAGGCTCGCTTGACTCCATTGGCATGGAGAGCATGAGACCTACAACTGGGCATACTCGTCCCACTCGGGGTGACACATGCAAAAAGAGCAATTGATGGACAGAATGTTGAACAATGTCAAACATTCACCCCAGTACAGAGATCTGGGCCTAATTTCATTGTTCATTTTCTCTCCATGCTGTTCCAGTTTAAACCCAGACATATGCAAATCAGTCTTTATCCTGTCCCATGTCCAAACTATGGTAGTGTAGAGAGCACAAGAACAATGGATTTAACCCAGATCTCTTGACTAGGGGTGAAGTTTGTTTCAGTTAGCATTCTGTCCATCATGGAATCAAGATAGCTATGAGGGGTGTTACCCCGAAACCGGTCCCAGGATGCTTGTTTCTGGTTCAGGGAAGACCTGACTTGGCAATCCGGCTGGACTGTTCCCATGAGGAACGGGTCGAGACTGATTTGCATATGGTTGGTTCTGAACTGGGTTGCCGTAGTGACCTAAAGAATGATGATGGATTCACCCCGTATCTGTGACTGGGGGTGAGTGTCTGTAAAGTTTCAGCACTCCATCCATCATCTCCTTGTGATTGACTTGTACAAAGTTGGCCTCTTCGTGCCTTAAATTAAAGTGAATGGCCCTCCTGTGGTGTTTTATGTTTTGCTTCTAGACGCTGACGCAAAAGAGAACTAGGTGTGGAGGAAGAGGGTCTTCCTGACAGGATGGCTGGAGACTAGTTGTGCCCTACTCTGATTACATTTCAAAGGGCTTCCTGCAGCTTACACAAAGGAACCTGACACGAGGCCTACTCTTACCTTTGCAACCCTAGAGAGTTTAGAGTCAAGCACAGGTCAAGGGAAAGAACTGACCAGAATCAGTTTGCAGGAAGACAATGCAATTCCTCAAACAAAGGATGTACCAGAAAACAATGAGGCATATTCAGTGCCTTTATTCAGAACACTCCTGCACCTGTGGAAGCTTCAGAAGAAGAACTGAACTGCTGTCCGAAGAAGGCAGATTGGACCCGTTTGCCTTCAGCCCAGGCTCTCCAGAACTAACTCCAAGGGTCAGTTAGCTGACCTCGTGATTGAGACACAGAGACACCACGAGCTTACAAAGGCCTCCATTCAACAGCCACGCTGACCAGCACCACTGAAACTGTCTAGCCCTTCATGACCCTGCTGCTGGTCTCATCTGGAGTGACTTCTGATCCCAAAGAGGAGCTATTCAGGGTCTGAAATCTTTGCTGTACTCCTCCTGAAAAAAAATGAAGATACCGCCGTATGGGACTCCTTGAGACCATGAAGTGACCACTTTGTGCTGAGAATCGACTGCTGAAGTAAAGCTCCAGCAGGACCTGCTCTTCGCGCCAATAGTGACCGTCTGTGACAACCGCCTAAGCAAAGCAGGTCCGCCTAAGTAAAACTCCAGCGAGATCTGTAGTTCGCGTCAACTAGTGTAAGCAACCACCACTTATGCGAAGCTCCAGTAATAAACGGCTCTTCATGCTACATCGGCAAAATATCCAAGATGCCTGACCAGCTCCTCATGCGAGACAGTCATGGTCCAAATACAAACAAAAAAGATGAGACCCTTTTACCTCTCCACGGTTATGGTATCAGAAGAAATCCTAATCTAAGTTGAATTGGGCTCATTGCACCACTTGGTCCCAATTTGACTGCACCTCCAGCAATACTGATAGCTATACTCCTGTTCCTCTATTGTTGCTGTCTTATCTCTGTCTTCTCTTTTTCTTCTTTTTCCTCCTTTCACTTCCCCCATCGACTTCCACTCTCATTAATACAACACATCTGCTGCATGGTAGGCTGGGCCCCCACCCCTCCTGGCCCTGTGACCACTGTCAGGGGCCTAACGCAGGTCTCTGCAGCCTCTGCTGTGCAGGTGGGACCAACCCTCCAGGGAGTCCCCAACCCATTATGGGGCCCTATGATGCTCAAAGCCAATGATTATTTGTGCGATATGGGCGACTCGGGCCCCTTATCACATTATGCAAAGGGGCCACACCATTTTGTGTTACCCTTCTGGCCACTCCGCTATCTGCACCACTGACAGCTATGCCACTGACAGTGATCTCACACCCTACTGAACATGCATGTACTGTGTGTTTTTGCTATTCTCACCAAGCAGCCACATATTTCCATAATCCTCTGCAATCAACTGGAATATGATTGATTTTTTGTTTGTTTGCATCCGTTTATACGTTTTTCATTTCACAGGACAATAAAATTATAAGAACTAAGGAGGACAATATATAATGTCAGGCAGCGAATATGTGACGTTTTTCCGCAAACAATTACCCCGCATACCATCACTCCGCAAATATTACACCGCAAATACAATCACCCCGCAAATTATCACAACGCAAACTTTTACAACGACTATGCCTTTACCACGCATGCCACTACAACGCAAAGGTATGCATGTTAAAGGTATACTCATTGTAAATGGTAAAGGTAAGTGAGAGTACCCTACCCCACACCCTAATGTAGTACCCCTACACAACCCACCCTCGACATAGTCCTTTTCCTACATTTACACTACTTAGCACGACCCCCGCACACTACCATAAACCACTTTTCTTCCCTACACAAACACTACAGCACTACCTTAATACACTACCCCTGCACGACCCTACACTACACAAACACTACAAAACGACCCTAAAACACTACCCCCAGCATGACACTACACTACACAAACACTACAAAACTACCCTAAACCCTAAAACACTACGCGCAGCATGACCCTACACTACAAACACTACAACACTACCCTAAACCCTAAAACACTACCCCCAGCATGACCCTACACTACACAAACACTACAACACTACCCTAAACCCTAAAACCCTACCCCCAGCATGACCCTACCCTACACAAACACTACAACACTACCCTAAACCCTAAAACACTACCCCCAGCATGACCCTGCACTACATAAACACAACACTACCCTAAACCCTAAAACACTACCCCAGCATGACCCTACACTACACAAACACTACAACACTACAAAACTGTGGAAAAGTGTGGCTCAATGGTTAGAGCAGGCAGACCTCGATGCAGAGCTCTGACCAGGGACCAGGGTTCGATTCCCACCTCGGCGGGTCTCGGGCTCATTAATTCCCCTGACTGGATATTCTCGCCTCAGTGCCTATTCTGATCATGGGTCCCACGCTGCAACTCTGGGCAATAGCTTGCTTAGTCTCCACAACGGCCCCCACAACGCGAGGGACAATTGACAGCGAGTGTCAGCAGGGATTAATATCCTAGGGTACAGGAGAAGACAAGTAAGTTTAAAAAGTAGTGCCTGATTGATGCATTCAGACTAACAATGTCCCATTGGAAAATAAATGAGATCAGCAGAATAATCCGCATTGCGAAATAGCAAGTCCAACATCCGGGATGTAAAAACAGGTTTGTGATTTAAACCCTTGGATGCTGCGCACATTTTCGCCCTCTGCGAGTGGGTGATTTAAATAGTGGGCGGGATTCAGATGGCGCCCACCGTGACGCAATACACAACAACTAAAGAAACAAAAACATCAAACCAAGAGCCCGTACACGTGGACCCAGCCCCCATCCTTCAACTGACATAGTAATAACAAAGCGCACACAACACCGCTTTTTGTTTGTGCACAAAAAATAAGTACCTATAGAAACAAGTCTGCGAGGTGGATCTGATAGCAACCAGTGGCCAGCACAGAACCATTAATTATGGAGGAGGTCGTCTGCGTCCATCTAAGGTAAGTCCACAGTACCGGCGATATAAGTGTCCGTTAGGAGTGCAATCAGAATAGTTCCCAGCAATTTGCAAGAGGGCATTTACCCAATCCGAGGTTATCGTCCCTATGTAGGGCAACAGTTTACCTGCGCCCAATGGAGCAGCGAGCATGTCCAGGCAACCAATGGCGGGGGTTCAGGTCACTTTCACCTGCGAGTAATAAGACGCTTAGCCACTAAGAAGTTTATATCAGGGAACGGGAAGTAGCTTTATGTTTCTAAAGTCTGTGATAGAGACCCAGAAGACATATCTCCCATGTATGGAGATCTGGGCGCCTGGTGCATGTAGACAAGTGGGTTGTAATACCCAACCAGTATCTGTGTAAATTTGGACAATCCCATAGCATATGAAGCATGTCAGCATCCATTTTCTGACACGTAGGGCAAGCGGCATCTATACGATGATGACAGTTATTATTTTTGTCAGGTGTGCGGTAGGCCATATGCATGATATAGAATTGAATGAGTTTAAATCGGGAATTAGACGGTACGTACACTGGGCATTTCAACTAAGAGGCCCATTCTTTATCTGTGCAGGGGTGTGTTAAATCGGTTTACCATCGCCAACGCAAGCCGGTGAGTGGCGGGCCAGTATGAATTCGCAGTGCGTCAGCAAACCAACAGAAGAGGTGTCTACCAGACCCCGTGACATGGAAATATTGTATCATAGGTCATCTCACACTATCTGCGGCCTAAGGAGCCAATCACAGAGATATATAACAATAATTGACCCGGGGGGAAGCCATCGTCTCCGATTAACGTCTAACATGGGACCAGGGTGCCCTCCCGATAGAGATCCCCTAAGGTTTGTATGCCTGCAGCGTGCCATACAGTCAGATCTGTTGACAAAGTGAATCTGCCACTCCTGGATGTCCTGAGAATCACCACCGTTGGCGTTTAAGGAGCCACGGAACGAGTGAGGTTGAAATACATTGGGTAGCAGTGATGTGCCACTCACAGCAACAAGACATCAGGTGGTTTTGCCCATGTGCAGGGGTGAAACAGATGCAGGATTGTGGGAAGTCTCTCTCCACACAGGCATGGTCGTGGCTGTGTCTTCCAGGTGCAAACCCATCAACCAATTGGCAATCCACCAGATTTTAGAGGCAAGATAATACTGCTCAAACTGCGGAACAGCAAAAACACCCTGATCAATGAGTAGGTATTGTTTCACCTGTGCTACCCTGCATCTGGACTGATTTCAGTGGAATTCCCACAACTGGAGTATGATTGATTACTGAAAAAAGATGAAGTTGCCTTGTGATGTAGAAGGAAAGTAGTATACATATGAATGAAGCAATCCTAGGCAATGCATGTTCCAATCTTTATTCAGGTGGTTTTGATTGCAGTGATGGGTTGCACTTAGCCTGGGGTGGCTGAACTGCCACACATGGGCAGTCAATGGCACCTATCACACAACGTAAATCTGCTTTTGCACAGAACTGCTGCCCTGCAGAGACCTTGACCTGGTGATCTACTGCAGCACTTGCTTGGTAATACATCCATCTTAATACCTTGTGCAAGCAACAAGATTGGCTTGCCTGTAATATGTCACAGATTTTTTAGATTGATACAGTGGTGACTATGTTAAGTGTAGCCAGCAGGTTGATATGGCAGGGATCGTATTAAGTAGTCCGTCGGTGAAGTGAGTCTCTGCTTCTAGTCTGCAGACATGTCCAGAATCACTTGTGGAGGGAAGCGGTATATGGCAACTACCACTTACTTGCATGCACCAAAGGTAATGATCCAGTGTCTGTCAGACGAGGTGCAGTTGTTGCGGCGTGTGAAGCAGGTCCTTTTATTAAGCCTCCCATGAACTAGCAATGTATATATATCTTGGCTTTTCATAAGCTGTGGTATATAAAGTGTGTGAATATGGTCTTCCACCTGTGTTTATTTGTGACTTATGATCGGTGTGATGTTTCTAAAGAAGATATTACCCAATATTGGGTCCCTCTTTCTGTTCGCTGCCACATTCACACCTCAGTAGTAAATTGTAGTGTGCCTAATATTTTGCACATTAAGAAAAATGGGGTATGACCCAGACAAAGTCAAAGGACCTGGGTATCGTATAGTATAAGACAGAGTGGTCCTAGACACAACTTATCAAAATCATGTACATGAATTATTCATTTTTTACTCTTTGTGGGACTTAATCCTAAAAAATAAAGAAAACAAAACAACAAGCCAAATGCGTTAGCAGTATTATCCTAGACACCCAAAACAGATTATAAGACACTGGGTTTGCGTATAGCAATATGAATTTGCAATTTATTTCACAATCATATATACATATTTACAAAAAAACAAAGGAGTTTGGGGGAATTCTGCCAGGTGCAGTAGATAGTGCAAAAGTTTTGTGCTCAAGTGAAAGTGAAGAGGAAATTGAGTAAAAGGGGGATAATCAAATGATTTTAAACAAGAGACTAAGGTTCTGTTCCCTTAGTATTATGCCAGCCCCACGTATATTAATCATACGGTTCGGATATAGTCATTCCAAAGTAGGGGGGTGGGAAAGGGCAGGGGTGCCGGCATCAAGGAAAGGGGGGGATCGTCGACGTTTCGACCCTGGCGCTGTGGAGGGGGCTTCAAACACCTCAGCTACGGGTCTTCCTCAGGACGGAAACAGGGGAGGGGAACCTGGGGGAAACCATATGAAGAATCAAACAACTAAAACCTAACAATTATCAATATAAAAACTCCCAGTCAAAAGGTTGGGTACGTTACCTATACTGCAGAGAGACAGCGCCCCACGAATGAGGGTAGCCACCTACAAACAAAGAACGCATATGGCTAAGTGCCCATTAAGCAATTAACAGCACTGTTAAATAGAGAGCTGGATCTCTACTTCCAAAAAACGAAAAAACTCACCAATGAAAGGTGTCCTCTAGAGTTTTCAGCAAATGAAAAACTTGATAAAATAACTCTTCCTGTTAATGGAGAGGGCTGAATGGGAAATGAATCCAAGCACTAAAAGACAATCATACGGGGACAGCATCATTAGATTGCCCCAACCAACAAAACAGCTCAATGTACTACTTCCATGCTCGAAAAAGAAGAAAATGCAGGTACAACACTCACCCGAAGGGTGAATCTTGATAGAGGCGGGCCAAGTAATAATTTTATATACACCACACGCCAGTCGGGTAAATCAAAGCGCGTGGTCCTACAAAGTCCAGCCAAACAAAAAAGAAAATATGAGCAAATGTCCGAAAAAGCTTTATAGTGTTGCATTTAAACATTATACGCGGCACAAATGACACCGTACCTGTATGTAAAAACGCTGTCCTCCTCAACGGGTGCCGTCACCATAGACAACCCGAGGGAAGTGGCGTTCGAATAAATAAACACCTCGTTCCTGGCGTGCACGCAACCAAAAGCGTGCGCAATGTGTCAAAATAGGAGTCAGGATCCCTCTGGCACTCCGCGCTACGTTTCAAAGTAAGAGTGACCACCAATACTAAGTCTAGAAGGGAGGAACACTTCCTGATTGTAAACTAATACTGCGGTGAAAATTGCTATCAAAAACCGCTCCATTTCTAGATTCTTAAATAGACATGCATTGTCAATGAAGATTAAGAGTAAAGCGGAAGGTGCACGGATGTAAATGCGTGACACAGAATAAAAGACACAGTGAAAACAGCATAGTATAGAATACATTACATAACCAAAATACAAAACAAACATCAGCTAAATTTAAAGCAGTTGGTCTATTTAGTCTCATAAACATAAAAGGCTTTTTTACAGAGGAAAAAATGTAAAACACTGTTAAAATGTAAAACAATATTAGTCACAGCGCCCTTTGATCAGGCAAGGATGAAAGGTTCGCAACAGCCATATTCATAATGACATATCAGTGATGAAAAAGCAATTACATGAAAAAATGCAAACAATGAGCTCATATGTTAGCCATTATGTAGGGAGGCCATTTGTCTGGTGACCTCCTCATATTCATTGAGGCCTCTGCTGACCGTATCAAACATATGCATCCATTTGCATTCGCGGGTATTTAGAATGCTTGCGAAATTTCCTCCTCGTGGGTTTTTTGTAACCTTCTCAATTACCCACCATTTTAGACTTTCCGGAGGGTGATCAAATTTCACAAAATGCTCCACTAGGGGTGCACCCTGCACTTTGCAGCGTACTCGGCTGCAATGCTGCAGTATCCGTATTTTAACTTTCTGCACTGTCTGGCCTATAAACATAAAGCCACAAGGGCAGAGGATAGCGTACATTACTCCCATAGTATTGCAATTAGTGTGATGTTGCAGCACATGGCTACGGTCATTGTATGAAAATTGCTTACACTCCAAAGTCATAGTACAGGCCTTACATGATCCGCATTTATGGTGTCCTACTATAGGGGGCATATTCCACAGAGTGGTCTGACATTCCACACTTCTTTTTGGCAGGAATGATTGGACCACAAAGTCCTTTACGCTCCTCCCCTTGCGAAAAGCATGCATCGGTGGTTCAGTCATATTGATTTCGTCAGCCACCAAGTGCCAATGGTTATTGATAACCTGTTTGATCTCTGTACTGCGAGTATTAAAGGTGGCATTCTAAATACCCGCGAATGCAAATGGATGCATATGTTTGATACGGTCAGCAGAGGCCTCAATGAATATGAGGAGGTCACCAGACAAATGGCCTCCCTACATAATGGCTAACATATGAGCTCATTGTTTGCATTTTTTCATGTAATTGCTTTTTCATCACTGATATGTCATTATGAATATGGCTGTTGCGAACCTTTCATCCTTGCCTGATCAAAGGGCGCTGTGACTAATATTGTTTTACATTTTAACAGTGTTTTACTTTTTTTCCTCTGTAAAAAAGCCTTTTATGTTTATGAGACTAAATAGACCAACTGCTTTAAATTTAGCTGATGTTTGTTTTGTATTTTGGTTATGTAATGTATTCTATACTATGCTGTTTTCACTGTGTCTTTTATTCTGTGTCACGCATTTACATCCGTGCACCTTCCGCTTTACTCTTAATCTTCATTGACAATGCATGTCTATTTAAGAATCTAGAAATGGAGCGGTTTTTGATAGCAATTTTCACCGCAGTATTAGTTTACAATCAGGAAGTGTTTCCTCCCTTCTAGACTTAGTATTGGTGGTCACTCTTACTTTGAAACGTAGCGCGGAGTGCCAGAGGGATCCTGACTCCTATTTTGACACATTGCGCACGCTTTTGGTTGCGTGCACGCCAGGAACGAGGTGTTTATTTATTCGAACGCCACTTCCCTCGGGTTGTCTATGGTGACGGCACCCGTTGAGGAGGACAGCGTTTTTACATACAGGCATGGTGTCATTTGTGCCGCGTATAATGTTTAAATGCAACACTATAAAGCTTTTTCGGACATTTGCTCATATTTTCTTTTTTGTTTGGCTGGACTTTGTAGGACCACGCGCTTTGATTTACCCGACTGGCGTGTGGTGTATATAAAATTATTACTTGGCCCGCCTCTATCAAGATTCACCCTTCGGGTGAGTGTTGTACCTGCATTTTCTTCTTTTTCGAGCATGGAAGTAGTACATTGAGCTGTTTTGTTGGTTGGGGCAATCTAATGATGCTGTCCCCGTATGATTGTCTTTTAGTGCTTGGATTCATTTCCCATTCAGCCCTCTCCATTAACAGGAAGAGTTATTTTATCAAGTTTTTCATTTGCTGAAAACTCTAGAGGACACCTTTCATTGGTGAGTTTTTTCGTTTTTTGGAAGTAGAGATCCAGCTCTCTATTTAACAGTGCTGTTAATTGCTTAATGGGCACTTAGCCATATGCGTTCTTTGTTTGTAGGTGGCTACCCTCATTCGTGGGGCGCTGTCTCTCTGCAGTATAGGTAACGTACCCAACCTTTTGACTGGGAGTTTTTATATTGATAATTGTTAGGTTTTAATTGTTTGATTCTTCATATGGTTTCCCCCAGGTTCCCCTCCCCTGTTTCCGTCCTGAGGAAGACCCGTAGCTGAGGTGTTTGAAGCCCCCTCCACAGCGCCAGGGTCGAAACATCGACGATCCCCCCCCCTTTCCTTGATGCCGGCACCCCTGCCCTTTCCCACCCCCCTTCTTTGGAAAGACTATATCCGAACCGTATGATTAATATACGTGGGGCTGGCATAATACTAAGGGAACAGAACCTTAGTCTCTTGTTTAAAATCATTTGATTATCCCCCTTTTACTCAATTTCCTCTTCACTTTCACTTGAGCACAAAACTTTTGCACTATATACTGCACCTGGCAGAATTCCCCCAAACTCCTTTGGTTTTTTGTAAATATGTATATATGATTGTGAAATAAATTGCAAATTCATATTGCTATAGGCAAACCCAGTGTCTTATAATCTGTTTTGGGTGTCTAGGATAATACTGCTAACGCATTTGGCTTGTTGTTTTGTTTTCTTTATTTTTTAGGATTAAGTCCCACAAAGAGTAAAAAATGAATAATTCATGTACATGATTTTGATAAGTTGTGTCTAGGACCACTCTGTAATATTTTGCACACACAGCAGATACACCGGCACACCAAAAATCAGACTACTTTTGCCGGTATGTTTCAGAATGGGCCATTACATGTTTGCTTTTTGAATTGGTTTACACATTTTTTCCCACCTACATACCAGTCAATGACCTAGAAACGTTCTGGGAATATGTGGAACAATTAGCGCTACTATGCTAGAGACATAGTATCTCTGTTCAACACAACAAACATTACTGAATATTTCAGACATTCGTTCCATTTAAGCATGGAAGTCGCTCACTGACTAGGCAGTTGTCCTATTCCCCAATTTTTCTTTTGTCCCTATGGTTCATCTACAACTTTTACTTTAGTTAAATATGAGAAGTCCCTGATCAAAAAAGGAATTCAAAGTCCAAATCTAGTGCAGCTTGGGAACATACTTGGTTTACTCAAAGATAGGTCATTCTTAGAACCTGTCCCCCCACTCTGAAGTTTTGAGGGTGTATTCCACTCAACATTGTCAATCAGATTCTGGCTGGTGGCAGAAGTATTGAAATAGGGTGCAGTAGCTACATTTTGGGATGATGCCTAATGGCACCCCTTGTAAATTAAGCTTGACACATTGGTCCCTTATTACTCACACCCCTCTCAAGCCAAAGCGTAGCAAGGCAAGCACCCGGTTGTTCAGGCCCACAACCGCCCTAAAGGACTAAAGGGCCTGACGTTATTGATCCAGGACCCTCCCCTGAGGCTCCTGTGATTTGGCTCTGGCACCCCTATTGTGCACTTGCAGAGGTATCCTTCTGTACCCAGACTGCTTCCAGATTGCCCTGTGACTCCGCCTGCAACGACAAAGAAAACATTACAACATCCTCAAACTTCCCTTGCCTGTCCCATGCCGGGTACGCGGTAGGGTAGGAGACGGCGTGTCGGGCTGCAAAGAGGACCAACAATGGCGGGGGGAGGCCTAATTACCCCTCCCCATCCCTCGGCGTGCCGGACATGACGTGTCCAGCGCGCATAGTTCCATTATCGGCGCAAGATCCCCACCCGCACCAAGGTAGAAAAAGGAAGCATAAATAAATAAACAACACAACTTTTTTGTTTGGAGAAAATATGGCTGCAGGTTTATTCCATACAAAAGTATGCAAATTATGGTGGGTTATCTTACGGGGGATCCAAGGGCAGGTAGCCGTACTAACCTATGCTACCCTGCCTGTCTGATGAGCCAAGCTGTAGTCCCTTCCTTGAGGCTTTGCGACCCATCACACATTCACACCAAGTTCAACTATTTCTGGCAGCCCAGGTGGGACGGTGAACTACAGAATGTGCTGTCATCAAAAGGATCAATGCCAGAATATAATAGTTCAGATGGGAAACAAAACAGACATTGAGTGGGAATGGGAAGCCTGATGCACACAGCTGTGAAGAGCTGTGAGGGGAGAGGAAGTGAAAGGAGCAGAGGTCTTGATGGCGTGAGGTGAGCGCCTGGTGCTCTGTTCGGTCTTTATAGTGTGAGTCCCCCAGTAGGGGGGCCCTGCCAGGGAGGTGAGCACAAGGTCTTACGGAGGCTGCCGAGCCAGGACTCGGTGCGCTTGGGGCACCATGTCTCCCTTGACCTTTGACCCATCCACCTTCTCCAGGGTAGATCAGGGGGAGACTGTTAAAAACATCTCTAATATGGTCTCGCCTTGGTTTAAAGTTTGGTTGAAGCATTATGTTATAGTCTTGCATTCCATCCTTCCAGCTTAGGCGGTAGCCACAGCCACTGCCACACCCACAATTCATTGATGTCGGGTTGGATGATTGGCCCATGACAGCTGGGGAAACCTTTGCTATACCTTTGCACAACCATTACCACTACCTCTCTGCTTGGGAAGAACTTTGAGAATTACTTTGTAGCTTTGCATTAGGTACAGAAAAGGGGGGGGGCTCCCTGCGGAGGCAGTCAACCTAGGTGTGAATGCAGTTAGCAGGTCGCCAGTCCTTTCTTCTGAGGTTCTAGTTCTCCAATACTTTTTAGCTGTGAGTTGGACAATTCTCTCGCCAGTACCTATGGTGGCGTGGTAGAGGATTGTGCAGTCGGGCCTGTAGCCTGCAGAAAAGAAGTCCATGCACACTGCACACTTGTATTGCTCACAAATCTTGCGCTGATTTAATCTCCCGGAGGAAGCGCTGGGGAAGTCCAGGAAAAAACTGACAACCTAGATATCTTTTTTTAATTTTTAATTTTACAGAGTTTTATATAGAGCAAACTTGACCCTAATTAACGCGCTTTACATAGCACCAGTTGCATTACACGAGGACACATTATTTTGTTAGGCACGGGGAGATTATGGGCCAGATGTAGGTAAAAGCAGTTTAGCGAGTCCTTAATAGCGATTTTTAGGGAATCGCTATTAAGGACTCGCAAAATGCCATGTAGGTAGGATTCACAATATTTTTTGCGATTCCTTAAAATTCCTTAATTGCGAATTGCGAATTGCAAATTGCGATTCGCAATCAAGGAATACCTCCCCATTCATTCTTATGGGCCTAGGTATTTGCAAATTGCGTGCGCAATTTCAATTTCAACTTGAAGATGGTGGTAATTTGCGATTCCTAAAGGCAATATCGCAATTTGTGATGCCTACTAGCATAGCATTTAGGGAATCGCAAATTGCGATTTTCTAAATGCTTGCGCAATAAAAGGAATCGCCATTTTTGCGATTCCTAATTTTGCGAGTAGGTATTTGCCTTTCTACATTGCACAGAGCTGAATTGCGATCTCAAACGCAGAAATTCGCAGAACTTCAGGGTTTGCAATCGCAATTTGGCTTGCTACATGTGGCCCTAAGTGATTTCCCAAGAATCACAGGATGTTCAGAGTCATTGCCGAGACTCGAACCCAGTTCCCCTGATTCGAGATTGACCACCATAGCCATTAGACAAACTCCTCTCCCCAACGTGAGTTGCCTGCCACACAGTGCGGGGATGTTTACAAACTTCCATTTTCCAATGGGAGCTTATGCTGCTGACGTTTTCAGCCTGTCGCACAAGCTCCCATTGGAAAATGGATGTTTCCAACCCCACTATCTGCAGTCGCATTCAAATAAGGGGACAAAACCGCTAACTTATGGTCGGGGAGTTCCTTCTCCGCAACGGTGCGGGCGGATGCGAGTCCACCCGAAATCGCAAGGAGAGCCTATGTTGTTAGCTCGTACATGGTTTTCCAGTATCTAGCTGATCTAAAGGTTATAAAGAATAATTTGAGTGATCACAATATTCTTCTTTTCACCATTAACAGGATACCAGAGGATGTGGATACATGGCAGATCTCTGAAAGTGATGATGTGCTACTTAGCGTAGATAATGGAAAGGTTTTATGGATCAAGAAAGATAAACAGTCGCTATCAGTAGCGTAGATAATGGAAAGGTTTTATGGATCAAGAAAGATAAACAGTCGCTATCAGTAAAATTAAGGAAAATTATTGAAAATCTTCCCCCATCAGGATTGTTACCTGTAAACGTATTTGGGGAAGATATGGGATAACTAGTGAGAATAACTCAGAATTCGAAGGGTATCCCTTGCAAGAAACCCTTAAGGCAATCCAATAATTTGAATAAACGGTTTATTTTTAACAAACTCTTAATCATCTGCAAAGAAGGCAATACACCTTATATTCTAAGGAATGAAATAAGTGGATTTCTCACTTAAACTAGATGGGTAAGAATCCCAACGAGTCTGGGTAAAAATAACAGAAGAAGTAAAATGTAAAAATCAAAAAGCCTCTTGAACAATCATAAGGGAAAAGAGTGGCTCCTTCTCCAAACCTAAGATAAATATTAATAGTAGCATGGAATGGCAAAAGTACATTATTACCCTCTATGCTTTAAACTCATAGATACCCAGTAACAGTGTTATTGGATCCATAGATAAGGGTTCAGCTGGGAGTTGTGCTCCCCTTCTTCCCCCTATGAGAAGGGAAGTGTTGGATTATCTTAAAGCTGCTAGAATACTGGAGCAAGAGGTCCAGACCAACTAACTATTTCTATCATAAAACTAGACCTGATTTTCCACTATTGTTGCTTATCTGTGGTGATCCCTAGCTCTTGGAGGGGTGGTATTATTACACTGTTACATAAATAAGGCCCCTCCATTGTTCCTGGGGATTATAGACAGATCACCCTGTTGGACTCCAAAGGAAAGATTTTTCCCGAAAGTGTGTTATCTCATCTACTTGAAAGGGTGTAAGAAAAAAATGTATTCCTTTGGAGCAGGCAGGGTTTAGAGCTGGTCACTCGAACTTGGAAAATATAACAGCAAACCATCTTGTACTGGAGAAATATCTGAAACATTGAGGGACGCCTGTCTATGCAGCTTTCATAGATTGTTCAACTGTTTTTGACCTTCGCTGACCCTTTGGAAAAAGTAGCTGGTGTTATGTTAAGTTAGGATGTAGGCGTGGATTGACGCCGAACATTCTGACCAATAATAGGTTGAAACAGGGATGCCTGTTGGCACTCCTGCTTTTTTCCCGATATATGGCAGACCTGCACGTTGTGGTGAGCAAGGATCTCATCCTTTGGGGACTTCGCTTTATGCAGACGATATTGTTCTGCTAGACTAGGCACCCAAAGGTCTCCAGAAATGTCTAGCTTAATCGGAAGAAAGGGGATCTAGTGAAAGCCTCTGTGGCCTTCTTTAACTTTGGGAGCAGAGTGGAAGGAAAGCCTACAGGGGCCCTTTTGAAGATCTACCAAGCAAAATGTATCTCAAAGTATAGGTACAGGAGTAAGATATGGGGCCACATTGAGCTGGGGGCCTTGCAAAGTGCTGAAAATTCCTTTTTTGAGCAGAGTCCTCTCTGTCCCGCAAAGTACCCTATCTTATGTTGTCCACAAGGAACTGGGAATGACTTTCCTTTCAGATGAACTGGACGTCCGTCCCCTGGCTTAGTGGCTCAAGATTTGGGCCAAGCAAGAGAATACACTTAGTAAAGACGTCCTACGGGATTGTTTTTCTCTTGATTGTGTTGCACATATCAGATGGCTCCAGTACATAAGAGTTGATCTCGCCAGGCTAGGAAGAGCAGATCTTTTTACGAACCCGGAGCGTACATGTAAAAGGGACCATGTTCTGGCCAAGTAGTGCTTTTTAAGAACACGTCATTGTGAAAGAGAGGGAAAAGAGCTGTGCAAGCCCAGTGTGCTAAAGTATATTTTACTGAAAACTGTGAATACCATCGAGGCTTATCTCCTAGGGCTAAAAGGTATTCACAACTGTTTTTTATTGACAAGGTTCCGGCTCGACCTCTTTCACAACTTATTGGCACACACCCTTGGCTCCCATAGAGTTCAGGGCCTCATGCCCTGTGGTTGCGATGGTGAGTCTCCTCAGGACATAACATACTTTTTTTTTGTTTTGTACTTTTTATGCTGTTCTTAGAAAGTTATTTATTATTCCCATTCCTAAAAAATGGGTTTTAGGAGGGTGAGACCTCCTTTTATCTATTTACAACTTCTCTCTAGTGATACCGTTTTCTACACTCTTAAGTTTTTTATGTGTCGCCGTCAGACTCAGGGCAAGAAAACAAGTTACTTCCCTGTAACTTTGTTTCTTCAGTATTGGTAACTTTCATAGATTCCCATAGCTTGTATCATTCCCCGTCGTCGGAATGGGAGTCTCGGTAACAAAATATCATAGCAGTAGGTACAAAAGAGAAAGAAATAGGCCTAGGCCTCATTCCATTTTGTAGCATATCCACCTCTTTTTGCAAAATACACCAAAGCAAAGCAACAGCCAATCAGATTAGCCTCACCCCATAGAACCCTCCTGAGAGAATCTCAGAGCCTCAGATTTTCGTAGCCGTTGTGTAACAGTATAACCAAACTTGCTGAGGGCTGAGCTTTCCCAGAGGAGTAGGGTGGGCACATGGGAATCTATGAAAGTTACCAATACTGGAGAACCAAAGTTACAGGTAAGAAACTGGTTTCTTACTCGAGTACTGGAACGTTCATAGATTACCATAGCTTGTATCAGAGTAGCTAGCAGTCAGATGGCACATTTCACTGCCTCTTATCATCACCTCCTCCATTACCTCTTTTTTCTATTTTTAAACCTGATTCAACAGTGCAATCACATGAAGAACACATAGCAAAATGTGCAAGTAACAGTAAGAAAAGGAAGGAGGGAAGAAAGGAAAGCTCGCCACTCAATGGAAGAGGTTCCTCAGGACTGCCTGGCCTACAGCCGTGTCTTCTTGTGTCGAGGTTTCCAGGCAGTAATGTCTTGTGAAGGTGTGCGTGCTACTCCAAGTTGAAGTTCTGCAAATGTCTTTAATCTGAACTCCCACAAAGAGAGCCGTAGAGGAAGCCATGGACGCTGTGGAGTGTGCTCTAACTCTGCCTTCTAGAGGCTTGCCTGCTGCAGAGTTACAGTACTGTATGGCACTGGAGATCCATCTAGCAATATCTTGCTTAGACAGGGTTAAGCCCTTGCGAGGAGCACTAAATGCGATGAATAATTGAGAAGATTTTCAAAATCCATTAGTGCGGTCCAGATAAAATTTCAAGCACAGCTGCACATCCAGTGAATGAATTGACTTTTCCGCCTGCGTGGAAGGTTGAGGAAAGAAAGCCTTGAGAATCACTGGCTCGTTGAGATGAAAGTCTGAAGGCACTTTTGGTATGAACTTTGGATTAGTCCTTAGAATTACAGTATTTCTTTTGAATTGGAGAAAAGATTCCTGTATTGTGAGAGCTTGCTATTCCCCAATGCGTCCTGCAGAAGTGAGAGCAAGAAGGAGTGCCAGTTTCCACGAGAGGAATTTCATATCTGCTTGATGAATTGGTTCGAAGGGATGTTTCATCAGCTGGGTGAGAACCAAGTTCAAATACCATGTGGGAGGCGGAGGCCTCACCGGAGGAAAAACTCGAAACAGACCCTTGAGAAAATGCTTGACAATTCTGGATGACCAGAGAGAAGGTCCAGATGCAGTGCATCTGTAGCGAGAAACTGCAGCTAAGTGAACCTTTATGGATGAATGAGCCAATCCTGCCTTAGCCAAGGACAGGAGATACGGAAGAACCAGATGAGGCTGAGATGAGAAAGGGTCAACACCCTTCTTCTGGCACCAGACGAAAAATCGTTTCCATTTCAAATGGTAAGTCTTGTGAGTGGAAGGAGCTCTAGCCTGAGAGAGAACATCTCTTATCTCGTCAGAGAGGTGAAGATTTAGGAACTCTCGCTGCTCAGGAGCTATGCTGACAGGTGTAAGGAATAAGGATCCGGATGGCAGATCTGACCCTGGGACATCGTGAGAAGATCCGGGATCACCCGCAAAGGACGTGGAGGGACCAGATAAAGGAGGTGAAGCTCTGTGAAACAAAACTGCCTCGGCCAAGCCCGAGCTATTAGGATCCTGCAGCATGGTTCCGCCTTGATCTTCTTGAGTAGCCTTGGAATCAAAGGAATGAGGGGAAAGGTGCACACAAATACTTTTGACCAAGCTATCGAAAGCGCATTCCCCAGTGATCCTCAATGGTGTAGCCTGCTTGCGTAAAACTGGTATTTTCTGTTCACCGGGGTGGCAAAGAGATCTATTGAGGGTTTGCCCCTCCTATGGAAAATCTCCTCCAAGACCGTCTGGTTCAGTTCCCATTCGTGGCTGACTGACGAAAGCCTGCTGAGCCTGTCTGCCTTTTCGTTTAGCACTCCTGGTAGGTGCTCTGCTTGTAGCGATATTCCGTGTAGGATTGCCCATTCCCAAATTTCTTAGGCCTCCTGTGACAACGGAAGACATCTGGTGCCCCCTTCCTTGTTTATGTAGCGCATGGCCGTGGTGTTGTCTGTGCGGACGAGACGGCTCGTGACGCCAGACGGATCGCTCTGAGCTCCGGGAGGTTGAAGTGAAGAAGGAGGTGCTCAGGCAACCAATACCCGCTTACATGTAAGTCCTGAAGCACTGCACCCCAGCCCTCCAGCGAGGCATCTGTTGTTACCACTTGAGAAGCTGGATTGCTTATGAAGGATAGACCTAGGGATAAGTTCTCTTTCTTTATCCACCACAAGTCTGCCTTTCTCATTGCGCCAGTAATCACCACCTTGTCGTCGAATGAGCTGTGAACTTATTGCCATTGCATGTTTAGTTGCTCCTGAAGAGATCACATCCGCAATCTGCAGTGGGATATTAGAGAAATGCATGAAGAAATCACTCCTAGAAGGGATTTGTAACGGCGTACTGAAAGACACTTTCTTTTTCTCAACAAATGAGCCATGGACCTCAGTTTTTCTTGCCTTTCGAAGGATGGAGAAGTCTTGCTGAGAGTTGTGTCCAGGATAGCCCCCAGGAACCGTGCTGTCCTGGAAGGGAAAAGAGACGACTTCTCCCTGTTGAGAGTGAGACTCAGATTCCTGAATAGGTTTGTACATGCCTTGACTGTTTCCTCCGCTGACCCCCTGGACGAGGCCTTCCGTAACCAGTCGTCCAGGTATGGGAAGACCTAAAAATGCTGCCTCCTTAGGAAAGCTGCCACTGGTGCCAGCACCTTGGTAAAGATCCTCAGGGCAGAGCGAACTCTGAAAGGTAAAACTTTGAATTGGAAGTGGCTCTTGGCTACTGTGAATCGATGAAACCTCCTGTGGGCTGGATGATTGGGTATGTCAAAATACGCATCTTCGAGATCGAGAGTGGCCATGAAATCTCCCGGATTGAGGAGACGTAAGATGTCCTGGAGCGAGAGCATCCGAAAGGATTGAGAAATGAGATAGGTGTTTAGCTCCCTAAGATCTCCACGTCTTCTTGAGAATGAAAAACCTGGAATAGAAACCTTCCCCTTTTTGAGAAAAGGGAACCAGCTCTACAGCTCCCTTGAGGAGCATCTGAGGAACTTTGAGCTGCAAGAGATGCAGATGTTTCGAAAGCATGGCAGCAGGGGGTTGGAAGGTAGTATTTGAATAAACTCCAGTGTATGGCCCTCTTGAATGATGTTGAGCACCCAATGGTCTGATGTTATCCGTTTCCAGTTGTGGAGGTATTGAGACACCCTGCCTCCCACAGATGTTGATGGGGAGGTGGGTACAGCAGGCAGAGCCGGAACGCCGCTATTGCCTCTTGGAAGAATAACGTTCCTGCCAGATCTGCTTCCCTCTAGAATTGGACCTATAGAATGACGAGGTTTGGCCTTGTTTCTGCTGGTAAGGTTGCCGATACGATTGAGGCATTGACCCATAGAAGAGTACCGTTGTTGTTGGTACGAACCTCTGTAAGAAGTAGTATTCTTTCCTCTGGCTCCCTGGAAAGGAACCTTCCGATTCTGAAGAGTACTGAGAGATCTAGCCATCTCCGTATCCTTTTTCATGTCCTGGAGGGAATCATCGATATGCTTGCCAAACAATGCCTCACCATCAAATGGGAGGTCCAGCATCTTGTTTTGGACCTCTGGCCTGAACCATGTCGCCCTGAGCTATCCTTGGCTGCGCCTGCCAGCGAACGGAAAGCCGTAGTGGCAATATCCATGGCACAGTGTATCACCTCCACTGATGTCGCCTACCCCTCCTGCAGGATCTTCTTGGCCTCCGCCTTGGATTCCTGGGGGTGTTGGTCCAAATATGGTGATAGATCGCACCACATTTGGCGATCATATCTGCCAAGGATCGTCAGCGCATTTGCTGCCTGTACCAGAAGACTTGCCATAGAGAAAAATCTCTTCCCCCGCATTATCAACGCGCCTGCCCTCTCTATCAGGAGGAGTTGTCAGGGGTGCAGAAGGATTACGTGATTTTCTCTGCGCCGCCTGCGATATTACTGAATCCGGTTTTGGTTGCCCAATCAAAGACGCCGGACTATCCTCAGGGGCCTTGTACTTCTTTTCCAGGCGTGGCAAAACCGGAGTCACCATAGCCGGGTTCTTCATTGCTTCCAAACCCTCCTCCCAGACATGGTTGTCAATGGGAATGGACCGGATTACCTTCCTGTAGGGCTCCTTAAAATCATAGAGAAAGCACTCTGTTTGCAAAGAAGGCATTGGAAGTTTGAACCTACTGGAGGCTCTCTCCATCAGCTTGTGAAAGCCCCCAATATGCGCCAGGGGAGAGTCCACTGGATCCGGAGTAGGTGCCGCTGGGTTCGGGATCACATAATCGTCCCACTCTAAACCTTGGTTAGACCTGTTGCCATCATCCTGATCCTCGTCCAAGAAATCATCCTGAACATCCTGGGCCACTGGAGATATACTTGGACCAGGTGTCTGTGGCTGAGATACCACCTGGGATGGTACTTCCGGAGAAACCGTTGTAGAAGCCGAAGGTGTAGGAACAGCCTGTACTGCAGGGAAAGAGGCAGCAGGAGGAGGAGCATGAAAAAACCTGGCCCTAAAATCTTGAAACATGCCATGAAGATCTGCCAAGAGGGAAGAAGGAACTGAAACCACCTCCTGGTCTGTGCTTTCCTGTCGTTGATAGGACTGCTGGTCAGAGCACTCATGAAGGTACTCGCCCTCAGAATCAGTCTCTTGGCATTTCACTAACAATTGTGAAGGACTATGTGCATAGCCAAAAGAGTCCTGATCATCCCATCAAAATCCTCTTCTTCCTAAAGCAAGGGGGTAATCCTCCTTGGAGATGTCATTTCCGGCGTTATCCTCTTTAAGGAAATTGTAATCCTCTCTGTCGACGAAGACGTCATCGACGGTACCGTCGGCGATGGGGTTGCCAGAGAAACCATCGTCGACGAGGTCGTCGACAGAAGATCCACCGTCGACGATTGAATCGTCGACGACAAGATGGGCATCGTCGACACTGCTGTTGACGAGACCGTTGACGCTCCTGCCGTCGTTGTCATTGTAGTTATTCTCGTAGACGACACCGTCGTCACCACTGCCGTCATCAACACCATCGGCGTCGCCGCTGTCGTCGTCAACACCTTCGTCGACACTCTAGTTGTTGTAACCGTCGTAGACGCTCCCGTCGACGTTGACGGCACCGTCGACGAGCCTGTCGACAGTGTAACTCTCTCACCTGAGATTTAGAAGCCTTCGTCGACGGAGTCTTCTGTAACGTCGTTGACAACTTGGAACCTTTCTCTGACTTCTCAGATGTTAGAGAAGAGGGATTCTTAAATGCTTTAGCATACTCCACCACTGCTGTAGCTGTAGATAGTCCTTCGCTCTCCTTTACACCATGGTGAGGAGATTTGCTCGGACTCCGGCTCTCAGATTCACAAGGGGTCTTTTTTGAGGCCTTAACTGGACGCTCTGAGGATGGTGAAGGGGAAGCCCTACCCCTTTTGACTAACCTTCTGGAAGAGGTAGCAGATGATGAATCCTCACTGTCACTTGACAGAGTTTCCTTCCTCGACTTCAGCTTCTGGAGCCAAGTGAGGAGGCGACCCTCACAGTCCCGGAGGGTCTTTGTAGAGAAGGTGCGGCAGATCTTGCAGTCCGTAGCCTTATGATCAGGGTACAGGCAATAAATGCAGTCCTTATGCCTGTCCTCCACATACAGCCTTTTCTTGCCACAGGTGGAACAAGCCTTGAAAAGGGCTTTCTTCTCCTTGTCAGACATTTCATATGAAACACCTAACAATTCTGAAGGAAAAATGCTGGACAAATCTTCAAATAGAGTTGAAGTGAGCAGAGCTTAAAGGAGACTCCCTTAGCACAACGTGCGGTAGAAAATCTGAGGCTCTGAGGTTCTCTCAGGAGGGTTCTATGGGGTGAGGCTAATCTGATTGGCTGTTGATTTGCTTTGGCCTCTTTTGCAAAAAGAGGTGGATATGCTACAAAAGGGAATGAGGCCTAGGCCTTTTTCTTTCTCTTTTGTACATACTGCTATGATATTGTGATACTGAGACTCCCATTCCAACGACGGGGAATGATACAAGCTATGGGAATCTATGAAAGTTCCAATACTGGAGTAGGCTGTAATTATTATCTGCATTGCAATTCATGTATTTTTATCATGTGTTTAGCTTTCCCGGAACCTATTATATTTGTCAATTTGTAACCCGAATGATGGTATATTGATGTTTGTAGGACTTTTATGGTTTTATCTTTAAAGCTGAATAAAGTTATTGTTGTTGTTGTTGTCTAGATATGTTGTCATCTTAGTCAGAAACCCCCTTCCAGAAGGTAAATACAAATAAAACCAAGATTATGAGATTCGGTACAAAAAGGCATCGGACCAATACCAAATGTAAGTGGTTCTCTAATAATTCTGCCTTAGAATTCGACTGATACTGAACATATTGCCCACATATTTAAGAAGCCATATGCTCATAGGGATGCACTGAAGCCACTTTATGGAGAATCAGGTAACAGGCACTTTAATCATCTCCTAACAGTATATAAAATGCATATTTCGTCGACCTTTCTTTATGCTCTAGAGACAATAAATATTAAGTAATGTCACTTCATGTATAAGGTGAAGGGGAAGATCCTCTGCACTATTTGCACTTTAAATTCTATGGCCTCGATGAAGCGTAAGGCTAGAATTTGAATTGGTGAGCACTTACATAAGAGGATAGCTGCCAATCTAAGATGGTATCGTATCCTTTATGCCAAGCAAAAGTCTTTAAGGAGTCTTATGGCCATGGAATGTCTTCTTCCCACCACTGCACCCAGTCTGTTTAGAACTAATATTTTAGCTGCCCTTTAGCACTTTTCCCTGACTAAATCAGAGATTGTGAATATGAGCTATGTTCAACTTAAAAGATTTTTTAAGCTTACTATAGCACCCTGTTCGATGGAGAATGATATGGTTATATGTAGCGCAAAATCTTGGTTCCAGTGTGTCACTCAATCATGTCAGGCAGCAGTACCTCAAGTGTATTTGAACTGAAACCTGGATCACAGGGTGCAACGCTGTGTAATGCTTTGTAGTTTGAAATGTTTACGATTAAAAAGTGTGACAGATGCATGGCAGAAGGTAGTCTGGGACGAAAGAATTTGCACTTTATGTCATAATGGTATACAGACTATTGAACTTTCTCTGTCCTGTCTTAAGAGTTTATCAATAGAAATTTTTAAAAGACCCCTTTTTTAAAAAACATGGATTTGCAACTGCTAAAGCAGCTATCGAGGTGATAAACTGTCCTTTGAATACATTAATGTGCTGTAATATTCTTATATTTTTTAGCTCTTTTTTTAAAGTTGTATTAATTGCTGCTTATATATTGTAGATCTCATTGTAAGATCTAAATCTCTAATAAAAATCTTGAACCTTGATCGCTCAAATGTATACTCACCAAGGTACACATTTTATAACTCGTTCTTTGTAGATGGATAATACCACACACTAAAACTGAGCCAATCCATACTGGAATCAAGCACCTTGGTATCCCCATCAAAATCCTGATGACATTCTATATACCATTCGTGGGCATAAACATCACCCTACCCCGTCTATATGGTCCACTTGCTTTGCATCAGGAGTAGCGAACTGAAGGATGAAGAGCATGCCACCCTTTTGGGTCGGTGAGCTCTTTTGCTCCAACAAGTAAAACACTCTCTCTGACCTCTCAACCACTAAGGTACACAAATGGTGTTACCCTTGGTTAGGAACAGCACACTGTGTTTGATCTTAGCCTTGGTACAGATTGTCAAGAACTGTCTCTACTCCTTATCAGAGAAGAGAAGGTGGCTGTCTAAGAACAATCTACCTTGTGATCTGAGTGTGACTCTTCCTAGCATCCCCTCCACCAACGTTAGATTTGTTTTGCTTGTACACTTTTAGCCACCCTTCCCCATCCCCTTTGGCTTTTCCCAGGTCCCACTAAAACGATGAATGGAGGGAAGTCAGTATCACCAACCGTCAGTGGCCTGGTAAGTATTACTGCGTCATATTTGAGGGTCCCTTAGCCCTGCCTTGCAGACCACATATCCAACCCCTCTCCCTTCCTCCACGATGGAACTGCATACCAGCCAGATCCAGAAGCTTAAAGAGGTGGTATGCCCTTTGAGTTTAAAGTTTGTTAATGTGCGCTCAAACACCCCGGTGTTCAGACACCACATGATATCCTTTCAATAATGCGGTCAGCCTCCCTAGACATGAAGTCTTTGACTCAGTATCACTATCACAGATGGACTGGGAGATATTCAAGTTTCCAGGTAGCAGCAAACTCGAAGCCTACCCAAGGAGACAATCAGGTTTGCAGAGAACACAGACGCTGTTTTACCATGCTAGGATTTTGTTTTCACTCCGAACAGGTTGCCATTTATTCTGTGTAGTTTTCCTTGTGATTGTTATCGGCGAGTGCTCGAGAACAAAGTATTAGCATTTATAGCTTTGGTGCGAGATGAGTACCCCATTGTATGTCCAAAAGCACAGCATTCACTATCAGTTGGATCCCCAAAAATTGTATTTTGGAAAATAGTGTGGAAAGTGTAAGAGCTTCCCCCATATTTTGTTGCTTTATTAATCTGTGTCACTTACATCAATTTGCTTATATATTTATGCATGTAGGTTGTTGTTAAAGGATTTTTGTAACTAAGAATGCAGGCTGGACAATACTTGATTGTTGCTCTGAAAACTGAGTTATAGTACATGAGTTCCCAGTGTGACACCTTCGAGCTCGTCTTCACTGCTTGGACACGCCACCTCGGAACGTCAGAGACGGTTTGGGACCAACTTTCCATTGCTGGCAGAGTGCCCAATGTTTTGTCATGCAGAAGACACCTGCAATCTTTGATATTGTAGGGATGATAGGGAAAGAAGTCTGACACCCAGAGTGGAAACGCCTGGCACTACAGAGCCCAAAGCCCATTCAGAGTGTCCAATAGAATGGAGGTACTTAAGTCTAATTGGGACACGTCATCTTTGGATGCTAGTGAATAGTTTCAGTTGTAGAGGGTCCCCAGCCATGTGACAAGAAGATGCAAAGAATGGAGCCTCTGCGCCCCATGTTGTTATTAGAGCTGAGGTGCATTCAAAGAAGCCAGAAATATCACACACATGGTAACCTTTCTAATGAGACACATTTATATTGTGCTCACATTTTAGCATGTGCTCAAATATAAATATAAATAAACAGTACCAAACTCTTTTGAGCCTTCTCTAAAAGAAAGTTAGAGCATTCTGTCCATTTTTATTAGAATTTTGCCTCAGACATTCAGAGTCCGGCAGCCAGAAAGGGCTTCAAACACTGCATGCTCTCTCATTTCGAAATCATAAATCCCCTGCCCATATCATAGCTCGGAGCTACTTGGCACCAATAGGCAGGTTTAATTATACCAGATATATTTAGTATTAACGGTACACGGTGGCTTGGATTTCATCAGAACTTTGGCTGTGACTTATTCCCATGAGAGGGAGGGCACAGGTGCTGAATCAGCAGGCGAATTTCGTATATAAGAAGCGATGAAGTCCCAGTGCTGAAGCTTCAGACTTTTCGGGTAAGTGCAGACACTTTGTCTGTGACGTGGGTCATTTTGCATGCAGTAAGACGTGCAGGAGCTGCAGGTCTCGAGTTCTGCACCTGCACTTTAGTTTCATTTCTCTTTCCCTTCAACACTCACTCACCATTCACTCACCTGCCCACTTGATATTTCCTTTGCTTTCCCCTTACTATTTCATTCAGTACCTTGTTCAGTCCCTACCTTAATTGGTCACTTAGTAACTCACTCACTTATCTGCTGCTGCTTTCACTCCTTTATAGTCACCCACTCATTAGCTTCCATTCAATGTATGAACCAGTCCCTCAGGAACTCACTCACTCGTCATTTATTCATGTGAGGCACCAACTATAACTAGAAAATTACTTTTCTAATTGTAATTGTGAATAATCTTAATAACACAGGTATTCTGCTTTTCCTTCCAGGGACCCTGGTGAAGGTTTCTTTTTCCTAACACAGCGACACTGTCAGGTAAGGCTTTTGTTCCATCGAGGGGTAAGTCATGAAGTCACAGGATGTCAGACATTATTTGCTTCAGGTGTTCATGGTTGAATACTAAAGCTTTATGCATTGTTACACAACAGCAATCTTCAAGCATTGGAGGGTCCACACCCAGCCCTCGGCAGAGGCAGCTCAGTGGGGCTAGGATCATGTTTAACGCACAGAACAGCACTTGCTACATATGGTCAGAGTACTCCAGTCATAATATCCCCTAAGATCTTCTTGTCCACGCTTCACCCAGCACAGGTACAAGGCTCCCTGTGCTCTTGTGGAAGGAGCCGTCCCATGAGTCTGGGAACGACAATCATCTCCAAAGATCTCGGACGCTAGAGCGGCAGGTCAGCCCTACATACATGCATACCAAACATACATGATGGTCCACATACTCTCCTCTGTTGTGCGTAGGGGAGAAACCAAGCATGTGAGTGATGCTACTGATCAGCAGACATGTCCAGTAGTCAGCAGCGCCTCTGCAAATGTGGTAGACCCCCTTTACTGGCTGCTTGAGACATGTACTGTGTCAGCCCCACATACATGCATACCAGCATACATGATGGTCCAACAGTGGCACAGACTCTCCTCTGTCGTGTGGGGGGAGAAACCAAGCATGTGAGTGATGCTACTGATCAGCAGACATGTCCAGAAGTCAGCAGCGACTCTGCAAATGTGGTAGACCCCTCTTTACTGACTGCTTGAGACATGCACTGTGTCAGCCCCACATACATGCATATCAAGCAAACATGATGGTCCAACAGTAGCACATACTCTCCTCTGTCGTGTGGGCGGGAAAAACCAAGCTTGTGAGTGATGCTAGTGATCAGCACACATGCTTTCTCCAGTAGTCATTCAAAAAGCAGCGACTCTGCAAGTGGTGGTAGACCCCCCCCCCCCCCCTTTATAGGCTGCTTGAGACATGTACTGTGTCACCCCCTCTACGGTACTGGAAACATTGAACTCAATAACTGAGTGGACCCTTATTATTGAGGATAATTCTTGATAAACATGCTTCTATTAGAGGCTGGTACACATATCCACACAGCTTTCAGGGGTGTCACCCCTCTACAGAACTGCAAACATTCAACTCAATAACTTAGTAGACCCTCATTATTGAGGATAATTCTTAATAAACATGTTTCTATTAGGGGCTGGTACACATATCCACACAGCTTTTTAAACTGTCTTCTACATTGTTGGACAACCAGTTAATACTGAAGGACATCCGACACTTGAAGACGCCCTTACAGACTGATCTTTACTAACTGGCGAGGGGAGATATAAGTATAAACTGACAACAAGTATTCAGAAAACTGGAAAGAATTTAAAAACAAAAAGGGAGCGTTAACATTGTGATTTTCGCAAACTGAAACCTGGCCATACTCAATAATTGAGGGTAGGGCTCCCATTTGCCACTATGAGGAAGGATACAGCCAGAGCAAACACGTACAAAATCACACACAGCTATGCATTGGGTAGAAGAAGGGATGGTAACATTATCTGATGGCTCAAATTGTGGCAACTGGCAGAGACGGACAGGCCATTGCTCCACTCTGACATTTCCCCGTAAGCCGGCCAAGTCGGTGCTGCTTTAAAATCAGTGTGAGCTGCCATGACCCCACTATGCATCTAGAGCATCAGTAAAGCACTATGTTTACCAACAGGATGGGCACTTTGCAAATTGATTAATATATGAGTCTCTGTAGAGGACACTTACTGGCAGCAGCTTTTAAATAGAGAAAATATGTTTACTATACTTCACTAACACACACTACAGTGAGCTATGCCGCAGAAGCAGCACAGGCCACAATGCAAAGGAACAGTAGAGCACGTTTCCTTCATATACTCAACAGTTACCAAACACGTATCGGCAGGACACACTTACACAGACCAACGCATATACACCGAAACAAAAACACACACACACTCACACATACCCACACGAAAAACGTGTGGTACAGCATGTGAAAAACCCATAAAAACTTCTTTTGTGTTCACTTAAAAGTAGCAACATCAATGCACCTACTTAAAACATACAGAACAGGTTCACTATCTGACTGTAAGCTTCCCTTATTTTTCGTGTGTGTTTATATAATGGTTTTGTGTGTAGTTGTAAGTATATAGATTGGAGAAAGGTGCTCTGGTTAGGGTTAGAAAGTGTACTTGCAGGTAGATTGATCAACCATAGATGGTAAAGTCTCTGATTCGATGCCATATACATTTATGAAGGAGATCTGTGAAAAGCTGGTTGTCATCTTGCCTTAAATACATAGCGCTGAGTTGCACCAAAGGAAAGCAGACAAACAATCAGTAAGTAAGTACCATGTCGTTAGAATCCGGTAGAATGGTACGAAATCCACCGAGCTGTACTCCATGATCAGGGTACATAGAAAAAGGATTGTTCTCTCACATTGACTACTAATAAAGGTTCATTGGAAGTACAGAAAGGATTAGTTACTTACCCGTAATCCTAGTTCTCTTCCAGGGGTATCCTCATCAAAGTCATAAGCATTCGAATATTCCAGCGCATGGGCGGGAATATTCTAATGCTTATGACTATTGATGAGAATCCCCTGGAAGAGAATTACAGGACCTTTCGCTGGAAGCCAGACATGTTAGACTGTAAGATGCTGTATTATTTGAATTCAAAGCAAATGGTTACAGGCTATTTCTTGTAGCTATACGGAATGTGAGCACAATGTTTTATTCAGCCGCTCAGCATTCATGTTTTTTTACAAACGGTGCAGGGAAGAGGTTACATCTTGCACAGAGGAAGAGTTAGCCTACGTCTTACTGGCATGAAGGATCTTTTCAAACAGGGTTGCCTACCCTACCTCTACCAGTAACAACAGAATGTGTATGTAGCTTGATGAGATCTACTTGCTTAAGTCCATTTCACGAATCAATGTCTTGAAAGAATACAGGTATGTAGTGTCTTCTGGGGCGCTTTACTGGGATTAGGATAACAGGTGTAAACTTTGCAAACGGATTTTAAGGGGCACGCAGGGGAGGACATACTGAGAATGTTTTAACTCTTTACACTCAACGAGCTGCATGCACACAATACCTTTCATATGGAATAAGGGATAGCTTTCTTCTGCTTTCTGTGCAGCACAGACTGGGAATTGGATCCCTTCTAGCAGCATACATGAACCTTAGAGTTACTGCTTCTAAGCCTGCTGATGTAGTGCTTGCACCTAAAGTTTAATGTTAAAGCAAGAATCCTCACTGCTCCTGACAAGCCAGTAAAAACGCCCTCTGTCACTCAGTTAGTCTGAGTGTCCTGCATATGAGCAGTCCCTAGCCAAGGTGACCCCTAGCCCCATTGGCTAACATTGATACTCTGCACCCGGCCGCCCTAGTGCCGCTCGTGGTGCCCCTTGAGTGCCAAGTCAAGCCCTGTTAAGTCCACGACTTTCTGCACAAATGACTAGGACGTTGTCAGTAAGTGTTGAACGTGCTTGTATTTTAGTAAAGTGGACTCATTACAAATATTTCACTTGTGAACAACAGGTTCAAAATCTTCACTGCCTCGAGCCGGAGCACCTAAAATGGAGGCTCAAAGATTGTTGTCATTCACGATCTACTTATTCTTTATGGTCAAAGTGCAATATGTGAGGGTGCTAAATGGATAAACTACATTCACCTGTTTCAGTGATGTTTGTGACAATAAAGCACCCTTTGTCTTTGCATGACAGAAATCTTGTTTCTAACCACTTTAGTAATTGCCAGCAGCCATGGCTTCCGATGCAGAAATGGCCGTGTTTGGGCCAGCCGCACAATACCTGCGCAAGTCTGACAAAGAACGCTTGGAGGCTCAGAATAGGCCCTTTGATGCCAAGAACTCCTGCTTCGTAGATGATGAAAAAGCACTTTTCGTTAAGGGAATGATCACGTCCCGAGAAGGTGGCAAAGTCACTGTGAAGACAGATGATGGAAGGGTAAAAAGAGTCTTAAACCAACAATGACTAAACAAGCCTAGCACCATAATGCAGCCAGACAGCTCTGCTCAAAAGCAACTTCATCTTTGACTGTCTTTCTTTCTTCCTAGTCTGTAACAGTCAAAGACACCCAAGTCTACCCTCAGAATCCTCCCAAGTACGACAAGATTGAAGACATGGTCATAATGACCCATCTGAATGAAGCCTCCGTGCTGTTTAACCTCGCTGACAGATATGCAGCCTGGATGATCTACGTAAGTACAAATCAGTGACACTTTAGCACTGCTTGCTTTTTGCACTAAGATTTTTCTGTCAGTAGGAGTGACATACTCATGACGTAGTTGTAACTTACTCCTGAATTTTATGAACAAATCACCCTTACGGAAAAAAAGCTTTCTAATTTGGGCCATGTACGTTCAATGACCAGTGTATGACATGTATCACCTCTTAAGGGGTGAAACAACTCTGTGCATGTAAAGAAACTGACACAATTGATCTGTGTGCCATTCTTTATATGTGTTGTTTTGTCTTACGGTAAGGACCCAAGTGCACTGTTATAAAACTAGTTTCTCCACTGCTCCACCTTCAGGGTTTCATTATCATTAAACACATATTTACTCTTCTGCTTTTGCCCTATGACTTTCTTTTGACCCTCGTTAATGACTCATGTTGCAAACCTGATTAAACCCAAGCTAGACTCTGCATTTCTTTTTTGCCGCCAGTGCTAAACGGGCAATTTAAACACTAGTGTTTCTTCAGATAGGTCAAAGGTGCCAGAAAGATTATAGTCTTGGTTACTAAAATTCTAAGAAACTCCACAGGCATAGATTACTATTGCGAAGCGCAAAGTTAATCATGCATACCAAAGTTGGAGAAGAAAGGAGCTGGCTAAAACTGGTGTGGGGAATAACTTTCATATCACAGTGGGAATGGAAGAGATCCTGGCATCACTGAAATGCCAAGCCACAGTGGCAGATCCTATAATGGATTGGATTGCTATCAGGTCACAATGAGGAGTAATCACATACTCTTCAGGGTAGTGGTGATATTAGCAAAGGAATAGAAATGAAAGGTAACCAATAAAGATAATTGGGAATGCTTAAAACATGTCAAAGTAGAAACTCTCTTCTAGATACTACCAAATTATGGTTCCTATCAGCTAAATTTGTTGTTTCCCTTTACAGACCTACTCTGGTCTTTTCTGTGCCACCGTGAACCCCTACAAGTGGTTGCCGGTGTACAACGCTGAGGTTGTAGATGCCTACAGAGGCAAGAAGCGCCAGGAAGCCCCACCTCACATCTTTTCCATCTCTGATAATGCCTATCAGTTCATGTTGACAGGTAAGGTTTTGATTTAAATTGTGTGCACTGTTTCAAATTCATCATGGCCTACCCAAAAATGACATGTATTTATTTTCTTTTAAAAAGATCGTGAAAATCAGTCCGTCTTGATCACGTGAGTAAATCACATATTGCTAAAAAGTCCTTTGCAAGAAGTACGTTTTATGGTGTAACATGTCAATGTACATGACCAATAATTCTTCTGATTTTATTTAAAGTGGAGAATCTGGTGCAGGGAAGACTGTGAACACCAAGCGTGTCATCCAGTACTTTGCAACAATTGCAGTAGCTACTGATAAGAAAAAAGAGGCCCCTGCCGCGGCCAACAAGGTTTGTAAATTATGTTTAATTCATTTTTACTCAGGCTGCTCATGATTCCCAATATGCCAGGCAATTTCATACATGCTGAAACTTTGCCTCCAATAGGGAACTCTGGAAGATCAAATCATCCAGGCTAACCCGCTGCTGGAAGCCTTCGGTAATGCCAAGACCGTGAGGAATGACAACTCATCTCGTTTCGTAAGACTTCCAACTTCATTTACTTCCTTCCTAATTCTCACTTTAAAAGAGTCATTTGCTGTCTACCAATAAAAACTTGAATTTATTTTTGCCTCTATTTACCCTTTAGGGTAAATTTATCAGAATCCATTTTGGAACTACAGGAAAACTGGCTTCTGCAGATATAGAAACATGTAAGCGTTGACTCTAAAATCTATATATATCATCAAACATGACCCAAAATAAGCAGTACTCTTTATTATTGATGCTTTATTTTACAGATCTGCTAGAAAAGTCTAGAGTAACATTTCAGCTCTCAGCCGAGAGGAGTTACCATATCTTCTACCAGATCATGACCAATAAGAAACCAGAGCTTGTCGGTAAGTTTTAGAAATGGGTCATAGCTCCAGTTTTCAGAATTCAATTGCATTACTGTGTTAAAGAAGGCCAAGACAGCATTGCAGAAATAACAGGGATAAACATCACTTGAAGTCTGATTTGACTTTAAAAAAAGAAAATCATCTCTATTTGACTAACATGCAGTAGTTGGGGAACATGCAGGGTTCCTTAGCATTGAATCGCATTAAATGAAAAATTCAGAAAATAGCTTTATCTGGCAATCATTATCACCAACAACGTTTCCAAACTGATTCCGAATTTTTTTTCCCAGATGATATTAATTACTGAACGTTTAACACTTGAAATAGAGTGTTAATTCTCAGGTAATTTCAGTTGATGGCTATGTAAAGAAATGTTGAAGGCCATTTAGTGCATACTTCCAAAAGAAGAGTTCAAACCCCCCAGGTAACATAACACATAACATCACATCCATATCTGAATAGAGAGGATATTCTTTCTTCCAAAAACACAAGCACAAAACTAAGCGGCTAAATTAGTAGCTACTTCAAGAACAGCAGAGATGGAGAAACTCTACCTCAGTCATTATTTCCTACAGCTTCTGTTTTATTAGTTCAATGTCCCTTAGAAGTGGATATTCAACTGCTGCAGCTGGGACAGTAAAATAATACTATTACTAAACTATAACAAAAAAGACAAAGAGCCACCACTGAGTTAAAAGTGCAGCCTGTTGACATAGAGATAAAGAAGCATGGTGAGGCCCAGTACTTGAAGTTGAAGGAAAACCTTATGACTGAAATTGCAAGCATAATTAGAAATTGATAAGTAAAAGAGTGTGCTTGAAATTATATATATATATATATATATATATATATATATATATATATATATATATATCAATCAGAAACTCTGCGATCCTTTCAGCACAAAGTAGAGCACTCAGAAGGGTGTTGAATCCGTTGTTTATTCAGCAAACAACACAGCCAAACAAACGCGTTTCGGAATAATCCTTCGTCAGTGTTTACCACAACCACTGCGAAGAAGCATTTTAAACGTATTGACGTCATTTAGTACATCAACATAGAAGACGGTATCAAAACATCACACTCATTGCACTTTTCACAGCGGCCATCTTAGCACGATGTATTTTTGCAATTCATTTCTGCCAAAAATAATAATTCTCGCCTTATTTATGAAAGCCAACAAAAATCAAAGTTAATTGATTAATCATTTACAAAATGATCATGTCTTAATTCATTCGAAGTTGCATGGATTAAAGGTGTATCAGGTAGCACAATATATATATATATGATTTAATATGCCACGTACTGTATGACTGCCATGTATATATTTTGCACTTCTCTTTGCATAGTTAGATCTCTCTTGTCTTTTGCCCTGCACTTATTTACCATCTACATAGCTCTTGCAGGGCTCAAGATATGTAAATATGTATATATATGTATATATGAGTATATATAGAGAATCTTGAAAGGCGAAGGCTATCTACTATACTTTAGATCAATGATAAGAAGGAAGCGATTAACAACATAAGCTTACCTTACTTTCGAAATCAGATCAGAATGGAATCAACAATAGATACAATGTAAATAACTTGCACAATGTGCTTTTGATATCCATTAATTATTGTTGTCGTTTTTGATATTTTCTGAATATCTTCTGAATATTACATTGACTGTAAATAGAGCCTGATGAACGTCTATGATTCTAAGAAATCAAAAAAACATATAATTCTGATAAATTTCGATGATTTATATTGTGACATTTTCCTTAAATTAACTGCATTGTTATTCTCAGTATATGTTTAATGCAAGAATTATGAGTAGACACTTTGTACATAGGACACTAGCCGATCCACGGCTTCATTGAACGTCACAATCAAATGACATTCTATAATTGTTACACCCCCTTATTGGATATAACACCACTCCAAAATGGCGACCTCATCGGCGTATGAGGGTTGAGTCCTATGTCAGTGTTAATGATTGCTAAAAAACTTTATTAACTTGCTGTTTGCATGTCACGAGTGACACACTGACGAAGGCTCACGTCGAAACGCGTCTTGTGCTTTTTCCCCCGAAAATAAACCACCGTGCAATCTTTATTTCCTTGAGTGCTGCTTTCTTTTCTTGTCAACTGAGAGAAGTTCGAGCGAAATATATATATATACATACATACATATACATATATATATGCAACTCCACCAATGCCGGTCAAGGATACACCGGCAGGATTAAAGGGCGGTCCAGGGTAGAGCTACCGGAAGCCCAAACCACTCTTTCCACTATTCCTTCTTGTCCAGGTTTTCTTCTATACAAGGAGGAATAGTGGAAAGAATATTTATATATAAACACACACACACACGCACACACAAGAGCACACATACACACACACACTCTCACAAAAGACAGCATCCCAGCTGTGCATCTATCCCCAATTATTGCGGCGTGTTCTCAGGTGCGGGGAACCTGTAATATTCTAATCCAAAACTTAGTGAGTCACAAAGAAACGCACACTCTCCAGATGTCAGAATTCCCAAGTCTCTATTGCAATGGCAGTGACACGCTCACGCATTGCGAGAACCCAAGTACTCTTGATCACTAGTGATATTCATCAGTCAAATTTACATACATTTACTTTCACCAGTGCCATAGAAGCAAATGAGGGACTGCGCGTGCTGCAAAGGTTGAAAATAAATTGGTGCCATCTTAGAAATGATTTTTACATACATGAGAGTATTGTAGAAAGAATACGATTAAAGTTACACGCGGATGCAGCTCAAATTGAAAATGCCCAATATTGCTGCAATTATTCTCATTCATCTAAGGAATAAAAAACAAAAAAAAAGGGGAACGTAATGTTTGACGAAACATTACATTCATGATTAAATAAACATGTCATGAATTCACCAAAATACAAGAAACAATGCAGCCAAGTATTGTCATGTTAGTGTTCCTAATGCATAAATAAGTCAGCAATCATGCCGAAGTGGGCATTCGATCACCAGTGACAAGGTACAAGTATAGACCCACAGGTAAGGCATTAGGTCCAATCTAAATCAATAGGTATATGCTTAGAATGTCTAATTACATCCATAGAGACAGTGTAAAACATTAGTAATTGAGTCAGAACTAGAAAAGCTTATATTGAGAGGGCCAATACATACTGTAACATGTGGCACAAAAGGATGCATTCAAAATTGAGCAAGCCTGTTGTGAATTCACCAAAACTGAAACAGACATGATGCAGACAACTAAAGAGTGTTGACTTTCCAGGTGTACACTTTAACAGTCATGCCCAAGTGGATAGGCGCATAATTTCCCTGCAAACATAGTATGCAAACAATTTGCACTGTATAATCTTAATGTTTGAAATACATAAAGTAAATGTTTGTGCTGCATTAACAAATTTCCAAAATTTTCAACATTTGGCCCAAGCGGGCAGGCACAATAGTTGATTACTAATATAACAACCAAACGGCAGTGTTATAAATCTTAAATGAAGCAATCCGCATATGAATAGCATATGAATAGCATTCAAAAATGGAAATAAGTCACAAAAGCATTCAATAAATATACTTAAATTGGTGCCAGAAAAAACCTTATTACAGAATTAATAACCTATCAAAATGCCAACATAAGAAAAATAATAGATACAATCACAATGTACCCACACAAGGCCGTAAATCATCATGCACATCAATATACCAATGTTAACAGATAGCAATAACAAAAATAATTAATCAGATGCCTATTTAACTTTGTGGTCTCCCATACCAAAACAGTGCACCTATAAACAAATGTGACAAAACCAGTGGTCAAAACCTTCTAATTAGAGGATAGAAACATGAAGTGTAAACTTTTCAGAGAAAGACGGATAATTAGCGAAATATGAATGAGCAGAAACAATGAACAGTTACTCCAGTCTACACACCCTCATAGTAACAACTTTATCCAAAATGTACAGCTAGCTCTTCATCCATATTCAATCCCTGTGGATATGGATTGTTGAACCAAATGATGTCACGAGATTCCAGCATCCTGAGCGCAAGAAACCTTTTGCCCCAGACCCCCCTGCCCATTCTGATGTGGGTCACGACCTGGTCAAGTGAAATCTGCCTTGCCCATATGGAATTCCTTAAATTGCCTTTCTACAGGATATTGTTTGTCATTGTACTCAATGACCTTCATGTGCTCCAATGTGCATTTTCTGACTCTACGTATCACGCTCCCAATATAGTAAAAATTGCACAGTCGTTTTAGGGCATAGACACAGAATTCAGAGGTACATGACAGGCCTTGGGATATCGTGAACTTGTAGGAGGTTTCACAAATGAGCATATAGAGTAAGTCTTTCAGCAATTTACTTCTTGCGTATGAGGATGAGTGGTCACATGTTTGGAGATAATGTCATTAGTGTGAAGCACATGCCAATGTTTGTGTGGCACTCTCCATAACTCATTGGCTTGTTTAGTAAATGATTTCTTACTTTGAGACAAGGAGAGCTTACCTCTTGAGTTTGTTCACTTTGATATCAGTAGCTGCAATATGTCAGTGCTATAGCCCCTAGCACGGAACCTGCCCAACATAATTATTTTCTCAAATTCTCACAAGAATTGCGTCATTACTACAATTACACCTTGCGCGGATTACCTCAACATAGAACATGCTACTGATTAAACTCTTAGGATGGCAACTAGGTATGGGTAAAATGCTGTTTTCAGTGGGTTTTTTACTAAACAGAACAGTGTCAACCTAAGAATTATGGTGAGCTTTAAATCTAGCCGAAAATTGAGAAAGTGAGCATTCACTTTCAGGTGGAGTTGTGCACAATGTTATCTTGACCTTAATGGTCTCATCTTAATTTTTCGAATAAACTTTTTCACTCTGTGTTTGAAATTTCAATCATTTCATTTTATTTTCATTTTCATCACTTTTCCATTGATTTGAATTACTTCATTTGTTGAAAACATTGAAAGGTGTTAGCATTTAACTTCTACCCAGTAGAAGTTAAATGCTAACACCTTTCAATGTTTTCAAGGGTAGAAGTTAAATGCTAACACCTTTCAATGTTTTCAAGGGTAGAAGTTAAATGCTAACACCTTTCAATGTTTTCAAGGGTAGAAGTTAAATGCTAACACCTTTCAATGTTTTCAACAAATGAAGTAATTCAAATCAATGGAAAAGTGATGAAAATGAAAATAAAATGAAATGATTGAAATTTCAAACACAGAGTGAAAAAGTTTATTCGAAAAATTAAGATGAGACCATTAAGGTCAAGATAACATTGTGCACAACTCCACCTGAAAGTGAATGCTCACTTTCTCAATTTTCGGCTTTAATCATAAGAGTGCACCTAGACAAAGCACTTTAAAGGAGTAAGTAGCACAAAACGAACCTTTGAATTTAAAATACAATTGAGTGCCAGACGAACCACAAGTGAGCTTTAAATCTAAAAATGTATGGCTGTTTTTGTTGATGTTACTCGTGAATTTCAGGTTAAGATTATTGGAATTGAGTTATTCCACAAACTGTAAAGCAAGTTTATTGGACCCTTTCCAAATGGCAAAAATGTCATCAATGTAGCAAGCCCAGAGCTCTACATGTTCATCATAGAGACGGATGTCACTCATGGTTTGCTCCTCCTCCTAGCCCATGTGAAGACAAGACTAGCTGGGGGCGAAACAACTCCCCGTCAGAGTGCCCAGGGTTTGCCGATAGTGTTTGTTGTAAAAAATGAAGTAATTGTTGTCAAGACATAACCTGATCATGTCCAGGATGACTTCAGTGTGGAATAATTGAGACAGGGAACTTGCTCGCAGGAAGTGATGACATGCCTCTATCTCTAAATCATGAGGGATAGATGTGTAGAGGCTGCAGACATCTAACACCATGAGTAGAAAATCTTCCTCCCATGTTATGCCATTAATTATACTGAAGAAATTCCTCAGCCAAATATTTAGTATTCAAATCATAAAGCAGTTTAAATTGCAAGGATGCTTGAATCTTAATGACTGATTTAGATTATTTTGACATATAGCATCATCAAAATTGTTTTGAAATGAAAACACTTGATGGTGTCGGTAAATAAAGGTGTTAAAATATATATAAATTAAACTGTAAAATATTAGATTTTTAGATACCCATAACATTTAGTCAGAAGGGAATTCAAGCACTTTGCATCTAGATAGCCATTGGTGTGTCATGTTCAAAGGCCTACTGTAACATTTGACTCCTCATACTATTTCTCCTAAACAGAAATGCTCCTCATTACCACTAATCCATATGACTTCCCAACCATCAGCCAGGGAGAAATTACGGTGAAGAGCATTGATGACGAAGAGGAGCTGCTGGCTACTGATGTGAGTTACACTAACCACAGCTCGCCTTGCATTGTTAATTAAAATTACTATAAATAAGTACTACAAACCAATACATGACTATGTCCCTAACTAAATAGTATCATTCATAAAGTCCTCCCCCTTGTTTCATCACAGAGTGCCATTGATATCCTCGGGTTCAACCAAGATGAGAAGATTGCCATCTACAAGCTGACTGGAGCAGTCATTCACCACGGAAACATGAAATTCAAGCAGAAGCAGCGTGAGGAGCAGGCCGAGCCCGATGGCACAGATGGTAAGGCATGCAGTGCACTTCATCAAAGAGAAAATCATCAGATATTAAAGTGCCACTTTGTCGCCCAGTGATTAAAACTAGAACCTGCCTTTGGAATAGATGAAACAAAACAAGATGAGATGGGTTTGAAGACAGAACGTTACAGAGAGGCAGAAAGCAGAGTGATTTACGATGAAAGAGAACAATGTTTTTATAAGAAGAGATATAAAGACAGTCGGACAAAACAGACACGATATTATTTTAATGTACTAAGAAAGAAAATAATATGTGAAAACTCCATAAAACAGCAGAGCATTTTACAACTATAACATTTCCACTTCTTACCTGTTTTAAACAAACACATATTGTAGTATATTGCATTGGTATTTATTTAGGGCATCATATACTCCTTACTAGGCCTGGGTGAAGTTTCAATTACACTGGAGTAATTTTGGTATTTCCACATTACTCTTTGAAGCAGATTATAGATAATTACACAATTACGCCTGCTTGCATAATTTGGGGGGGAAATCCTAACTGCGAGAGCACATTTAGCGAGTATGATTGGCTGCCTGCACTCACTATTGGTGTTCTCATGCATTAAGCAATATTTATTACTGCAGGATGCAGTGTCATGTCCATTTTGAGCTAAGAAAATTGAGGTAAATACTGGGAATAACTTAGGGGAAAATCCTACCCCATGAGCACATTTGGCAGGCACGAGCGGCTCCACACGCTCGCGATTCACGTTCTGTTGCATTTGGTGCTATTTCTTTGCACAAATATGCCCCCTTGTGTCCACTGCATTCCCCCCCCCCCCCCCAGAAATAACAATTTACGCCATTCCATGTAATCTTGCAGAGTTCTTAGACAATTCCATGTGATTACCCTACACAGGTTACATGAGTTACACCCGCCCCTACCTAAAACACTTTTTTGACTATTGCAAAAGTAGCTCCTTGGTATGTCTACTTTACATAGTGCTTTGTAGTCCTGACAAGGACATAGGAGATTCTTCCTTTGCATCACAGGTGCCTTGAGGTACATGGTTGAAAGCACGCTATATCGATTGTTGTCCTGTTCCTGAAGAAGTTGGGTGCTGTGCCTGAAGATAGAAAACAGACTAGACGTGTTGTGTAAGGCTTTCTGCACATAAGTGGAGAGTCTGACAAACAGCCACAGCTGCTGATGCAGGTCCATAACAAATATATGTTGCTAAATGTTATATATGGGGTTGACGTTTACCAACTACAATTGCCACATCTTACTGGCCCTCACACATTTGTGGGCATATGCAGGTGTCTTCTGATAATTTTCAATGGTGCCATGGCTGTGATGACTGGGACATTTCACACAACATCGTGCTGCATTCAGTTCTGTTTCAGATAGGAATAGTCTAACCATGCACTGATATCTGTCAATGGTGTGTAAATAGAGATTGATTCTTTGTATGTGTGCTGGATATTATATTCCCTTAACTTTAAAACTAACAGAGCACTGTATACTATTTAGTGTAAGGATGATTCAGTATTAATACTACTTCTTAATTACAACACTTTCATGTCTGTGGAGACATTAGAGAAGAACACCTAACAAGATTAATCAGTCACTCGCTTGACTTTTACAAGGTAATGATTACTGACAAATTCATATTACAAAAACCTGTTAACTGTAAATGGGCATAGGCAAGTAATGAGATTGTAAGACCCCTAGAATGAGAGGCAATGTGTGGCTGAAATTCAGTTACACTGTAATAGAGAACGTGTTGCATTGTGATGGACAACATGCTAATGTTTACAAGGTAAAGTGTTTACGCGGATTGTAAAATTAGATGATGAAGCAAAAAACTGGTACATGAATTGTAAAATTAGATGATGAAGCAAAAGACGGTAACACACTGCCGCCTCTCATTTCTACCTGCAGTTGCTGACAAGATTTCTTATTTGATGGGTCTGAACTCAGCTGACTTACTGAAATCACTGTGCTACCCAAGAGTGAAGGTTGGCAATGAATATGTCACTAAGGGGCAGACTGTTAATCAGGTACCTTTTCAACATTTATTTTTCATTTTCAACATACCCGTGACATATTGGAATCAATAAAACACACTTCTTTCTGAACAACAGTTTCACTATGGCAAACCTACAGAAAAGTTAAGTGAAGGCAACCCAGTACCACTTTTATCAATGATCAATTCTTACACTGAAGTGTGATAAGAAAGTTAACAAATGCACCTAGAAGTAGAAAAAGTATCTTTAACCATCTAGACTAGTACCAACAGATAGTCTCTTTAGTTCCCATGTGCAGAACAGTTCTCTCAGTGATCCTTAAAAATGGTTATGTGGGAACTTTCTCTCAAAATAGCAATTGTTCTAATATTTCTGAACTGTATATGAAACATTTTAGTCAAAATCTATTCACCAAAGACGCACCAGTAACGTATTAGCAATGTTTCCTTTCTGCTGGAATCTAACACTGACACTTGATTTATTTGTAAGAAATGTGGATATCATCACTGTCCTCGTACATCCACTTGGGAGGCAATGAACACTCTGGGTACTCCTTGGTAAATGGAATCCCACTTTAGCTTGTCATTTTTTATACTCAGGTCTAAGATCCATTTAGCCACCTGTGTACCTCCAGTTAGCAGTAAGCATTCCAACATTAACCCAGAACATTAAGCAGGGGCAAAGGTAGCACCCTGCCAAAGAACTCAATCAAACCTTTTGTCTGTGAGGAAAATACTGAAATGCCTCTTGCCTGTCTCCACACAAACTAGCGATGGATAGCATATTCCTGCCATTCTGTTTCTTTTAAGGTGCTTCACCTACCCCAAAACCCCCTCATTTACTGAATGCTTAGTGGACTATGACCCCAGTTTTGCCCTGGTCCTTAAATGTTGCAAGGAAATATGTAATTTTCCTTGTAAAGGGCATAATGCCTTTAGCATTAAATAAATAAAACAACTACAGGAAGCTGATATGTCATACTTAGGGTCAAATTCATGAAACCGCAGATGCAAATTTGCAAGTACCAGCATGATCCTCACCACAGTGTCAGAAGCTGCAGGCCCCTGATTCACGAATGCCCATTGTGGGCAAAGAGGAAGGTTGGGGCGAAAGTGCAGGGGCTGCATCCCAGAGGTCGAAGTCGGCATGGAGTGGGAAAAAGATATTCCCAAAATTTAACAATTTGATCAAAACAGTTCCCATACTTTTTATTTAAAAAAACAAGTATTCCTGAACAGCTGAGTTGCTTCAGGTTGAAATGGGAGAAGAAGGGACTTCTTTAGCGTGAAGTAGGAGAAAGGGGAGTTAGAAGGAACAAGCATTCTCTCTAGGGTGTCTGCTAGCTGAAAGAAATACAAATCTAGAATGTGTCTTTTAAAACGAACCCTAAAAAAATGTTTGCACTAGTTACAATCAGCGCATTACTAAAAATGTAACTTTTGAAAGCACTAAAACATATAAACGAAATATTTTTACACGTTTTATGACTGTATGTGTGCAATTTATCTTATACTGGGTATCATACATATTTTAAATTAATGACTTAGGGGCATATTAACAAGGGCTTTATCTCCGCTTTTTTGGCTTTAAAAGCCCAAAAAGCGGAGATTGCCTATTTACAAGAGGGACATGCATAATCGCATGTTAGCACCCTTTTTCCCTGACGCCTCCTTTTGCATCTCTGAGATGCAAAGTGGGCCTCACTGGGCAGTACAGCCTTGTAAATATCGCGATGTGCACTGCTGTGTTCTCCAGAAACTAACGTCTGCTAAAATCCTGACCTACCCATCCCTAACATAGGGGGTGGATTATGCTGCTATGACCACAGGGTCGTATCAGCAAGATTATCGCCCTTTTGCAGGGAACATCGCTGGAAAACCAGCGATGTTCCCTGTAAAACGGAGATTTCCCCCACTATCTCTGGAATTTTTATCGCCCTGGAGCAACGCGTTGTTGATAACGCGCTACCAGGGCGATAAATTCCAGAGATAGACGGCGATGAATAACAAAGTGCGCTTTGTGTTATTCATCGCCGCTCCTTGCTGATATGCCCCTAAGTCACTGTGCTTTCTGTCACAAGTGAAGTCAGCAAACACAACGTATTTTCACAAATATCAAAATGTCCCACCTTCCCATGTGTACGCCGGTGCTACAAAAAATTCGCCCACTTCTAAAATATGGCTGCTTAAGGACTGGTGTAAATTAAGCTTTCATTTATTACTTAACTAAAATGTAATGTGACGAAAAGCAGGATGTGCTATTGTCATATAAAAAATAATGGTCATTGGTCCGCCTCAAAAATCCAATTTACATAGAATGTTTTACCACTGCTACTTTTCCTAATGTTGGACAATTCAGTGATTTGCAAGAAAAGAATCTGAGTTGACCCATGGACACAATGTACCTATTAATATCTCTACTTGGAGCTCTCAACCAAACGTAGCAAAAAATCTTCAACTCACCATTCTGGTCTGTATTCTGTTGTGAAACTACAGGACTCCTCCGTTGCCCTCACTACAAGGCCTCCTTTGTGAGGCCCGGTAACTTCACCTCAGTGAATGTATTAATACCAGAGGTCCTGGTAACTCTTGGTGGGAGGAAGACATACCGGGAATGTCTAGCGGCACTTTGAGGGTTCCCATAGACATGAGGAATTACCAGCGGGATCAGTAATTACGGGACCTATTGCCCCAGTAATTCTTCAACTTCTTTTTAAACTTTCACCCAGGTGTTTTGGTTTCTTTAAACAGCAAAAATATCCGAGTGAATCAACAGTTCTCCAGCGGATCTTGTCATTCCTATGAATATGGGAACAAATGTTAGTTGATGCAATGGAATTAAAGGGGACCTTGGATTTAAGATAGTACAATGAAATAAAACCATCACATTAACAAGCTTTCTGAAGATTTCTAAACAGCAAATGAAACATTTAAAAAAAATAAAAAAAATTAACTACCAAATGTATTCTGCCATTTGATTTCCGGTACTGACACTACTTCCTTACACCCCCTTCCGTTTTCCTGATGACTATTGTTTGGTAGATGGATCAACACACAATTGAAGTTTTTTCCATCCTGAAGGCGGGGTTCCTGATCAATATGGCAACCCCATGAGAGCCCGTTGTGAATCCCGCATATGCCAGTGTCTTGTAGATCCCTCTACCCAGGAACCCACACTGTGAGCCCTGTAAGTGAGTCTCTTGTTGCAGGACCGCTTCAGGTTTTATTCTCTTGATGTATGCGGCCACCAGCCCTCTTTTAATCTTATTCCCTAGCCTGTTTGCATTCCGCGACAGTATGGAGCTTCCCCCATTATCTTGAGTGTCAGCCCCGCTCATCTGGGGTGTGTGATGGTGTCCCGCCATTCTGCATGGTGGTCCTACAGCTGCACCTATTTGCATTCTTACTGCATGCTTACTCCAGTCCCCATGTATGAACTCCCAACATTTCCTATCATCCCTCCCCAATATCCCCAGTGCACCTACCCCTTCTGTCAACCTGACAACTGTGTCGCAGGTAGGTCAGAGAGGCTTGTCGCCCCCTCCTTCCTCGATTCAAATTCTCACCCTGTAACACTGGAAACTCTGCAATTTAATTACAGACTAGTCAGTTTTAAACTTGTAGGGTACCAAAAAAAGAGTTGGGTTGAAGAGTTAGCTAGAGTGCAGCCAAAGGCTCTTCGTATTTTGCTGACCCTTCATCCTCCTCGGCTCCGTCTGGCTTGTTCACTTGTTCAGTCATATCTCTCGTCTCATGTCTCATCTCTCGTCTCCACCCTGTCATGTCCATGACAGGGTGGAGAGATTTGGGTCAACGATTCCACTTCCAGATTGGCTCTTGTTATTTTTAGAGTCTGTGGAGTTGTGGTGTCCCACCACTGCTTGTTTTTTGTTTTCTTTTTCACCCGCCAGGTCTACCCTTCTTCTGTATCTGATGACGGACCAGATCCCGGGATCTGTCGTCTTAGGGGACGGGGCTCCCCACCCGTAGTTTCCTCAAAATGCCACTACGATGTCCCCTGCTTGTTCTAAGACTTTTGGATCTGGCCCCTCCCAAGTGACTCTAAGCTGCCGTTCCTGTTCTGCTCTGTCCAGTCTCATAACATAACATCTGTAAGGGTAAAGCGCACTTTCACCCAGAAGGGTGCATGGCGCTGAATAATTGTTTATTGTTACCCAACTCAATGGTACTCATGTTGTCAACCACAGAAGGATGAAAGGCTGAGTGGACCCACAGGGATTTGAACTTGTGACCGGGAAACATTGTTTATAATGCAAGCGTTACAAAGCGTGCCATTACAACTCAATTTTTACAACGCAAAATCCATTACAACGCATGTCATTACAACCCATGCCATTAAACGCATTCCCCAAAGTAACGCCCCGGCGGAGTTAGAATAGTAATTTGTACTGTAATGGATTATGCGTTGTAATTGCTTGTGATGTAATGACATTCGCTGTAATAGATTTTGCTTTGTAAAAAATGTGTTGTAATGGCACACATTGAAAACACGTGCATTGTAACGTGTCCTATTCCTTGTGACCATTCGGCTGAACACATGCCCCCTACAGTGGATGCATTAGTCCACAAAGCCACCACACTCATCTCAGGTGTAGCTGTTCCTCTATCCAGGCCCAATCCTTCTCTGGCACTGGAAAAAGATGGCCTTACCCCCAATTATGACTTTAAGATTGGCTGGGAACAGCAACGTGCATTGCACATTCATCGCCCGCAGTTTCACTTGTCAGTGTCTGGGAGCTGGAGCCCGGATGGACCCCAGGAAGAGGACATTATACCAGTTCAGGACTCTCAAAGGGATGTCGGGTGTGTTTGCATCACCTTGGCTGAAGTTCTCGTGGTGCAGTATTTTCTCTGCCACTATTCAGGTGTCCATTCCACCCTTTTGAAAATGATCATGAAGATCTGACTCCTGCATGCTGCTGGAGATAGATGTAGCTTGTGGCTCCCATGTTTCGGTACGTCTAGGCTGAATCTTTACCTCCACTGCCTCTTGTTGTGAGGTCTAGCAGGCTCTCAGTCTTATGTTGGTCTCCAGGGTCATTGATGTCCCAGTCTCATCCATTGCTAGAAGTGGGACAGGGGTGTTGCCTTTATTTATGCTAGGTCTCGACCTGGCTTGCAGTGTCTCCCTCCTGCTTTCGCCCCCAACTTCTCTCACCTCGTGGGGATAACAACAATGTGTTAGATTTGGGGGTCTCTAGTTGGCAGAGGTAGGTACCTTTGACCAAGTAGGGACCATTGCGTCTAGTCAGGGTACGGGGGTACCCTCCTAAAATAACCCTGCTCACCCCCTTGGTAGCTTGGCACAAGCAGACAGACTTATTTCAGAGGCAGTGTGTAAAGCATTTGTGAACACATACAGTAAACCAGTGACAACACTACAGATGGACACCACACCAGTTGCATATTAAAAATAAGTATTCTCTATATAGATTTAACACAAGACCACAAATGACAAAAATCCACAATACTGTATTTCAAAAATGGTAGAACTAGTTTACGTTTAAGACGTAAAATATGACACTTTGAGTTCAATGTACCTTAGGATGCATAACGCTATACAACAAAAGTGTTGCAGTGTAGGTTCCATACACACAAGAACGGTGATGCGTCAGGTCCCTACTGATGCGTCAGTTTTCTCGGTGTGGGGAGGTGATGCGTCAGTTTCTTACTGTGCTTCCGTGGCGATGCGACCAGCAACACCGTGATGCGATGAAGATCCGGTGCAATGATACAAAGATGGCATCTTCTTCTTGATGCGACTCGATGCGTGCACAACCAACGGCCGTGTGGCGACTCAATGATTCTTCCGAGCTGCGACAGGCCCTGCGACACGCTTCCCGGTGATGCGGCGGCATCTGGTGCAACGTCGATCCTCTTCTCTGGCGATGCGAGGTGCTTCGGCGATGATGTGACAGCTGCAGCAGCGGCGACACGCTTCTCTGTTGATGCGACGGGGTCTGATGCAATGTCGATCCTCTTCCTCGGTGATGCGACGACAGTGGCTGTGACCGCGACACACTTCTTCTTCCTGAGTCGCACTTCCAGCTCCTTGCGACACGTAGTCCCTCAGAAAGCCCAACACAACAGCGGGCACTTCCAGAGAACTCTTGGGGAGCTGCATGGTGTAGTCTGTTGTCCATGAGACTTCAGCAGGAGGCAAGCTCTATCTCAAGCACGTTGTGATCATTGCCTAGTCCAAACCAGTTCTGGTCAGTCCTGGAGCACTCTGTTTACTTGTCTCTTTCTTTCCTTTCACAATGCAGGGCAGAGACATCAGACGCACCACAGGAGGTGGAGCCAGCATTGTGGAGGGAAGGCACAGCCCTATTCAGGTCCCAGGTGCAACCCCTCCCACCCATCTGCATGTAGATCTCTCTATTCAGCCATGTGCTGACTCACCCTGTCTCCTGGAATCCCCCAGGCCCTGTCACTCAAACTCCAGACAAGTAATACTCAATCTAGCAGAGGCAGGCTTTGATAGTTAGGCAAGAAAATACCTACTTTCTAAAAGTGGTATTTTCAAACACAGAATGTTAAAACCAACTTCACTAAAATATGTATTTTATCATTCTGAATTCAGGCATACTAAACTCGAATTTCCACCTAGTTCCCTGAGTCAGTTAGGATTATAAGATGTTATAATCAAACTGCCCATTCTGGCCTATAGGGAACAGGCAGCCTTACAATAGTGAAAAACAAAAATGGCTGTAATTTACTATTAGGACATGCCACACACATCAGGGCTTGTCCTACCCTTTACCTCCAATGCACCCTGCCATTGGGTCGACCATAGGGGTGACTAATATGCAGAAAAGGAGAGGTTTAGGGACTGGCAAGTGATTGCACTTGCCCAGTCAACATGGCAGTACCAGACTGTACACAGGCTCTGTGATGGCAGACCTGAGCCACACTTTGCAAGGCTGGTTCTGTGGGTGGCACAACCAGTGCTGCAAGCCCATCAGCAGCATTTGGATTTACAAGCCGTGGGCACACTCAGTGCACTGTACTAGGGTCTGACAAATAAACCAAATCAGCCAATCATGGAGTCACTAATACGTACATCAATTTAGAATAGAGAGCACTTGCATTGTGGCATTGGACAGCAGTGGCACAGTGCCCAAAGCATCTATAACCAGCAAAAACACACGAGGCAACAGCAAAAAATGGAAGGGAGACCCACGCCAAGATGCCAGGTCTAACACAATGTCACCGCAATTTGTTCACCAGGAGCTTCCACAGGGCAACATCTATCTAGTGGCCTGAGCTGAGCGGTCTCCACCCTGTCATCTCTTTTCACTCATGCAGGGACAAGGACCAACGAATATCAGCGTAGTGGGGCCAACAACCATACACCTTCTCCTCCCAGTCTGCCCTCCCGATGCTTCAGTGTCCGCGGAGAGGGAGTTTTGCGCACCTACACCTCCGTGACAGGCCTCCACACTGCCCGTTCTGCCTTGCGGTCCACTCAGCGCCTTTTCCGTTGCCTCTGTCCGCACTGCTCTAGTATGGTAATTCTCTCCTTCTGTGCTTCTTCCCATCCATGAGCCGCAGGGCATCAAGCATTAGCGCGATGTCATCCCCTTCAGCCTCAATGTCCAACAGTGAACTTTCTTAAATGTCCTTGCAGAATCTACTGGTGACCACAAGGCAAGCGGAGCCTCACGCGACCCCTCCTGTCCACGTCCTTGCATGGCCCCAGTGCCACATCTGTCCTCACCAGCCGCGTCCACATCTAGCTGTCATAACTTCAGAGTGTTTTACGTCTCTTCCACTCCACTGTGCACACGCCAGTTAGGCTCACTCCGTTGGAGGGCTCAGCCTGTCCATCCCGCCCGCCACAGACTCTGCTCAGGGTCCAGTGCTCAGCGCCTCACGTTGTGGTGGGGACAGGGATGCGGGCCATCTGCACCTTATTCTATTACAGGAAAGGGGCTTCTCTGGCTTCGCTCACAGCGAGAATCATTGTCTGGTGTCCCGCTCTCGCCGCTCTCCGTCCTCGCCACCATGCTGAGGGTGCCTATTAGGCCTCTAGTTTGGTGCATCACCTGTTCCATAATGAGATCTTCTTTCAGCCTGCTCTGTTGTGGACCTTGGTAATCTGATCATGTTTTCTGAATTTGGACAGTATGAAGATCACAGGATTATAGTAGGATTACGAAACGGGCCGGCAGAACTGGTGAGAATAGCTGCTAATTGGCCATTTTGCTGATCACTCCGCCACTTCTATGCATTATCACATCTACACACCGGAGACAGGATTAAAGTCCAATACAAATTACCTGAATAGACAGGATATTTCACCTATTTACTTCACATTAAGAGTACTTGTTGTATAGTTATTGTCTAGGGAAGGTGTATAGTGACTTTGTTTTGGAAGACACTCTTTTTTCTTGCCTTACTGATTTTGGAACTGGAACTAGGACCATAAAATTCATGCTGTTACTCCAGCCTGAGAATGAAGAAGAAAATCATTCATCCCTAAAACCACCCCCTACATGCAGATCTTCTTGCAAAGATTGCCGCTGAACTTCCAGAGAGAAAAAGAGCCTTATTTATGTATAAACCGGACAGGTATTATCTTACAATGTGCCAGATAATAAAACAAAAAGTTAAAAATGAAACTACTTAGCCCATTCAGCACCTGGTATTTTCTAGCAATAGGTGTGGAGGACTTTCTCAAGAAAACAGCGGTATAGCTTTAGGAGCTCACACCACAGCCTCTCTGCAAGCAATCTCCTTAACCTTTCCTTCTTTGTGTATGACTAACAAACATTTTGGGATCTTTTAAAAATGCAGAAAATAAACAATGTACGGCACACTACACTACTTGAAGCTGACTAATTTAATCTTTTCCCCAAAAGGTCTATAATTCCATTGGTGCACTCTCCAAGTCTATTTATGAAAAGCTCTTCTTATGGATGGTGATACGCATCAACCAACAGCTGGACACCAAGCAAGCCAGGCAATACTACATCGGTGTATTGGATATTGCAGGGTTTGAGATTTTTGATGTAAGTTTCAGATCTTTTGGTGGGTGATGTTTTAAACCATGCTGACACTCTGATCACAATATATATCTAATCACAGAAAATCTGTGTTATGTTTCAGTTCAATACCTTAGAACAGCTGTGTATCAACTTCACCAATGAAAAACTGCAACAGTTCTTCAACCACCACATGTTTGTCTTGGAACAAGAGGAATACAAGAAGGAAGGCATTGACTGGGAATTCATTGACTTTGGCATGGATCTGGCTGCCTGTATTGAGCTTATTGAAAAGGTGGGTGTCTATGTGAACAACTTGTGGATTTCTATATATAATGAACAAATACGCTTAAGACTCACAGAAATCTTTATACTTCTCAGCCCATGGGTATTTTCTCCATCCTTGAAGAGGAGTGCATGTTCCCCAAGTCTACAGACACATCCTTCAAGAACAAGCTCTATGACCAACATCTGGGCAAGTGCAAGAACTTTGAGAAACCTAAGCCAGGTAAAGGAAAGGCTGAAGCTCACTTCTCCCTGGTGCATTATGCTGGTACTGTGGATTACAACATCACTGGCTGGCTGGAGAAGAACAAGGATCCATTGAATGACTCTGTCATCCAACTGTATCAGAAGGCATCCCTTAAAGTATTGTCCATGCTTTACACAGCAACTGCTGCAGAGGCTGGTAAATATTTTGCAGTAACATAACATGTAAAAAGACATAAAGAAAAATATGCAAAGTGCGCACTTTTGAGCAAGTGCCTGATGATGGAGTTGTTTTGCTATGTTCAACTTATAGAAGCAGCTGCTGCTGGTGGAAAGAGTGGAAAGAAGAAGAAGGGTGGGTCTTTCCAGACGGTGTCCGCTTTGTTCAGAGTGAGTAGTACACATACATTTATATTTCTGCTGTACAAATAGCCTTTTGGTACACAATACAGGACAATACGTCTTCAGAATTAATTGTTGCATCAAATTTGTGAGGCATTGACTAAAATATTTGCATAATTTTAAATACACGTATATCACTACTACTACAGGAAAATCTGGGCAAGCTGATGACTAACCTGAGGAGCACTCATCCCCACTTTGTACGTTGCCTGATTCCTAATGAGACAAAGACTCCAGGTAGTGTCTCTTTAATGACTACCCATTCGTACAGTATTTGACTATCACTGTGTTGCTTGTGAGCATTAAGTGAACTGATATGAGCTCTATTGTCTGCCTTTAGGTGTAATGGACAATCATCTGCTGATCCATCAGTTGAGATGTAATGGTGTCTTAGAAGGCATCAGAATTTGCAGAAAGGGATTCCCAAGCAGGATCCTCTATGGTGATTTTAAGCAAAGGTAAAGAGACTGCACAAAACAGTTTAATACATCTTAAACCATAACTAAACAATTGCACAGTGCATAGTTACATTACAAGCATAGAAATGTATATGAAACATTTTTAGTTAAGAGTTAGCATAATTGTTTTATGACTCATGGAAAAACAAGGATATGCACTGACGAAGTGAGAGAAAGCAAACTCATACACAGGACTTCTTTCTCATAAATATGTAAGATAATATTTGTATGAGCTTTCCATTTATCAAATTCATATTTTAAATACTTTAAATAAACCTGATGTTATTACCACAAAACTATGTTTTTACATAATTTATTTAAGGTACAAAGTGCTCAATGCAAGTGCGATTCCAGAGGGCGCATTTATTGACAGCAAGAAGGCATGTGAAAAACTGTTGGGTTCCATAGATATTGACCACACTCAGTACAAGCTTGGACATACAAAGGTAGGGAATTATGTAATCACTTCATAAAATGGAAGCTGATGATATTGGAAGAAGAACTTTTCTCATTCACTTTATTCATCAAAGGTGTTCTTCAAAGCTGGTCTCCTGGGTGGTCTTGAAGAAATGAGAGATGAAAAGCTGTCAGAGCTCATCACACGCACACAGGCGGCTTGCAGAGGGTTCCTCATGAGAGTAGAATTCAAGAAGATGATGGAAAGAAGGTTTTTATCAGAACTGATTCATCAGTGCAACTTATATTATTAATCCAAATGGGTCCTTTTTTAACTTCTTCTTTATTTCAACCCCGAACAGAGAAGCCATAATGACCATCCAGTACAATATCAGGTCATTCATGAATGTCAAAACCTGGCCATGGATGAAGCTTTACTTTAAGATAAAGCCTCTTCTGCAGAGTGCGGAAACAGAAAAGGAAATGGCAAACATGAAAGAAGAGTTTGAAAAGACAAAAGAAGCTCTGGTCAAATCTGAAGCAAGGAAGAAGGAACTGGAGGAGAAAATGGTTTCCCTTATGCAGGAGAAAAATGATCTTGCATTACAAGTTCAGTCGGTAGGTGAAATTTCATAAATTTCAAGAATGACTAGGTACGTTTTTATAAACAAAAATTAATTAAACATACTTTATTGTAATATTCAATTAGGAAAGTGAAAACATGGCAGACGCAGAAGAAAGATGTGAAGGTCTAATTAAAAATAAAATCCAACTGGAAGGTAAAGTGAAAGAGTTGACAGAAAGACTTGAAGACGAAGAGGAAAGTAATGCTGAGCTGACAGCCAAGAAGAGGAAACTGGAGGACGAATGCTCTGAGCTGAAGAAAGACATTGATGACCTTGAGCTTACTCTTGCCAAAGTAGAGAAGGAAAAGCATGCCACGGAGAATAAGGTAATGTGATGAAGTTCGATTTAAATCTAAACATCAACATAGTAAATTGAAGAATAATTAAAATGACAGCTACTCATCTGTGTGATTTAGGTAAAAAACCTCACAGAGGAAATGGCAGTACTTGATGAAAACATTGCAAAGGTTTCCAAGGAGAAGAAAGCACTCCAGGAGGCCCATCAGCAGACCCTGGATGACCTACAGGCAGAGGAAGACAAAGTCAGCACTCTGACCAAAGCCAAAACCAAGCTGGAACAGCAAGTAGATGATGTAAGTGTCCATGAAAAGAGAAATAATAGAGAAAACCTCAACACATTTCTTGTTATAATGCTGAACCAGTACATCGAATTTACCAATAACAGGTGTAGCTCTTTCAAAACTCTCCAGTTGAGTGGACATTTTCATCAGTAATTAGTATTAAAGATAAGAAATCTTTTTGAATAGCATTAATTAACTGATATGTTTAACATTAACAGCTTGAAGGCTCCTTGGAACAAGAGAAGAAACTTCGCATGGACCTAGAGAGGGCCAAGAGGAAGCTTGAGGGTGACCTAAAGCTGTCCCAGGAAACAACGATGGATCTTGAGAATGATAAGCAGCAAAGCGATGAAAAACTGAAGAAGTTAGTGTCAATAGAGAAAACCTCATTCCTAAAAACATGTTTTTGTTTCAGTTTCAATGATGAATATTTGTAACTTTTTTATAAATTGTTTTACTAAAAAACGAATTGTTGTTACTGGCAACTTTCAAAACAAATGTATATATTTAGAAGACATCAATTTCGAGAGTACCTCATTATTGAAAAGTATACATAGTTATTAATTTACATTTCTTGTGTGTCTTTAAATGTGTCTGTTTCCAACAAAACAAGTCCGGACTCGGGAGGCAGAGGTCTGCCACGGACAAAAAGAGGGCACTTACTGAGATGGATGACAGGTTACACAGGGCACAGAACACAGGGCAAAAAAACAAACACCAGAAGGGAAAGCCCACTCCAGGGAAGAGAGAGGATAGTACAAGAGAAAGAAAGGCACCAGAAGAGGAGTCCATGGATCTCAGCTGACTGATAAATAATCATAGTCAAAAACAGCTTGCTCCATGCACAAAGAAGGGTAGCATTAGGGCCTAAAGATGCGACAGAATCCTGATAACCTTCTGTGTCTCACACCTGGAAGAACAGTCTCACTGGGTGTGATTATCACATCTCGGCGATGAAGAAAATGTAATTTGTTGGTGTGTGAGTCCCACCCCTTTGAGAACAGTCTCAATTAATTGAATAGTCCTCTTGTGGCTAAGAACGTGGTTTAAATTCATGTTTCTTAAATATATATATATTTGTTTTAGAAATGTTCAAGATGCCAGAAGAACAGATAGTGACCATTGGAAATGTACAAGGGATTACACTCCAAGAAATGAGTTTCACTGTAGTGAAGTAGATTGCAATCCAATACATGTACCTTAAAATGCCATCTAATTCATTAGGTGTGATTTTCATTTCTTCGACACATGATGGCTGCAGTTAGAATGTAAAAAAAAAAAAAGCAAAGAACAATTTATGTGGAGGCTGCAGAAAAAAGACGTCAGCAGGCGAGGGGTAGGGGGACCACAATATAATCAATCTGTGGCCAGCGAAACATCATGCGGGAAGTTTCGGAAGAGGAATAAGGGTGGGGGAAAAGAGATGAGGATAGGCAGATAAGCAGAGGTGCTGGGACAAATACAACATGCTACCACTGACACAATGGCACTTATTCATATTGTTCGTAAGTTCTGATGGGCCCGGTAACATGAGTTACCAAGACCATTGGGCTTACGAGTAACATGGTAATACCAAGGGCACTGACATCTCCCCTTAAGGACTTCAGCTGGTCAAAGAAGCTGGAATTCCTTGGCAAAAATGCGGTAAGGAGTAAATAATAAACAGGGGTATAGGTGTGGTAAATCAAATTTACCTGGTTTTACCCATTTCTACGTGGATAATCAGTGTCCAGCCTGTAATGGGGTAATATTAAGGTTTGTAACTGTAGCTACTGGACCTGAAATTTACAGCGTCATTACCAGTCTGTATGTAATGAGGGCTAACCTGGCACACATGGCACAAAGAAAGAAAAGGGAGTGGCAGATCAGAAGGAGGAGAGAGCTATAGACTACACAGGGTGAAAGGATGTGGCCCAAAGACTGCATGGTGAGAAAGAATTCAGTGAAGGCACCAAAGAAGTAAAGGAGGCAAGACAATAGCTGCCAGGCTGCCACAGAGCACAGGAGGCAAGGGCAAAGCAGAAGCAGGGTTAGTGGGTGATTGTTGAAGCAAGCATCAATTAGATTTATATGCGCTGAAGTTATATAGTGTTTTATTGTATTATTATTATTTTCTTATTTTGTATTTTATTTTGTGTTAATAAAGTAAATTTTGATATGTTCAAACCAATAGACTCAAAGCTCTACTGACAAAATCCTACGCTTCTATAAATTACTTGAAAATAACACCACATTTTCCACAAAAACAGGAAAGACTTTGAAATCAATCAATTTCAGAGCAAGATTGAAGATGAACAATCTCTTGGAGCCCAGCTGCAGAAAAAAATCAAAGAGCTTCAGGTACTTACATTTAATAGATGTACTTCATTAAGTTAACTAGCATGGCAGAAATGCATATTGTTATCATTAGAATGCCATTTATAGGATTTAATATTTTAATATTTGAGGCTCGTATTGAAGAACTGGAAGAGGAAATTGAAGCTGAGCGTGCAGCTCGGGCAAAGGTTGAGAAACTGAGGGCTGATCTCTCCAGGGAACTTGAAGAAATCAGTGAAAGACTGGAAGAAGCTGGTGGAGCCACTTCAGCCCAGATTGAAATGAACAAGAAGCGTGAAGCAGAGTTCCAGAAAATGAGGCGAGATCTAGAAGAGTCCACTCTACAGCATGAAGCAACTGCTGCTGCCTTTCGCAAGAAGCATGCCGACAGCGTTGCAGAACTTGGGGAACAGATCGACAATCTGCAGCGGGTGAAACAAAAGCTGGAGAAAGAAAAGAGTGAATACAAAATGGAAATCGATGACCTTGCCAGCAACATGGAGAATGTTTCCAAGTCTAAGGTGAGGCATTAGAATTCATTCTTCTGATAATGAAAGTTAATTCAGTTGTGGATTATAATGCAAATACAATCTTTTTTTAAAGGCCAACCTTGAGAAGGTTAGTCGGCTTTTAGAAGACCAACTCAGTGAGGTTAAAGCTAAAGACGACGAGCATCAGCGTCTTATTAATGACCTCACCACTCAGAAGGCACGCTTCCAGACGGAAAATGGTACGAATTTTAACACAAATGTTTGTTGATCTATTACACATATCCTTAAAGTTATAGAGTAATCCTTACAAGATTCGTAAAGGAGTATTTAGCAATATGGATACCCAGTTTCACTATGCATGACTGATTGCATTCTTCTCAAAGCACCTCACAATTTTCTTTAATGTAATGCATTCCTTATGATTGTGGATTCTTCAAACAAAGTTTCACACTCTTGGTGTGAGGTGATAATCACTACATATGCACAACCTCAGGAAAGGATTCCCAAGAAGAAACACCAATATGTCAGGAAAGGAATAAAAAATTACATGAAAGGTACTTATATGACTTGCTTGTTTGTTAAAGGTGAACTCTCTCGCCAGCTGGAAGAAAAGGAATCGTTGATCTCCCAACTCTCTAGAGGCAAACAAGCCTTCACTCAGCAGACAGAAGAGCTGAAGAGACAGCTGGAAGAGGAAACAAAGGTACCTTATTTTCGACTTTTAAAACTCTGTCCCAAGCAAATGTCTTCACAGAATATTGAAGACCACAGTTTGCTGACAGAAACAGCATTTGAAATGAATGAGATGCATTTTATGGGAATAGTAGCATAAGGGGATCTTAGACACAATATTAATAGTGCTCAAGAACATGCATACGTCCCTTTCAAAGCATCACCGCCTTTTCATCCGCGTCAGTTCAGGCATGCAAACTACGTTTTCGTGCAGTTATGGAAGCCAACCCAAATAGAGTGGATGAGTTTGTCTGATTCTTGTATGACAGCGAAGTGAAGTGGCTTCAAAGGGCTCTCAGTTCAGGTAGAAAACATACAAAATTAGTCAACAACTGATATACCCTGGGAGAAAGATCTCTGACACCACTGGCCGAAGTCTTTCAAACTTTCTACCTGGAAACACAAGCCGGCCAGTGCTTGATGACAGATCAGGTTAAGAGAGGTGGTGACAGGAAAACCTTTTAGGGATAAAAACTGGTGCCAGGACAAGAACCCATAGGTTATTGACATTTTTAGGAAATTATACTGTTCTGTAACAGGGTATACCGAAATGCATTAAGGCATAAGCAACTTGGCCGCATATCTTAGTTCTCTCAAATTCACACAGCTGAGGGTATTTGAGCAGTATGATCTCCTCAAGTTAATGGAGGCATGATAGTAATCTGTACACCTAGGATAAGCAAAAGCTCACAATTACAGTAAAGGCACATTAGCAAATCAATATAGGCATAGTCACTGCTGTCTGAGTCCATATTTCGTTAAAACCTCTCTTAAGCCTGAGCTCAACATAATGACTTTTTTTTAAAAACAAATAGTGGCCTATGAAAAAAATCATATCAAGTCACTGATATTTGAAGTATTTAAGTTTGTTTACATATACTTCTGTCACGCCAGATCATCACATACAGAAATACATTGCTCTATATGACTGCTCCTTGATACATGATCCGCATGAGTCTGGACCACATGAGTCTGGACATTTCTGCAGCATTTGACACAGTCTCCCACACCATTTTTATCCAACACCCATTTGACATCAGGATCCAAAGAAACACACTACTATGGTTCTGCTCTTTCTTCTCTTGAAGTGCCTAGTCAGTCAGCCTGCAATCATACCACCTCGAATGCAAGCAACCTCATCTGGTAAGTTGTGCAAGGATCCTACCTGAGCCCGACCCTCTTCAAGGCATACACGATCCCTCTAGCCAGCAACATCCACTCTGACAACATCAACGTCCTCTCCTACACCAACGACAACAATCGCATTTGCTTTCACAAACCTGCCAAACACATCCGCTCCCCTACTTGCATACATCCTACTTATAGGGAAAGCAGACCTGGCAGTCAAGCCCTCTCTTACATCGACCCTAAAGCGTGGGACAACAAGCTACTACACTTAAGAGCCTGCTCCCCACTTTTTGAACTCTACAGGAAGCTGAAGACCTGGCTTTTCGAATAGTCCCCTCTAGGCCTTAGGTTTGGCTAGGCTCACGCCTGCAGCTCGCTTGGTTACCAACGCCCCTCGTCGCACTCCTTCTTTCCCCCTCCTTCGCAAATTACGCTGGCTCCCCATTAGTAAACTCATCCATTTTAAAATGTGTTGTTTAGTCTTCAAAGGCCTCCATCAGCTTGGCCCTATATATTTATCCAACAAATTGACCACATATACTCCTTCGCGCAGGCTTCGTTCAGAAAGCAAAGGCCTCTTGGTCATTCCCCGCTTCAAGAAAACCCAGTGGGGAGGGAAAGCCTTCTCCCACCTGGCGCCCACAATGTGGAATCAGCTACCCGAGGCACTACGCCTCACCCACAACTACTTCAGTTTTAGGAAGAAACTGAAGACATTCCTGTTTTAATTGTTATGATCTCTTGCCTCTACTGTCAGCAGCGCGGTGATACCCCATGTGGGGCAATTCAGGCGCTCTATAAATCACCAGAAAAAAAAATTAGCACTAGGATACCCTCCTGGGTGATAGTGCGCTCTACAATTCCACATAACCTAACAAAATAATGCACACTTATTGTTGAACAAATGTCATTCAAAAACAGCACCACACTTCTACTCTTTCATACTGAAATGCTGTGTCATACAATATTAATACTATGATGGTGCATTTACATTTTGGTCTACTTACAGGCAAAAAATGCCTTGGCACACGCGTTGCAATCTGCTCGGCATGATTGTGATTTGCTCCGTGAGCAATATGAAGAAGAACAAGAAGCTAAGGCAGAGCTCCAGCGTGCTCTGTCGAAAGCCAATGGGGAAGTTGCCCAGTGGAGGACCAAGTATGAAACTGATGCCATTCAGCGGACAGAGGAACTGGAAGAGGCCAAGTATGCTGAGTTCAATAAGCCAATATATGTTGATGTGAAATAGTTGAGTTATTTCCACTGTATACTAATCTGGTTCTTGCAAATATCTAGGAAAAAGCTGGCTCAGAGACTTCAGGAAGCTGAGGAACAGGTTGAAGCTGTGAACTCCAAGTGTGCATCTCTGGAAAAGACCAAGCAGAGACTACAGTCTGAAGTAGAGGACTTCATGATCGATGTTGAGAGAGCTAACAGTGCTGCTGCAGCTCTTGACAAGAAACAGAGGAACTTCGATAAGGTAACACTTGACACAAAGATTCATAGAGAGCACTTGATGTACTTTGTGCAGTTTTACTAAGTGTGCTGCATAATTTTTTAACAGGTTCTTGCAGACTGGAAACAAAAGTATGAGGAAGGCCAGGCTGAATTAGAAGCCACGCTGAAGGATACCCGCTCCTTGAGTACTGAACTGTTCAAGATGAAGAATGCTTATGAGGAGTCTCTGGATCACCTTGAAACCTTTAAACGTGAAAACAAGAACCTGCAACGTAAGTTTCTCAGTATATGCTAATGAAGCTCAGGTTACCCAAGATACAAATACATTTTAGCTGTTTACAATTTCGCCAAGCTTAATCTCTCACTAAAATTTAGTTAACATAATGGCCAAAAATATTTGTGATTTATAAGGGATTAAGATGCCGGTTTTAAAATACAAAATCTTTTTTCGATAGTAACATTATTGTTCATTTGAGAAATAGCAACACCTGAACTATAGATGTATCGCACTTAAGTTTCTTTTAATCATCAATGATGCTATCTTTGGTTTGAGTCTGTTCTAGAATTGTGATAGAAAACTGCCCAACATTTTTTATTCATCCAAGTAAGCAATGAAAGATGCTTCTAAGTCAGACTGGCTGCCATTGTAACAAACTCTCTCTATGAAATTTCAGAGACTTTTCTGAAAATTGTTGTGGAACATTTAAAGGGCAAGTCCATGGTTGAATGAAGTACATTCAGTCGGCAGTGATTTCAACAAAGAGTAAACTTTTAAGGCAGAATAAGAGGCTAGCGACTCTAAGGCTTGTGCACAGTTGACTGTATTATTTGAAGCAGAAATGAATCAAAAGAATATGTTTGTGATAAGCTAAATAATGGAAGGTTAACTAGAGAGAGTGTAAAGTAAGCCTGTAAAAAGACACTGGGTTGAAAGTTAATTAGAGATAGTGTAAAATAAGCATGGATAAAAAGCCACTAGTTTGCTGGAGACCACTTGACAACCCAAACTATTTACAGAAGGCTACTTATCAAAACTACAGATGAGAAACGTCAAACTATTTATAATGGCCTAGAAATCAGTTGAAAATCTCAAAGCACAAACAATTTCAGTTTGGATATACAAAGAGAAATGATTAATTAACAAATTGTATGTAGGGGAAAGTCAGCACAGCAATCTCTCATACAAATTAATCTAATTAAAGATGTCTTTTATATCCCTTATTCAAAGGTTAATACATATTTCGTTAGAAATTTGCTACATTCATTGTATATCTATATCCTTTCCAGAGGAGATCTCAGATCTTACTGAACAGATTGGAGAAACTGGAAAGTCTATTCATGAACTGGAAAAAGCAAAAAAACAGGTTGAGCAAGAAAAGAGTGACTTCCAAACAGCCCTGGAAGAAGCAGAGGTACGTACAAGAGACATGTTAATAACAATAAAACAATTCAGTTGAATTGGTGAGTCTGAGCAATGATTAAATGGTCTTCTAACTGTATTTGTATGTTATAAAAGGGATCATTGGAACATGAAGAAGCTAAGATCCTGCGAATACAACTTGAGCTGAACCAGGTGAAATCCGAGGTTGACAGAAAGATTGCAGAAAAAGATGAGGAGATCGAACAGTTGAAGAGGAACAACCAGAGAGCTGTAGATTCTCTGCAGAGCACACTGGATTCTGAGATCAGAAGCAGGAATGATGCCCTGAGGGTAAAGAAGAAAATGGAAGGAGATCTTAATGAAATAGAGATTCAGCTCAGCCATGCCAACCGCCAGGCTGCAGAAGCACAGAAGCAGCTCAGAAACATACAAGGTCAACTCAAGGTACTTTGATAATAACCGGAGACAAGTGGGGTTCTACCTTTCCTTTTGGGTAAAGATAGCTAAGTCATAACATGGTTATTTTTTATAGGATGCCCAATTACATCTTGATGATGCTACTAGGGGACAAGAAGACCTGAAGGAGCAGGTGGCTGTCATTGAACGTAGAAACAATCTGCAGCAGGCAGAAATTGAAGAGCTAAGAGTTGCTCTCGAACAGACAGAACGATCTCGTAAATCTGCTGAACAAGAACTTCTTGATGCCAGTGAACGTTTGCAACTCCTCCATTCTCAGGTAGAACCTTTTTTTCGGGCCTACATTTCATGATGTATAAATATCCTATTACGAAAAATGGGGTCTTATAACGGGTGCAAAGAGAACATAGCACATGACATTCCTGTCAGGTATAGTGTGGTTTGAAACCAATCATGAACTTGGTGGTTTTCCAGTTGCTCACAGATTAATGTTGAATGTATTGCAGAATTTGCTTGATAAATTTCAATCCTATTGTGTGGATAAGAAGTTGGAGATTAATTCGTCCAAAACAAAGCTCATGGCAATTAGTCCCCATAAGAGTTTAAAAAAATTAATCACTGTTAATGATGAAATGATCGAGCATGTGCAGAGTTTTAATTATCTGGGTATTACTTTGGATGTAAAAATGAACTGGAATCCACAAATTGAAAAATCTAAAACAATTCTGATACAAAACCTAGCCCCCATAGTCAGAAGGCACAGGAACAGTTATTCTAGAGCCGTATCCCCCGCAATTGAGCTGTTTAAGTACAAGGCTCAATCTGCCACACTTTATGGAGCAGAATTATGGGGCCAAGCTGCTAAAAATGCCTTTTCAGTGCACGAAAATAATTTTTGTAGACAACTATTATCAGTACCACGTCGCACACCCCTTACCCCACTCTTCCTTGATCTAAATATACATGGCTCTGATGATCATGCCATCTTACGTCCATTATTATATTGGATTTGTCTGTGGGCAACGGATGAATTAATTGACTACAGAGAAGCATTAAAAGAAATTATGGTAATAAGGAACACAACTCGGCTGCTGTGGTTGGTCCATATCGAGAACTGGTTCTCCAAATTGAGGTTATACCATTATTGGACAGACCCAGGATCTTTGAACCGAACTAGCAAAAAGCTACTGCGGGAAAGGTTCTGGGATTCTGTCCTAAATTCTACAATATATAATTCAAAAACTGGAGTATTGACCCTCAAATTTCTTGAAGTAAAAAGTGAAAGTAGCTTTGAAAGCCTTATGGACGAAATGTTGCCAAATTTGCCAAAAACATTGTATTTAAAGTTCCGTTATGGCATTCTCCACAATAAAGCTAACACTTCAAAATGGGCATGTAACAAGGGTCGTATAGGAGATGATTTGCTTGAAAAATGCGAGCTGTGCGACATGGGCACATGGGAGGATGAGGCCCATGTTATATTTCTCTGTCCAGCATACCAACATAGTAGAAAGAAGTGGCTAAAACCCATTTGTCGCCTCCTAGGATTCAGACGTATTAGGGAAGCAGAAAGAGTGTTTAAAGCTGATACTACACAGACCATTGTATTTAGCTTAAGCCGATATCTTTTTGCTGTAGCAATAGCACGAAGAAGACGAGGTCTGAAACTGTAATAGTTTAGGTGGTAGGATAAGGCATCTGACACAAAAATTGATAATGATGTTGACATGGTTTTGGTTTTGTGGTGGATAAGATATTGAGTTATTTGCACATCTAAATTTTGTTACAGGAAATTGATGAAATACCTTCTAAAATTGTATTTGTCTTTTAACATGTTTTTTATCATCGTTAATAATATTAACCAATATTAGCACCTGGTATTTATTAATATTAATATTAATTAATATTTATATTCGTTGCAAATTTTTAAGCGGTGTATTTTTCATGCATTTAGCGAACTAGGGATTGACTGATTATAATAGCGGATTAGGAATTGCAATTGTCTGGTTTTGTTAAGCTCCCTTCAGAAAAATACTGCATTGTTTATCATGACCCTTTTTTATGGCCTGCTATCAATTGGAAACTGAAATTGTTATTATTGGTACCACTTGTTTTTAGAGATTGTATTGTTTCTTATGTAAATGATTCTTTTATGGTTTGTCTAACCGAAATAAAGATTTGAATGAATGAATGTATGTTTCTTTCTTTTTAAGAATACAAGTTTGATCAACACCAAAAAGAAGCTTGAGAGTGACAGCAGCCAGCTCCAGAGCGAAGTAGAGGAAGCCATCCAGGAATCCAGGAATGCTGAAGAAAAAGCCAAGAAGGCCATTACCGATGTAGGTTCCTTATTGAAACTAAGGAATTACATAAATATTTATTTTGAATAATCACAAAACAATATACATGTACACTTGTGACTGGTTATTGCACAAAATAAAAATTAAATTTTAAAAGATCAGCCACATAAAACCTTTGCTTACTCCCACCGTACCTATGTGGATTTTATGACTATTTGTAGTTAATTTGATTCATTAGAAGAGTGTGAATCAAAAGAATCTGTTTTGTTCTATAGTAAGTCTCATTTTTATGCTTTCATGAAGGCTGCTTTGATGGCTGAGGAGCTGAAGAAGGAACAAGACACAAGCGCCCATCTTGAGAGAATGAAGAAGAACCTGGAGCAGACCGTGAAGGACATGCAGCATCGCCTGGATGAGGCTGAGCAGCTCGCGATGAAAGGAGGGAAGAAGCAGCTCCAAAAACTGGAGAGCAGAGTGAGTTACAGAGGAGAGTGCAAATTGTTAGGGTCTGGAGGTAGGGGTCAGTGAGGGAATAATATAACCATATCAATTCCAACTTCAGGTCCATGAACTGGAGAACGAGCTGGAAGCTGAACAGAAACGTGGGGTAGAAGCCATTAAGGGTGTCCGCAAGTACGAGAGGCGAGTTAAGGAACTGACATATCAGGTACTTGTGCATTTGCTGTTCGAATTTGTTATACTTACCACTTTTCTATATGTAGATAGGATGTTTTTTCACTAATTGTTTTATGCAAGGTCCTGAAGAATCGCCACTGATCTGACTTTGACAATCACAAGGTGAGAAACATGTCGACCATCTTGGAGAAGAGTAGACATTCTGTCACATAGTTAACAGAACACATTACTTCTCCCTTAGCTTTTTACTTTAGGCAGGGTACCCAACAGAATAAAGTTTTCAAGAGGAATCCCTGACCTATTTTAAAATCACACCACACTCATCTACACTTATCTAGGACCCTCCCCCCCACTGCACCCTCACGGCAAGGAACAGAAGATCTCCGGCAAAGAGCCCCTTTAAGGGTGCCCGTTGGGCATTGCAGCGCCGGCCCAACGAGGAGCAGGCTCATACGATGAAGCATGACACCTAGCTTGCTCGGTGTATGAGAGCCCTAGTTTTGAGAGGAGGAATTCCCCTTCTCCTCTAATCTATCCCACCCCTGTTTTCTTCCCATTCTTTGAAACACTATATTGTCTTGAAACATTGTGGTGAATATTACTTCACCTAGGAACTGCATACCATTTTTTGTTTCACTGTGTTCAGGGCAAGTACGTTGGACCTAGTATCAAAAGCCCATCTGGTATTTTCCCCCTTTTTTGATAACGATATTGTTATATTCATACATAATTGGCTATTCTCCATGAAATTTAACTTGACTGTACCTCTCATTCCCTTCCTTTACAGATTAGCTTTTCTTTTAGCTCCTCTGAGTAATGCTTTTATAATGTAAAAAGTACTACTTTTTAAGTACAGCCTCTCTAAGTCCTCGGTTCACTTAAGGTGCCTTGGACAACTACATCTGCTCACACCAGAAGACATGTCCAATGTGTCTCAGAAGCTATTATAGTCTACCATCTTTATGTGTCTTTGATAACCTTACTGAAAGTTTTGCAACACCCAAGTACATGCAGAACATGCAGAACATGCAGAACATGCATATCAGCATAATACTATCAGAAATCTAAACACTACAATTTCTCTAGATTTCTTTGCACCTAATTACTGTACATCCTCACCCATATTGATGTTCTCATCAAAGTAAACATCTTCTACATCATAGTTAACATTTGTTTCTAAGTGTACCAGACAGTGGTCATTTAAAGTACAACCAAAGACTGCACTGATGATGTGTATTTTCCTTTCGCTTAAAGTCTGAAGAAGATAAGAAAAATGTCCTAAGACTCCAGGACCTAGCAGACAAATTGCAATTAAAGGTCAAAGCCTACAAGAGACAAGTTGAGGAATCAGTAAGTTAAAAAATATTTTTAAACATACTGTTTATGTGAAACAGGCACCTATGCACACATAAAAATAGAGCTACTGGTACACAAAATGACTTTCTTGCTATAACACTGTGATTATACAAACAATATGTGATAAGAATCTAACTGCCACACTATGCAATAGCAATGTTGAAAAGCAGAGCTGAGAATTCTTAAAATATATTAAAAAGAAATTCCCCTCTAGGAGAACAAACTATCATAACAGTCCATGATTAAAGCAATGCGCCGCCACTTACTTTTATGAATTGCCAAAAAGATTCTGATAATAGGAAGGGCACTCTAGTTTGTACCCTTAGCCAGACAGCTGGGCATGTAGGAACTTTTGATTAGAGGAGCCTCGTGCAGGTAAGTGGCCAATGCATCAATGGAGTTTGACACATAGCCTGATGCTCCGACGGCACAGGCCTGCTAGGGTGTGAGTATCCTTGGGAGCTGAGTTTGCCTGGGGGTGGGTACAACTATGAGACGCAATGCCTCTGTGGCCGGCTGGGGCCCATGGCATCGGAAATCACCACTCCTCTTCTGGTGTAGCGAGGCCAAAGAGTGGGCCCTGCAGAGACATCGGCAGCTCAGATCCCTACTAGAGCTGTTGGTGCGCCAGGCGGAGAAGCGGGCCCTCAGTGGGGCTAGAAGTGACTTGACAATGAGTCCCTCCCCCATCGAGCCCGGGTTGCAAGGCCACGCAAATGGCCATTTGGACATATGGCTGCTGGTGAGGGAGCCGGTGGGTAATCATGGCCCTGCTGGCCCCTACAAAGGTGCACAATAAACAGTGGGGGGGGGGGGGCACCATGCCACTGAAGGAGGCCATGGAGGGCCACGCTCAGGTTGGAGCCATAATGGACTTGAAGCCCACACAGCCATGATCCTGGCAGCCATCCTAGACATGAAAGAGGTACCAGAGGTACCAGGGCATAAAATAGAGGCAGTGGTGATTGATGTGGATCTATTTACCCTGGCCGATAGGGTCACTGATGCAGAGTCGACTATGGCCCAGCTCCAACCAGCTGTGATGGACCATGAGAACAGGTTGATCAGGCTGCAGAGGGAGATAAAAGTCCTATCAGCCAAGGTGGAAGAGACTGAGGGGCACACCTGCCTTAACAATATGCATTTGGTGGGGGTCACATATTGGGCTGAGGGACCCTTGAGGTAACTCTTTGTAGAGCAATGGCTGTCTTCCGAGGACTAGGGGGAAGGGTGACAACATTGTTCTCTGTGGAGAGGGTGCATAGGGTTTTGGATCGGTCCCCGGCACCTGGAATGATAACCAGACTAATAGTAGCTGGCTTGCTAAATTTTAGGGACAACATCCTACACTTTGCACCCGTTCATGTGACCTGGCTGGTTGAGGACAGCCCAATGAGTATCTACTCAGATTATTCGACTTCAGTCCAACATAAATGTGAGTCCTTTTTGTTTGTCAAGAAGCATCTGTGGCATCCCAACTTCAAATATGCCTTTCTGTTTCTGACCATGTCTGGGTGATAGTGGGCACATCAGTTCATTTCTTCAGGGAGGCAAAGGAGGTGTGGGACTTGCTGGCGAGGCAGGGCCACCTAATGTCGCAGGGCCATGCTGAAGAGAGCTCCCCTGGTGCAGACTCAACAGCCACAACAGCGTCCACGTCGGGGCTCAAGGGTGACCCCACCAAGGCTGAGGCACGAAAGGAGAGACAAGGACAAGAAGGTCGTGGAGCTACAATGTGGCCTCCTGCAGCCCTCTGTGGCCTTTGCTTGGAATCTGGGGCTATCTGAAGATGGATCGACTAGCTCCAGTGCAGACGTTGAGAAAGTGGACCTCTCGATGGTCACACAATGACAAAAAATAAGGTCGCCTGATGGGCCACCTGATGGGGGATGCCTATGGGACCCCGCTGGGGTTCAGGGCTGCAGGGTTGTGATATGAGCAGGATGGCTGTGCTCTGGATGGAGTCTTAATCAGCAGGGACCATAACTCCTACTGGACGAGTTATGGTGCTACAACAAAAGCCAAAGTGTGGGGGGGGGGGCAACGGGTGCCTTGAGCATTGAGGGATGTTTCATTCAATACTTGCAGCATGAGGTGGCAGGGAAGGGGGGTTGGGAGGGGACAGTTGAAGGGAGCTGCAGCTTCTATAGTGGGAGTGGGATTAAAGTGGCAAATGCGGGAATTAGGAACACTCGGATTAGTCAGAGACAGTGGTACAGATGGGTTCTCAACAAGTAGCCAGGGGCACCTATCTTAGAATACTCTCCTGGAATGAGATCAGCTGGTCGATCAGCACTGGAGACATCGCATTCAGACTTAGGTGGGTTGGCAGAGCTCCAAAGACTGTTGAGCCACAGGCGCGGCAATATGATTGGCATCTCAAAAGTGGATGGTTTCTGGGGAGGGGAGGGAACGTTGATGTGCTCAAACTTCCAAAGGCCGTATGATATGCCGGGGTGGGGAGGCATTTTTTACGAGATCTACAGATTATGTCTATTTTGACACAGCAGATCTACTGCACTCAGGGCCTGGCGGACGAGAGACCATTGGAGTATTGGGCACTGGTCACCCCACTTTTTGTAGAAATGCTATTTCACAACTGTATTAATCCCTCCTCATGAATGGCCAGGCCCCGTTACAGAGACTGTGATAAAGAGGAGAGGAAGACCTGGGTATAATGGAGGACATTTAGTGGGAGGAGGCCTGTAAATACCCCAGGGAAGTTGCCAACCAGGTGGGGTTCCAGCTCATTTAGTCAAAGCTGTTGCACTGGGCATAGTCTACGTGCATAAGGCTCTGTGTTATGTGAGATGTGACTGGCTCGCTGCCTGACGGGCTTTCACCAGCGGGAAATGCTACTCCGTACACCTTGGGGGTGCACAAGAGTAAGGGCCATCCAGGAAGGGGTTCAATTTAGGCACTCTGGGGTGCTGGGGTAATTGCTGGAGCTCACTCCTCGTTGGTCTGCCTGGGAGTCTGGGGTGAGGTGACCCAAGTTAGCTATACAATCTTCCATCGAGGGATGTGATAAGTTATTTGGATTCTGCCCAGATTCTGACATTGAGAGACTGGGAATCCAATAAGGAGTGGTGTAGGCAGGAAGAGTGGCTTATCTACTGCCCACAGGGTTGACTCCGGAAGTTTGTAAAGCTATGGGATCATTGGTCTGAGGAAGATGGGGAGTGATGGAGGGGAGCCATGGGGTAGGAGAGTTCCTGGAATGGCTGTGATCTGTGTGGGTCTAGGGATAGAATTGTGCCATTTTCCGATCTGAGTATTTACCAACTTCATTCTGACTTAAGGCGGACACTGGCACTTGATGTTTCCTATGCATCTGTGTGCCACAGAAACCTGGGTGTTTCGGTTAACAAATGTAGCGTTTTACAAATTATTTGTTGTAAGAAAATATAATAAAAAGATTTAAAATAAAAATAAAAGAGGAGCCTCTGAGTGGTCCAGACGAGAGTCTGGATTTCCACTAGCCCTGATCGGAGCTGGAAGTATTGATCTAATCAATTGAAAACGTTTCAATTGGATTGCCATGCAAAGGCACACGTGTGAAGGAACAGGCTCAGTGGAGTTACATATAATGTAATGGCAGATAAGGAACACGGGTAGTCTTGGCTGACACAACATGCGCGGAACAAATGTGGGCCATTTGCTTCTGGATTAGAATAGTTCATTCAGATATGCGCTGAAGAATGACGAGGTTCAGCAGTTTCGAGTTCAGATTAGGTGAATGATTTTCTATTGACCTAAATTTGTAAAACAGCTTCCATCAGGGACAAATCTTGGTACTTGACGCTGTTTGCATTCCTATCACATGTGGTGTCAAAAAAAGCGTCTGCTTTTATACCATTTGATGAGTGAACCAGAATTCCCACCACCTATACACACCTTTTCTGTGCACCAACACAAATGTGAAAGGTGACAGGATATGAAGTATGTTAGGATGCGCTTTTACAATAGTAATAGAAAACGATCCGGTTTACAATTGGCACTGTGCAGCTAGGGTAGGTCTGCAAATTCATTACATGCAGGTGACTTTTATTTTGTTGCTTTCGTCCCATTAGGAGGAACAAGCCAATACACATCTGACTCGATTCAGGAAAGTGCAACATGAGCTTGAAGAAGCAGGGGAGAGGGCCGACATTGCTGAATCCCAAGTGAATAAACTCAGGATCAAGAGTCGTGATGTTGGGAGCAAGGTAAGCTAAATCAAACGGACATCATAATCACGACTTTGTGTTTAGTTTTTAACTTTGCCAACTTCATACTCTGTTCCAGCTTTGGAGCACTTTAACGAATTTGAAGTTGCAGTGGACGGATTAAAAAGAGTGAGGTAGACTTACAGAAGGATGGGAACCAGCGGAGCCAGTGCAGACTGGGAGCACAAGGAAGAGTTTAATTGTATTTAGCTTTTGCAAATCGGAGATCAGGCAAAGCCATGGAGAGGGTGGAATTTCGACAGATTGTAGCACTACTGGAGATTGTTAGCTCTGTGCCTTTTTAAGCTTGCAACAAGAGACTCTACGTAGAAAAAGTTTTGGATCTAGCTGTCAGCTTTTAGGACCTTGAGAAGAGTTTGTCTCCTCCTTTTTATATTTTTTTTATTTTTCCATCAACATCAGAATTACAGATTCGTAATACATTGCCAGAGAAACCGAAACAAAGAGAAAAATATATATATATATATAATCTTACAATTCAGAAAGCATTATCATCAAGTTTAAATCAAGTAAAGCATTTTTTTCCAAAAACAAAAACACACAAAGAGCTTTAAACTGGGTAAAGTAGGCAAAAAAAAATAATTGGGAAAAAAATATCTCAGAAACAATAGAAAGCCAACATTAAGAAATATCATATAATCTTAATTGCGTCTGACTTTCCCCCTAATTCATCTTAAATCTCTCCCAGTCTCCTTTTCCATTCAATTATTGGAGCCCATATCCTCCGACCAGCCTCTTTTTTTTCCCTCCCTCTTTTTTCATATAGGGCCATTTCTAAGATATATATGGACAGTACGCGTGAGATCCATTGCTGTAATGTTGGGGGGTTAGGATCCTTCCAGAGTGTGGCTATGCATAGTCTTCTAAGGGTCATAGCTAAATACAAAAACTCATGGTGAAGAACATCTACACCCACCCTCACTACACCCAAAATCATAACTTCATCTGTCAAAGTTAAATGTATCCCCAGAAAATCTGCGAAAAATTGTTCCAAAGATTTTTTATATATATCCAAAGAGGGGCATGATGCAAACATATGGATTGTATCTGCTTGCGTGGATTGACATCTCGGACAGGTGCCCCTGCTATTTCCCCCCCACTGTGCTATTTTATGAGGGGTGTAATATAGTTCGAACATAGTCTTGTAGTGTTGAGATTGTAAATTTGCCACTCTTAAGACCGAGTTTGACAGTTTTAATGACTTCTCTGCCTCATTTCCTGTTAGACCTAGTTTGTCTCTCCACTTCTCATACATTCTATCACAATCATCCTTTTTATGTTTACAAATTTCTTCGTATAATTGCGAGATGGAGGTTCCCTCTTCATCCCTTACACATTCCAGCAGTTCGATTCTTTGAAAATTCATATCTCCTCCCTGTTTCTTTAACAGAACTGATCTCACTTGTAGGTACTTAAAGAAGTCTCTACGCCCTAGGTTATATAAGCGTTGTGCCTGCTCAAAAGAGATCAGGCCGGTTGCCCCTATAAGGTCCCCGATAGTTTTAACCCCTAATGCATCCCAGCCCTTCATAACTGGGTCGTGAAATACCCCCGGCAGTGATGGGTTCCCATACAAAGGGGTATAATAATTCATTCTCCCTAGTTTTAATTTTCTCCTTATCCCAGACCAGACTGATCTTGCGGCCACCAAGGTCTTAAAACTTACTTTTTGTGATAGCTCCACTCCTCATATGTGAGTAGCCATTGATTAGAGTTTTTTACTACGAGTTTATATACGTCTGGGACACCATCTCTACCTCTCCATCTGTCTATAACGCTCCCCCCAGCATACCTCTGATGTTTTGCAAGACCCTTGCCCAATAATATGCCTTAAAGTCTGGTAGCGCCAGCCCACCTCTTTCTCTTGGGAGTGACAGAAATTTTTGGCTGCGGCGTGTTTTGCCCTTGGCCCAGATAAATCTATTTGTCACCTTTTCTAGCTTGCAACAAGAGACTCTACGTAGAAAAAGTTTTGGATCTAGCTGTCAGCTTTTAGGACCTTGAGAAGAGTTTGTCTCCTGAGTTGAAAATGTGTGTACTACTTGGAAATAATTCAAAGCAATTGTTATGTACAAAGTCAATTTAAAATGGAGTTCAGTAGAGGTTCAAAGTTTGAATACATTGATCTGGACGTCGAGAGGTGCAAAGCAATGGCCACCTAGATGGCACTCCTGTAGTCCGGGCAGGAAGGATCAGAGAATTGCAGCTCTACTTGTACTTCACAATTAAGGTGGTTTCAAAATGACTTTTTTAGATGGTATATCCCTCTTGGGTGTTCTTTCAGCTGCTCCTTTACTTTCGCAGGGAATGGAATTCATATTTATGTGTAAATCATAACACAAAATGTTCTACCGATGTAAAAGAAAATTCATTAGTGGCAGGTGAGGGAAAGAAATGTACCTCTGTGCCACAAAAGTATACTTTGAAGGATAAGACCTACATTCTTAATCCCCATAAACATAAAAGCTTATTTTTTTGAGAAAAATACATACTTGTTCTTGACGTTGACTGCCTTTAGCGATAGTCATGGATTGATATTGCCCTCATAACGACTAGTTATACAAGGCTGCCAATTCTAAAATGTTCCGATTATAAGTCTGGTAAAAGTAATAAGTTGCGTTTGATCAGTGTTCATTTTAGAAAAATACAATGCCGTTTGTGGGTTAATACTTTCTTTCCATAGGTTTTTTGCTCCCTTGAAAGATTCAACTTATTTTTAGTAAAATGCTTGCTTGATGCTGTCAGTAATAACTCACATTGTGTCACTATGGAAATACATATTCCAATTCATGCTTTAATAAATGTGTCTTTCTCCTAGAAAACCGAAGGTGAATAGTTCCTATACTTCTATCAACAAGTGAAGAATTATAAATTTGCAAAATGTGAATTTTTTACTTCTTTGAACCTTTTTATTTATTTCAATCTGCGCAACAATAAAAGTGTTACTGTATTACCAGTTTGTCTCATCTCTGAATTAAATATGGACTTTGAGATTCAGGGTGGAGTGTCTTCAGTAGGTGTTTGTGAACGTTTTTAGTTTTTAAATGATCCTTTCATTATCTTCTCTTTCATTGTGTGCTAGGATGTGTCAGCTTCAGACCAAAAGTAACATTCTATCACAAGTAAATAAAAAGGAAAATGAAAAGAACCATAGAAACAAGTTGCAGTGGATCCACACATGGCATACAACACAAATCTAAAGTGGAAGCCTGTGTGGACATCAGCTGATGAGGGACACAACAGTCAATGCCATCAAGGCTGAGATAATGAGTAAGTTCCCATTTAAAAACAGCTTTGCTCTCAGTCTCCCTAGATCTGGTGTCAAAGATATGTGATCATGGAGCTACCAACACAAGCGCTCAGAAACCTAGAGAATAAGTGTGGAGAGATTTAAAAAGACACAACAAATTTCCCCTGCCATTACTACCAGATGAGGCTGAGTGACAGATACATTTGTTATTCATCTGTAGTGGTCGAGAGCGTCCTTGGTCTCTCTTGATTTGCACCACATCAATTCACATGAATTAATTTCAGAACTGAGCTCATGTAACTGGTCTTATGTTCAGTCCACGCCCGCACCCCTTTCCACAGCACTCTTGTGCCTACCAATTGTGTCTGGCCCAGTATAAAACAGCGTGGATATGTTGGAAATGCTCACTGTCTTGTTGCCTGAGATCTAATTAGCTGTATGTAGTTGATTTTGCCGAAGGTCTCCCACACCATATCTACTCACGCTACCTGCTTTGGTCAGTATTAAGCTTAAATAAAACATTTAGCACTTTTCAGTCATTCACGTTTACGATGAAGGGGCCAGTGCTTAATTTGTAAAATAAGTGCCGCGGGCCCAACATTTTGCTCAGAAGATCGTGGCCAGCGGGACTGATATTGGAGTTGCCAAATGCTTAGGCTGTGTAGTCTTGAATCCTCCTCATGCCGCTTTCATTCATCCCTTTATCTCACTTGTGCAAGTTCTTTTTTATCCCTGCTTTCTCTCTATGTCACATTTACATCTTTTTATTCCTCTTTCTTTCCCCGTTTTGTGAAATTCCATCTCTTGCTCTGGATTGAAGTCCAATGAGGAAAAATAAGTGCAGGCCCCCAAAAAATGAGTGCTGGTGGGCCCCACCTGCAACCACTAGCTCAAATTAAGCATTGGATAACGCCATTCTTTAGAGAAACTTCTTAAGATCTTGGAAAACATTTTACTACAATACATAGAATTTCAGGTTATAACTTTTCATCGTGCTAAACACTCCCCTACTCATCCAATAGTTATGGCGGCCTCACCTAATCTCAGCAGTCAGATCAAATGAGATGCATCTCTAAAAACCCAAAGATCGACAATTAGTGGATTAATTTCACGTCTGGGTACCAAAAAACAGTTCTAAGTATATTTATCACTCATGCTAAAATGTGGAATTTCATGCTACCAAGTCTACTTCCCACGTAGGGAAAATCCTGTATCATTTTCAGATCTTCATCACTGAATCCATTGTCTCAACGTTATCAATTACTATTAGAATGTGCAGCATTTTGAGAGTCATGACACAGGTAGTTTAGGCAAATTTGTCTAAATGTGTCTCCCACTTCCCTTCATTAAAGCAGTCAAAGAGGACCTAATGGAAAAGCCTATTTTTTAAAATACTTTCTCATAAAAACACAAGGCAACAGAATTGTTCTCTTTTGGCAAACCAATGCTAGAGCAAACGTGCAACAACCCCCTGTGCTTATGACACCTACAAAGAATATACAAAAGTAAGTTCAGACACTAATTTAGTTGCACTGCTCCTTAAAAAACATGTTTTCTATGAAAAAGATACTTATCTCAATTAACTAGTTAACTAACTTTGTACACCATACCAGCTCCCAGCAAAGATCAAATGCTGCCCAAATCTCACAGTCATATCTGACCTTATTTACCACTGAACCAGCCCAGACTACAATACTTTCTAATAACAATTCTCCACATGTGATTGAAAACCCAGAAGTACTGGACTACTCCCACTTAATCAGCCGCATCAAAATGAGCAAACAATAAATTTTATCAAGCCATTTTAGCCTTCAATCCCTCATGTCTTTTAAAAGTCATAGTCAAATTATGCTTGAAACTACGCATCAATTCACTATCACCAACAAAATATATACAAAGAGTACAAATCCCCATGGGGAAGAAAGAACTCTGCAAACCAGCTAACGTACACAAGTTTATTCATGCACACATAAAGGCATGTTTCGGCTATCCCATAGCCTTTGTCAACTTGACAAAGTCTATGGGATAGCCAAAATGCGTCATTCCTATGTGAATAAATATACTGGTGTGGATTAGCTGATGTGCCACATTTCTTCTGGACTCTTTGTGATACATGACCGTTGCAGTCACTGACACCAGCCCTGGCGGAGATAGTGGTGTACATTAGGCATTTTTGATCAGTCACACACACACACCCTCACACACAGACACACGCATGCACGCACACACACACGCACACAAACACATTATGGATTTTTTTTATTTTTTTATTTTGCTAATAAACTTTGGCGATGTTTGATGAATCGCAACTAAACTTACCAGAATTGTGCTCTTTCTTGCCTAGTTTGCACCTGGATAGTTTCAGGGTGATCCGTCAGGCGGGAGCCAAGGAAACAAGCATTGGCATAGCCAATAGGTCTTGCTTTTGGGACTTTATAAGTGTTTAGCCATACAACAGTTGATGTTGTTGCACCAAGGATATTGTGATTGATAACTAAACACTTATAAGGTCCCAAAGGCGAGACCTATTGGCTATGCCAATGCTTGTTGCACTGAGCCACTGCAAACCAACACACTTTCTGTAAATGTTAGGATACTAGATAGAAACTTACATATCACTAAAGTTGAGACCACTCAATTTAGGCGATACTTTAGACAAAGTTAAATGAGATCCAAATGACACACATCACATAACAAAGATAATAAATATGCATGCCCATAGGATCAGCCCTGAAGAACTGTAAGCTTCATTCTCAGGGAATACTTACTAATATAACAAAGAACTTGGCACAGAAGCTGAAATATGAAAAGACATCTTTATTAAATTTAATAAGTGAGGCCACGTCACACAGAAGCCGTAGCAACTGAATGAGGTAGTCTGAAGAGTACAGAGAACAGAGGCCTTATATAATCCTCAGGGTTACAAACTTCAGCATACAAGTTAGGGGCAGTCCTAGCTTTTGTAAGCATGCAAAATACCTAACATTCCTTCTTACACAAGCCGGACAAACCCATAATAAAAGGACCACAACCCATATCATAAACAGACCATAAAAGAAGGAACAGAAACAGATAAGAAACAGGATAAGGGGTGTGTATGTGCATACCAAACTTTACAATCTCCTGTGCTCTGATCCTTAATCTTGATCAGCTCGAGGGCAGTAACTGGCCTAACAAGGTCAGCTACAGGCAACAGGGTCAGTTCACTCAAGTCATCTAAAAGTCAGCTAAAGTCATCGGCCTACGTGAGGGCAACCACAAAATGGCTGCCATGCACAAAATGGAACCGAAGGGTTCAGAATTCACGGAACCTCAGGCCCTCCTTTTGCCCTTACATAGGCAATAGCCTAAACTCACGTCAATCTGAATCCAGGTCTATATTCATCAGATCATCAAGATGTTGCTGAGCATAATCCTATTACTTAGCAACTCTCTCGGGACAGGTCTCCTTACACACGTAGTAGCACAAAGGCCACATATGGCAGGACCAAATAGGGAATACCTCTATCTGTAGTATGTGGCATAAGACCACACACCCAACAAGTAGTGATGTTCACTACTAACTGGTGTTGATGCAGAAGCTGTACAAAAGGAATTAATAGTAAACTCTGACCTCCTAACCAGTTCATGTTCAGGTAAAATATGGAAAGAATGCAAAGAAGTAGTAGTAGGAAAAGACATAGGTTGGGAGGTGGGTGCAGAAGTCAATTGGGTAGTGAAAAAAATCCAACCCACAAAAGACAACGTCATGCTTAAAAATACTAGCAAACATGTTATTAAGAACATATGGACAACAGGAGAAAGTAATGACCACTATTACAAACAAAATTTATCGTTTTTCACAACCCTAAGCAGAAAGCAAATCCTAAAATTATCTAGTAAGATTTTGTTATGGTTCCTATGCATTTCATTAACTCATTATATGTTCAGGTGAAACAGTGGCGATCCTTATTAATGCTCTCAGATGAAAAGGGATACTCTTCCACAGAGAATGGACTTTATTCCGCTTTTACTAAACAGAATACTACTTTAAAACAATGCCACAAAATAATAAGAATCAGTCTCGTAACACCCATTATATGCAATCGCACGGAAACCACTTGTGAAACCAACTATGCCCAGAGTCCGTTCAAAAGCCTCTCTGGCAGGCTTCTATTGTCCATCAAATCTTCTTCTGTTGTTTTCTTCCGCATGGGCCTCTTCATTCAGGCCTTTCATGAAAATGGTCCTTCTCAGTATCCGTTGGAGTGCCCTCCTAGCAAACACTCGCAGCTTATTTGAAAGTCTCAATGTCTCAAGGCAGTGCACCAATATCTCTTTTCTGCGGCAGGCACTACAGATAGTGTGCTCTCCATTGATCATGAGCACAAATCATCTCGTGCAGACCCGGGACCATTCTCAGACTCCAACACTCATCATTCAGTGTCAGAGGACGCTCAGGCTGCTCTTTCATGGGCACCAGAATGGAGTGCCTTTTGCCAATCTTGGATCCTCCGGTGCACTGCACTTCAATTGGAGCAAAGGAAAAGGGGGTGTGTGGCCAAAACTCAGGCCAAGGGACTCAAGGGACTGCACACTGTCAGAGGTTACCAGTACATGACAGGCGCTCTTTTGCACTGAAATTCTGGTTCTGTGATGTCCAATGCCGTCTGATGGAGCAAGTGCGATGCTTTAAACGGTTCATTGTATAACAAGGGGACTGAAAACAGGTGGCCTGCAATCTTCAAAGGAGTGGCCATACGCCATGGGACAATTCTGCGTTGAAATACACTGTCATTCTCAAAGGCAATACAAAAACAAAAGCAGTAGGCAAAACAGTGCCTCTAGGCTCTTCAATTGGGTTTCCGTGTGAGAGCATATCCTCCACCATCTAAGGGTAGATAGCGACATTGGAATTCTATCTGAATGGATGTCCTCACACATAGTGGCATCGTCTAATGGGGTAAACACATTTTATATCAATGATTACATATAGGTGTTCCTAAATTCCTTATCTAAAACATTTCAAAAGAGAAATCGCATGATACATATTATCAGGGACATGTAGATACCTCCCTTTTAATAACTGTGCATCAAGTGCACTATGCAATACACAGGCTAATGATCAAAATGTGGAAACTTATCTTATAATAGCATTGAGTCAGTTAACCAGTCCATCACTACCATGACGGTCAGACTGGAAAACATCAGAGTAGGCCTAAAGAATTTTTTTTTTAAACCAGTCTTGTTATACAAAAGGGATTTATACATAATATGGGGGTCTCTGGTACATTACTGCAATCTGGAAGTGTGAACGTAATACAATAATAATAATAAAAGAAGGCTAACTGGTGAAAGGAATATGGAAAAGGGAAAATGGGACTAGGACACAGCTAAAATCCTCAATTACTAGGCACGATGTGACATCAATCAGGGGAGAAATGTCAAAAGAAAAATCTATAGGAAGAAAAAGAAATTACTCAGGTGATAGTCAAGTTTGTGACACAATACCAAGAGTATGGGTGATACACAAAAAGTCAAAATAGTAAACAAATTTAAACTCTACCGCTGGCCGCTACACCATATACAGTAATCTCAGCTAATGTTCCAATTCCTTCTTCAGGGAAAAATGAAACCTTGTTTCCTTTATAGTACAAAGCCATACACTATTCAGGAAGCAGAACAAAACTGACTAATGTAATATAAAAATGAGGTCACCATGCACAAGTCACAGATCTATAATTTATCCTTATGTCCAATTCAGGATACATAATTTTAGGGCTGCCTGTTCCTTACAGGAAAGGGGGCAGTAATGTGACTGTAGGTGAAACCTTGTTTCCTGTATATCTTTTTTATTTTCCTTCAAATACCATTAAAGCCAAATTTGACATACACTGATGAATTGTTGTCTGTCTTTCTGTGAAATGTAGTGTCAAAGCAAATCTACCCAACTGTTTGCAGGATACACATTGTCATGTATATCCCGTCACAACACAGGTAAACTTGTAATAGTATCATAAGCAGCAACATAAAACAAAAACATGCAAAAAAAACGCACAAAACGGACATGTCAAGCCATCAGATATACTCGCTGTATATCAAGCACAAAAAAAGCATAGACAAAGCAATAGCATATATAAATGAGCGGTGACGCACAACACCAGGTCATGTACTAACAATAATCGGGCCTGCTTAATTTGTCAGGTTTAAAATCCTCACCCTCCTTTTGACAGCAAATCACCAGGTAGTGGAGATTTGGCTGTCAAATGCAACTTACTGTGTGTCACTTGTGACACACAGGACCAGCAGGAACAATTCATAAAAGGATAAAATGCAAGAATATGTAAAATGCACAAACATTTCTTTTCAAAGAAATTACGCAAAAACACATCTCTTTTCAACCAACCAAACTCACGTGTCTTGTCAGCCTTAAATTCACCCAGAACAATCCATGAATGATCTGCGGGCAGAAGCAGAAAAAAAAACACAACACACAAAAGAGAGACATTTTTCATAACAAACAAATATCAATTATAACTTTTAATCAGAAGACAAAACATAATACACATTAACAGACACAAAAATAAATTTCCATTTCTTAACTGTTACCATCTTGTCAGGCAGCTTGCAACATCAAGCCACCTTAGTTTTGCCTTCCTAAAAGTAAAATTGTTACACTGACACTCCATATTAATTTGACACCTACAATTTCCCACTGTGAAAAATAATTCTTAATTGGCAAATCGTTCTCACTTAGGCATGTAGTCTTCAAAATTTGAATAAAGAGCTTCCTCCTATTTTCTGTCTAAAACTTAATGCAATGCCTCATTTTCTGTCAAATAAAAGCAACTAGCGGACATCATTTTTTAGAGCAGAAATACAAATGTATCATTTCTGCAGAGCATTTAGCATGTGTTGGGACTTTCAAAGAAACCTTTTTCATATTTTTCCCTTTGGAATTAAGTTCTTTAATTTTGTGGAGAAACCAGAAACCCTTCCTTTTAGAGGCCTGTTTAGCAAGGTCATTCTGCATTTCACAGAGACAAGTCCCTAATTTAAAAGGTTACAAATGTCAACATGACAGCCTCCTCAATTGTTTACAGGAAAACTAAAGATAGCATCTTAGTGCAACTTGAGCAGCCTGTTCTCCTAGCCCACAACTTCTTCTAGCCCCCACTCTCTGCTCATTCTGAGGCTGACAAAGGCAAAAGGCCTCCTAACCTGCAATAATTCACGCTATTTAAAACACATGTTATATATTTTACTCCTGTTAGGGGCTATAATTTATTTCTATACTTATATTATTAAAACATTTACTGTGAATAATTCGCAGAACATAAACACACATACCAGTTTTTAGAACAAATGCTTGTTTGCAATGGTACTCATTTCATCAACCTTAAATAGATGAAAGTCTCAGTTAGGTCCAGCCAAAGTTAAAAACCTTCAACCCTGATATTAAACTCAAACCTATGCACCAGGCACATTGGCTCACTGAGCCATTAAACGCAACCCCAAATGGGAACAACCTGCAAATTTGTGTTTTATACCTAAATGTATGCATTTACTGAAGCCTAAAGCACTTTATAGTTATTTAAATGGCAAAAATACCCAAAATCGACTTTGATGTTTGGGGCACTTAAAAACAAATATCCTATAAGTATGTTACATATTAATCATCCTCAGAATGTTCTTTACACATTACAGAGATTAGACATTAGACATATCTCATGTAAATCCTTAGAAAAATTAGTTTTTTACGCCTGCGCTAACTAAAATTCTATATGCTAATGTTCTCATTATGCGGTATAGCACAACTTAAATTAAATTTTAATGCTAGGGGGTCATAGTATGAGTATTAAGCTTCATGAATTGTAGAAAACGAATTTTGTAGCACTTATTTTTAATAATTATTTTTCATAATTAATAAAAAATAAAAAATAAACCAATTATTTTTTATAATTCCACATATAAGCACAAGCTGCATCCCTTGCCTATCATTTTTAGACGCATTGATTTATAAGCCCCAGCACAGACACCTAACTTGAAACATGACAAAATGTTTGCGCCATTTTTTTCTTTCTAAAAAGGGCAATTTTATTTAGCAACAGACCCAAGAATATGCTTACAAAATGTTGCTTAATAGACTGAAAACATCGAGAAAAACCACGAACAGACATTGTGCTCATTTCAGACATAAACAGAAAGGGGCCAAAACACTCAGGACACACAATACAGCGTGCTTTAGCCATGCATCTTGTGAATAGCGCCATCGCTATGTACTTACAGAAATTGCACTAATGGGAAACCCACATAGACATTTAAACACACATTTAACCCACAAATCAATACTCAGGACAGAAACCAAGGATAGCCCACAGACTGTACTTAAACCAAACTATTTGTAAATACTAGTTGTAAGTCATATTTACAAGAAACGCTTCTCAATTGTGTTTCAAAAAACTGCAAAAACAGCCCAACAGACTGATGTATGTCCAAGAAGCGAAAATACACTCAATTCACTAGCTTTGGCTAGCAGAACACCAAACAAAATCGTTCTGCAAACACAACATAGAACATTCACTTTTTCTAGGATATACCAAACCTTCCTTTAGACACACCTGCATCGCTGACCCCATCCTCCAGAAAGTGCTTGCTTCCATAAAAGACCTAAAAAAGTCCTTAACAACCGATACCTGACATTGAAACTAGTTGTCCTTTATTCTTACTTAGACCGATATGCTTGCTTCCGGTACTTACAGTTGCTAGGTAATAAGGCGCATAACCGTGGTCCTCAGGTGCTCACAAGCAGGTAAACATTAACACACTAGTGGTGGGAAAGTGTTGAGACCCTGAATTGGCTGTGGAAAACCTCGCGATTCAATTGGTTGGTGATTATGTGTACCATAGCTTATGATTGGCTATTGAAACCCATGCTAGTTTCCCATCGGCTGGGCCTTCCGGCAAGTGTAGGGTATTGTACAATGTTAATTGATTTCTGCCTTTGCCTTATGTCAGTAGGCTACTATAGTATTATGCAATGATATTGACTTTTTCTGGGCTCTGTCATCCCGGCTGTTTGAACGACCTACGGACGGATTTCTTCACAGCTACACAGTGCGACCATTACTGAGTGGGTGTAGGTTCTGTCGATCCGATTTCCCCACCCGTGCATCATCGATTGGAGACGCTGTACATGATATATTTATTCACTTGAAGTGGGATCTACGGCGAGTAAAAAAATGTATGCCGGGTAGTCCCTTTCCGGCATTAGTGTGGGTCCAGCCTTTCAGTTTGCGTAGTGCAAGTCTGATTATATCTGGGTGATAGACTTGTGTCTCCTGACAGAGACGAGAAGATTAAGTCTCAGATTATTACTTTGACTTCAGATTGTGCCCCCGTGACCCTATTATTGGACGGAAAGCACCGTATTATATATATATTCAACAAAAAGAATATTTTGAATGGAAAAAATTATGTATATGTGCCCTGATGAAGGAATCTAGGATCAAGAGTTCCTTTCCGAAACACGCATCGGCGCTTTTCTTTCCCTTGTTTGTATATATAAATCGCCTGTTGTGTGCAGTTTTTATGTTTTATAATTTCTGGAACTCATGTGTTGAGGCTATGATACTGATGAGATTGTGTGTCCGAATGAGTTGGATGAGTGGTTTGACTGGTTTGGTATGTGCAATTGTTTTCCTAGCTGGGGGTGCGTGTGTATATATTATAAATATGTGTATATAGAATATGTGTAAAAAATTGTTATCACAAGCATGATATTCTGTGATTATAATGTTCTATGTATCAGAAAATTGTGTAAATAAAAATATGACAATGCTTTTTCAATAATCTCTGTTTGTGGAACAATGTCATTATTCTTATTAATGTAGGATATATTACCTAATTTAAATAAGATTTTTTGTGAGAGGCTTTTGTTCTTGTACTTGTGTTGCTTACCCTGCCTTCCTCTCATAGTATCCATTTTCAGGGACCCTCTTTTGTTCTTTTGAGACTTTTTCTGGGTGACCGCGTCCACTAGTGTGTTTTGTGACCCAGTATAACTAGAGTCTATGTAATCATTAACAGTTGATTACATTTGTTCAGTTTACAGTTTTGCCAGTATGTTGATTTCCTTTTTGTCCTTCTTCGGTTTCTGACAACTAAGTTCGAGTGGCCGGAAGTACAAATTACCCGCAGCGTTCCTAAACGAAGTGCCAGTGCCCCGCAGTGCGTCAATGTTTGTGTACCGCTTGAGCTCGAGTAGGCCATCGTTTCCCGTCTCTGAGATGGCAGCTGCTTCCTCCAGTGAGGGGACTCTGACCGCTGCAGAATGCCATGAAGCTAGCTAATGGCGCTGTCAAGCTGGACGCTAGCTCCCGAGACAAGGTGACAACCCAAAAACCCAACAGTGAGAGACCGAGTGGAGGGCAGACCAAAAGCGTTGGAGGAAAGCAGGGTGCAGAAACGTGTTGGGGAGGAGATGCAAAGGGGTAGGGGAAAGCTGGACAGGGGTGGGGGAAGAAGTAGTGTTGAGGAGAGGCGGGTGGGTGAAGGGAATATTAAATTGGCCGTGCGGCAGTAATAGTAACGCAGCGCAGCCGTGAAAGAGAAAGTGATCGTCATTGCAGTGAAAGCGAAAGTGATTGCGTTGAAACGCTAAAGCACGCAAGAGATGCGCGCGCAGCAGCACGCTTGCTTGTGCGGGTGAGTGCAAGCTGGTGGCCGCTTTGGGAGCACTTCCAAAAGCCGCTACTAAATGTCTCTCCGAGCAGGGCATTCGCGCTGACTCAGCGAGACCTAAAAAGGGGGGTCCAAAACGCATTTTTACTTTTCATTTTCCTAGAGTAACTTTAGACACAGCTACAACCTAAACCGTTGAAAGGATTTACACCAGATTTGGCAGGAATCTAGAACCAGGTCCTTAAAGAGTGCTTTTGTGTTTTGGTGTAAATCCTTTCAGTAGTTTAAACAGTTAATGCTCAAAGACTTTGATATCTAGGAATGCAGAGGCTCCGCAGATCCTGACAAATCTCAAACTGAGAGCTGATTCTCTGCCACCGCCTAAACCAGGAAGTGGTGTCAGTCATCTTAGGACTCAGGAGTCGGTCCTGAGTCCTAAAAAAAAAGGAAAAAAGACACAAGGAAGCCTGGTCCCAAAAACGCTTTCCAAAGTCTTGCAGCAAACTTAATGAGGATCCATGAATCCGAGGCAAAATTAGCACAAAAAAACAAGCAGAATCTCAAGTGCCTGCTTTTTTTTTAAGCTCCATGGGTGGGCCAGGTTCCTGACTTTTGGAAGAGGAGGGTGGAAGTGGCCCCCTTCACCAAGCTGATTTCGACCCCAGGGGTAACATGCAATTTTCTGGGGAGAGGGCCACTCAGTCCCACTCCTTGGGCCTTTTTGACCCATGGGACCCATCATCTGGGCGCATTTGTAAAGTGAGAGGGGATGCACAAACCTCCTCTCCAAGCCGATTTCTGCCCCGGCAACCTCATCTCCCTGAGCCCACCATGTTTAAAGGGGGAGGGGGCACGCGCTCCCTCACAAGGCTGCTTTCGGCCCTGGGGACCCAATCCCCGAGGACGATAAACTTAAGAAAAAAGGAGGGGGCCATGCAGCCCCTTTCCCTGAGCAATTAAAGGCCCAGGTACGAGGACGTGTGCCCCTTCCCCATAGATATCAAACGGGCCCCAGGAATTGGGACTCAGGGCCGGGCCCTGTTGCCAACCACCCACAGCACAAAGTCAAAAGCAGTGTGAGGTTGAGGGCCTTTGAGGCAGTCGGCCACAGGGCTTGGTTGCAGCCCAGGCCTTGTGGCCAACCCCATACTTTTTGTCGTGGGTTTGGTTGCAGGCCGGTGGTGCCGCAGGATCTTGCCACAGTCAGGCCCTGAAGCTTAACAACAACATGCATGAACGAATGCCCGATGCAGTGTGTGGTTGGCTGCCTTAATGGGGATTGGCCACAGCAAGTTGGCTGCATGCAGGTGGTTGGTCAAAAGACAATCCTCAGGCCGTGCCCTGTAGACAATCCCCCACCATGCATGACCGGTGGCTCTGTGCTGGGTGCGGTTGGGTCTCTTTCCACGGGTTAGCCACAGTCAGACCTTACGGGTAACACTACACTGCGCCCGACCAAAAGCCGGGCACTGCATGGGGCTTGCTGCATGCAGGGGGCTGGCCGCAAGGCCTGGCTACAGACCAGACGCTGCAGCTAACTCTCTGCCGGACCACATGCATGGAAGGGGTTGGATTCACACATTGTAATAAAATATTGATTTCCATTTTTTTTACAACTAAAAACTAGAAATTCAATGAAAAAACAAAAGGTTAAAGTAACATAATAGTTAGGTGAAATGTGCAATAACAAGGTCAAGTTTTAAACTCTAAAAACTACAGAAATTCACCAATTTTCTCAAGTAACTATAGCTCGGTCCCTAAGGTAACTAAGATAAAATATTACCAAACACATGTATGCCAGCACTATTGCTGCAGTGACAGTTAGTCCCTTGCAGACTCTAGAAGTTTTATTCCCTGAGGATATATATATATATATATATATGTATATATATATATATATATATATATATATATATATATATATATGTATATATATATATATATATATATATATATATACTAGCAGCCCGTCCCGGCCTTGTCCGGGAGCAATCAGGCTTCCCCGACCCCCGCCCGGACATTGTCCAGCAGCCCAGAACCCCGCCCGCCCCGACATTGTCCAGCAGCCCGGGCCCCCGTCGCTCCGTCCCCTGCCTGCCCCGTCCCCCGCCTGCCCCGACCCCCACCTGCCCCGGCATTGTCCGTGGGTGCTCCGGAGCCTTACCTCAGCCGCCGCTCCTCCCCCGCGCTCCTCAGTTCACCGCTCCTTGCCGTTCGTCACTGCTCCTCCCGCCTGTCCGCCGGTCCTCACCGCCTGTCCGCCGCTGGTCACCGCTCCTCCCCCGCGCCATGCCCGCCGCTCCTCCTCGCGCTCCTGGACGCCGCTCCTCCCTGCGCTCCTGACGTCAGCACGCAGGTCGCGGTCGGCACTACTTCGAAGGGACTCCTTTTTTTTTGAAGGTACATTTTTTAAATAACGCATATTTTTATAGTTTATATAGCCTATGTCCATCTGCACACCCTGACGATTACAATGATGTATCGGGTGTGTGGATTGGCGCTGTGGTTCCCGAGTTTACCCGCCTCAAAGGTTCAAAGTTCTTGCTTTATAATAGTAGTATAGAGTATAGATAGTAATAGTATAGATTTCCATAAAAGAAGTGTTCACAATATTTTGTTACATTTCTCAAATGTTACATTTCATAAATCCCGGAAATCTTGCCAAGGAAATGTTGCACTAAATATCTGGAATCAAGCAATACCACAAATGTGTGGGTTTTTATAAGGAATTTAGTCTGCAGAAACAATTATGTAATATCAGCACAGATCAGTAAGGTTTCTATTGCTGAGAACCAGACCTCCCTTGTTCTGCTTGGCGAGCTGCCAGAGTGGACTGAACATGATATTTTTTAGATTAAATTGAGCACAGTACTTCTGGGAAAACCAGACAATAACTGACACTAAAATGATAATTTAGAGTACACGTCTTTTGTTCACAGTTATCACCCCTCAGCTCTATGGGAGCATAGCACAACAATATATTTTCAACAACTGCACATCCTAAGGTTTTTACTGCTGGGTGCCAAATCTCCCTCATCGTGACTGGCTGTTTTACAAACAGTATTTTCGAATATGGATGAGATCATTTAATTAGAGAGGTGCCGAAGAGAAAGTGTCAAGAACATAAAATACTGCATTGCCAGCATTTCTATAATATAATCATTTGATATAAAGAAAATAAAAACCTTTGATTCAGTAGATGCGAGTGTCAATGGGAGTGTTGCTGTTATTTCTTAATCTAATGGAGGGAAGAAAAACAGCTCCCTTTGTTTCTTGCTCATTGTCCACGTCTGAAAGGAATTAAATATTTGGTAATTGAGAGAAGGAGATTTGGAGGTGTCTGAGTAACTGCATATTCCAAGACATACACCTGGATTGTGCTGGGATTAGGTGGAAAGCACACATTAGCATATCATCAAAAGTGTGAGCTGTGATCTGAACACGCCGACGGCCCTGGAGTGCCCTCCCTTCCCCTCTGAAAGGGCAGCCCGAGGCGCACAGTACCTGCGGTATTCCTCATTCCCTGGCGTAAGGTTCAGATCAGCCTGACGCACGGTCCGGAGCTCCGCAGCCTCCGTGTCTCCATGAAGGCTATATCAGAAATAAACGCCGGTTGCAGTTTGTTTCCGCGAAAAACCGCTCTAGTGAAAAGTCCAGAAAGTGACCGGTACTTTTAGTTTTGATTTGAATGTTGCTTTATCATCCAGAAAGGTGATTACCAACAGCAAGAAAGTATTTCCCGTGCCATAGAGCGCGACTGCTTCACGTCACTACATTAAATGCCAATATTATTAACTCTAACCAATTAACTAATTTCCATGTTACCTTCTGACTCCCTTTTTTTAAAAACTTTTCCTTGTCCGGGAGCATTGCCCAGCAGCCCGTGCCCCCGCCCGCTCCGTTCCCCCGCCTGCCCCCGACCCCCGCCTGGCCTGAGTCATGGGACAGTACTACCTGCAAAATGTTCCGTGCTGACGTGAGCACGCACGTCGCGGCCGGCGCTACTTTGGGGGGGACTACTTTAAAAAAATATATATATATTGTAAATAACGGTTAATTTTGACATTTATGTAGCCTATAACCATCTACACACCTTGCCGATTTCAACTGTGTATCGGGTGTGTAGATTGGCGCAGTGGTTCCCGAGTTTACCCGCGCTCAAAGCCTGAAAGTTTCTACTTTATTATAGTAGTATAGGTATATATATATATATATATTACTTCAATCTTCGGTATTTACAAACCAAAAGAACCGAGCCAAAATCCTTAGTGCGTGGTGAAATTAATTGATTTCAGTCATCGGCAAAACCTTGCCGGGCGCGTTTCGGAGCCAAGCTCCTTTGTAACGGGTCAACTCAGTTTGTTTCAATAAAGTATAAATACATCAGAACTTCATATCATATGCAAACTTAATATGCCTGCATTAGGTATATTTCCTTGTTTTCAACTTAATACAGTTGAAATATCATTCTTTATGTTTTTACAAGAATAAACAATTCCGCCCCAGTGGGCAAACGGTAATCATATGTCCAAAGTTCCAAATAAGTAGTCCATATTTATCTCCATAGTACAATATTTACAATATTCACAATTCTGCCCATGTGGGCTGTTTCCACAATACAACGTGTGCAACTCAGGCTTCTCACTAGTCTCCCCATAATTTGATGATGGTGTCTCAGTCTCCTATGATAAAAACATACAAGTGATCAATATTCAGCTGATACCTAATAAAATATATACAAACAACTTATAGGCTACACTATTTCTTTTAAACAGTGCATTACATCATCCTAAATGAACTGACAGTTCCTCATCCTTGTTCAACCCAAGGGGATACATTGTCTCATATTTTATAATAATTTTAGATTCTCGGCGCCTTAATTCTTTTAAGCGATTCCCTCCCCGTTCCATCTTGGGTATTCTGCCCAATGCACAATATCTCAACAGTTCCACATTTTTGTCATGAACACCTTTGAAGTGTCTCGCTATAGGATATTGCCTATCCTCATTCACGATAGCTCTTCTATGTACGAGAACACGCTTTTTCACCTGATGTATGGTGCTTCTGATATAGATTAGAGGACATGGACAAATTAGGGCATATACACAAAAGTCTGGTTTACAGGTTAAATGTTTATCTATCACATAAGGTTTTTGGTGGGCAGATAAATCAATTTGCTTCATGTTTATACTGGTCTTACAGGCCTTGCATGCCCTGCAAGTAAAAAATCCTTTTATCATTTGTTTGTCACTTACAGCCCTTAAATCGCTACTACACAGCATGTCTCCTAGAGCGGTACATTTTCTATAGGTGATTTTGGGGTTATCACCTACATATTCTCTGAGAGTGTTGTCTGTTCTTAGGGCATTCCAAAATTTCTTCAAACAACGTCTCACCTCCCAAGCCTGATTGCTATACGTTGTAATGAAACGTGTAGGGGTGTACTTTGGTATCCTCATCTTTATCCACTAACAAATCTTTCCTATCTATTAGTTGGATTTTATCACATGCCTGCTTTATAATCTTTTCCGAATACCACCTGTTTTTAAACGAATAGTCATAGTTTCCATTTCTTCAATGAAACCAGCTTCCAAGCTGCAATTGCACATAACAACTCCCCATAACGGATGCTGTTCACAAGATTTCTTGGGTGACAGCTATCAGAATGTAGTAAACTGTTACCTGATGTTTTCTTTCTGAATAGCCTGCTTTCCAGTTTCTCATTTCTCACTACTAGCTCCACATCTAGGAATTCAATTCTTTTGTCATCAAATGTACTCGTGAATTTAAGATTTAACTCATTATTATTCAGAGTCTGAATGAATTCCATAGCTTCTAATTCTGAGCCTGGCCAAACACAGAAAACATCATCGATGTATCTTGCCCAGAAGACAACATTTTGGGAAGGCATTGATCTTACTCGCCACCTGCTCCTCTCACCAGCCAAGGAATAAACCCGCGTAACTGGGGGCGAAGCAGGTTCCCATCGCCGTCCCCTGGGTTTGGCGGTAGATCACGTGATTAAATAGGAAGAAATTGTTGCTCAAACATGCCTGCATCATGTCCAGCAACTTGGCCGTATGTTTGAAATAGAACAAATTTCTTGTTTGTAAACAGTGTCGACTGGCCTCTATGTGTAGTGAATGGGGTATGCATGTGCATAAGCTGTTGACATCCACCTTTATCAACAGCATTCTTTCCTCCCACACAATGTTTTCAATTAGTTTGAGAAATGTCCTGTATCGCGTACATACACGGATAGGGATTGGACATAAGGTCTTCGAAAATAGTCAATATATTTTGATGTAATTTCATAAAGACTACCTATAGACGAAACTATAGGTTGCCCCAGTGGTTTTTCACTATTCTTATGTAGCTTTGGCAACAGATATAAGACAGGCAGTCTGGGGTACTCGCAATACAAAAATTTGAACTCATCTTCGGAAAACAATAACTAATTTTTCCATTTTTTCAAACACTTTTTGAATTGCTCATTGCTTTCCTAGTAACAATCTCTAGTTGTAACACCATAATTCTCTTCATCTCCTAGCTGTCTCAACCCTTCCTCCAGATACACCATGGTTTAAAGCCGCTTCCACTGCTGTGATCTACAATTAACTGTTCCTCAGTAGCTATATCAATGGGATTATAGCCTCCAGCGTCCTCATCCCGCAATTAATGCAATAATTGTAATGTTCCCAAGTCTGCGATTGCCAAATTTGTATGATCATCAATAGATGGACGCTGTGCAGTGTTTTTATAATCATGCCACTTTTTAAGCTTAAGTTTTCTAGTGAAATGAAACAAATCAATTCTACCCATAGTATAATCACATTTATTAGTGGGGCAAAATGTCAAACCAAGAGACAACACATTAATCTGTATATCAGTGAGTGTAATATCTGATAAATTTACCACTGTAAGTTTTTCCATCATTTGGTCGCGGATTTTCGTTGTGTTGTCTTTCCCACAAACGAGTCCAAATTCCCTTGTATTTTTGCGCCTCGACTTTTTCCTCCTCGGCCGCCTTGACCATGTCCTTTGTTCCCCTGGGGTCCTGGACTTCCTTGATTTTTACCTTGCCGTGCTATTGCCATCAGGTCGAATTCCTTTAAAATGTTGGATTTTACTCCTGGTTGCGATTCCACTCCAACCTCCTCTACCACTGAGACATCATTCGCTGTCTGATCATTTGGTAATTCAGTCATAGAACTTCTTGATTCTGTTTCCTCCACAACTGTAATTCGTGGCTTTACTGCATTGCTTCCATCTTTCTGGCTTGTAGCCCTCAAATGGTCAAATCTCTTACCAAACGTAAAGATTTGCCCCGGGTCATAGTCCTGTTGGTCTCTGTGGAATTTTCGTTGTTTCTTCATTTTAATCTCTTCTTCAGCTTTTTGCAGTCTTAGATTTACTTTTTAAACTTCCATTTCAAATTCACTTTCAGTATAATGTTCTTTTAATAATGAGGACAGTCTTTCAATTTCAATTGCCAACCATTGTTTCTCCTTAGTGGCATATTTAATTAGTAATTTTAACATAACGGTGGAACATTCATGGTTGTTTAATGCCCATTCTGGGTCAGGATCTGCAAAGCTTGGTGTTACAAATATTCTCAGTCCTCTCGGGACCATCTTTGCATCCACATATTTCTGGAGGGCTGTAGCCTCCCACAATTTTACCTGTTCTAACTTCGCTGCTTTTCACAGCTTATCCCATAATGCTTTTTTACTCTGGGAGGCCCCTTCGGTGGTTTCACTGTGCCCCGTGGAGCCACTTGCACTGTTAGGCCTTGGAACAAACAGCATCTCCGCTGCCTGCCTTCTTGTAGCCTCACGGTCTGCCGACAACATTTTGACAAATGTAATAATCCCTTGTTACTGAGATTATTAGCGCTGATCTTCTTCTGCGCTCCCACGCTTCTCCTCGGCAAAGAGCTCGTGCCGCTCCGCCGGTTCCGCCTGCACGCCGTGTCCCACTCGCTCAACAATTGTTTCTCTCACCAAGAACGTCAGGCTCTTTCTCCCACGTGGAGACCATCTGAAGTCAGTCCTGCGACCTCCCTCAAAATCCCATCGCTGGATGCTTCCTAATTTCGGCAATATTTTTCTTTGGAGAGGCGCCGGTTACGGCTTGCGGGCAGAGTAGTTTTCTGAAAAGTCCACAAACAACAGGGTCGCGATTACTCTGCCTCAGATGGCGGTGGCTCCGGCAAGATAGCGAACCTCTCAAATTACTCCAATCTTCGGTATTTACAAACCAAAAGAACCGAGCCCAAATCCTTAGTGCGTGGTGAAATTAATTTATTTCAGTCATCGGCAAAACCTTGATCGACGCGTTTCGGAGCCAAGCTCCTTTGTCACGGGTCAACTCAGTTTCTTTCAATAAAGTATAAATACACATGAAAAAAGAGTGAAAACATCACAATAACATGAACATCACAATAGGACTACTACACCACATCTAAGGCTTAGTGAAAATGGCAGCCATCTTAGAGTGTTAATAAAAAGTCAATATTGATCTATTTAAAATTCAATGGATCAGAACTTTATATCATATGCAAACTTAATATGCCTGAATTAGGTATATTTCCAACTTAATAAATACAGTTGAAATATCATTCTTTATGTTTTTACAATATATCTATAAATACACATACACACAAGTAATGTTATAGTTGGGTGAAATGTTCAGTAACAAGGTAGCGTTTTAAACTCTAAAACCCACAGAAATTAACTACTTATAATTATAGTTATCTCAAGTAACTTTATCTAGTGCCTTAAGGTAACTGTAATTTACGCCCCCGCCATGCACAGCTTTCTCAGCAATAATTTGACTGCAAATGTTGCAGTGATATTACAAATGATGTAATAGAAGTTGTCATGGGTGATGTAATATGTGAGGTAAGGTGAATAGGTCCCCATAGCATTTGCAAGCAGTGCACTACTAGCAGTAGAGACTCGATGTGCACAAATTGAGAGAGAGGCTTTGGCCATCCATTGGGCCTGCAAGCATTTTCATCTTTATCTCTGCGGACAACAGTTTCAACCTGTGACCGATCACAAACCCCTTGTACCATTGTTTGCTGGAACCACCCACAATGGGCCTCCAAGGATTGAGAGGTGGATCGTCTTGTCGAGTAAAGAGTGAAGACATGCCAGTAATGCATCATCACGGGCGGTATCACCTGTCATCCCAGAGGCTGCCCCCCACATCCCTGGTCATCTCTAAGCATGGACTTCAGCAGATTTTGACACCTGTCCAAATGGACAGCCATGCAAAGTTCCCCGCCATGGAGCTGGTTGGATCAACTGCATTCAAGTGTGTCCGGCCCGCTCTGGAAAAAGCGTTTACACTCCTAGGGTTACCCGAGAAAATGAAACCGACAACGGCAATCCTTTTCAAGGTCAAGAATTCCGTGAATACCTTCACGAACTGAACGTTAAACATCGTCACATCACTCCTCCATGACCCCAAGCCAACGGGGAACTCAAGCGCTTCATGAGAACACTCAACAAGGCTCTACAAATTAAGATTGAGTGCAGTGAAGATCCTGAGTGTAGCTTGCATCAGTTTCTACGAGGCTATCAACAAATGCACCACAGCACCACGGGGGTGCTCCGAGTGATCTCCTGATGAGAAGATCTCGGTGAGATATCCTGCCTGCAGGTTCTAGCTGGCAACCAACTGTCCTCGATGCACAGGCCACTCAGGAGAGGAGAAGGGTGAACCACGAGAGGTCGCGCCACAACAGGAGAACCCTGAGTCCATCCCTGAGTGTCGGTTATAGTGCAAAAGATCGCCACCCAGGGTGAACGTTTTGTACCCCCTTCGAAAGAGAGGCATGGGAAGTGGTGGGAATAAAGGGGACCATGTTGACAGCAAAAAGTGGAGACACCGAAGTGTTGAGGAATGTGTTGTGGTTCAGTATGCTTCCAAGCACTGGCCAGGATGACAGTGTCAGTGGTGAACCGACCTGGTAGTCGGATATGTGCAGGAACAGCCCTGGTCAAGAAGAAGTCCCAAGTGGAGCAGAGGATGCTGCTCCAAGAAGGGAGAGCCCAGAGGAAGGGAAATGTAAACATTCATAACACTCAACTGCAATCCCGAGCGTACCTGTGTGGTAAATAAAATATTACCCTGTCATAATTTCTATAAATAAACAAAGTGTCATGCATTAAAGAGAGGCAGAGTCCGTGGCGTCCGATTCAAAAGGGCTTTATTTCCATAACTCGAGTTAGGGGAGAATCGGTTCCATCACCACTAAGGCTCAGGAAGGGTCTTCTCTGAACCTTCTTTACAGAGTACAATATATATACTTTTATTCTCGTACATAGGGAGGAACACTCCAGGCAGAGCAAGAAAGAAAAAGAGATAGGAGCATGTGGGCGTGCATGAGGGTGTACACTTGATGAGTCATAGGTGGGTAATAGGTGGGTGGATATATAGAGGAGGAGTTGCATGGCCAGCTGGAACTTTGCCCTACTTGTGTGCGCAACTTGATCATGACGTGCAACTGACGTGTAACTGGGGGGAGCTGACATTCTGTCTAGTAGGGAGGCCTTCAGTGTCAGGGCGATCAGCACGTCTGGTACTATCTGATATCTTGAGTCCGGGGATGTATTATCTGAAGCAAAGGTCGCTCATCACTAAGAGCCAGAGAGGGCATATATTTCTTCGTTCATTGCGTGGGGGCCGTGGGCTTTCTACAGATGCAAGCTCTGTAATTTACTTAAACGGAGACAGAAAGGCTAGGCCCTATCTCTGCAGACGGGTTCTGTTTACCTTCTTCACCAGGCAGGAATGTGATTCTGTAGAGCAAGCAGATAACTGTTGTGCAAAATACTGTCTTGGCACCCCGTGCTGGGCCTCTTTCGGCTGAGCCAGAAGTATGCGAGGTCAGGGATACGTAACTGCAGCTCTCAGAGTGTCTGGAGTCATGAAACCCTAATTCGGAAACTGGCTCAGGCTGAGCCACAAAATGGGTTCATCGTGATTTATTTAAGAGTGCACAATGCAAACACATGGGCCTCAATGCAAAATTAACGTTTCTTACATGGGAGACTTGATGACTGGCATCCTAATACAGGACGTAAATGCAGAGGCCTCGTTATTCAGGCCACTAAGGGAAAATGCATGGGTGACATGCACATACATTAAACATAGGGTACACGCAGGGGACATATTGGTCATGTAAAATTTCATTTTCCTCATTCCCTCCTTGTCCCCTACTTTACCCTTCAGGACACATCTATATTCATGAGACCGTATAGTTGATCATACAGCATCATTTGTTCCTCTTTGATCCTTTGTATACGTGGATGTGGAACACAGGCAGTCGCACACAGGCCGCAAATGGCCGGGCCACACTGCAGACAGAGACAGCAGCCGAATATCATAAGCAGTATCATTCCTAGGAACGACAACACTTTCCATCCCCAAGCCGATATTACACCCCAGAGCCAACTGGACCAAGTCCATGTGCCTGGGTCTTGATGTATATCATGAGCGATCTTGTGGAGCTTTGTTATTGCTGCGTACACAGATGGCGCGTTATTAGGAATGAAAATGCAGCAACTGGAGCCGATCACTCTACAGGCCCCGCCCCTATCCGCCAGGATGCTGTCAAGAACAAGGCGGTTCTGAAGAACAACAAGTCTCATGGCAGACTGCTCTTGGGTCAAGTTCGCCAGAGCGGAAGCAGTCACATTCACTACTGCTTCCAGAGTTCTTGTTAACCTGCGTATCAGTTTACTGTTTTGGACGGGACCTATGAAGAAAAAGAATCCTCTGTTGAAATCTGTATATTGCTCCCAAGCTGTTTCAGTCTGATCGATCTCTGAGGTATCGGTCTCTCTCCTTTGTCTAACATGCTCTAGTCGTGAATCTCGATGGTAATGGGATGGGGCCAGAAAGACGGGTGGCAGCAGGAACGCTATATATCATGTCCCACCCCAGTCTGGGGGCAGATGTACATAGGCTGTCTGACCGCAAATGAAATAGGTATGGCGTGATGCTTTGAAAGAAGACTGTCCTTTATCGTTAAACTCTACTACAGCTCTACACTCGCTGTGTCCCATATGTACTGAGCCTTTCTTCCTAACACACAAATCACCTTTTACCGGTAGGACTGAAATAAACGGTGGACCTATATTTTGCATGGGCTGAATATTCAGCATTACAAAACTAAGAGATGCATTTCCTTGCTCGTACTCTTCATTTTCTAGATCGGTTCCCTTCCTTTGGGGAAATCCGTCTTTGTCTGGAAAACATGCCTCATTCATTACTTTATTCAAGTTTCCATATATCCATTCATCTTGGTAAACTATGGACTTTCTGTCCAGTGAGGTCATTAAGGCAAACCATGCTCCGCACGAACCATTGTGGGAGAACGGTAAAGGGAAGAAGGGCAGAACTCCCTTCGTCTTTTGATAAGGTGGGAGTTGGCCACATACCCAGCAATCAGTCGCATTGCTGGTCTGATGAGAACGGTGTAACATTCGAATGAAAGTATTGTTACGCAGGGCAAGTCGATATGACAGTTCATGGGGTGGCAGGTCACTGAATATATGCTCTATGGTGTCGTTAATGGAAGAGTGCATATGTGAGGCAATAGGAGGAAAGAAAACATGTAGTATTAAACTAACACAGATGATAACAATGCACAGAAAAAAAAGAATAATCAAAGAAACTATACATCTACTATGTAATATCTTGCAGTATTTCTCTTTCATTTTGCTCTTCTTACTATTCTCGTATGCGATCTTATACATGTCAGAAATCTAGTCTAACCGATTCACCACCTAGTGGACTTAAACAATTAAACCTCGTCTGATTTACTAGATCGTAACTTAGACCTATACTCTTGCTGTGGAGTCTTTTCTAGCAAAGGCGGCGCAAAGTCTGTAATGTCTTTAATGTCTTTATTCTTTGCCAAAGTTCCAGATTGTCCAAAGTACCGTTTGCAATGATGGGCATGAAGCCATCCTTTTCTTCCTTCGACTTTGATAGCAGACCTCGTGGTCAGTAACACTAACTTCGGCGCCTTCCAACGCGGCTCAAGGGGGCTTGATCGATCAAAATTCCGCACGAAGTCACCAGGGACTATGGCGTGTTCCTTGACCTGGGTGTTGTCAGGGAAGGCGGCAGCAACCTGTGAACGACAAGAGAGTAGTGCAGACATCAAGGAAGCCAGGTAATCTGTCAGCATGTTACTGTCAACATCAGTTATTTTCTTAGGCATAGGCGTACCCCACATATTTGGCGGTCTACCGAAAACTACTTCATACGGAGATAGGCCTGTTCTGGAATGAGCTACCATACGCATGTAAAAGAGGGCAACCGGCAAGGCTACCATCCAATCCACGCCCTTTTCTGCACAGATCTTTGCTAGTTTCGTCTTGATTGTCTGATTATGTCTTTCTACAAGGCCTGCTGCTTCAGGGTGTCGTACACAATGGAACTTCCAATTATATCCTAACAGAAGAGACACTTGTTTCATTAATTCAGAGGAAAATGGCTGACCATTGTCTGAGTAGATGACACGGGGCAATCCGTATCTGGGAAAGAATTCGCGCACCAATTGCCTGGCGGTTGTCACAGCAGTATAATCTGGAACTGGATACGCTTCTGTCCATCTAGTTAGTGCACACACAACTACCAAGACGTACTTGTAACCTCTACATCTGTCCATTTGGATGTAATCCATCTGGAGGACCTCAAAAGGGTGGTCAGGAGGATGAAATCCGCCTTGTTCCACCGGGATGCCTTTACCTGGATTGAACTGGCAACAGATCATACATGTTCGTACTTTCTGTTTCGCTGCTGCACGCAGGTGCTTGTTAAACCAGATATTCTGTAAGCTGTCTATCATTGCCTTTTCTCCCAAGTGTGCTGGACTATGTGTTGTGTTTATGATTACTTGTACCATGGATTCTGGAAGAAACCATGTGCCTTTTCCCTTAGTCATCCAACCTTGGTCAGTCTGGACCCCTCCTTGTTCAGTCCATTTCTTTATTTCATCTGTAGTGGCATGTGTCTGTATGTCGAGTACATCTTGAGAAGGATCCCTGACTGTCATACTTTTTGTCTGTAATGGTACCTCTGTCCTTGTCGTGTCTGTTGGTGTCTGGGCTGTAAGTTTAGCAGTTCGGTCTGCCAGGTCATTACCCTGGGAAATGGTGTCTGTAACTTTGGTGTGAGCTTTGCATTTCAGGATAGCTATGGCTGTAGGTAAATGTATTGCTTCCAACAGGGCTTGAATAAGCGGGCCGTGCTGAATCTTGGCCCCATGAGAGGTCAAGAAACCTCTCTCCCTCCATAGTACTCCGAAATCATGAACTACGCCAAAAGCATATTGTGAATCTGTATAAATGTTCACTCTTAAGTGCTTAGCTCTTATGCAGGCTTGTGTCAGAGCGATGAGCTCTGCTGCTTGTGCTGACAGTGTGTCTATTCTTTGTGTCTCTATGACTTCAGTAGCAGTGGTCACGGCATATGCTGCTACTAACTCTCCTGCACTCGTTCTCACGCATGATCCGTCTACATAGAGTGTTAGGTCAGGGTCTGGAAGTGCAATATCTGTCAGGTCTTGTCTTGGTTTCATCACTATATTCATTATTTCCACACAGTCATGTGGTGGTGCATTTACTGTACTTGAGGGCAAAAGTGTAGCAGGGTTTAGAATATTACATCGTCTGATCTCTATGTGTGGTTGAAACAATGTCAGTTCATATCCTGTCAGTCTTGCTACAGTCAAATGTTGTGTCTGTGTCCTGTTTAAGAGAACCTCCACTGCATGTGGTACCTGTACTGTCAGGGGGTGTCCCAGCACTATCGAGTCACTTTGTCTTATGGCTAGGGCTGTTACCGCAACTGATTTCAGGCACGCAGGCAGAGCCTGGGCCACTGGGTCCAGTGTACTAGAAAAATAAGCACAAGGCTTGTGTTTTCCTGCTTGATCTTGTGTGAGGACAGATAACGCTGTTCCATCCCGTTCAGTTACGAAAAGCATAAAAGGTTTACTGTAACTAGGAGTTGCTAGAACTGGCGCTTGACATAATGCTCTTTTTAATTCCTCAAATGCCAAGGTATGTTCTTGTGTCCAAGGGAGGACAGTCGAAGACGCTGCCTCCTGTGTTGTCAATTGTATGAGTGGTTTGGCTAGATAGGCATACTGGGGAATCCATTGCCTACAGTATGAAGTGAGGCCAATGAAGGCCCGTACTTCCTTTTGTGTCTTGGGCTGTGAAAGGTTAGAAATGAGCTGTTTACGTTCTTGTGTTAGCTGTCTACCCTCCTTGGACAGCAAGTGTCCAAGGTACACCACTTGCTGTTCACAGAATTGTAACTTTGAAGGGGACACTTTGTGCCCCTTGTCTGCCAGAAAGTGTAAAACTGTCAGTGATGCATTTTCGCATTCTGGTTCTGATCGTGCTGTGATTAGGATGTCGTCTACGTACTGTAGTAGAGCAGTGTTGGGAGGCATGCTAATACTGTCCAGCTGTCTTTTTAATGCCTGACTGTAAATGCTAGGGCTTTCTGTAAAACCTTGTGGAGCTCTCGTAAATACAAAGCTACGCCCTTGTAAACTAAATCCGAAAAGATATTGGCTATCTGGATGAATGGGAACACTAAAGAAAGCATTCTTCAAGTCAATGACAGTAAAGAACGTAGCCTCAGAATCAATAGCAGTCAGTAATGAAGAAATGTCTGGAACCACTGGATATTGAGGTACTACACATTTATTCAATTCTCGAAGGTCAACAACTAGTCGGTACACTGGTAGTACACTAGGGTCTGATCGTTTAAGGATAGGAATGACAGGTGAGTTACATACATTCGAGTCAGTCTCTACCACTACCCCTCGTGAAATGAGCTCGTCAACTATTTTCAATAAGGCTACTTCGGCATCAGGTGGTAACTTGTATTGTCTAATACGTGGTAGTACTACTCCTGCTTTGAGAGTGACATGGTGTGGTGTTATGTTCATGTAACCTACGTCAGTCGGTCCTTGTGCCCATAGGAGCTGTGGCACATTCTGGAGTCTGTGGTCAAAATCAGTCAGCACATAATGTCCCTTAAAATCACGTAAGAACAGTCGCACTCCCTCTGGAGAACAACAGATAACTGCTCCTAGTTCTTTTAATGTCTTCATACCAAGTAAGTTTTCTGGACATGATTTAGTAAGTAGCAAGTCTGTGGTACGTGACAGTGGACCAACCCCGAGGGAGACTGGTTTCAATACTTCATTAACAATAAGCTTTCCTGAAAATCCCAGGGAAACATTCTGTGAGCCCGAGAGAGGTGCCCCTGGAACCTCGTCATGGCTGATGGTAGTTCTGCTCGCCCCTGTGTCAATCAGAAACTTTCGGTCCTGTCCTAGTACACGACTATGTACATACGGACCCTCTTGATCTACGGGAACCTCAATAAGGGGCAAGCCAACTTCCCTCTCAAGGCTGTTTCATGAGAACTGTTGATATTCTGGATAGTCTGACTGTGTGTACTGATACATTTGTGGTGTGGCATGAACAGGCGGTGGTGGAGGTGGAAAATTCGCTACTGTCTGCTGTGTGTTCTGTTGGGTGCTATTTTGCCTAGGAGTGTATTGTCGTTCTTTTGTCTTGCCTGTAGCTATATTGTGTTTCAGGACAGCACATTCCTTTACATAGTGACCTGGTTGTTTGCAATAATTACAGTTCCCCTTGACATGTGTCGTGTTAATTTTGTTCGTATTTGCCGGTACCGTTTGGGCAACCAGCACCTTCATTTTTGTCTCTTTCATGCGTCTCTTTTCCTGATCCTGCTCTTCTCTAATCCCGTTCTGGTGATATTGTAGCATCTGTAACATTTGTGAAGGGCTGTTTGCTTGCCAAGTACTCTCAACCTTCAGTACTCTATTCTTGATCTGGGGTAAGGAATTCTCTACTAATTTGCTCACGAAAAGATGTGGATATGATTCGCTACCTGGCTTAAGGCCACTATTAATAGTAAAGCATTTCTCAAATCTAGAATAGAAATCACTTGTGTCCTCTTCTTGTTTTTGTTTACAGGCTGAAATAGCATCCCAGTCTTCCTTTTTAGTAATCAATAGTCTCGGTAAAACCTGTATCAGGAGTTCAGGCAGTTCCCTAGCTTTGTCCCCAAGACCAACCCCCGGGAGCCTGCCTTTTTCTTCCGTTTCCAGTGCACCCCAACTCAACTTTTTCTCGCCTACCTCCCAGTCTTTTTCCTTAAGCTTTTCATAAATACCTGCAGGCAACAGTACTTTCAATAATTTCAGAATGTCAGCGTACGTATAATCTCCTATGCGGAGGATGTCTTTTAATTCTTGGTGAAACCCCCCCGGGTCTTTATCATGGCAAGGCAGCATCTTTTTCATTTCCAGTATTTCCAATTTCGTCAAGGGGGTGTAAACATACACCCGTTGCAACTCATTGTTATCATTTTTGACGGGATGTACCTCTCGTAGGGGGTTCTGTCTGTCTACGTATAAGTTATTTCTGTCGTGGTGTGGGGCTGGAAGCATGCATGTGGTCAGAGAATTTAGGTACTTATGTCGTTGATCCAGGATGACATTAATTAATTCAGTACCCAGGCCTGTCCATCTGTCTAGTAAAATGTCGTCCAATAATTTATACAATTGACCGGGATCGGAATATTGACTCTCATACAACGTTATTAAATGTTGGACCATGTAAATACCTGCCAAACGCTGTTCGTTCGGTGGAAGGCTCAAGAAAGTCTGGGCCAATATATCACTGCTATATATATTAGAATTTGACACCCACTGGGAGGCTGACCGGGCCAACTCCATTTCGTGTGGGGTGGGAGATCGCTCGCTCCCTATCCGTTGTTTCAGGGCTGTTTCAGTAGCTTGGAACAGATTTTCAAGGGAATATCTTTCTTTTATAGCTGACCCCTGTTTACGGTAGTCGAGGCACTTGGGTCTGTCAAACCGTCGTGCATTGCCTACATAATTCATTTTGTCTTTTGCCTTGTTTTCTGAATCTACCTCTTCCGTTGATGACTCACTCTTCTCGTCAGACCCTGTTCTGTGTATTGCTAATATTTCCTTTTGTATTTTCTTGTACATGCTCTCTGTCTGTCCCTGTTTATCATGCCGACCTGCATCTATGTGATCACTCCATTCTATCAAACCAGGATTTACATCTCCGTCTCCTCCGTCTTGTTCCCTGATCAGGCAGTTAATAATAAAACGTAGGATATAATTCTTAACCCCAACCTTTCTGTGTAGCATGGCTTGTACTATACAATCGGGTTCCTCCCCCGTTCTAATGAAACGGTACATTTTATCTAGGTGCTCTTTCATGTCTGGTAATTTGTCCAAATATGCGACGGCTTGTCTTAGTCTTATTGAAATCGCAAGCATTGAACCCTTTCCTGGTTCTGGATCATATATACACTGTGGGATTGCTATATCTACAGTAGGCACCCCTCCTCCTACTGCCCCGGGCCCCACGTCGTCTTTTACGAGCTGCTGGAGCTGATCCGCTGGTGGGGGCGGAGGGAAATCTGCGTTTGCGTAGTCCGGTGGGGACTCATCTAGATAGGAGGAAATAAAAGCCTCGGATGCTGTCGGCTTTATTCTACGTACTCTATATGGTACAGGTGGTGGCGTTCGCGACCTACTGGGTGTTTCTGAGGAGGTCATTCTAGCTAGTTCTTCAGAGAGGACGGGATAAATACCAGTAACGACGGCATTTCTTTCTCTATCAGCCTGTTCTGTTTTGACCCGCTCCCCCTCCTCCCGCAGTTCTTTTTCTTTGGCTTTTTCCGCTGCTTGTTTAGTTCTCTCTGCTTTGTTCAATTCTTTCTCTGTTCTCCTATGTGATTCTTTGCGCCATAACTCAATGGCATCTTTCTGAGAGGGTCTTGATTTCTTTTTCCATAGTGCTTCCTCTACTCTCATAATGCATTCAGAATCCCATGTTCCAGAGACAGGCCATCTATATTTCTCCTCCAAATCCTTTGTGTAATCTACCCATAAGTCTAAAAACAAAATAGCGTCTAGCCCGTGCTTATTATACATAAAATGACCAGGTGTGTCTCTAGGCGGGATGTTAACTGACTCTTCTAGTATACCTTTTCTGGTCCCTATCCGACGTAATTTCGAAAACAGTGGCATGTTGAAACCAACACAATGGAAACACAATACACACAGAATAGACTGAAACACTCAACAATCATTCACACTAAACAAAATTAAACACTAAAACAAATACAATCTAAACTGATACAGAGAACTAAACATGTACTTGAAAAACTACAACTTTATGCACTGGAATACAGCACAGCCATACCGGTCCCAGAAATGAGACACGTCTTTACCGTGTTCATGTGAATGGACACGTCTTTACCGTGTTCACGTATAACGTGAACCCGTCTCTACCGCGTTCATATAAAATGAACCCGTCTTGAACTTTATGCGTTCCCCATAGTGGTACTCACCGGGAAGCAGAACTTGAAGGCCTCGGAAACTTGATACTTGAAACTCGATACTACGCATGCGCCTCGGAACAGGTGGGCCTTCGGAAACCTCGGACCTTGCTCTCTCACGGGTTGGGCTCTGGTTGGGATGATCCGCGATCCTCACCGCCTCGTGTGGACGCCTGGTCGCAGTCCGTCTCCTCCGTGGGCCTGAGGGAGTAAGCAGGAAGTCCCGCTGCGTGTGCACTTCGGAGTCCGTCACGGCTGTAGAAGGGGGCAAGGGCTGGACCTACGTCACCGGCGCGTGGGGAAGGGGGAACGTCCCTATTCGGGCGCCAGATTTATGTGGTAAATAAAATATTACCCTGTCATAATTTCTATAAATAAACAAAGTGTCATGCATTAAAGAGAGGCAGAGTCCGTGGCGTCCGATTCAAAAGGGCTTTATTTCCATAACTCGAGTTAGGGGAGAATCGGTTCCATCACCACTAAGGCTCAGGAAGGGTCTTCTCTGAACCTTCTTTACAGAGTACAATATATATACTTTTATTCTCGTACATAGGGAGGAACGCTCCAGGCAGAGCAAGAAAGAAAAAGAGATAAGAGCATGTGGGCGTGCATGAGGGTGTACACTTGATGAGTCATAGGTGGGTGATAGGTGGGTGGATATATAGAGGAGGAGTTGCATGGCCAGCTGGAACTTTGCCCTACTTGTGTGCGCAACTTGATCATGACGTGCAACTGACGTGTAACTGGGGGGAGCTGACATTCAGTCTAGTAGGGAGGCCTTCAGTGTCAGGGCGATCAGCACGTCTGGTACTATCTGATATCTTGAGTCCGGGGATGTATTATCTGAAGCAAAGGTCGCTCATCACTAAGAGCCAGAGAGGGCATATATTTCTTCGTTCATTGCGTGGGGGCCGTGGGCTTTCTACGGATGCAAGCTCTGTAATTTACTTAAACGGAGACAGAAAGGCTAGGCCCTATCTCTGCAGACGGGTTCTGTTTACCTTCTTCACCAGGCAGGAATGTGATTCTGTAGAGCAAGCAGATAACTGTTGTGCAAAATACTGTCTTGGCACCCCGTGCTGGGCCTCTTTCGGCTGAGCCAGAAGTATGCGAGGTCAGGGATACGTAACTGCAGCTCTCAGAGTGTCTGGAGTCATGAAACCCTAATTCAGAAACTGGCTCAGGCTGAGCCACAAAATGGGTTCATCGTGATTTATTTAAGAGTGCACAATGCAAACACATGGGCCTCAATGCAAAATTAACGTTTCTTACATGGGAGACTTGATGACTGGCATCCTAATACAGGACGTAAATGCAGAGGCCTCGTTATTCAGGCCACTAAGGGAAAATGCATGGGTGACATGCACATACATTAAACATAGGGTACACGCAGGGGACATATTGGTCATGTAAAATTTCATTTTCCTCACCTGAACACTAAGGACGAAACCTCGATCAAGCCAGAGACGCCGGGATTTTATGTGCAGAACCTCAGTGCAGAATGTGACCAGTTTGTTTGGTAGTTGAAATCTTTTCTTTAATAAAGTTTACAAGGGATGTAGTGGGCTACTCGGCCACAATGTCAACATTTGTGCTGCACACATCCCGAGGGCTGGACCCAGCCTGAGAGATGAAATAAAGGGCCCTGGCCGTTCGAGGTCAGAGTGCATTAGACCCTGACTACAGATGGTGGTCTTGTGTCGTGAGTTCATCTCGGTCCAGTGATGGCCACGGGCCTGGGAGTGGGGGCCCACCCATACATTGTGCAGCAACGGTTTAGAATTTATAAACGCGGGAAAACACCTACCATTTCCATTGTTTTTCAAATTCATAAACTGGGTTCGCCCATTCTGCTCACATTCATATTTTGTTGTTATTGCAACCCTATCCAAGACCTTTACTGCTTTCACCTTTGTAGAGTGACTTGTGAAAGGACTGAAGCTCTGATCAACTTCTGTAGCCTGCCTTCACTTTCCGCCCATGTCCTTGTTTCTTGTTTGTTGTATTGAGTATTAACACCTGCACATGCTGCGGTGTGTAATCTCGCAATCCGGAAGAAACAGGGAAAACTTCCAAAACATGGTCTTAGCAAAAGTATGACCACATACCTTTTGTAGTCAACAGATTTGATGATTAACGATCATTATTTAATTAATCTGAGTAATAGGATAAACTCAAAATGAATTCTCAGGTATGTATGTAAACTATGAGTAATGTAAAGTGATTTATCGAAGTTGCACATAAGACGTTAGAATGGAGAGATGCAAATGAAATTTAGTCCAGAAGAGACTATGGTGCACATGCATCCAAATAGACAATAGCGAATATTTAATTGCGATTTTTAAAGAATTGCAATTAAAGAATTGCTATAGCCTATGCATGTAGGAATCGCAAAAAAAACTGTGATACATTAAATGCAATCGCAATTTAAGTAATCGCAAATTTTGCGATTCCTTAAATTGTGATTTTTGCATTAGGGATAATGCATCCCAAAAGCAAAAATACCAGTCGTAAAGGGGCAGATTCTGCGAATCTGCCAGTTTGCGCCCTGGTTTTATGTTGATGCCTGTGGCCCTATATGTTTCAATGCACGGTTCAAGTTTAAATAAACAAAGAACTTTTAAAACCCATTACATATGGCTTGGGCAATTGTTCTAACAGTTTACTCAGCACCTAAACATCAGAACGAGTATGTCTGCGTGTCTTGTATATGGAAATACAGGGTAACTAATGTATACTGCCTCAATGTTCTTCATACGTGCATTACGGATCGGCACACTAGAATTTGGTGATGAGCTGGAATGGAAAGCCCTACCCACGCAAAGACCTCTTTATTTTTCCTTGATCTGAAGTACACCACAAAGATGCTCAAAAGTGGTGGAGTGGGACATTCAAACAAGTATGTGAGAGTGCAGGGCAACACGCAAAGGGCAAATTTGAACCAGAAAGAATTGGCACCTTTTTGTAACGATGGTCAGCAAAGGTAATCAACTGCATTATTATACGGCAGAGCGCTCAAGCTACTGCATTGGCACCAGCAGAGCATTAAACAAACAAAATGTAGCAGAGGGTCCAAGGCTAGCTAACCCACATAGATATGCGTCTGAGAAACGTAACACCCACCAAGGAAGACCTGGCCTCGAGATTATATCAAATTAACCTATCTACGTGTGGTGTATCTTTCCTGTGTGGAAAAAATACCCATCAGTTATCGATCCTGAACGCCCTGTTCATCATCTGGGTTCTTCCATTCCAGGGAGATAGACTTGTTCTCCACACTGGAGACACAACCTGTTGTCTTTACAGTGGAACCCTGTGAAAATCAGGAAGTTTAGGGATATCAGTGGACAATAGTAGAGCAGTGCAAGTGAATAAAGTGAGAAATGTGTGACAAAATGTGATTTGTTGATAAAATTGGGTAGTGGAAAGGATAAGAACTTTATTAGCACCTAACAACTCCCAAATCATTAAAAAAGCGTGCAATGATAGTGGTTTGAACAAATAACCACTAATGCTAGTATTAGGTCGGCATGTTTCTGCAGACTTAGTTGGAGCCTAAAGGTATCCTGCTGCTTTCTTCAGGACCTTAGTCGCTACTGCTCATAAAAAAAGTGAAAGAAAAGGAAAACTATCACCTGGGTATTTCAGTGGATATTCATTCTCCTCTCATTTCGAGGAGAGTAACGCTCCACCCCACCTGGCCACAGCTCAGGTACATGGAGCCCCGCACTTCCGGTCGGTACTCCGAGCGTCCTTCTGGGCTGTCTCGGGGAGGTCGTTCCCACGCCCTTGCGCTCGCTGCAACACTGATGTATAGAGGATTCCGTAGTAATTTGTACATGCCGCACTGCCATTTTGGATTTATAAAGTAGGAATACATGGGCACACGAGGAGGAATTGTGTGTTTCAGTAACAAGTTTGAAAAATAATTAGAGTCGCTCCAGGGCACAACGTAGGGTTACACAGGAAACAGGTGAAGGATACACTCCCTAATTGAGTTACAGGAGGGAATTAACCCACTGTTGGGGCTTATAGTACTGCGTTGAAAGTATATTATCTTACACAAAGTAACTTTGATAGTGACTATACTATAACATTACAATTACAAAGGCAGAACAGAATTTCTTTTCTTTGGCTATTTGGGGTAGTTCGTGCTTAGGCCCCTGTAACTTTTTGACCACATAAGGTATCTATGCCAAATTTGGGTCCTTTTCTTCCAACATCATCTGGATTTTTTTTTTTTTTATTACACAAGCTTTATCCTATTTTGAAACTACAACAAAACAAAAGAAAAAAAAAATGACATTTGTCAAAACTTTTCCATAGACTTCATAGAACCTATAATTCATGTTACATTTCACATGAACTACCCTGTAATACAATAGTCTCCTTCCATTTCATTATTGGCTCCCAGATTTTTAAACCTAACCTTCTTCCCCTTTTTCCCTTCCGTGCATAAATTGCCTTCTCAAGGTTATACATAGCTAATAAGTTCGCCAGCCAAGTTTGCATAACTGGGGGATTCTTATCCAACCATGCTCTTGCTATTGTCAGCCTCAGCACTGCGGTAGCCATAAAGATAAATTCCTTATGTGCAGAATCTCCCCCCTGGTCTCTCCCCAACAAAATCAACATAGGTGTCAAATGTGCTTGCAGCCTTAATGACCTGCCAAGAAAATCCTCTAAGTCTTTAATCAAAGTGTGTAGCTGGGGGCAGAGAGCGAACATATGAACAATATCTGCCTCCGCTGAATTGCATCGAGGGCAAGTGGTACCGGTGGAGCCTCCCCACTTAGCTATTCTCGCTGGGGTGTGATACAGTGAGAACAGGGTCTTATAATGCTGAGACTGCAGGGGACCTGAGCACAAGATGGTACGACCCAAGTCCAGAGATTCCTGGAAGCTACCAGGCTCCCCCCCCCCAATTTTTCAACCCACTTGTTACTAACTTTGTGAATATCATCCATCTTCCCTTTTGCAAGGCTTGCATAGAAGGATCTGATCGTGCAATCCCCACCTAGTTTTGTCTTTTCCAGTATTTCATTACTGCCAAACCCAGCAATCCCGCCCTGCTTATAACTAAGAAAGCTCCTTACCTGCAAACATTTAAAAAAATCCCTTCTTTCAATGCCATACTTAAAGGTAAGGGCTGCAAACTGAGCTATCCCCTCAACATCCATTACATCCCCAATCTGTATTATCCTTTTTTGTGCCCATCCGGCCATTGTTAAATCAGCGAACACTGCCTCAGGGAAGGATTTATTCTTATAGAACCGGATGTACCTGTTATATCTTCCTAATCCAGCCTTTTTTTAAAAACCATTCCAAATTTTAACTGCTGCCACCATGGTCTTGAATCTTGTCCTTTTATAGTACCCAAACTCAACTCTATTTAAAAAAAAAATTCTGCCTCCACCCCCATCACTACTGAGTAAACTTCCGTGGACATGGTCGTAACTCTTTGCTCAAGTCCCCCTCCCCCAATTGATCCCTGCATATACTGTAATGCTGCAGCCATTTGATAAAGCCTAAAGTCCGGAGCGCCCCGGCCCCCTCTCTCTCTCGGGAGAGACATAAATCTGTAAGCCCGCCGAGTCTTCCCATGGGCCCAGATAAACCTATTCAGTACACCCTCCATTAAATTAAACCATTTAGCTTCAAAAACTAGGGGGATGGATCTAAAGAAATAAAGAAATTTGGGCAGGATCAACATTTTAATCACATTAGTACAGCCCATAAGAGAAAGATGGAGATTGTTCATCCTCTCCAAATCTCCCTTTACCCTAGAAATTAAAGGAGTCAAATTACTCTGAACCACCACGTCCAAGTCCGCCGATAATGAAACCCCTAGATATACTGCAGAGCTAACCACCCTGCTGTCGTCACAAATAGCGTATGCGTTCTTTATGATCTGGGTTTTAGATCTGTTCAGGCTATACCCAGATATCTGCCCAAAGGCCTGGTCCACCGCTTCCACCTCCTTTATAGCTAAAGAAGGGTTCGAGGTCACTATGGCTACGTCATCTGCGTGAGCTAAAGTCTTTACAATGTAATTACTTGCCCTCATCGGTAGAATCTCAGGGTTAGTTTCAAATCGCCGCAATAGCGGTTCGAGATTTAGCGCAAAAAGGAGAGGCGAGGAGGGGCACCCCTGCCTGGTCCCCCTAGCGATTTTTACTGCGGCTGACAACCCTCCATTAACTCTGATCCTAGCAGTTGGAGTTTTATAAAGGACCTGTATAGCCTTTAAAAATGCCTCACCTATCCCACACCACCTCATAACGTGCCAAAGATAGTCCCAGGAGACCCTGTTGAACGCTTTCTCAGCGTCTAGGAAGAGTGCTGCGACAGGATCCCCTAGGACGCCTGCAGAGTCGAACATAGTGACAACAGTCCTAATGTGCTGCGTTGTCCCTTCACCGGGTATAAACCCGTGCTGTGTGGGGCTTACCAACTGCTCAATAATCCCTGCCAATCTTTTTGCCAACATTTTAGAGTATATTTTAACATCTGAGTTCATCAGTGTGATTGGTCTGTAAGAACCTGGTACCTCCGGTGGCTTCCCCTTTTTTAAAATTACAATAATGTCAGCCCCTCCCCAGGAATCCGGACTGGATACCCCTGATTGCGCCTGCAACATTATGTAGAACATATCTACCAAAAGTACATCTTTAAATACTTGATAGAATTCTACAGGGATTTGGAACGGCCCTGCTGCTTTTCCTGCTGGTAGACTGCCAAGGGCAGCAGTAAATTCTTCCAACTGTAAAGGTCCCTGCAGAATCTCCCTATCTTCTTCGGACATGGTCGGTGGAGAGATATTCCTAAGGTAATTTTCTGTATCTACAGAGCTCCCTGGATCCTCAGGGGTGTATAGATCTGTATAAAATCTCCTGAAGACTTCCCTTATTAAGGGGCCGATTAGGATGGCGGACAGACTTGCGTCCGTCCGCCACCCCTGAGTTGGAGGGACCGTCCGCATGGGCAGCGGCGGTCCCTCCATAGCAATTAGGATGTGACCGCCACCCTGGCGGTCACATCCTGTATGTTTTACATTGCGGCGGATGCTGCTTGAAGCAGCATCTGCCGCAATGCAAAAAACGAAAGGAGTGCATTTGCATGCACAAAGCGGCAGGCACCGCGCGGTGCCTGCCGCTTCGTGCACGCAAGGGCAGGGGGGTACCATAGGTACCCCCCATGTGCACCCCCCACGCAACCTTCACCCAGGGGGCCCGCAACGGGCCCCCAAAGTGACTGTCCGTATGCTTTTCCACGGCGGAAAAGCCGCCGCGGAAAAGCATGACTCACCCTGCATCCTAATATGGCTGGCGGTGTCTGATAGACACCGCCAGCCATGTTATTGCTTTTCCGCCGTGGTCGCCTTCCGACCGCGGCGGAAAAGCGGCGGACGGATTGTGAGACCCACCAGCCATCCTGATTTGGCGGTGGGTCTTTCAGGCCTCCTCGGCGGATTTCCCGCATACTCCGGGCCGGCGGTGGCTTCCGCCGGCCCGGAGTATGCGGGAAATCCGCCATCCTAATGACCCCCTATGTTAGGATCTAAAACCAAGTTGCCCTGTACATTCCTAATTTCTTTAACCTCGGCTGCAGCTGTTCTCTGCCTAGTTCTAATTGCCAAAACCTGCCCTACTCTCTCGCTGAACTCATACGTTCTTTCCTTCTTTGTTAAATAGTTGTCTGCTGCTTTCCTGGCAAGCCCTTCCATGGCTTCGGCTTTCAATGCTATAATTCTAAAGAGATGTTCTTCTAGGGGTAGATTTCGTGATATCACAAAGCCCAGTTTTTCTTCCTCTCTTAATAATCTTTGACGTACCTCCTCTATCTTATCCCTTTCCATTTTTTGTCGTGCTAAGACAAAACTCATTGTCTCTCCCCTTACACGGGCCTTGAAGGTGTCCCATACCACCCCCGGAGCTGCTTTCCCTCTATTAATATCCCAAAAATATTGGATCCATGTTGTCATATGTTCCCTATATGCAGAATCTTTTAACAAAGTTCTCTCAAAAGTCCACTGTGTAGATGTTCTTTGAGCCTGACCAATTCCAAATGTGAGGATCAGCGGGCTATGGTCGGATATAATCCGAGGGTGCTTCTCTATCTGAGACCCAGGAAGCAGGGGATTAGAGATTAAGAAATAATCCAGCCTAACCATGACCTTATGTGGGGCGGAGAAAAAGGTGCTCCCATCCAAATATGGATGTAGCTTTACCCATGGGTCCACCAAAACATTATGAGATGCCATGGCAGCTAGTGCCCTATACACTTTCTTCTTCCTTCCCCTATTTATCCCGCCTGACTGTGCAAATGAGCTCTCTGGATCGTGTATGTTAAAATCCCCACAACAAACTATAGGCTCGGGCCACTGAGCTAATTCTGTATCGAGGAATTGGAAGACATCTGGATCGTCATCTGTAGAACCATAGATTGTAGCGAGTGTTAATTTATGACCCCTAAAATTTATTTCCAAAATCACCCACCTACCCCATTGATCTTCCTTCTTCTTCCCTATAACCACATCCCTACGTTTACCCAAAACTGCTATCCCTCTAGTTCTGATCCCCTGTTTAGTGCTTGCTAGTACAGTAAACCCTAGTTGCTCCAGGAGGTACGCCTTGCTCCCTTCTATGTGGGTCTCTTGAAGACATATCAGATCTAGGCGCAACGTTTTTAGATATGCCGCCACTTTCATCCTCTTATTTAACTCATTGAGGCCACATACATTAATTGAAGCTATCCTACACGTCATGAAAATAACATTGGAGACCTTGTAGGATAGAGCCTAATAGATAAATAAACTTTAAAGACATCAAACCATATTGTAGATATACCATATGTTCTAAGTGATGTAACAATGTGCTGAAATAAACAAACAAAATTAAACAAATGTGCTGCTTTACCCCCCTCCCTCCCGAGCGTCCCTCTAACCCCCCCCCCCACCCCCGGGTCCCCCCTTCTCCCCCTCCCCCCTCCCCCTTACAGGCAAATAGGTCAAAAGACCTATGTGTGCCCGCCTTGGATTGCGCCAGTCGCATCCCTCTCCCGCTTCTCCTTTTGCTGTGCTGTGCTACCCATTAAACCTGAACCTAAACCTAGATTCAGTAGACTATGTTCCTTGCAAACGCCTAGGCCATTTCCCATTAGCCACCTTTCTGCTTCCTCATTTCTTCCAAGAATATCTGGGCTTTGATCTCTGAAGAAAACATCCAGGCTTTCCCCCTTACAACTACCTTGAGCCTAGCAGGGAAGAGGAGGTATGCTTCCAAGCCCAAGGACTGAAAAGGAGCAATCATCTGTCTGAGCTTCCATCTCTGCTCTATGGTAACGTGACAGAAATCAGGCCTGGCGAAAAAGGTGATGCCTTCAAATGACCTCCTGTTGTCTGGCCTTGCTTTGCTGATTATCTCTTCTCTGAGCAGGAAGTTCCCCACATTCACTAATATCGCCCTCGGGTGGTTCCCCTGGCCATCACTCACTGCACCTCCTGTACCCCGGGCTTTCTTCATCATGAAGGGGAACCTGTGTGCCCTCTGTATCTCCCTTTCCCACTGCCACTGAGACTCCGGAAAGGCCCCCTTTAACAAATTGATCACAAATTGCCTGACGTCCTGCCCTTCTGTCCCTTCCGCCACACCCAACAGTCTAACATTGTTCCGCCTCTGTCTGTTTTCAAAATCCTCCATCGTCCAACGCCTATCCTCTGCCAACTTCTCCTGCTCTGATTTGAATGATTGCCAGTTCCCGACGTCGACCTCAAGCCTGCCAGTGCACTCCTCCACCTCTGTTACACGATCCACGAGTTCATCATATAGTTTATTAACTTTCCTCAAGGTGTTCTGGATTTTCTTTGAAGCCTGTCTTGCTCTGCGTCTTTCCACCCTTGCTTCCCCCTGCATCTGCTGGAGAGTAGTGAATAAAATGTCAAAGGAATCACGATGGGGGGGAGGCCCGGCTGAGGCACCCCCAGGACTAGCATCCTCCTGGTAAACCTGCGAGGTCGCAGAATAGTCCCATAATAATCGCTTCTCAGGGTGCAAAGGGGATCCGGGCGTCTGTCTCCTTAATTTTGAGTGTCTTTTCTTCATCGTTGACTCTTTTCCCGATGTGCTAGAGCCTGACCCGGTTACCTCCTCCCCTCCTCCTCCAAGCTCTGATCAGATGATAATACTGATTCCGAGTCATCATTAAGTGAGTAGAACTCTCCTTCTACAGAAGCACAATCTCCTTTTCCCAGCACCTGCTTGGTCATACATGCTTCCGGATTGACTTTGTTAGCTAGGCTGTCCCTGCTGCAGCAGGTGCCGTCCAAACGCCTTGAGGCATTCATTTTTCCTCCACTAGCATTAGAGCCCGCATCATGTCAGCGTTCGTATCCCCCGTGTCTATGATTGAAGGCCTCCAGAGTCCCCCAGTGTCTCCACCTCTAATCCCGTTCAGTGGCTCACCTCTGCTGCAAATTTCGCCCGCTGCTTCAGCCTCTGTAGTGAGCTTCTGAACCTGTTGCAGTGATCGCGCTGGCCGTTGCTTGGAAACCAGGCTCTCTGTGTTGTCAGCGTCTGTAGCGTCCTCGAGGACGTTTCCCGGAGCCACTGGAACGTCTGTTTTGAAGGGGGGATCGGCTTGCTCGGAGATCTTCACTGACAGAACCTCTACGAGGGTAGGTTGCCGCATTCCCATCTCCCGGCTCTTGTGGATGCCATCTCCTTTCCCGAGGTTAGCCACAGCCGAGTTACGAGCCTTCGCTGGGGGTCCATCGCTATTTTTGGCAGCCGCGATCGGTTTCCCCCGTGTCTCTCCTTTCTTTCCATTCTCCGACGGGGGGGGGGGGAACGTTTTCCTGATTGCTCCGGGAGGCTTCCAGGCGGGGGTATCCAGTTTTACAGCAGCAGCCGCCCCTGTTTTGGTTGCTGGAGGGTCTGAGAGTTTTTTAACCTTCTCGCTCCCCTTCTCCAAATTCGCAGACCGGGAGGGTATCTTAGGCACCATGCTCTGCCTGTCGAACAAGCTTGCAGCCTTTCCCTTGACCCAAACCCAGGCCAGACCAATCCAAAGGGCTTGCTTCTTGAAATTTTTATAATCATGCAATCCTCTAAGCCACCATCGTCCCGACTCCATCAGGGGTACTTCATCTGGGTTGCACAGCATCCTACTTGACCGTCAGATCATAATGTGCGGGAGAGGAGATGGATGCGAACTCTCAGCACAATACTGCAGCGGCCATCTTGCCTCCCGGATTATTATTATTAATGACATCATCGTGATTTTAAAGGTACTCACAGTTTGCTGATTCCCCTGGAGGAAACCCATAAATTAGCCAAAATACAGCTAAATATATTTATTTTTGGGGGGTAAAGGGAAAAAAGTGCTAAAGGTATCAACAAAGGGTTTGTGGTGCTGAAATCCCCATCTTCCGAGCTTTCAGGGACTGACAAGTTTTTGTCAGAAAACCACATTTTTTACACAGTTTTGGCAATTTACTGGGACATAGCCTATATTTGCTATTTTTTGTGCTTTCAACCTCCTTATGGTTAGTGGTAGAAAAGGGTATGAAAGCAATACTTGATCCTGGATAGCTTTACATTTCTGTAAAGTAAAGTTAGCGGAGAGGATGTAGCCTTGCGGCTAGAGCTGTCGACCTCGAAGCAGGGGAACAGGGTTTGAGACTCGGCAACGGCGCTCAACATCCTGTGATTTTGGGCAAATCACTTAATCTTCCCGTGCCTAAGAAAAATTCATATGTCCGTCTTTAACGAAACTGGTGCTCATGTAAAGCGCTCTGATATCTGATGTCTTGGGTCCAGTTAGCACTATATAAAGCTCCTAAAAAAAAAAGTAGACCAAATTCTGAATTCAGCAAGGGGTCATTTGTGTAGATCCTTCAGGTTTTTTTTTATAGAAGCTAACAGTTGGAAATAAGAAAAATTGAAAATGAGTCGAAAAAAACAGCCATTTGTATCAACGTTTTCACCTGTATATTCTTCTAAATATGACAGATTGTTTAAAGCAATATTCAGTTACATCGACTGGACCTTTCTGGTTGTGTGGACATATAGGACTTGGATGTTCACCAAGAACCTGAGGAACCCAGAGCCAATAACTAAGCAGTGTCTCAATGGTGTTTCATTGTGTCTGAGGTATATAGCAATTCATTTGGTAAAATATAAAAAAGTGAAAAATAGGTGCCGGGTATATAGCAATTCATTTGGTAAAATATTAAAAGTGAAAAATAGGTATCAAACACACCTATGTATTTCCGAAATGGGAACAAAATATTGAGTTTAGAAACAGTAGCTATTTGCACATTTTCGAGATTGTGGGTACCTCCTACTAGCATTGAATAATAGGACATTTTTCAAAATGACTTGTTTTTTACACAATGTCTTACATTTGGAAGGCAGAAATGCATCAAACGTCAATAGGTAACGGTTGCTCTACAATTCTCTGTTCCCCTAAGTCTCTTGGTAAAAATTGTACCTCTCTTATGTGGATAGGCCTAGTGCCCGCGAAAGGGAAATGGACCAAAACGCAACGTGGACACTCCACATGTTTACAGTGAAATCAGACCCTTTTTTTGCAAAGTGCCTAGCTGTGGATTTTGAACACTAGCTCAGCCGGCACCTAGGGAAACCTAGCAAACCTAGACATTTTTTAAAACTAGACACCCAGGGAAACCCAGGATGTGGTGACTTGAGGGGCTCTCACCAGGTTCTGTTTACCAGAATCCCTTGCAAACCTTAAACTTTGTTAAAAAACACACTTTCCTCACATTTCTGTGATGGAAAGTTCTGGAATCTGTGTGGATTCACAAAATTCCACCCACTCCACATTCCCCAAAGTCTTCTGATAAAAATGGTATATTACTTGTGTGGGTAGGCCTAGTGCGCGCGACAGGAAACGGGCCAATAAGCAACGTGGACACAACACATTTTTACAGTGAAAACTGACCTTTTTTTCATAGTGCCTAGCTGTTGATTTTGAACCCCAGGTCTACCGGCACCTGGAGAAACCTAGCAAACCTATACATTTGTAAAAACTAGAAACCCAGGGGAATCCAGGATGGGATGACTTATGTGGCTCTCACCTGGTTCTGTTTCCCAGAATCCCTTGCGAACCTCGAACTTTGTATAAAAAAACAAATTTTACCCACATTTCTGTGATGGGAAGTTCTGGAATCTGCGTGGGTCCACAAACTTCCGGCCACCCTGCATTCTCTAAAGTCTCCTAATAAAAATGGTACTTCACTTGTGTGGAGACATCAAAATTACCCATCACAAAACAACCTAAAACAACTTATTTTGCAAGGGTGGGCACATGGGTTTTTTGCCGTGGGCCCAGTGGCCATCTAGGGAAGCTTACCAAACCCACACTTTTTTAAAAACTAAACACCCTGGGTAGTCCAAGGAGGTATGGCTTGTGTGAATCCCCCAACGTTTCCCTACCCAGACTCCCCTGAAAACCTCAAATGTAGCTGCAAAAAATCCATTTTTTCACACATTTCCGTGTGGGATCACAGTGTTGGGACACATGTCCTATCACCCTGCGTTCCCCTTGTTCGCCCGAGTAAAATGATACCTCACTTGTGTGGGTGAGCCAAGGGCCTGTGACTGGAAATGGCCTAAATCATAGGGATTAAGGGTATTCTAAGCACTGCATTTAAAAAAAAAGGTTTTAAGCTGATTCTGCATTGAACAGCCGCACAAGTGAGTTATAATCTTACTTGGTAGAGCAAGGGGAATGCTACGTGGTAGGAAATTTGTGCCGGCATGGTGATTCCACAATGAGGGAGGGGACAGAAAGGGAGCTTTTGACCCGATATGCCCTCCAAAGGGGGCAGAAAGACTGTGACTATTTATTTGGGGGTGGGGCATTGGTATGCCCATTCTGGGCAGGCCCCACCCCTATGTACAAAAAAGCCAGTGAAATCCCTGGCACCTACTGGGCCCTCTGCCCTCCCTGGGGTGGGCAGATTGGGGCTATTGCCCACAACTGCCTCCCTGGGGGGGTAGAGGGGGGGGGGGAGTCTGTGGCATGCTTTTTGGTGCTCAGAGGGATGAGATATCCCCACGAGCACCGAAACTGTGAAACGTTGTAATGACAACAGCATGCCATGAACACACTTGCACTTGTTCTCATGACATAACCATTCCGTCATGAGCACAGAAGGGGTTAACTATATTGATGCACTTAACGAAGCCAACAAAATGTCAGCAGATCAGAAGAAAAGTATTCCTCTTCATTCCTTAGGCCTAGTAGGGTTGAAAACACACAGTCAAGTGCCAAAAGAGGCAATTACTTTTGATGTCAATGTTTTGGAAGCTGCTCTACATGATTTAGACAAATATTTTGCATCTTAAGTCTGCATAGGCATTACAAGGAATACATTTTTTCAGGGTAAACAATATAAAGGAGAATCTGAGGATGGCTATGTAGTAGAATGTTTTTTAAATTAGAGATAGACTGCAAATTTGATGCACTGCTTGACAACCTGATAAGAGATCAACTAGTATTTATTTAAAACTTTTGTATAGCGCTAGCTGGACCCGAGGGTATCAGAGCGCTTCACAACAGGTACAGTTATGAGCATTTTTTGGCAAAGACAAACAATCTGCAATTTACCAACTCAAGAGCATAAAAACAAAGTTACAATACAGATCTTCAGGCTGAGGGGTATCAGGAATAGAAGTTAGTTACCCTTCCCAAAGTAACTTGTGGATTTCTCGTTAAGTTCAAGAGCGCTCTAGGAAGACGGCTTTGAGTAGGATCTTGAATTTCGGGAAGGAGGTGGTTGTTCTGATGTGGGGGGGGATGGCGTTCCAGATCTTAGGTGCATTTCCCGTGAAGGATTTATTTGCGGTTTTGTGTTTCCATGATTTCAGTGGGGTGAGTGAGTAGAAGCGTGTTGGAACTTCTGAGCTTCCTGGACTGGCCAGCCCTTTTGAGTTTGGCGGGCAGGTATTCTGGTTTACCTGTGTGCTGGGTTTTATGCGTGAAACAGGCTGTATGGAAGCTGGCTCGTTGATCAATAGGGAGCCACTTCAGTTCCTTGAGTGCTGGAGAAATGTTTACGAATTTCTTAGTTCCTGTGACCAATCTTGCTGCGGCATTAAGGGTAGTGGTCAGGGGACCTAGGTGGGATTTTGCTGTCCCGGTCAGGGCTGCAATTACATAATCTATTCTGGAGAGCACCAGTGCCTAGGTGGCTTGTTTAAAATCTTTCGGGGGGAGGAAGGGTTTTATTTTGTATAATAGTTTCAGATTTAGGAAAGCGCTTTTGGCGGCTTTTGAGATGTGTTGTTTCATGTCCAGTTTGGGGTCAAGGGTAATACCTAGGGATTTCACAGTGTCCGTTGGCCCAAGGGCATCAATGGCTTTGAGCCATTCTTCGATTTGGGGGGTTTCATCTCTGTCAGAGATGAGGAGAACTTCTGTTTTCTCTTGGTTGAGTTTAAGGTGGTTCGCTGAGAGCCAATGTTGGACCACTTTGAGCATGACATTTAGTCTGTGTATGTCTTTAATCGAGGTGGTTTCCAGATAAAGTTGTGAGTCGTCTGCATAGAGGTGAAAGGGGATGTTGGAGTTCCTGAGAAGTGTGGTGAGGGGTTCCATGTAGATGTTGAAAAGTTGGGGAGAAAGTACTGATCCTTGTGGAACGCCTCTGTTGACGGGAAGGGGTCAGACTCAAAGTTATTAATTTTTCTTCTTTGCGTGCGGTTGTGAAGAAAAGAGGAGAACCAGTTTAGTACGATCATTTCAATGCCCACTCTTTCATGGAGGACTTTGAGGAGCAGGGTGTGATCAACTGTGTCGAACGCGCCGATAAATCTAGGAGAATGAGAAGGCTACATTGGTCTGAGTCAAGTGACTTGTGAAGATCGTCTAAGACATTTAAAATTGCGGTTTCAGTGCTGCATCCCTTTCTGAATCCTGATTGGTGAGGGTCTAGTAGCTTGATATTTTCTAGGTGTTGGGTTAGCTGTGGAAGATTCAAGCTGCTTCAGAAGTATTCAGATACTTAACTAAGCTCTGTACGATTGTCAGACCGAATGTTAGAACGATTTTAGAATTGCTAATTGAGTTAGATCTGCGCTGCCAGAAGGAGTTACGATTCAGAGTAGCACGCGCTTTTTAAAATTGTCACCTGATTTGTTTTTTAATTGCGCACAATTTCGGAGCTGTTGGCAACATATACTGAATAGGCGCCGCTTCTCTCCCCGGTCCACCGCAGCTGGTGCTGTTTGTGTGGAGGGAGACAGATAGAGCGGCACATAGGGAGCGAGTATCCTCACTTCCGGGGGCACATTACAGGAGGCCATCTTGGCTGAGGTTGACGGTCTAGTCTTGCACTAGGACCGAGCCCAGCCTACTACTTAGAGGGCTTCTGGCACCGACGCGAGCAGATTCAAGCTGCTTCAGAAGTATTCAGATACTTAACTAAGCTCTGTACGATTGTCAGACTGAATGTTAGAACGATTTTAGAATTGCTAATTGAGTTAGATCTGCGCTGCCTGAATGAGTTACGATGCAGAGTAGCACGCGCTTTTATTGTCACCTGATTTGTTTTTTAATTGTGCACAATTTCGGAGCTGTTGGCAACATTTACTGCATAGGCGCCGCTTCTCTCCCCGGTCCACCGCAGCTGGTACTGTTTGTGTGAAGGGAGACAGATAGCGCGGCACATAGGGAGCGAGTATCCTCACTTCCGGGGGCACATTATAGGAGGCCATCTTGGGTGAGGTTGACGGTCTAGTCTTGCACTAGGACCGAGCCCAGCCTACTACTTAGAGGGCTTCTGGCACCGACGCGAGCAGATTCAAGCTGCTACAGAAGTATTCAGATACTTAACTAAGCTCTGTACGATTGTCAGACCGAATGTTAGAACGATTTTAGAATTGCTAATTGAGTTAGATCTGCGCTGCCTGAATGAGTTACGATTCAGAGTAGTACGCGCTTTTTAAAATTGTCACCTGATTTGTTTTTTAATTGCGCACAATTTCGGAACTGTTGGCAACGTTTACTGCATAGGTGCCGCTTCTCTCCCCGGTCCACCGCAGCTGGTGCTGTTTGTGTGGAGGGAGACAGATAGCGCGGCACATAGGGAGCGAGTATCCTCAATTCCGGGGGCACATTACAGGAGGCCATCTTGGCTGAGGTTGACGGTCTAGTCTTGCACTAGGACCGAGCCCAGCCTACTACTTAAAGCACTTATGGCGCCGACGCGCAGCGGACACGCGCAGCAAGCCCGTCTGCGCCCGTCCGCGCACCGGCCAGGCCTAGGGCCAATAATAATACCCGTTTAGAAACAACCCTCCCCTACAGTAGGGAACTCTAACTATCTTTAAACACCAAAACCCATGCATGCTAGCACTTATTAGACTTAGCATCTTGGGAGGGCCTGGTCAGCTGTTATGGTTGTAAAAAATCCTTTCCTTTCACGCAAATACCATCAGTAACAGGCCCCTGTAAACGGCTGCGTGGGGGGCTCATAAACGCAAGGTCAATGTCCAAACATGTGCTGCACATTTTTTAACTGATATTTGAAAGCAATCTGGATTGTCTCTTTATCACGGAGACCTGGCTGAAAACATGGAGTAATCCAGATATAGTGCACGCCCTGCCCCCAGGTTATCTTATACAAAGGGCAGATAGACTGGAGAAACGGGGTGGAGGCCTTGCAATTTTACACTACTCGGGGACATCAATCTTCATCTGGATTCCACTACAGATTCGGCAGCCATTTTGTTTAAAGATACAATGGGTGTACTAAGTCTCCCATTACTCACACTGAATACAACACATAGGGCAGGACATATCCTAGATTGTATTTGCTCAAATTTAACTACGCTCGAAGTAAACCCTCCTAATGTCCAGACATGGTCGGATCCCTCACTGATCCCTTTTAACTTTTCATTAGATAGGGGAGCCACAGGTAAATACTCAGGGAAAGTTTCCCTGTCTGGAAATTCGGGCTGGAAAACGATCATTGGGCGCCCGGATCTGGTCACGATGGCTAGTGAATGTAGGCTTTTAATGACAGGAAATCCTCTAATAGACAATAAGAGCTTTGGGGAGTGGATGTCTACTCTTAAGGAGAAGTCTGGTCGTGTTAGTGCTAGGAACAGGTCAAAATGAAATAGACCATCCGCCCCCTGGTTTACCCATATGCTGAAAGGGAAACAAGGAGAGGTGCGAGCACTTGAACGTAGGTGTCGCAAAAACTACCAAGTTGAGGAACGCTGCAGATATAAAACAGCGAGAAGACACTATCATGCACTGATTAAGGAGGCTAAAACTAATTTCTACACGGCAGCAATAGAAGCGGCTAATAATAAACAAAAATCAATTTTTAAGATCGTAAATGGTTTTAATAATCCAAAAATACTGTCACAGGAAATTCCCCCGTCTGAAAAGGTATGCACACCATAGCGGACTTCATCGAACAAAAAGTACAGGTACTTACCAAAGACTTTGTCCCCCCTAACACTCTAATAGCAGAAGAAAGGAGCTTGGCAAGCTCAGACTTGGTCAGTATGGCGACATTTCAACCTATTAGTCTGTTGGAAACCCGCCAGGCCATATTGTCGATCAAGTCGGGATCTCCGTTTGATCCGTGTCCCCCCACTCTTCTTCAAGCCCTTGTGGACACAGTTAACCCCGTTATCAATAACATTGTAAACGCATCGCTCGACACTGCAATGATTCCTATAGAATGGAAACTTGCGGCGGTTAAGCCTTTGCAGAAAAAACAATTAGCAGACCCTACCACCTTGTCTAATCTCCGGCCTATCTCGCTTCTCCCTGTGTTATGCAAACTAACGGAAATGTCTGTGAATAGACAACTCACAAAGTTCCTTGAGGAAAATAACGTCTGGCACCTGAATCAATCGGGTTTTAGAGCCCAACACTCCACAGAATCGGCCCTCCTGTTTACTACAGACACCATACGCACTGCTATGGATCTGGGTAAGAAGGCTGTCCTGATTTTATTAGACCTGTCGGCAGCCTTCGATACGGTCTCACATGCCATCCTGATAGACCATTTAGCAACATCTGGCATAGCAGGAGACGCATTGGAGTGGATTAAGAACTTTCTGAGTGCCCGGCCTCAAGTGGTCACCCTTGGACACTTCTGTTCAGAGGAAAAAACACTCACGTCAAGAGTTCCTCAGGGATCTAGCCTGAGCCCGACGCTCTTTAATGTATACACAGCCCCTCTGATCAGGTTGATATTGTCCTTTAGGAGGGATGTGATCTCTTATGCGGACGATACGCAGCTTATCCTAGTCCTCGATAAAGACACTAAGGACAGGGAAGAAAACTTTAAAAGCTGCCTGGCAGCCACCTTTGAGTGGATGGGTAGGAACCATTTGAAGTGCAATACGGGAAAAACTGAAATTTTGCCGTTGGGCCCACAAAATGACTTTATCCCTAAATATTGGTGGCCTGAAGATGCGGAGGTGCCGCCAAACACGACTAACGCAGCATGTAACTTATGCATCAAGTTTGACGCCTCCCTGTCGTTTAAACAGCAGGCGCTGTCAGTAGCAGGTACCTGTTTTAATGTTATTAAGAGCTTAAGAATTTTTTTTGATTTACTCCCACTATCAGACAGGAAAATGGTAGCGGTCGCCCTCATAACATCGAGACTTGACTACTGTAATAGTCTATGTGCGGGAACCAACAAGGTCGTCATACACAAGTTGCAAATGGTACAGCATGCAGCCGCTAGGCTTGTTTTGAAGTGGCCAAAAAAATCCTCATCATCTACCGCATTGAACACTCTCCACTGGCTACGAATTCTCAAATGGGTGCTGTTTAAAGTCCTGGTAATCACCTTTAGGGCCTTTCACTCACGAGGACCAAAGTACATACAAAAGTGGTTTTCGCGTTACCACCCATTACGCACCCTTAGATCCTCCAATGCCAATTTGCTGGCCAGCTGGACTTTTAGATTCATCTCGAGGGGAGGCAAATCTCTGCCAGTTCTAGGTTCCAAAGCATGGAATAAACTCCCCCCACATCTCCGTGCTATGAACCAGGAATCTGAGTTCAGAAAAGCACTGAAGACCTGGATCTTTAGTCTCCCTGACATGTGCGCTAGAGCCTTAATATGAGTACCCTGGCCATACTACCGAAAGCAGCCGGACCAGACTTTTCATCTTTTCTGTTCTGTTTCAGCGCCAAGATGCTCCTTGGAGTGATAGCCGCACGTTATAAAAACCGACTTACATTACATCACATTACAAGAACAAATCTTTCTAGAGTTTTGGATAAAAGAGGAAGGTTCGATACCGGTCTAAAGTTGATTATGTCCTCAGTGTCTAGCCCAGGTTTATTTTAGTAGCCGCGTGGCTTGTCCTACTTTGAGGCAGTCTGGGATGATTCCTGAGCTCAGTGAGCTATTGATGACCTTGCACCAGATTGGGGCTAGGGTAAGCTTCAGGTCTTTAGCCAGGTTCGTGGGCAGCTGATCTAGGAAGTGGGATGAGGGTTTAGCGGAGGCGATCAGATTGACTATCTCTTCTACCTGGATGGGGGGAAGGAGGACCAGTGAGTAAGTATGTTCACTGGGGTGTTGCCGTTGTTGTTAGCCTCATGGTCTGAGAGCTGATTTGTGCTGAGAGAGAGATCAATTTTGGCGATTTTTCCACTGAAAAAGCTGGCAAAATTGTCGTAGTGATCTTTGGACACCACTATGTTGGATGTCATCGGTTTGGATGTTTGGCTCCTAATGATGTTAAAGAGTTCTTTGGGGCGTTTTTTTGCACTGTCTAAGGCGGAGCAGAAGAAAGTTGTTCTTAATGTGTTTATTGTAGTTTCTGCGTGCTGCCTTGAGTTGATCACGGTGGAGGGAGGAGGGATTGTTCCTCCAGATTCTTTCTAAGGTTCTGAGGTGTCCTCTTTTGTCATTGATGTCGGTGGTGAACCAGGACCTGGAGGGGGTGCTTCTGGGTTTTTTTTGTTTCAGGGGCACCAGAAGGTCCAAGGTGAGCGTCATGTTGGAGTGGTAGAGAGAGAGGTGAGTTCCGTGGTTGAGAGGTGCTCCGTCGTGCTTGGGAGGAGCGTGCTTAGCCCTTCTTCTAGTTTAGCCCGGGGGACTCGGACTGTGTTCCTGACCCATTTGTGAGGGGCCTGCATAGGGGGTTGAGTTAAGGCCAGCTGGTTGATATGGAAAAGTATAATGTGGTGGTCAGACCAGTCCACGGGAATGATGTAGTCCATGATGATTGTGTTTCTGTCTGAGATGATTGCATCAAGGATCGCTCCTCTGTGGTGTGTTTCTTCCGAGCAGTGTTGGGTCATACCGTTATCTAGCAGGAGGCTGTTGAGAGATTGGATAAGCAGGTTTTTTGTTTCATTCTATCTTAAGTTGAGGTCGTCAAGAATTATACTGTTGTCGTTGCTGAGTGCGCATTGGGTGATCAGGTCAGAGAGCTGTGTTCCAAATTTGTTAGAGTTGCCTGGAGGGTGGTACAGGAGATGGCAGCGAAGCGACCTGTTCGTGTGTGATTTGATGTTGACCGACAGGCATTCGAAGGAGTTATATAGGTACTAGGAGATTTCTGAGATGGAGAGGTCACTTTTGTGAATGATTGCTATGCCACCCCCTCTATGCTCATGTCTATCTTTGTGGATAATTGAGAACCCAGGCAGCACCAGCAGGTCCATGTTGGGGTAGGACAGGGTGTTGAGCAATGTTTCCGTGATGAAAGCTACATCTAGGTCATGGGAGAGGATGGTTTCTGCTATTTCAGTAGCATGTTTGGCGGCAGATCAACTGTTGATGAGCATGCAATTAATGGAAGGTTCTTCTTCGGGCTTCGATTTGCTGGGCTGGACTCTAGGTATGGAGGATAGGTGAGCTGGGGGTATGGGGGCTCTACGGGGGGGGATGGTCCCTACCCACTCCAGTAATAACTTGAATCGAGGATTTGGGAGCGGAGTTCACTGCCGGGACCTGTGCTAGGATGGGTGGAATCACATTCTGTGAGCGAGGTGTGGACTTAGGGTAGGGGTTTGTGGGTTGGTCGTATGATGCGGCGAGTGTGGTCGCTTCCTGAGGGGAGAGGTTGGGATTTGTTGTTCTAGGTCTGTCTGCACGTGACTCCGAACCCGGTTGGGTGAGTGAAGGGCGAGATCTGGGGGGGGGGCCGGGGTCCAGTTGGGGGGTGGTGATTCATTCCTTTTAGGTTGAGAAGGGATGGGAGAGCTACGGACTGTTGGGTGGGCAGACGGATTTTCGCTAGGGAGGATAAGGTTTCATTCAGGCCACAGACCAGGGTTTGTAGCTGAGCTTCCAGAAGGTTGAGGCGTTGCGTCAGATTATTAGAGGGGGTGAGGAGGGGAGGATGGGAGGAGCTGTGCTCTGGAGGGGAGGGGCTGTACGACATGTTGCTTCTAGAGGGGTTATGGGGAAGAGGGGGTACTGACTTAGGGTTATTGTCCATTTGTGATAGGGCTGGTGGAGGGGCGGGGGGCTGTGGCCCCGTTGTGATTGGGAGTAGTGTTCCTCTCTGGTGGGGCGGCTGTGCTCTGGTTGCGTTGAGGTTGGGGGAGGGGGGCTGCAAATAGGTTTTGCTAGGGAGTCGGACTTCTCTTTGGGCAGATGTCTGTGCTCTGGGTGCAATCGGGCTGGTGGGGGAGGGGAAGTTGTGGATCCATTGTGGGTGGGTAAAAGGTTCAGCTCTGGGAGGCTGGCTGAGATGGATGGGGGGCAGGGTTGGACGTTAGGAGGAGCCATAGTTGAGGGGGACACGGGGCGGGTGGAGTCACGGGGGGATGAACTTGGGGAGAGGGCGCGGGCGGTATCTGATGACTTGGTGATTGTTGGAGGCTTCCCGTGGGGGGGGGGCCACGAATGGTGTGTGTTGTGAGATGTTGCCTTCTTTAGTGAGGGGAAAAGGGAGTCGAAGAACTCGAGGTTCTCGTTTTTTGCCTGAATTGGGATGGTGCCGTTCTCAGAAATGGTAATGGAGATGCATCCGGTAAGGGTCTGGTGTTTCAAGAGAGAGATTGTTAGTTTAAGGCTGTGGGCTGTGATGGTAGTTTTAGAGAAGAGGAGGTGAGAGTTGAAGATAGTGACCCAGAGGTCGAGCCTGTCGGTGTGGAAGATGACGTCCATTTTACGTTGCCCTCTAGATGGGCAGTGGTAGGTGTCTACAACTAGCGTTTCGGGATGTTGCCTGATTACTTTGTGTTTAAAGTTTTTTTTTGCTTTGAAGGAGAGTCTGTGGGGGAAAGTTATAGCGAAGGTGTTCTGTCTGTGGGGTGTCAGGTAGTTAGGTGTAGGACACGGATATGTGCCCAATTGTAAGGCCAGGGGCATCTTAGCTGGGCGGGAGGAGGAGTTCCTCTAGTGCGAGAAGACGGAGAATGCCGTGTCGGGTGGAGGATGGCCTGCTCGATGAGGTGTGTAGTGGGGTAGTAAGCGGTGAAGTCTCTCTAGTGGCGTGGGCTATTGGCTAGGCGACAAGGGATCCTCATGTGCGACCCACTTGTGCGAAGTAGGGAGAGTGTTGCGCCGGGAGGGAAGCTGATTGAGGAGGTCGAGGGAGGGGCGTTAGACCCCTCTGGGGGTGGGACGTTGGTGTTCCTAGAGTGAAGAAGCCTTGGGTTCCCTCAGTTGTGGAAGCGTAGCATGTTGAGGGACCCTACTATCTTGGGGAGAGGGGTTGGCCTAACGGCTAGGGCGCTCGACCTCGGACCTGGGGATCTGGGTTCGAGTCTCGGTAACGACGCCAAAAACCTTCTGTGATTCTGGGCAAATCACTTAATCTCCCTGTGCCTAAAAAATTATGAATGCGTGTCCTCATGTAACGTAACTGCTGCTATGTAAAGCGCTCTGATACCTGATTCAGTTCGGGTCTAGTTCGCGCTATATAAAACTCTACAAAAAAAACAAAAAAACCTGCTGTTGCTGGTTCGACGGGAGTCTGTTCTGCATGGGCAGTCCCGGTCATTAGCAGTGCTTCCAGGCCGGGGGCTCAGCCAGGCAACTCCTTCCCTGCGTTCCTCTTGGGGGTTTCATACAGAGGAGAGGTCTCCCGGTTGGAATTAATTGAATAAAAGCCGCCACTCCGAGTTCTACTCCCAACTGAGGTCGGCGCTTCTTTAATGTCAATCTGGTGCCCCTGCGCTGGGCTCCGCATGTGGGGTCTGCCCCTGGTGTAGCCCGAGCCTCTCCCTGCGCTGCGGTCACTCCCATGGCTGCTCTACTCCACTCCTGTGCCAGGAGTGTTGCACTCTGATTCCCTGCTAAGGCTGGGACTACAGAGTGGGCGGGGGAGAGTTGCTCCGGCAACCTTGACGCTGGAGGGGGCACCGGAGAGCCTAGGACCAGAATACCTTGATCTGAGGTCATACATGCTAATCATCCTGTTATACAAGAGAGGTTGTGAATCAGTGGCGATTCCCCACTAGGGTAGGTTTTGGCCTAGGTATACAAGGCAGAATTGTCACGAAAGTTTCCAACATTGTTAAAACAATTATACAAAGATTTGAATTGTGTATGCAAAACATGAACTCATACAACTGACAGGAAGGAAATAAAGCAGTGGCAAAGAAAGAAAATGCTACCGTTGTGATTGTACAGATCACTTGACATATAGCAAAAATTGTCCCACACTAAAACAAAAAAGCAGTAACTGGTAATATGGGACATCTTGCGAGTCTGCAGGAAAAATAAGAGTTGTAGAAAAAACATATATGAAGACAATAAAAGTCCTGGAGATAGTGAGGAACCAGCAAAAACTAACAGCAGTATGAGTTTGCATGATAACTTTGTGTTAAATTTCAGTGACATGTATGTGAGAAGCAAACCTTAATGCAATATGACCTTTTGAGGTGTGCCAATTAAGATATATGAATATTCCTGCTCACCTCTCACCATTGTCAATGAGGAGGTTTGGAGAGAAAAATGTATTGACAGGATTGGCATACATTTATTGGCACCTGACATACATCCTGAGACATACTGGAGTAAAGATAGATATGTTAGTTTTCAGATGGTTGAACTTCTCTAACTTCTCCTTTAAAAATAAACACACTAGGGGGAAATTATATGTAGCAAAAAAGTACCATTGGTACAAGACTGATTAGATCAAGGGAATCTGCATATTATTTTGGACCCTAACAGTGCTGAGAAAGTGTTGGGAAATTCAATGGGCAACACCATGATGGAAACGTTTCCCAGAGTATTTAGTAAGATTCTGGGGAAATTGAAAGTATTGAGGATAATATCATGCTCAAAAGCAATGCTACTCCAAAAATACATAAAGACCTACACAAATGCTGGTAACGGATGACGTCTCGAAGAAACTAGAAAAGCTGGTGGCATTGGATGTGATTGAACCTATAGAGATCTCAGAATGGATTTGTTATGTGTTGGTGGAACATCACAGTAATAAAACAATGTGCTTGTGTGTGGAGTTATGCAATCTAAACAAGAATGTAGCTATTGATCGGCTTCCTTTGCCGAAAATTACTGAGATGGTGTCATTCCTGAAATGAGCTAAGTGGTTCTCAACCATAGACCAATCGTCGTCTGCATACCACCAGATCACGTTGACACCCATGTACAGGAAATTCACCACCTTTATTATACCCCTCAGGTTTTTCCAATTCAAAGAGATGCCGTTTAGATTGGCATCAGTGGCTGCGGTTTTTCAAAGGCTAATGTATAGGTTGTATGGGAAGGAAAATGGAATGATTTCTTTTCAAGATGACACTTTTATATTTGGAGATAATTGAATCACCAATGATGAGAGATACTGGAGGACAATGGGCTCACTGTTGAGTTTGCCAAAAGAAGAAAGGAGTGTTAATTACCTGGGGCATGTGATTAGTGAGGAGGAAATAAGCCTAAAACCTCATTAATCTATGCTATCAATGGGCTCCCATGTCTTTTAGTAAGGAAGAAGGAAGGTAATTTTTAGGAATGCCAGGGGACTGTGCAAAATGTATTCCAAATTTCACAGATAATGTGCACAGCATCAGACAATTGGTAAAAAAAACACAACATTTATATGGAGCCCACAATGCGAGGTGGAGTTTCCTGGGATCAAACAAGATATGGCAAAAATTTGGCAGTATTGACCCTTGGTGGGATTTTCATAACCACACATGCCAGTAACAAAGGATTTGGGGTGGCGGTAACCCAAAGGGACACTAAACTGTCATTTTGTTTGCTTCCAGATCCCTATCACCAACAGAGGAAAAGTATCCTATCACTTAAAAGGAGGAATTAGACCATTTCCGAGGTTTTATCTGGGGTAAATAAATCACTATACAATGTGACCACAAAACCCTTATTGAAATTGTTAACTACAGAAGGATTGCGAGACTGTCCATGCACATAAGGAACTACATTTACTGTATTGTGTATGCAACTGGTAGGGACAATGTGGTAGCGCATTGCCTATCTAAGATGCCTTATCCATTGGAGGAATGCAAGGATGACCCCAAGGATGACTTCTGTGTTGAGTTGGTGCATGATTGGGGGATGCCTGCTATACAAATAGAATAGGAAGAAGGAGCATGAAAAGGTTGTGGTTCTGCAAAAAATGTTGAAGTCTATGTATGAGGGTTGGCCAAGGAAATAGCAGCTTGATGGAACTTTTAGACCATTTTGGGAAGCCAGGTCTGAACTTACAGCAGAAAAAGACTTACTTCTTAGAGGAAGCAAAATAGTTACTCCAAGTGGGTTGCATGAATTTATTTGGGAACTTTGTCATGAGGCGCATTTTGGAGTGGTAAGAACAAAGACTGTGATAAAAGAACTGTTTTGATCCCCAGGAATAGACTTAGCAGTAGAGAGGTATGCCAGAGTGTGTGCCAGTTGTTCCTCTGCTGATAAGTGTTACTCATGCTAAGATCACCTATGAGCGAATGTCTCCCTACTAAGCAGACATAGGAGTGCGTTGCAGTGCATGTGTTAGATCCGATTGTGAGCTGCAAGTATACACAATTATGTTAATTGATTTATTCTTTAGATGGTCGATAGTGGACAGACAATGTAGGAGTTTCTGGACTAATTATTTCTGTCAGAAGGAATATCTGCTGCTCTTTTGAGCGATAATGGTGTGCAATTTGTCTTGAATGGATCAAAAACATATTTTGAGAGAGTAGGAATAAAAAATAAGACCACTTCTCTTTACAATTCAAGTGGAAACAGTATGGTGGAAAGGCTCAACTGTGTGATTAAGGGTGTAAATCAGTCTGCTGTAGGGAGACACTGTGGGCCTGAATCACAAAGGTAATCTGAGACTGTGTCTAACTTTATGACTTTTGGTATTCACATACCTCATTTACGAGTCGTATCTTTGTGTTCACAGTCAGGATGGAATCTCCAACTTGGGCCGGAATCTCTGCACCCGGGCTCGGGACAGATGAAGTGTAATCAAAGGGCTGGGTAACAATTTTTACAAAAAGGAACATTAGGAATGTGAGATAAAGTTCACTCCTTTGCATCATGGAACATGCAGCACAAAATAAGAGCTCAACACTGAGGGGAGTGCAAATTGTGGGCTGCATGTACCATAATGCAAAGAAGCAAACTTTTCTGGGATGTGATGTAGGGTCTAGCAATACCTTTTCCCCAACCCAAACTGATTTTTATGACCGCCTCCACCATTTATCTCACGTTCCGGCCCATTGATTACACCTCATCTGTCCTGAGCCAGGGATTCTGCCTGGCGTGCGGAGATTCCTGCCCAGGTGAGGAGATTCCTGCCCGGATGAAGAGATTCCAGTCCCGGTGCTGAGATTCCAGCTCGAGCCGGAGATTCCGGCTCGACTGCAGATGTAAATATACGACTTGTGAATGACCTCTGTGAATACTAAAAGTCGTAAAGTTAGACTTTTGTCCCTGATTGCCGTTGTTAATCGGGCCCTCTGATTGGCAGAATGAAGTGAGGAAGGGGGTATGGGCATAAAGAGTGACTACTAATGAATCTTTTGCATTGTCGCCATTTTTGATCATGAGGGGAAGGACTCCGAAGAGTAAATACAATCCTGCATGGTTGTGTGATACAAAGGTGGAACAATAGTGACCGAATTTGGTGGGAAAAAATTTAAGTGGCACTTGTGAGAGAAGGAAATCTTACTATGATGCCAAACATGGAGCAAAGCAAGTTCAGGCGAGAGTCGGTGATTTGCTATGTGTAAAATAAAAAACAATAAAGTTCTCAAAGGAAAGGGTCAATGTTTTGCACCTGAAGAAGTTGTCAAGGTTTTACAAAATGCAGCACAGGTGAGTAGTGGTACACTATGGAACCTCAAATGTGTGGTATTGGGTTCAAAAGAGTTATGGAAGGAGTATGTAAAGGATGTGTGTCGTGGTGAGATTTTCAATAGCTGGAGGATGATGACAAATTGCCAGATACATCTGGAAGTGCTCAGTCAGCACCGGTGAATGATGACAATTATTTATTATTTTTAGAGTTTTCTATAGCGCGAACAAGACCCAAGGTAGGGTAATAGAGCACTTTACAAAGTGAGCAAGGTATGAGTAACACATTTAGTAAAACATAGCATACATGAACAACGCATACAAAGTAATAACATAGCATAACAGAGTTCGGGGGATAACCGTAGAGTAGAGAACTGTTCTAGGCAAAAAGAGTCAATTCGAGATTGTGCACGTCTTAGCTTCGAACAGTCAACGGACGGAGAGTTTAGACGGATGTATAACGTTTCAACGCATGCTTTACAACGCAGGTATTTCAACGCAAGTCGTTACAACGACTTGTATGGTGGGTGCTGGATAGTGGAATAGTTTAATTTTCTATTCCAACTCCAGTCCCCGTGGATAGTAGGGAAGGTGTTGGATAGAAAATTAAACTATTCCCTATCCAACAGCGCCCTCCAGCGAAAGTCGTTGTAACGACTTTCGTTGTAATTCCTGCGTTGTAATGGTAGTGTGTGGTAAAAGTTTCGCTGTAAATGATGTTCCCCGTTTAGACAAGTTTGAGGTTGTAAGCTGGTGTGGTGTTTGTGTGGGATTTAAGGGAGGAATTTGCTCATCAAGAATGATTTTGTTTCCTTTTTGAAGAGGGGTGTCGAGTCAATTTTTATGATGGATGGCGGAAGTGAGTTCCAAATTCTTGGCGACGGTCCAGAAAATGCTCTGTTGGAGGTTTTAGACTTTTTGAACCGTGAGGGTTTCAGGAGTAGAATATCTGCGCTCCTAGAATGTCTGTTTACTCCAGATAGTGTACGTTTTTGGGCTAGGTACTTGGGGGTGTTGTGGTGTAGTGCCTTGTGAGTGATGCACGCCATCTTTAGATGAATACGAGCTTCATAGGGTAGCCAGTTAAGTGCCTTCAGGTGAGGCGATATGTGGTCAAATTTCCAAGATCCAGTTATGAGTCTTGCTGTGGCGTTAAGACAGGCTTTTAGAGGGGCGGTAGAGATTTTGGGAAGCCCTGAGAGGGTAGATCATCCGTACTCCAGCCTTGATATGACTAAGGACTGAACTGCAGTTTTGAGGTCTGACTTCATTTTTCTAAGAAAACTGAAGTGAAAGCGGGCATTTTTAGTCATTAAGTTGATGTGAGCTTGCATGTTAAGATTCTTATCCAATGTGATTCCAAGTGATATTGTGGAGTCCACCAACGTTGGCATGCAGTTCAGAGCATTGATGGGAATGCACAGCTTGATTCAGGTGTTTCACTTGCTGAATGTGGTGAGGAGGTGAGGAATATTAACTGGTGTAGTGTGCTGGGATCTGATGTTAGTCAAGAGGGCACAGTAAAATTTGGAGCACTAAAAGAAGAAGGGAATTATTAAGGTGGTTCAAGAATTATGTAGTAGGTTAGTGCATTTACATTTTTCTTTTGTTTCTTGATTTGCAAATATATATATATTAACAAACTCACTGTGCACATCCAAGGACAAACAACATCAACCACGGACTCCAAGAAGCTTAGTTAGCGGTGATTTATTTGAGCAAAGAATCAGCAACTCATATATGTATATTCATTTATATGTATATATTCCACATATATATATATGTATATATATCAACTTTCAACATAGAGAGATACAACGGCACTCCTCATGAGCTTCTTTTTAATTTATTTATAGGCGTAGGAATGTATGTCGGCGCGTATTGATCGCTCCTTTCAACCTTGTCCACGACAATGCACGCCATCCTGTATGTGAATAAATACAACAGTGATAATAAATATAAAAAATAGATTTCGGTTTCTAGGGAATGCTTAGGCTATTGCCATCTATCAGTGAATAAAATTCAAGGCATATTGCCACAATCCTATCCAAAATTGATCCACTCCTTAATCAATTCATTATATAGCCTGCAATTACATAAAGTCTTAATTTGTGTTCACTATACTAGGGATAGTTCCGCACATTTATCTCACAAATTTTGAATATCCAGAGAACATTCTCAATATACATATTCTTAAAAACAATATGTCAGCCAAATTTCCCAGAATCACCCTGGACAAGAACCTGAATATGAAAAATCATATCAGCAATGTGTGTAAGGGAGCTAACCACTTGTTGAGGACAGTTAGAAACATCAAACTATTCCTTCCGTATTCTGATTTTAAGCAGGTGGTCCAAGCACTTGTCTTGCTGAGGCTAGACTATGGCAGCGCTACGCCCTGTGGCCTTCCCAAATACACCCTGGCTCCACTAAGGGCATCACTGAACGCTGCGGCGAGTCTGGTTACAGGCCCCAAAATAAATGAGCACATATTCCCAGTCTTAAAATCTCTTAAATGGTTGCCCTACGAAGCTCGAATTCAGTTAAAAATAGCTATTCTGGTGCACAAAGCCCTTCATTTGAAAACTCTCAGGTACCTAGCACAAAAGCTTGAATTATCCTGTTGTGGTAGAGCTTCAAGAAGTGCGAACACTTTACTTTTGAAACCCCTCATCCTGAGCAAAAAGAGAACTTGTCACCCTGCTTTCTCTGGCGCTGCCCCAAAGATTTGGAACTCTCTTCCACCTGAAGTATGCAGAATCTCCTCAACGACTGCATTCAACTGGAAGCCAAAAGATTCTTAATGAATACATTTTTACCTTAACTGGACTAGGTCTCACCTGCTCGAAGTCATTGATCACACAACCGTTGTACCATCATTTGATACTGCTCTCCTCTACCACATGCCCCCCTTCGTAGCCCGCTATATACCTGCCTTATGTACTACTCTCCTTGACCCAATTGTCTTGTAATTATGCCATCATTCTTGTTTCCTATTCGTACCTGATGTCGATGTTGTATTTATGTCCTTCCTTCCATACTATTGTAAAGCACTCTAATATCCCCCGGGATCTTGTTCGCGCTATATAAAACTTTATAAATAAAAATAAATAAATAAATATGTCTCTGAAACCAATTTCAATAATTGCCTGTTATGAAACTCATATTTCGTGGGAATTCAGAATTGGATCGTATTCATTTTAAAATCCAGGACCTGTTTGTAATCCTCTTTCACAGTCCCCTGTCACATATAAAAAAGCACTGTGCTTAAATAAATACCATAATCTTTACATTGCTCTAATTAGGCATATATCTATGTCTACAGATTTTCGAATAAATGCATTACAAAAAATAGGGAGTGAAAATGGATGCGTATGTATTTAGCATATCATATTAAAGTGCTTTGCGCAAACATGTGCCTAGAGACTTAAATTATTGCCAATAATGACACTTTTCATTATCCAAATAGATATAGCTGTCATAAAAAACCCTATATAAAATAGTATAAAACAAGTCTTACAGTTTTCTTAATATCAGTTATATAAATAATATCTACATTTCCCTTAGCAAGTTTCTAAAATATGTAAGTTCCCTAATGTCTCACCATATACGCTTACTAACCCAATGAAGTGCTTTCCAAAAACTTTAAATCATATAACAGTGCCTAAGGGGAATGTGTTCTTCCTAACTCAGTTTGAAGAAGACATGTATATAATTCTTCATCCATATTAAAACCAAACAGTTAATTACTGTCTACCTCCAACATACTTGATGTTTCCAATGTACGTAACTCCTTCTCCCTCTCTCCACCCCTCTTCCTCTTGGGGACGTATGCTATACAGCTGTATCTTAAATCTGCAGGTTTACTTTGATGGTATTTTTCAAAGTGGCTTGAAATGGTGTAACTCCAATCTTCATTTGTAATCGCTCTTATGTGCTGCAATATTCTTTTTTGCACGGGCAAGATGGTACTCCCTACATACATTTTCTGACAAGGACATTTAAGTATGTGCACAACAAAGTTTGAGATGCATGTTATGTTGCCCTTAACTTTGATTTTTTTCTTAAATGGTATGACTAGCGTTGCCAAATTCTCTCAGTTTTTACAGGCTTTGCACCTGCATTTCCTAAAACCATCCTGTTCCATTTTTTATGTTCTTTATTATCAATGTTGTATTTATTCACACACAAGTTGGTGCACATTGTCGTGAACAAGGTTGTCAGGAGCAATTTAAACACGTCAATATACATTCATGATGTAAAAAAACAATTAAAACTCAACGAGGAGTGCAGTTGTATCTGTGTATGAAGAAAGTTGATATGTTATTTGGAATACTGAAGGCTTAGCGGAAGCTGTGTCTTGATGGCACCACCGATTTCAGGAAGCACGCCAGCAGCCGCACTGTACATTGGAAACAATACATATGTATATATCAACAACAGCACAATTGGAAATCCTCGTTTCATACGAGGTAAACATGTAACAAATTTCCTACTAAAGGATTATACATGTCTAGAGAGTATCAGCTTATAGAAGTATCCCCACATCAATGTCCCATTTGAATTGAATTGAATTGATGAAAGGATGAAATCAAACTACTGAATAAGGGCTTATCCTTTTGCCCCGAAATCCATCATGAAGAAGTTGACACAAAAATAGACTTATATAAATATATAAGGAAACTTAAACTAAAAAAGTTTTTTGCCAAGAAAACACTGAATCCAAAATGGGCTGAAATGCAAGGAGCAACACCAGAGAATCATACAAACTCAAGCGAAGAAAGAGCTGATACAGCGACCACCAACCAAGGACAAACAATCACTACAGGTAATGATGTATATAATATTGAAGATGTCCCTCATCTACGTATTGCATATGAACTTGCAAATGAAGTGACGGGTTCTCAAATCACTGAAACCCAAATTCTTGAGGAAATGGAAGTCACAACAGACAAGAGCATCACAACTTCCTTCAAAGCGAAATCAAAATTCTATCCAACTCTTCATCCAGGAAATAAAATTGACTTATTTTATGACTTGGTAATAAGTAATATAGAAAAAATGAAAAAGAACAATCACTCGCAAGAAAATCTATCAAAAAAAGAACGAGCAGCTATACAAACACTTAAAAACAATACCATGATTGAAATTAAACCTGCGGATAAGGGTGGGAACATCATAATAATGGATAAACAACACTACATTGAGGAAGCCCTACGCCAACTTAATGTGAAAAAGAATTATGAACCACTAACAAAAAATCCAATTCCGGAGTTCATACTAGACTTGGAAACGAAACTAAATTGTTGGCAACAGAAAGGTCTAATCACGGAAAATGAAAAGAAATACTTAATGGTGGAAAACCCAATTACACCAACGATGTACTTTCTACCAAAGGTACACAAAACATTAAACAGACCACCTGGCAGGCCTATAATTTCAAGTTGCGGAGGATTGTATGAGAACATTGCAAATTATGTTGACCATTTTATTGCCCCAATAGTTCCAACATTAACATCCTACATAAAAGACACGGGGGATTTCCTCAAGACATTAATGAACACAGACTGGCAACTATCGTATCTTTTGGTAACCATAGATGTGGTGTCGCTTTACACCTCCTTAAGCCATGACATCGGAATCAAAGCCATTGAATTTTTCTTAAAACAGAGACCAATCACAGAACGTGAACATTCAAAAATGCTAATAGATATGATCAGGATGTGTTTGCATAACAATGTATTCCTGTTTAATCAAAAAATGTACCAGCAAAGGTGTGGAACAGCCATGGGAGTCTCCTTCTCTCCAAGCTATGCGAATCTCATGATGGAGTGGTGGGAGAGGAGTATAGGTTGGAGAGAAGGAAACGACCTAGACATGGCAAAAGTAGCGTTATGGGTGCACTTTATAGATGATTTGTTTCTACTATGGAAGGGAACTATAACGGAATTTGAGACCTTCTTTAACGTCTTAAACAACAATGAGGTAGGACTGAAATTTACATATAATATCAGTCCGAAGGAAATCGAATTTCTGGACATCAAAGTCTTTATACAAGACAATAAGATAGAAACCACCACCCACAGAAAAAAAGACTGCAAAAAACAGCATCCTTCACAGATTAAGCTATCACTCCCAGAAATTGGTAAAAAGCATACCATATGGAGAATTTCTCCGTATGAAGAGGAATTGCTTAACAAAAGAGGAAATGGAAAAGAAATTCAAAGACACAAAAGACCGTTTCCTGGAAAGAGGCTACAAATACATTGACGTAGTACAAGGGGAAGAAAAAGCAAGATTGAAAACAAGATTGGAAACACTGAATAGGGGAAACAGAGATGGATTAACAACAGAATCACAAAACAAGGAACAGTCCATACCAAGCACTCAAGAAAAGGATGAGCGACCACGGATGATTGCAACTTATAACAAGGAAAGTTATAAGATTCAAAAAATTCTATCAAAATATTGGCATGTCCTAATGAAAGATCCGGACATAGGAAATGACATTGGAACTGGTCCATCAATCTCATATCGGAGAGCACCGAATCTTTCGGACCACTTAGTGCAAAGCCATTTCTCATTAAACAAATCGACAGATTGGCTCCAAAAGAGGAGCAATGGTTTTTCAAAATGCATGACTTGCAAAGCCTGCAAAATAGGACAAAATACAACTACCTTAAAAGACCCTTCAGGAAAAGACTTGATAATCGAAACCAAAATAACCTGTGAATCATCATTTGTAGTGTATATGTTGAGATGTTATTGCGGAGAGGAATACATTGGCAGCACAAAATTCCCTTTGAAGAAAAGGATACTAGAACATATCCGGGCAATACAAAATAATGACAACACTTATGCCATGGCAAAACATATCAAAACTCACACAGGCAAAACTTGGCTGGACATAAAATATTTGGGCCTGGCAACAATCCCTAAACAAGAACGTGGGGGTGATAGACTACAAAAGTTGAGAAGACTGGAGTCCAAACTCATAATTAAGTTCAAAACCAGGCATCCGTTGGGTCTGAATGCAGATGAAGAGATGCATGTCCATTTGTAGAGACTGAGAAATGACATAAAAGTACAAAAACTATAATGCATGTGATGATCGTAGTAGGAACCACTGTGTTGATTGATGCCCAAATGTAATATAATATAAGGCCTTTGATAGATAAAAAGCATTCAACTCGACTGGGCAATGAGTGGGGCAAAGGGCACTCAGCCCTAGAAATAAGAATAATATCAATTAATGGATACTCATAAAACCATTGCGCTGAACAACAGCACAATTGGAAATCCTCGTTTCATACGAGGTAAACATGTAACAAATTTTCTACTAAAGGATTATACATGACTAGAGAGTATCAGCTTATAGAATTATCCCCATATCAATGTCCCATTTGAATTGAATTGAATTGAATAAAAAACGAATACTAAACAAAGTATAATCTATAAAAACTAGAAGGCCCATAATGCATCACCCTGAAAACTAAAGGGTGAGGGTATAAAATGTGGAAATTGAAAAAGGACTATTGTAGAACACTGCCGTGACCAAGAACGTTTGTTCGAAACGCGTAGGAGTTTTGCGATAAACCTGTGAAAATAAATTAAAAATCTACTGCCAAGAAGTGTGCCGCGTAACTTTTTGTTTCTGGAATATATATATATATGTATATATATTCATGCTCCAAGCTTGGTGTCGTTGTGCGAGATGCACTCAAGCAGAGATGAGGAGTTCCAAGCCTCAGCTCCACTTAAAAGGTAAAACGGATCCAGCCGGCTGTTACCTTTCACAGTCCCGCTTACATCTTAGCCTTACGCGTTTCGATTTACTTTCTTCATCAGAGGCTGATGGTGAAGGAAAGCAACATGCATTGTCCAACCACAGTTCCTTTTATTGCCAAATAGTGCGCCCTCTGATGGGCTGCTCTTGATGAGACTGCCCAATGTTTTGTGGGAGTTGTAGTGGGGAAAAATTAGTTGCATCCATTTCATCCTCGTTGCTTCTTTATACACTGTTGGTACATTCAAGCTCATGGATTGAGCCCCAAACAGCGTTGCCTTCTAAATCCAGCATCTCTGCTCCATATCAAAGGCTCATGGGATACTCACCCCTGTGGCTCCCTGCTTCATAGGGTGGTGCATCTCAGCGGCACGACTGCAGCCTCAATATTCATGTTCCAAGCTTGGTGTTGTCGTGCGAGATGTACTCAAGCAGAGATGAGGAGCTCCAAGCCTCAGCTCCACTTAAAAGGTAAAAAGGCTCCAGCCGGCTGTTACCTTTCACAGTCCTGCTTCCATCTTAGCCTTAAGCGTTTCGAATTACTTTCTTCATCAGAGGCTGATGGTGAAGGAAAGCAATGTGCATTTTCCAACCACAGTTCCTTTTATTGCCAAATAGCGCGCCCTCTGATGGGCTGCTCTTGATGAGACTGCGCAATGTTTTGTGGGAGTTGTAGTCGGGGAAAAATTATTTGCATCCATTTCATCCTCGTGGCTTCTTTATAAACTGTTGGTACATTCAAGCTCATGGATTGAGCCCCTGTCAGCGTTGCCTTCTAAATCCAGCATCTCTGCTCCATATCAAAGGCTCGGGGGATATTCACCCTTATGGCCCCCTACTTCATAGGGTGGTGCATCTCGGAGGCACGACCGCCGCCTCAATATTCATGCTCCAAGCTTGGTGTCGTCCTGCGAGATGCACTCAAGCAGAGTTGAGGAGCGCCAAGCCTCAGCTCCTCTTAAAAGGTAAAAAATCTCCAGCCAGCTGTTACCTTTCACAGTCCTGCTTCCATCTTAGCCTTAAGCGTTTCGAATTACTTTCTTCATCAGAGGCTGATGGTGAAGGAAAGCAACGTGCATTGTCCAACCAGTTCCTTTTATTGCCAAATAGCGCGTCCTCTGATGGGCTGCTCTTGATGTGACTGCGCAATGTTTTGTGGGAGTTATATTCGGGGGGAAATTATTTGCATCCATTTCATCCACGTTGCTTCTTTATACACTGTGGGTACATTCAAGCTCATGGATTGAGCCCCAGTCAGCGCTGCTTTCTAAATCCAGCATCTCTGATCCATATCAAAGGCTCGGGGGATACTCAACCCTGTGGCCCCCTGCTTCATAGGGTGGTGCATCTCAGCGGCACGACCACCGCCTCAATATTCATGCTCCAAGCTTATTTCTTTATGAGTGCTCTGCCACTATTTCTCTCTCCTTCAGCCCTGAAGAGCTTGTCGCTTTGCACCTGACTCCTGTTGCCCCTGTGCCAGCCTCTTACCGGAGTTCAAGTACATCGTCGTTAGCGAGAATACTCCCATTCTCGTCTCATGAACATTCTCTCTCCTTTTATTTGGTTGGGGGCTCTCAACCGGAATACGGGGGACACGCCTGCCTCGTAGCATTTTTTTAAAATCCTTCCTTTACAGTTGCTGGCGTTCTTCCTCAGTGTTGGTGTTACCGATGGCAAGACGTCCACAACGCCTCATGGAAAATGAACAAGAACACCTCATTGAATACAAGAGAGTTGGAATCGGCACTCCGTTGGTACTTCACTCCGATTTTATTCTGTTACCAGTGCCACAAACGTCTTGGCGTTTCGGCTGCTACACACAGCCTTGTTTATGACTACAAGCACAATGTGCTTTCCTAAAATTTACATTTTAAGAAATAAACATAGCAAGAGGACAATTGAGGCGTTATTTTTGTACTCGCAATGTTACGCACGCATCAGTGCCATCTTGTAACATATATGCAGACACATTCTTTACATTGCTTTCAAATCTCAAGAAGAGGTTCTTGTAAGTTAAAAAACTCTTTGAATTGGAAAGTTCCCCCTATTCAAATTCTCATGTTGAATTTCAAATTTACAGTAAGCAAGTGCCTATTTGTCCATTGCTGCCATCTCCTACTCGCAATTTTCCCAAACCTCACAGCAATTAATTTATGTGCAAAACATGGAAAGTGATAAACCAGTTTAAAGTGCATGTGGTTAAAAAATGCTCTAGTTTTTCCAAAGCCCAAATTTCCACACAGATTTTATCTATTTATATTCCATCTCTTGATACAAATTTCTGTCTCCAGTTTATTTGGAAATGTATTAATACCCAATTGATATGGTCTACTGGAATAAAGGTAATGCTTCAATTGTATAATTTTGGTTAAATTCTGCTTCATAGTTCCCAGTTTATCAAGAAATTAAATAGCTAAAATCTTTACTCTATGTGACTAAGGTACTACCCCTAAATAATAAAGTGCTCATGTTGTATTTTTCTTGTACTCTTCTATTCTATACATCTGTCTTAGCTCTTGTGATGAATGTGCTCAACTAGATGCAAGTATCAATAAAGGCAGATAAACAATTCGTCATCCACATTAAAACCATTTGTCTCCTTACTATGCAATTCAAGAATAGTTTTCTCAACTCCCTCTATTTATCTCCACGTACGCGTCTTCTAGACACTTGTGCTATACATCTGTATCTCATTGCTGTTGGATTGCTCTGGTGTTCTTTCTCAAAATGTCTTCCTACGGGGTAACTACGATCTTTATTAATTATGGCTCTCCTGTGTTGTAATATTCTTTTGTGCACTGGTAGTGTGGTGCTACTGACATAAACGTTGTTACCGGGACACTTCAAGATGGAAACCACATAGCCTGTTTTACAGGTTAAAAATCCCCTTATATTTACAGTTTTATTAAAAACTGTTTTAAAAGCTGAAATATTTTCCCCATGCTGACATGCCTTACACTTCAAACATTTTCTAAAACCTTCTTTCTGTTGAAGCCAAGTTTGTTGTGGTGTACCACCCAGGCATCGCTCCTCACTAGATAATCCCTCAGTTATTTGGGTTTCCTGTATGTAATCAGTGGATTTTTCATTGTCTGCTGTCCTAATACCAGATCTCTAAAAAAAGTGTCTGTACTTTTTTAAATGATAATATATTTTCATATTTTCAGTATTATATGTTGTTAGAAACCTCTGTATGTTATGTGGTCCCCTGTTCTTTTTTCTCTTAGCGGTTTTCGATTGTTCATACAGTACATGTCTGTTCATATTTCTCACTCTTTTAGATGTTGTCTCCAAAATTGTAAGTGAGTAACCCCTTTGGCTAAAACTACATTTCATCTCACTCTCTACTTTGTCAAAGTCTTCTAAAGTAACGCATGCCCTCTTAGCCCTTAAGAATTCTCCAAAAGGGATGCTTTTATAAGAGGTGTTGGGTGTGAGCTACTGGAGTGTAAAACTGTATTCCCCGCCATTGGTTTTCTAAAGACTGTGGTGTCTAATTTGTCTTCTTTCACCCACACGCTTATGTCCCAAAATCCTATAGTTATTTTACTTTTATGGCCCACAAAGTACAAATTCAAGTCATTCTCATTCAAATCATTGATAAATCAATCCTCTTTGTGTCTCCGTACTGTGCCACAGTACGAAGATGTCATCGATAAATCTCAGCCATATACAAATCTTTTCTGACCATTGTTCCAATCTCAGCCCCTGAGCACCTGCTCCTCCCACCAGCTAGATGTAAATTAGAATAACTGGGGGTGAAGCTTCTGACCATGGCTGTCCCCTATTCTTGTTGGAACAATTCATTTTTGAACAAAAAGATATTCTTTGTCAAGCACCACTCCATCATATCCAATGACATCAGATTGTGCTCTGCGAATCTCATAGGTTTCATTCTTAAAAAATGTTCTGTGTATAACGTGGAAATATCGAAGGTCATAAGAACCATATTCCGTTCCCATTTGACATTCTAGATATGTTTCAGAAGGTCCGCTGAACCCTTTAGAATTATGGAAGGATTTTAACGATCAGATTTAAATAGGAATCAATGTACTTGAAGACACTTTCAAAGAGACTGTTCTGAAACAAAATTATTGGTCGTCCTTGTGGATTTTTTATGTTTTATGAACTTTGGGGATCATATAGATGACAGGAAGGACTGGATGTTCCTGTTGTAAAGAGCGATATTCGTCCGAGCTCAGTAGTTCCTGTTCTTTCCACATGTTCAATTTAATCCTCTTATAGCATTCTGTGTTATTGAGTTGGCTTAATGCCTCATTTCTGTAAAGATCCCTTCCCCACAATACAACATTTCCCCCTTTGTCAATGGTTTGACTAATACCTCAGATCTCTCCCTGATCTTGTTAACTGTTTGGAAAAACTGTCTTTCTTTTGGATCACACTGTTTCTTACTGTTTCCCATTTCTTTATATAAATGTCTTACATTTCTTATGACATTCTCAAAAAAGGTGTCCAAATTGTTCATACTCAATTGGGGTATATACCTGGATTGGGTAGGAAGGGGGTAGTATTTCTTACTCCCAATGTCAGATTCAAGGAGCTTATAATGATCGTATTAGACGATTCTTCTTGCTGGTCCTTATTATCATTCTGTAAAGACCACATGTCTTTCAAGACTGATAGATCCGACACTGTCAGGTTTGATGGAACTGTTGGAGTGATTATTCGTTCCATTTCTTGAGTTATGTTTTGTTAATATAATTTATGGAGCGCACATATACCCGGAAGAGTCTTGGCACTGAAAACTAAAAGTAAGCTCGTAAAAAGTGGAACCTAATTCTGGAACAACCATGTTTTGATACCCTTTCTAAAAGAAGAAAGTAAGCTTGCAGCTCTGGTGTCAATTGGAAGCGTATTCCATAGTTTAGCCGTGACATAAGTAATGCTTCAGCCTCCCCAACTGGAGGTGCGAATCCTTGGAACCATCCTAAGTGTGGCGCCTGTGGATAGTAGCTGTCTGGCAGGATGGTACCAGGAGAAAAAGGTTTTAAGAAACACTGATCCGGTATGATTCAAGGCCTTATGTGCTAAGGATAGCGTTTTTAACTTGATAAAATGTGCCACAGGAAGCCAGTGGAGTCTCTCGATTTCTTTAGAGACTGACTCATACTTAAGGATATTAAATAGCAGTCTTGCGGCTGCATTTTGTACCATCTGCAGTTTTTTTAATATTGTTTCTGCATATTCAGGTAGAGTCCATTGCAGTCGTCTAACTTTGACAGCACAAGTGCAGTCACCACCGTCCTCCTGGAGTCAACGGGGATATAGGGCAGAATCTTCTTCAGTTTCTTAATTAGATGGTAGGTGGCCAACATAATAGCATTGGTCTGCTGAGAGAAAGTTAGTTTGTTGTCAGTCATTACTCTGAGATTTTTTGCCTTTTCTACTGGTTTTGGTAAATCACCCATCTCTGCCGGCCACCAAAGGCCGTCCCTTCTGGGTTGTAGAGTCCCAAAGATCACTACTTCATTTTTTTCCGAGTTTAGTTTAAGATAGTGCTAGCCCATCCATCTCTTAATTTCCACCATACAGTTTGAAACTAAAGTGCTGGGGAGGCTTGATCTTTGTTGCTGCAACCCCGATCCTGTGTCATTGGCATATGATGTTAGACTGAAACCAAAATGCTGGACGAAAGGGGCCAGTTCTGATACACAGATGTTAAACAAGGATGGGCTTGGGAGGGATCAAGTAAATAATTTTCTTGGATAAAATGAGCTAACTGTTTATTCATGATTTTCTCCACAATTTTGGCTGGAAATAGCAGCCTGGCAATTGGGCGACAGTTGTTCAGGTTCGATGCGTCCAGATTAGGTTTTTTTATCAGTGGAAGGATTGATCCATCCTTCCATAGAGCAGGAAAAATACCAGACGTGAACATGCTGTTAAATATTTCCGTGAGAATAGGACTCACCTCCTTCGCTATATCTTTCAAAACTGCGGGGGGACAAGGATCCAACGGGGATCCAGATTTTTTTCCCTAATGTGTTTTCCACTAATTCAGGAGATACTTGCGAAAAGCTCTGAAAATTCTTTTTTTAGGCATCTGAACTCCGAAATACCTCAATTGGTTCATTTGTGAGGGTGGCTTCAAAGGAGTTATAGATATCTTTAACTTTATTCCTAAAGGTGTTAGCAGTGTCATCACAAAAGCGTTGATTGTTCTTTGTGGATTTCTTATTAGGTAGAGAGGAGAGCTTCTTTACTACCCCAAAAAGTTCTACACCCGGACTGGTGGAATTTGTATAACATTTAAATCAGAGTTTAAATTGTACACATGTTTGGTTGGGTTTGTTGTGTTGGCGCGGTAATTGTGTGAGTGAATTATGGGTGTAGTAGTGCACAGTGGTCCGTGGGGGTCTCGTGATTGGTAGGTGGCCTCACAGACAGGGGGGGAGGAGTTTTGCGGGTTTAAATAAGTGGTGCTGTATGGCGGGTTCACGCAGGTGCGGAACACATCATTCGGAGGTGGAAGTTTAGTTGTGAGTGATCATGGAGTGGACAGGTACGTGTTTAGTTGGATGCTGAAATAGTGTTAGGAGGTGGCGAGTTGGTATTTAGAGTTTTCAGCATGAAAGCAGGGAGTATCTGGTAAGTGCGAATATGAGCGAGTGGTTTGAGGAAGATGAATGTTGTAGATGGGTAAATTAGAAGGGAGGGGCAATGAGATGGAGTTTGTGCAGAGAGTTGAGAGGGCATGGGCGTGTGCGAGGAGAGTAGCGGGGTGTGGTTACGAGTCAGTCGGGATCTGCGAGTGTTATGGATGGCCCTTTGAGAAGGAGGCGAATGTTGATGAGGGATGATTTGTCGTAAGTTAGAAATGGGGAATAACACATGGTTTATTAATCAAGACACAATCTAGGGGTGGAAAGGATAGTGGTGTGCTAGTGATTGACAGCAAAATGTGTGTCGGGTAGTAATGGGCATAAAGATTTTGTAATTTTTTAATTTGGAGAAAAGATATTGTTTTAAAGATTCTTCATGTTATACGGAGGAAAGGTAGTAATGGTGGTTCTCTTAATGTGTTAACTTACAGTTACCCCTGATGAAGGGCTCGGATAAGCACGGAATGCATTGGGTTGAATAAAAGACATGCTGCTCTGAACGACTCTTTGCAATTTTTGTTTGTGTTTAAGAAGAGGTCCGGCTGGGCACACTTGAATATGGGAAGTGCCAAAAATGCTAGATGCCATACATGTGGATTTTAAAAGGAAAACATCAGAATCTTTGAATATACACAGTAGATTATTTTGTTTGAACAAGGAGAAAGCATTGAGTGGAATCGCTAAATAGGATATTTCATCCATTTAAGCAGTGCGTCTGGGAGTGGAGCGTCACCGCGCTCCCCACATTGACTGTTTATCTTGCCTCAGCCATATTGTTAAGAGAATACAATCTCATATGTGTTTCACCTTACAGCACCAAAATGTAAAATGTCAACAGTGCAATGATTCACTGACTATATAAGAAGTTATTACCTTGTTCTATCAAGCTTTAATGGTAACAATGCATTAAAAGGTGACTCCATAACTGGCTGTGCCTTATGTGGTTGTGACAAAAAAGTTGAGGCCTGATTTAGAGTTCAGCAGACGGTTACTCTGTCACAAACGAGTATTACAAGTCTCAATAGATATATTTTGATTCCTATTTTTTTGCCTTGCTCAGGACAGCACTTTATGACATTCAAAATTACTCCTTTTCAACCATTCCTAAAAATTCTTGTGGAATATATAACTGTGGACTGGGGTTGCGGGCGGACCGGAATAACAGGCGTGGAGGCCGGATATAGTGCGCTATGGCAGCAGTTATTTTATTGTCAACAACGGGTTAAACAGGAGGATGTGGAATAAGGCTGGGTTTGGTAGGATGGAAGTCCGGTCTCCGCGGAAGGGATGAGTTGTTCTTCGGAATGGCTTCGGCTCTGCAGGTCGGGATCCGGTGTTGCCTCGGAGGTAAAAGGGAGAGAGAGAAGGGGCAGTTAGTCCTTGACAGGTTGTGGACCGTCGCAGCACTGTCACCAACCACCGGGTCGTGCGGGGCAAAGGAGACCGTGGGGAGGGGGGCAGGAAAGGGAAGGGGTAAGAGAGGCGTAGACGAGAGAGGAAGGGGAAGAACGTGCAGTTGTGAGGGCGAAGTGCAAGGGCTCTATTTACACTGGGTTAAGTGAAGTGAGTTCCTACGTATACACAGTGCAGCGGTGGGTACTCCGTGAGGGGATCTATATACATTCACTATACAATTATCTACAGGGGGACACGGAGATAACAACGGTAACAGGGTACTCACGTGCCCCGCCGCTACTCTCCGGTGAGTTGCGGCCGCTCTCCAGCCACCTCCGGAGGACTCCACCAGTCTTCCGTCCAGACGTCCTCCTCTTCCTCGCTTCCACTCCGGCACTGTCCGCTCTCCGTCCCAGGTTCTCCGCACGCTGTCTCCTGCCACGAGTCCACCGCATCGAACGCTCTCCTCTCTTCGTCGGCGGCTTTTCTGTCTGTTGGGTTGTAGATGGGGGCGGGACTTCCGGGGTCACCAGGGTTTACTTCCGGGTTGTTGTATGACGCCTTGAGTTGTTCCGGTTCCTGCATGGGAAAGAAGAGAGGAGGAGTCCTGGTCGTCAGGGACGCCGGAGGGTCAGTTGTCAAGGTATCCCGGCTCGCGGGTCGCTCTGCAGGGTTGCGCGGCGCTCCCTTCCCACAATAACATTCCTCAAAATTTTCCTGGACTAGAATTGAAAAACTAATAAGCCTCCAGGAAATATTCTAGGATTGGAGTTTAAATAGTAATTTTGACCTTCCAGTGTCTGCCACGCACTGAGGGCGAAGTTCCAGTCAAGAAACACTAACAAGTGGACATAAAGTACTTGCAATACTGCAAAAGGAATGCAACGTGTCTGCTGAACTCTAAAATAGGTCCTAATTCTGCCATAGGTGGAAGCATACAGGTAGGGGCGCTGAGACACTAATAGAATACTTGCAGTGCACAACATGGCACACCAACAAATCGCACCAGGTAGGAACCATTAATTAACAATGAATGATACTGCCGAATTAACAAGAGTGGTGTGACTTTGAGAGTGCAGGAAACAATAAACATGAAATTGTTACAATGGGAGTGGATGGAGACTCATTATAAGAAAGAGCTTAGAATAAAAGATTGACAAAGTTAGAAATGCTAATGAGCAATGGTATTCTAATAGGCAGACAGGGAAGTGACAAAAAGAAGGTTTTTACTAGAGGTGGTAGAGTTGGCAAGAGTTTCGGCAGCTCTGCGCTATACATGTAATGCAGAGTTCCAGGCAAATTCTAGCAACTACCGCATGGCAGAGTTTTTTCTTGTGCATGGCTCACCAATGGTAAGTTGGCATGTGAGAATTGGCATCCTATTGAGCAATTTTCAGATGCTAAGAGGGCACGTGGCAAGATTTTCCTAATGTACTGTTCGTGGTGAAAAAGCAGCCACTTGAGTCCAAAATTGACCACAAAACAACCTTGAGCAGCGGTGACCTCTAGTCACATCATTCACACACATTTTTCAGTGCAGAATAAAATGCCTGTGATGAAAATCAGAGCAAAGTACAGATTTCCACCTGTTTGCAAAACTCTGTGGAATCTCACAGAGTTTTCATGTAGCTACGCGGAATTCCTCAGGGTAAAACTCCACGAGATCCGTCCACCTCTAATTTAAACCACCAGGTAGATGGTTGACAACCAACCAGATCTGTTGTCTCTATACCCAGAACTAGAGTTGTATTTCTTCTCAGCAGAGAAGATAGGAACCCATTCCCCCCTGCCTGTTGGCAAACCACTTCACAGTCATGTTGTCCATTTAGATTTGGACAGATCAACAGCGAAGGAATGGCACTAAGGCCTTGAACACTAGCTGAATCACCTGCAACTGCAGAACATCAATATGCAACATCTGGTCTTCTCTTGTCTGTGATGTCCAGCTCCTCCAGATGTACTCCCCCACCCTAAGCTGGAAGAATCTGGTACCTCTGTGGCAACTGCTTGAAGAGGCTGGAAGGACATACCTTGAGTCAGGTTCTCCTTGTCATAATACTATACCCATATACTGACTTCCAGCCTCTTGGAAACTATTCTGAAAATCCTATTCACTCCAGATCCATGACAGGTACCATGGAAAACAGATACTGTGGAAGTCGATTGGTTTTTCTTGATGAAAAATTCCAAAACCTAGAATTCCCACCTCACTCTTTTGTCTCCACTCATGTAGACCAAGGGAGGGTGGAGGAATTCAGCACACCTGTGGCCGTTAGGTGTGAGTCTGCTCACACCATAGACAAGATAATAGTGATCTCTTTTAAGCCTCAGTTTCTTTTAGCCCACTTTTGATCCCTGTAGCAGTGTTTCTGTTTGACTCGACCCGTTTCTTGAGCTCCTGAGGGTTTGCCAACCCTTGTTCGCAGAAGATTCCTGAGCGTTAACTTTTCCTTGTTCCTTGACTCTTGATTCCTGAGCTAGCACTATTTTAGTGGATTCTTGTTCCTGAAATATTTACTATTTCTGTAGTTACGTGTTTCCCAGTTTCTCCCTTTATTTCTCTTTACCTTAGTTCCATTTTCTAGTTTACTACTTCTTTTCTCTATTGCCTTAGATTCCACTTTACTGTTGTGGCTGTATACTTTCTTTCTGCCTAGTGCTCCCTTTGTTTTATCTTCTTTCCTATTAAGTACTCCTCCTCTCTAGCTCCTTGTCTATTATGGCTGTGAATTTAGTTATCCACCCTTGCTGTTACTTGCTTGTACCTGTGTGATTGCCAGGATTCACTGGGCACAGCGGACAAACTAAATGTTCTTTCTCGGCCGATGTGAGCATTATCTTTTCTTTACTTTTATATATCTCCAAAGGTATCAGCACCACAGACCCTGTTGTTTTATGTGTACCATATATGTGGGTATTTGCAGTCAATATCTGTAACAGCAATTGTGGTTAAGGAACTTGCTGAGCTTCAGTTTACCATGTGGAGCTCCTGAGTGCTTTACCCACCAGGTAATGTTGTTATATGCATGTCTTGCATATATTGAGTGTTAGTTACTGTACATGAAGTTTGAGTGCCTATTCTTTCTGAGATGTGATTTCTTGTTACCTTCTGCAGAGCTGTCCCATTGGATCACTTTTCTTCGCTGACTTCTTGTGGGATCTTGGGCAGCTCTGTACTCAATATTCTGTTTACCTTGTTTACTCTGCCACAAGTCCTTGTCAGAGTTCACAAAACTCCTGTATACTCCACAACATCAAATCCACTGCAATTACCCTGGAGATCAACATAGAATGAGACAGATCTTCGCCATGCTGCAACCACTGCCTACGGAGGCCCTCATGTGCCACGGCGCGAGAGTGACCAGGAGGATGCAGGAAGCTAGCAGACATAAGACCATTAGGACTGGAACGTGTGCTCCATTCTGAAACATCAGAATCATATCCTGTATATCCCTTATCTGTGAGGAGGCGGAAAGGCTCAATTTGATGTAGTGTCCAGTAGTGCCCCTCTAAACAGCCTAAATTTCTCCTTTGCTCTGTGCTAAGACCTGTATGTTAAAACAATGCACTCCCAGCAACGATTTTGAGCTCACAAGCCAGTGAAACCAGCCCCCCTGTTCCCCCCCCCCCTCCCCCAGCAACAGGGATTTTTTTCTACATCAGAGGGTGCTTCTGTGAGCTGTTTAAACTGTGTTTTACTAGGGCATGTGCCAGCAGGGGGAGTAACGTTTTATTCAAACAGTATTGTTAGATTTCAAGTTAGTGAGGCCCTTACCTGCTGAAGTCCAAAGTGTGGATTGAGCCTGTCTGTCTCCTAGGAGATTCTGAACAGGAGAAGCAGCTTTCTACTCCCTGCCAGCAAACCTTGGTTGAGCTCGCTGGGACCTTATATGGTCTGCTAGTGGTTGGTCCATGTCTACACTGATTGGTGGTTGTATCTGCTGTTTCTATTGGATTGGGGTTAATGTCCTCATTGGTTGGGTATTTGAGGGTTCTGATTGGTTTCTGGGTCTGTGATTCAATCATTGTAGGGTTGGGACTAGGGCTAGGATTAGGATTTCTATTGGAAGTAGGGACTAGGGCTTCCTATGTTATTGGTTGTTGGGAGTAGGGTGGGACTAGGGCTAGGGTTAGACCTTTAATTGGAAGCAACGATTAGGGCTTCTGGTGTGATTGGTTGCTGGACTGGGTGTGGGACTTAGAGTAGGCTTAGGCTTTCTATTGGAAGTAGGGACTAGGGCTACCTGTAGCATTGGTTGCATGCACTTGTTTTGGGACTACTGGTAGGGCTAGGGCCTTTATTGGACGTAGGGATCAGGGTTTTTGAACTGATTGGGTGCTTGGACTAGGGCTAAGATTGGCTGTAAGGTCCTGGAGTGAAAAAAACGATGGATTTAGGCCCAGATCCTTGTACTGGGGTGAATGTATGACATTGTTCTACATTCTGTCCATCAACTGTGGTTTTTGGTAATTTTCACCCCGAGTGGGCTGGGTATGCTCAGACGTGAGTCCCAGGCTCTCCACACCACTGGAGTCAAGCTATCCAGGCTGAATGAAGGCTGATAGCCAGAAACCGGTCCTTGGATGCTTGATTCCGGTCTGGGAAAGACATGGCTTGGTAGTTCGGACTGGACTTTTCCCATGAGGCAAAGGGTCAGAGCTGATTTGCATATAGCCAGTGTCTAACCCAGGGTGGTGTGGAGTGAAAAGAACGATGGATTTAGGCCCAGATCCTTGTACTGGGGTGAATGTATGACATTGTTCTACATTCTGTCCATCAACTGTGGTTTTTGGTAATTTTCACCCCGAGTGGGCTGGGTATGCTCAGACGTGAGTCCCAGGCTCTCCACACCACTGGAGTCAAGCTATCCAGGCTGAATGAAGGCTGATAGCCAGAAACCGGTCCTTGGATGCTTGATTCCGGTCTGGGAAAGACATGGCTTGGTAGTTTGGACTGGACTTTTCCCATGAGGCAAAGGGTCAGAGCTGATTTGCATATAGCCAGTGTCTAACCCAGGGTGGTATGGAGTGAAAAAAACGATGGATTTAGGCCCAGATCCTTGTACTGGGGTGAATGTATGACATTGTTCTACATTCTGTCCATCAACTGTGGTTTTTTGTAAGGTCCTGGTCTCCTATTCGTTCCTAGATTTTAGGGCTAGTGTTGTGATTGGATAGTGTTAGGGCTAGGGTTCCCATTGGCTGAAGGGGGTCACCTGATTACTAGGAAGACCAAGACTGAGAAGACAGAAATCCTCGTCCTCGGTACCACCCCTTCTGCATGGGATGCACTTGGTGGCCGACCGCCTTCAGAAGCCCGCCCAACCCCTCAGACCACGCCAAGAACCTTGGCATCGTACTTGACTCATCACTCACGATGAACCATCAGGTCAACGCCGTCACCTCAAACTGTTTCAACACCCTCCGCATCTTCCGCAAGACCTTCAAGTGGATCCTCACTGAGTAAAGGAAGACAGTCACCCACGCACTCATCACCAGCAGACTGGACTGTGGAAACGTACTCCACGCCTGCATTAACAAGTCCCTACTCCGCAAACTTTAGACAATACAGAACACTGCCATCAGACTCATCCTCGGCATTCCCCGACACAAACATATCAGCCAACACCTACGAAGTCTCCACTGGCTCCCCATGGAGAAAGAGAAACTTTCAAAATCCTCACTCACGCCTACAAATGCCTACACAATAACGGACCCAAATACTTCAATGACAGAATCAAGTTCCACATACCCATTGCAGCCAAGACCTGGAATGAGCTTCCGGCAGACATCAGACGCGCCTCCTCCCTGAAAGCCTTCAGGAAGACCCTCAAGACCTGGCTCTTCGGCTAAACAGATCTGCGCCCCCCTTAGCCCCTTGAGACCCTCACGGGTGAGTAGCGTGCTTACAATTCCCTTATTGATTGATTGATTGCAACCTGTTGTGTCCCTAGGGCTGAAGATGAGGAGGCCAGCCACCTCGTGCTTGGAGTCACTCTCGGTTCTGGGTTGAAGGCATGCAGGTCTAGTTCTTCTCACCCAGGAAAGAGTACAACAGGCAGCAGGTACGCATAGCAGGGCATCAGTTCCTTCAGAGCATCAGTCCAGCAGTGGCAGTCTTTGAGCAGCACAGCAGTCTTTCTTTCCGGAAGAGTATCCACAGGTCCAGAGGTGTACTGAAGTGGTACTGAAGAGATAGTATCTGAGGTGCTTCCCTTTATACACAGTTGTGCCTTTGAAGTGAGAAGAAGTTTCTATAGGCATGCCTTGAAGTGTACAGACGCCCTAGGTTCCCTGCATTGGCTCCAGACTAACCACAAGGGGTATGAAGCCCTTTGTGTGGAGATAGGATACAACCTATTCAGATGTAAGTGAGTCTGGGCCTAGCTCCATCCTCTTATCCTGATAGTGTTGGCCCGTTCAGTAACGCCTAAGCTTCATTTGTGTGTGGCAGTCTAGGAGGAATATACAAAGCCCAACTGCTAACTACACCCAGTTACGTAATCTGAGGCTGCAGGCACCAAATAGCTAAGACAAGAAAATGCCAAAGTTCTAAAAGTGATGCAGCAACAAATGCTGAACGGAATGCTGAATAAATCAAACATTCACCTCAGTCAAGGGATTAGGGTTAAATCCATTGTTCTTTTGCACACAATGCCATCCCAGTTTGGACCCAGCCATATGCAAATCAGTCTTGACCCTGCTCCTCATGGGAACAGTCCAGCCCGAACTGCGAAAGCCATGTCTTCCCGGGTTCAGAAACAAGCATCCTGGGACAGGTTTCCGGGTGTCAGCCAGGCTAGCTTGAACCCAATGGCACTGCGAGTAAGGGACCCACGTCCGGGTATACCCATCCCACTTAGGGCTCTAAAAGTGTCATTTTTAGAATTGTAATTTAAAATCTGACTGCACCATAAATTAGAATTTTAAATTAGGATTCCAGGGACATCAAACTTGAAGCTGGCATATCTTGCTATTTAGAAATTGCACTTATAAAATGTAATAATGTAATCCCAAAGTTATTCTATGGGAGAGATAGGCCTTGAAGTACTGAAAACGAATTTAGGAGAATTCACTACTAGGACATGTAAAACGTAAAAGTACATGATTAACATTTTAAATACCCTGGCCTCTGGGGTATCTGTGACCTACTCTAGGGATGACTTATATGTATTATGTAAAAGGAAGGTTTGGGCCTGTCAAAAGTCTCTTTTGCAAGGTTGACATGCTTGATGGGCTACTTAAATGGATGGCACAATCAGTGCTGCAGGCACTCTAGAGGCATTTAATTTACAGCCGTTGCGCACGCAAAGTACCACTTTACTAGGGACATATAAGTAAATTAGACATGCCAATTGGGTATGAGTCAATATTACCATGTTGAGAGGAGGGAGCATATGCACTTTAGCACTGGTTAGCAGAGGTAAAGTACCTAGAGTCCAAAGGTCAGCGAAAACAAATTCAGCAAAAAGGGGCGGAGGAAGGCAAAAAGTTTGGGGGTGGCCCTGTAGAACGGGTCATTACCAACACTAGCATCTATGTTCACAACAGGGTAGTCATAGTTACCGATCGTGTCAATTTGTGCCTAGCCACTTTTCCATATTTTTTGCATAATGTGCATCGCAAAACACATTACTTTTGTTTTCATTTGATTGACCAAGAGGAAATTCTTCATGTTAAATTCGTGGAGTCTTGATAATTGAGTTTGAAGGCCTCTAGCTTAGTCAGATGATTACCAAGTTATCTGCATAGGTTAGATGTGTTATTGATTGTTTCACTAATTTTGGTGGTATACCATCTGTATGTTCCAGAAGAGTATGAAAATCAGACATATAAAAAGAAAACAGAGGGGAGACAAAATGCTTCCTTTTTTTTCGACCATTCTGGGAATGGATTTTTGGTGAAAGAGGATTTCCATCTGATAATTTGATCTATAAGGAGTAGTTTCTGTCCTGTAACTCCAGTTCTGTAGTAGGGGTATCTCTGTTATAGTCATAATCTAGTGAATAGTCCCGCCCATGTGCGTGGACCCCGGAGCAATCAAAAATAATCTCTTAGAGTGTCGAAAAAATGCAGAAATGCACAGACACTTAAGAGAGAATTTAAAGACAGATAATGCAGCCTAAAAAGGCTACACTGTCCAGTACTTCAACTAGAAATTCCACTAAAAAAATCCACAAAACAGCAAAGTCTGTACAGATTTCCCTTGCTTAAACAGCAAAAACCCTCTGGAATGATAGAGAGGAGGACCTGGACAGACAAGCCCCATAGGCTGCCATTATGTGGCTCAGAACAGGATACTGTGCCTTTAAGAGAACTTTACAGAACTTCACAGTATCCCAGAATGCACTGCAGGTCCCAGTTACTTTCAGTTCTTTTTGAAGGCGTAACACGCCAGACCTGTAGCATTCCGTACACGAATATCTCTCTCCACCGGGGAGGAGGGCGGGCGCTTATGACTATAACAGAGATACCCCTACTACAGAACTGGAGTTACAGGACAGAAACTACTCCTTCTGTAGTAGGGGATCTCTGTGTATAGTAATAATCTAGTGAATACAATGGCAAGCCCATCCCCACACCAAGCGGCGGTGGAGAAAGAAGAAATAACGCCACTATTGTGCGAACAGATTCCGCAGCGAAGCCTGCCCAACCTGAGCGTCTGCCCTGCCATCAGCGTCCAGGCAGTAATGCTTAGCAAAGGTATGGACCGACTTCCAAGTGGCCGCCTTCCAGATCTCTGCAATGGGAACATTACGAAGCATAGCTGTCGTGGCAGCTTTGCCCCTGGTGGAATGAGCCTTAGGTTTGCCCCCTAAGGTCTTATTAGCTTTGTAGTAACACAATTGTATACAGGACACAATCCACCTCGAGATGGACTGTTTAGAGGTAGCAAGACCTGTCCTGACTGATCCATAATTGATGAACAATTGGTCTGACCTACGAATATCTTTGGTTTTATCCAGATAAAATTTCAGCACCCTCCTAACATCCAGGGAATGCAAAGACCTTTCCGCTGGAGATGAAGGATTCTGAAAGAACATAGGTAAAGTTATAGTCTGGTTGATATGAAAATCAGAAATAACCTTGGGAAGAAACTTAGGGTGAGTACGCATAACAACCTTAGCAGCATGAAATACAGTATAAGGTTCTTGGCAACACAACGCCTGAATTTCACTCACCCTGCGGGCCGATGTAATGGCCACGAGGAACGCCGCCTTCCAGGACAGGTGCTGCAACAAAGCCTTATGAATAGGTTCAAAAGGCTCCTTCATCAACCTGGACAGCACCACATTCAAGTCCCACGAAGGCGAAGGAAGCCTGACAGGAGGGAACACTTTCCTTAAGCCTTCCAGAAAGTCTTTAATCACAGGAATCTGGAAAAAGGAAATCTGTGAAGGGCATTTCCTGTAGGCAGTCAAAGCAGCCAAATGAACCTAAATGGAATGGACATTAAGGCCAGACTGCGCCAGATGTAGCAGATATGGAAGGATGACATCCTCCTTGCATGTCGTAGGGTCATAGTTCTTAGACTTGCACCAGATGCAAAACCTCTTCCACTTGTAAGCATAAGAAGTCCTAGTGGAAGGTCGCTTAGCCTCCTTCAGTATGTCCATACAATCCTCTGGGAGATACAGATGGCCATATTGCACTATTTCAGGAGCCATGCCGCCAAACTCAAAGACGAGAGGTTGGGGTGCACCATCCGCCCCCCGAACTTCGTGAGAAGGTCCGGCCTGCACAGCAGCTTCATGTGAGGAAGGAGGGACCGGTGAAGCAGGTCCGTGAACATCCACTGTCTGGGCCATTCCGGGGCAATCAGAATCATCCTCGCGCTGGATTGGGACAGCTTGATGAGAACCGTCGGAATCAGGGGAATGGGTGGAAAAGCGTACAGAAAGCTGTTCGACCAGTTGATCCATAACGCGTTCCCCAGCGTCCCCGGCTGGTAGTACCTGGAGGCGAAGCCTCGGCGTTTGCTGTTTTCGGCGGTGGCGAACAGATCTACGTCTGGAGTTCCCCACCTTGCGAAGACTTCTCCTAGTACTTTCGTTGTTTATGACCCATTCGTGGTTTTCCTGAATCAGTCTGCTCAGTTCGTCTGCCTGAACATTCTGCACACCTGGCAGATGGGTGGCCGTTATCGACAGTCCTCGGGCCAGAAGCCAGTGCCAGATCGCCTGCGCCTCCTGCGACAGAGTGCGGGATCTCGAGCCCCCCTGCTTGTTGAGGTAATACATCGTAGTCGTGTTGTCCGTCTGTACAAGCAGAGTTGGTCTGAAAGGACAGATGAAAGGCCTTCAGTGAC